>NC_057814.1:429567062-430295908 GCF_018294505.1 Triticum aestivum | reverse complement strand
ATCCTGTTTAAATTAATCTAATTAATTAGTTAATTTAATTAAACTGTAATTAATTAGATAAACCCTAATTAACCTAATCAGAGAATGACAGGTGGGTCCCATGGGACCCACATGTCAGTTTGACTTAGTCAACCCCTGTTGACTGCTGATGTCAGCATGACATCATTCTGATGTCATAAATCCAATTTTGAATAAAATTAAATGATTAATTAAATTCCAGAAATTAGTAAATCTTTAGAAAATCATATCTTTTAAACCGTAGCTCAGATGAAAATACTTTCTACATGAAAGTTGCTCAGAACGACGAGACGAATCCGGATACGCAGCCCGTTCGCCCGCCACACATCCCTAACATATCGAACTTGCAACATTTCACCTCCGGTTCATCTGTCCGAAAACGTGAAACACCGGGGATACTTTCCCGGATGTTTCCCCCCTTCACCGCTATCACCTCATACCGCGTTAGAACACGTCTAGCTCTGCCTGTTGTCCTGTTATGCACTTGCTTGCTATGTATTTACTATTTCTCCCCCCTCTTCTCTTCGGTAGACCCCGTGACGATGCTGATGCCCCTGTGGTCGACTACGTCACCGACGACCCCTCCTTCTTGTCTGAGCAACCAGGCAAGCCCCCCCCCCTTGATCACCAGATATCGCCTATTCTTCTCTATACTGCTTGCATTAGAGTAGTGTAGCATGTTACTGCTTTCCGTTAATCCTATCCTGATGCATAGTCTGTCATTGTTGCTACAGTTGTTACCTTTACCTGCTATCCTACTGCTTAGTATAGGATGCTAGTGTTCCATCAGTGGCCCTACACTCTTGTCCGTCTACCATGCTATACTACTGGGCCGTGATCACTTCGGGAGGTGATCATGGGTATATACTATATACTTTATATACATGACACATGTGGTGACTAAAGTCGGGTCGGCTCGTTGAGTACCCGCAAGTGATTCTGATGAGGGGGCTGAAAGGACAGGTGGCTCCACCCCGGTAGAGGTGGGCCTGAGTTCCTGACGGCCCCCGACTGTTACTTTATGGCGGAGCGACAGGGCAGGTTGAGACCACCTAGGAGAGAGGTGGGCCTGGCCCTGGTCGGCGTTCGCGGATAAATAACACGCTTAACGAGTTCTGGGTATTTGATCTGAGTTCGGCCATTTGGTCTATACGCACTAACCGAGTAGTTATGGGTATCCCGGCGTCGTGGTATCAGCCGAAGCCTTCGTGACGTCAGCGACTAAGTGGCGCGCGCCGTGTTGGACCGCTTTGACGTAACCGCCGTGATCGTGTGGGTTGCTAGGTCTGCTCGCGGCCGCGTTCGCAACGTGCAGGTGTGCATAGGGCGATGGGCCCAGACCCCTGCGCGCTTAGGATTAGACCGGCGTGCTGACCGCTCTGTTGTGCTTAGGTAGGGCTGCGACGCGTTGATCTTACGAGGCCGGGCATGACCCAGAAAAGTGTGTCCGGCCGAATGGGATCAAGCGTGTTGGGTTATGTGGTGCACCCCTGCAGGGAAGTTTATCTATTCGAATAGCCGTGTCCCTCGGTAAAAGGACGACCCAGAGTTGTACCTTGACCTTATGACAAGTAGAACCAGATACTGAATAAAATACACCCTTCCAAGTGCCAGATACAACCCGGTGATCGCTCTCTAACAGGGCGACGAGGAGGGGATCGCCGGGTAGGATTATGCTATGCGATGTTACTTGGAGGACTTCAATCTACTCTCTTCTACATGCTGCAAGATGGAGATGGCCAGAAGCGTAATCTTCGACTGGACTAGCTATCCCCCTCTTATTCTGGCATTCTGCAGTTCAGTCCACTGATATGGCCCCTTTACACATATACACATGCATATGTAGTGTAGCTCCTTGCTTGCGAGTACTTTGGATGAGTACTCACGGTTGCTTTTCTCCCTCTTTTCCCCTTTCTATACCTGATTGTCGCAACCAGATGCTGGAGTCCAGGAGCTAGAGATCCCGAGGATGATTCTACATGGAGTTCGGCTTCGAGGAGTAGTTAGGAGGTCCCAGGCAGGAGGCCTTGCCTTTTTTATCGTTGTTACTTTTGTGCTGGCCTTCTTAAGGCAAACTTGTTTAACTTATGTCTGTACTCAGATATTGTTGCTTCCGCTGACTCGTCTGTGATCGAGCACTTGTATTCGAGCCCTCGAGGCCCCTGGCTTGTATCATGATGCTTGTATGACTTATTTATGTTTTAGAGTTGTGTTGTGATATCTTCCCGTGAGTCCCTGATCTTGATCGTACACATTTGCGTGCATGATTAGTGTACGGTCAAATCGGGGGCGTCACACAAACCGAGCGATGTCCGGCGCCCCCTGGGCAACCAGGGTCTATGCCAACCCGACGTCTGGCTCATCCGGTTTGCCCTGAGAACGAGATATGTGCAGCTCCTATCGGGATTTGTCGGCACATCCGGGCGGCTTGCTGGTCTTGTTTTACCATTGCCGAAATGTCTTGTAAACCGGGATTCCGAGACTGATCGGGTCTTCCCGGGAGGAGGAATATCCTTCGTTGACCGTGAGAGCTTATAATGGGCTAAGTTGGGACACCCCTGCAGGGTATAAACTTTCGAGAGTCGTGCCCGCGGTTATGTGGCAGATGGGAATTTGTTAATGTCCGGTTGTAGAGAACTTGACACTTGACTTAAAATAAAACGCATCAACCGCGTGTGTAACCGTGATGGTCTCTTTTCGGCGGAGTCCGGGAAGTGAACACGGTTTTTGGGTTATGTTTGACGTAAGTAGGAGTTCAGGATCACTTCTTGATCATTGCTAGTTTCACGACCGTTCCGTTGCTTCTCTTCTCGCTCTTATTTGCGTATGTTAGCCACCATACATGCTTAGTCGCCGCTGCAACCTCACCACCTATCCTTTCCTTACCCATTAAGCTTTGCTAGTCTTGATACCCATGGTAATGGGATTGCTGAGTCCTCGTGGCTCACAGATTACTACAACAGTAGTTGCAGGTACAGGTTATGCGATGACCATGACGCGAGAGTGATATTTATTCGTGTTGGAGTTCTTCTTCTTCTTCGTCGATCTTGGGTTAGGTTCCAGGTCGGCGGCCTGGGCTAGCAGGGTGGATGTCGTTTGAGCTTCTGTTTGTGTTTCATCCGTAGTCGGATGTTGATCTTATGTATGATGTATTGATGTATTCTTGCGGCATTTGTATGCCTTGTATGTATCCCCATATATATTATGTAATGATATCCACCTTGCAAGTGTCAATATGCGGTTCTATCCTTGGTGGGACCTTCGAGTCTCTTTAGGATAGTATCGCATATTGGGAGTGACAAGTTGGTATCAGAGCCTCGACCGACCATAGGAGCCCCCTTGATTGATCGTGTAGTTTGGCTGTTGTTGAGTCTAGAAGATAACTGTTTTCTGAGTCTAGTTATATCGGAGAGTAGGAATTCTTTTTACTCCTCAGCCCCTTCGTCGCTCTGGTGAGGAATCTTGACGTAGGTGTTTTGAATTACTTCTCTCCCCCTTCAAATTTTCTTTAGGATCACGCAGTTGGTTTTCGTTCGTTGGTTCTCAGCTCTTTTCATCCGGTGCATTTCTCGTCCAGTTGACTTGAGCCTCTTCATCTTTGCCAAGTTCAATCCTCAATTCTCTCTCAACGAAGCTGTTTCTCTGCCCTCAGTTGTCTTCTTTTCCCACCCACCCACCCTTTTTCTTCTTCTCGGAGCCGGAGTCCCTAATCGAGTATCCATCCTACTCGTACGAAGCCTTTGCATTCTTTCTACCGGTGTTTTCTCTTCAATCTATTCGCCGGTTCTCCCTTCCAAGTTGCCTTTGTTTTCCCGCCCTCCCACCCTCTTATTCCCAGAGCCTGAGTCTCTTTCGAGCATCAATTTGATTCGTGCGGAGTATCTTCAGTCTTTCCTCAGTTGTCTCAACTGGTGAAGTCTCGCCTAGTTAATCTTTGTTCGTCTCATTTCCTTTTTCAGTGGATCCAATTCAAGTTTTTCGTTGTCGATCGTATTCTTTCCCTCAGCTCAAATATTTCCCTTTGCTTGTTCGCTTTTCGCCATTTTATCATTCCGGAGTGATGAAGACATCTCAGAAGATTCGTGTTTGCATTCAATTATTTCGAGGTTGTCACCTCATTCAAATCTTTCAATTGTTCCGGTGCATCTTCTCTTTCTCGATCCTTTTCCATCGGTGTTTCTTTTTAGTGGGCCTAACCCACAGGTCTTTCCCAGGATCTTACCTGACTCTTCTAAGTTTCCCGGAGTTATTCTCATATCCTTTTCGAAGTTTGACGTAAGTATGAATTTCATCGGTCAGATGCTTTTCCAAGATCGATTTCAAATCATTTTCATTGTTGGCTCAACCTCTTCGTTTTTCATTCCCCGGAGCATCTCAACAATTTTGATGGTGTTCCTCGTCGTCTTTCTCAACATTTGAAGACCGAAGAAGTATTTCTCTTAAATCTTGTCCGCTCTCCCGGAGATTCGCGGTGCTAGCTCGATGTTATCCTAGCAAATTGTTTCCAGCCGTGCAATTCTTTTCAACCACCCGACGCATTTCGAGAGTTGCTTTCTCTCTCGATCATCCGAAGGCCATCTTTTTAGAAGATTTCTTCGTTCTAAGTTTTCAGATTCGTTCTCCGATTATTCTAAATTCTTGCCTCTTCGTTCGTTTCTAATTCTTTCCAGCGATTCGTTCTCTTCTCTTCGTTCGATTTCATTGCCACGGTGGTTCGTTTGAGAATTTCACTTCTGTTCTTATCATATCAATTCATTTGTTATTTCCAATCCTACCGGTGGTGCATGAAGACTTTCACAAGTTTTGCGCTATATCTACCCTTAATCCTTTCTTCTCCGGTGTTTCCAAGTTTTTCTCGTTTGTCTCGTCACGAAGCTCCATCTTAATCATCGCAAGGCTTTAATCTTATCCCTTTCATCCTTGAATTCTATCTCATCATCCTTTTGCTACCGGAGTTCTTCACGGTGGTTCTTCATGATTTAATTCATTCTTTAAGTGTTCATCAAGATTCTTGTAGGCGTAGCTCAAGTATCTTCTTCTTGCTTCTCAAAGTGCAATTAATTCTCCATATTCTTCTGAAGTGGAGTTTTGCATTTCCTCGTTCTTCTCAGCTTTTCAATCTTTTCCGCTTGTGGTAGGTTACCACCTCATAATTTTGAGATGTTATCCAGAAGTCCACAACAAGCTTATTCTTTTGTTGTTGAATTTCCAACAACTTCATTCAATGTTTCCTTCTAAGGATGCTCTCTATTTCATTCATGGTAGAAGTTGTCATCTTCTTCCCCATTCTTCTCAATCCACTCTTTCAAGTCTTCCGGAGGTTTTGTGTTGTTCCTCAAGTCAAGTATCGTTCCATTTCTCAAGTTCATGTTCTATTCTTTCCTTGTTCAGTCGGAGTGCTGCATAAATTCCTTCGTTATTATTCCTTTTCTATCTTGTCCTAACTGGAGTGGTTTCAAATTCAGCCTTATTCCTTGAGCTTTTGCTTCTTGTCTCATTCAACATTCCTCTTTCCTACTCGAGTGTTCTTGACCTTGTTCATCCTCACTGTTTTGTTCTTATTTCACCTCATCCCTTTTTCCTTCCGTCTCGGTCCTAAGATCTCGGGACGAGATCTCTTGTTAGTGGAGGAGTGTTGTAACGCCCCGGATCCGATGCCCCAGGTGTCTTCCAGTTATTCGTCGTTGTTGCCATGTCATTTGCTTGCGTGTTGCATTTTGCCATGTCATCATCTGCATTTCATCTGCATGTTTTTCAAAACTTGCATCCGTTCGGGTCCCGCCGGTTCTCTCCGTTTTCCGTTCTGAGCCCAACACCTCCCACACGCTCCCGTTGCACCTCTCAGATCTTGTTTCGTGAGCGGGAGAAAAACGTTCTCGGAATGGGCCGAGATTTGCCGAGTGGCCTTGGTATATCACCGGTAGACCGCCCGTCAAATTTTGTTCCATTTGGAGGTCGTTTGACGCCCCAACGGTTAACCGAGCTAACCGAAAGCCCCTTTTGTCTTGCAGCCCAACAGCCCTCCAAATCAGCCCACTAACCCAGCAAAACCCCCTCCATGCTCTCGGTCGTTCAATCACGATCGTGTGGGCGAAAACCGCACCTCATTTGGACTCTCATAGCTCCCTCTACCTATAAATTAGTCCCCTCCCGCGAAATTCTCGGGCAAACCCTAGATCAAACCTCCCTCTCGCTCGCCGGACATGTCCGCCCGCCGCCGGACGCATCCACCGCCGCCAGCCACCTCACTCCGGCCAATCGCGGCCCGCCACTTCAGCACCGCCGCCTCCCTCAGCCAACCCCGTGCTGCCACGTCGTGCCCCCAGCCTCCTCCCACCTCCCCCCCGCCGTCTCGGCCTGCACCAGGCCCGCCCCGGGCCAGATCTGGGCCCGAAGGGAGCCCCCGCGCCGCCGCCCGAGCGCCCAGCGCTCCTCGTCCTCGCGCTGGATCGGGAGGAGCCCGATCCCACAGCTCCTCCGTCCGCCGCCGCCCGTCAGCCCCGCTTCCCTCCAGCGAGCTCCACCGCCGGAGCACCAGCGCCGCCCCAGGTCGCGCCTCCCCTGCCCTCGTGCCTCTTCTTCTCCCGTCTGCTCTCTCTCTCTCTCTCTCTCGTTCTCTCTCCCTCACGCAGCTCTCTCTCTCCCTGTACCAGGAGCTTCCGTGGCCGCCCCGATCTCCGCGCTCGCGCCGCCCCAAGTCGCCTCAACGTCGGGAATGGGTTCCCCATGCCCGGATCCACCCATCCCCGGCCTCCCCGACCCTCGCCGGAGTCCCACGCCTCCATCCCGCCGGCGTTGACTTCCATGGCCGCAGTTCTGTACGAGAGAAGGAGCCAACCCCGACCTGCCAGTTTTTTTCGCGAGGTGAAAAATCGGCTGTCCCTGGGAAAACAGCATCATGTGTTCATGTTTGACCCATCATATCTTTGTGCATGTTTTTCCGTTTTGAGTGTACGATATGTCCGAATGTTCATTTTAAGATGCTCTTCACTTTGTTCTATTGGGCCATGCTTGTTTGAGTTCATCTCGATCCCCTAATAATTGTTGTAGAAGTGCTATATGATGTTAACTGCTTTCTGTTAAAAGAACTTGGTGAATTGTCTTTTTCATTGCATTTTGTGTGTGAATCATATGAGCATGAGCTCTACATGTGTTTTGAACTACATCATGCCATCTTTACAGAGGTTCTTGTTTTATATTTTTTTTATCTATGTGGTGACTAGCACAAGCATGCAAAGTAGCCTCCATGATGTTGCTGATTTCTGTGACTTTGTCATTTCTGCTAAGTCTGTAGCTGTAACACTGTGATGCCATGTAAACCTGCTGCTACCATGAGTTCAATGCATAATCTGGAGATATCCACTAAGGATGTTTTGTTATACATGTTATGATCTATCTATCTATGCCCTTGTTTGCATTTACGGCCAGGCTTAGCTTGTTGTAATCTTGCTCTTAACTTGCTAAATAATGTTGCTGTCAGCCTGTTAACATGAAGTTCAGTTTTGCCATATGTTTTTCTAGTTATCCATATACCCTATGGTCTTGCTCTTGCCATGTTTAACTTCATAATTGTATCTTCTTACTGTTGGTCACCTTGTCATGCCATGTAATGCTCTGTGGTGAGTGGTACAAGCTCACCAACATGCCTACTTATCGTTATTTCTGCCATGTACTGTTATTTTCACCAAGTCTGAATCTGTCATATTACTTGCCATGTGTGCATGGATGCTACCATGTTTTCTGTTGATCTTTGGAATAAGTTCATTAAGGGAGTTTTGTTAATTTCTTTTAGTACTAGAATGCTATGTCTTTGGTTGCCATGATAAGTTCCTGTAGCATATTGTTTGATAGCTCTAAACTTTGCAACCTGATGTTATTTCTGCCATGTCCAGTGATTTCTGCCAAGTCTGTGAAACTATTATTATTTGCAATCTTGCCATGTCCTTTTGAGCATGTTATAGTGTTTTCTGGAGGTAGCTCAGTGTTCATGTTTTGTTGTGCTTTACCTGTACATCATGTCCATGCCTTTTTTTCATGTTGAGGTGCTGTAGCATATTGGTTTGATGCTCGCTAGATGCCTAGTTGCTGTTTTGGACAGCTGGTCCTTTATACATGTTTCATGTGTATGTGTTGAACCGTTGCTCCGTTTTGAGCATGCTCTATATGAAACTTGCTCTTCAAGCCTCCCAGATTGCCATGTCAGCCTCTAACCTTTTTCACCCTTCCTAGCAAACCGTTGTTTGGCTATGTTACCGCTTTTGCTCAGCCCCTCTTATAGCGTTGCTAATTGCAGGTGAAGATGAAGAAGTTTGTTCCATGTTGGAACATGGATATCATGAACTTTGTTGGGATATCACAATATCTCTTATATTATTAATGCATCTATATACTTGGTAAAGGGTGGAAGGCTTGGCCTTATGCCTGGTGTTTTGTTTCACTCTTGCCGCCCTAGTTTCCGTCATACCGGTGTTATGTTCCTTGATTTTGCGTTCCTTACGCGGTTGGGTGTTATGGGAACCCCTTGACAGTTCGCTTTGAATAAAACTCCTCCAGCAAGGCCCAACCGTGGTTTTACCATATGCCTATCACCTATTTCTTTTCCCTTGGGAGTCGCGCTCCCGAGGGTGATCTTTATTTTAACCCCCCGGGCCAGTGCTTCTCCAAGTGCTGGTCCAAACCGAGCAATGTCCGGCGCCCCCTGGCCAACCAGGGTCTATGCCAACCCGACGTCTGGCTCATCCGGTGTGCCCTGAGAACGAGATATGTGCAGCTCCTATCGGGATTTGTCGGCACATCCGGGCGGCTTGCTGGTCTTGTTTTACCATTGCCGAAATGTCTTGTAAACCGGGATTCCGAGACTGATCGGGTCTTCCCGGGAGGAGGAATATCCTTCGTTGACCGTGAGAGCTTATAATGGGCTAAGTTGGGACACCCCTGCAGGGTATAAACTTTCGAGAGTCGTGCCCGCGGTTATGTGGCAGATGGGAATTTGTTAATGTCCGGTTGTAGAGAACTTGACACTTGACTTAAAATAAAACGCATCAACCGCGTGTGTAACCGTGATGGTCTCTTTTCGGCGGAGTCCGGGAAGTGAACACGGTTTTTGGGTTATGTTTGACGTAAGTAGGAGTTCAGGATCACTTCTTGATCATTGCTAGTTTCACGACCGTTCCGTTGCTTCTCTTCTCACTCTTATTTGCGTATGTTAGCCACCATACATGCTTAGTCGCCGCTGCAACCTCACCACCTATCCTTTCCTTACCCATTAAGCTTTGCTAGTCTTGATACCCATGGTAATGGGATTGCTGAGTCCTCGTGGCTCACAGATTACTACAACAGTAGTTGCAGGTACAGGTTATGCGATGATCATGACGCGAGAGCGATGTTTATTCGTGTTGGAGTTCTTCTTCTTCTTCGTCGATCTTGGGTTAGGTTCCGGGTCGGCAGCCTGGGCTAGCAGGGTGGATGTCGTTTGAGCTTCTGTTTGTGTTTCATCCGTAGTCGGATGTTGATCTTATGTATGATGTATTGATGTATTCTTGCGGCATTTGTATGCCTTGTATGTATCCCCATATATTATGTAATGTTGAAGTAATGATATCCACCTTGCAAAAGCGTGTCAATATGCGGTTCTATCCTTGGTGGGACCTTCGAGTCTCTTTAGGATAGTATCGCATATTGGGCGTGACAGCACTGTATGCTTTTCCACCTCCTGTGTGCCACTGTGGCAGCCCCTTTCGACTATAAAAGGAGGCCCATGGCATACTGGAGAAGGATTCGGCTCTTTCGAACCACGCACTGACCACAGCTAGTTCGAGAGTTCAAGAACTCTCTGAAATACACCCGCCAAAGCAGGACTAGGGTTTTACGCATCCTCGCGGCCCAAACATGGGTAAACGATCCTTGTGCTGGCTACTAACCCTGCTCTTCTCGCAACCCCGCGCCCTGGCAACCATAGTAGGGATTCTTGTGATCCCATAGGTGTCGTTCCACACCGACACCACTTCTGAAGATCAGGAGGGGAAACCTTCCAAGAAAGGGAAAACGCCATCGACAAGAGGCTTGGGCCGGGCAAGCGATGTTGACGTAGAGCTTTATGATGAGGACAAACCTCCGGCCAAACCGTAAGTGCAGCAGGGTACTTTAATCATACCTCATTCCTTTCTTATTACTGAAGTAATCCTCCGACATATGCACATCCCACGCAGGTTAACGCCTGGTGTTTCTCAATCGTCCTCCTCCTCGGGAGACCTTCTTCCGGAGATGATGGAGAGTGACAAGTCTTCCCCGGCCTCTTCGCCCAACAGGGGGGATGATACCGAGGTGTTGTCCCGAAGGGCTCCTCCCGATCGTCAAGTAGTGCAGGAAACGAAGAAGACGTTACCCGAAGGTGGTGCCTCTGTCACTCAGGGTTCGGGAATCAAGAATGACGGCCCTGAACCGTCCGGTTTACAGCCGGAGACGATTCTGGAGGCGAGTAAACGGATTCCTTTAAAGGATTGCCGTACTACGGCGGCGGTTTCCGAAGACGGACATGCTGCGACAAGCGTCCATTTTAGAGGAGCACCGTACCTTGATGGTTACGGTGGTTGAAAGGGTTCTATCCGCGAAGAGCGGATTGAACGAGGCCTTCTCGCTCCTTCTAAGAGGTTTTGAGGTTTGTGATGTAGTTTTGCCAATTAAATAGTATTGACAGAATGCACCTCTTGTATATGCAGTAGCCCCTGAGACTCGGGTTGCCTTCCGAAGGAAGCGATCGGAGGATCAAAAAGATGTGCTCAGGTACTAACCTTGATTTAACTTGGAATACAGGTTGTCTGTCCTCCTGCGGCGACCCGAAATACGGAAGTGGCTGAACTGCAGCGAAAGCTGGATATTGCGGAAGATGACATTGCATTGATCAACAGGCGTCTTGACGACTCGCAAGGTATGTATTCCGAGCGTTCCTTACACCAGTGTGATTGTTATTTAGGCCTGACGCCGAAAAGAGTTTTATATGAAATGTGCATAAGTGCAGATGGTGCTGCCGCCGTTGAAGCTCTTCGGGCGGAGCTAGCCCGGGCCAATGAGCAGGCCCGGTGTAGTGATGCGGCTGCCGAGAAGGCATCGGCTGAGCTAAGAGCCGAACAAGCAGCTCGGCGCCAAAATGAGGAGAAAATATCCGCATTGGCGCTGGAATTAAAGAATACTGCCAGCCGCTGTGAATACCTTGAGAAGGAGAATAAAGCCAAAATGGCTGAATTTGATAAGGCCGTACGAGATGCGAGTGAAGCTCGGTCTGAATCTAGGGCAGCTCGTGAAGAGATTCGGCAGGCTAAGGATATAGCAGCCGGTAAGCCCTTTTTGCTTCAGACTAAGTTTGGCGATCCGGACTATGCTCAGCTGAACTAGGTCTAGAGTTCTCCGGCTGAATTTTTGGACTTGCCGAAGAGTTCTTTCAATGTGGCGCTATTTTACCAAGAACAAGAGGGGTATGCCACGGAGAAGCTTTTCTAGTCACAATTTGGCGCATCAAAACGCCCTCTGTTGCTGAATGAACAGATGTCCCAATGGGCCGAGCTTCATAGGATATCCGGCGACGCCATGAAAAACGTCATAATCCGGTTGTGGCTGAATGAACCTGTTCCAAAGAGCTACTTTGGCCTGGTGCGGTGTCTTGTTGATGCGGTGCCGCGTATCGATGCTGCGAAGCGGTCGGCGTGCATTGAAGGTGCACGGATGGCCTTTGCTCGAGTCAAGACGTTCTGGGGTAAGATGAAGGCCGTTGATGTTGCGGCGAAGAGTCCGCCCAAGGGCAAGGACCGTAGTGAGTCGGAGCATTATTTTGAAGACGTCCTGGAAGCCGCCCGCCTGATAGAGGGTCAATGCTCGAAGAACATAATGTTCGAGTGAGGTGTATTAGAATTGTAAAAGACAATTTTATAATTGATCTATTTTAGACTTTCGCTCAAATGCTTGAATTCCTCCTGTGCGGCCGTTTGAATATAATCTGAAAGTTTTCCAGTCGTCGGCTTCAGCCCCCTCGTAGGAAGTACGGGGGTGTTCGGAAAAGCATTTAATCACTCTTTATCCAACGTCTTGGTCCGTGAAGGAGGTGATAATGCAGTGAACCAGGCAATCGGACTATAAGGCGTTAACACTTTCACTTAGCCATAGGAGTTTTATGGTGGGACTACGACATACCCCTGGTATGTATGCGGCGTATAGTGCCTTACATATTTGATCTAAAAAAGATCCCTCGTGTGACACGGAGAATAGCTAAGGATTCCAAGAAGTCGTCAAGTGGTTGACCAACTCTCACCGCATCATGACAGTCAGTTTTCGGCTTTCTCTACTGAGGTGCTCATCCGGTTTAGACCAGGGCACAATCACAGTAGTTCTCCCTTTACTACCCTAGCCGATAGAGCGGAACGTAGGGTAGCAAGCACAGGAGCCGAGCAACCCAACTATGGACCCAAGACAATGATTCGGAGCTGATGCATATAAGGCCAAACTTGCGACGCCAAAGTATGCTATAGAGCTGTTCGGACTTTTGCTCGCAACTCATTCGTTCCCATACCGAGCCCCTGGCAGGGTATGCCGAGGTGCATCTGTAAAGCGGCCGTTGAGGCCGTACTCATTGTTGAAAGAGTATGAAAGATTAGTTCGGACGAGGTTTACTGGGAGTGGAGCAATATGCCAATGATAAATTTATGTATAATAATAAAAAGAAACCACAAACCCGGCTATTTGACATGCTCGGGGTCGGGAACAGAGGAAAAAGGGCATATTACAGGCTCGGAATAAAGAGTGCGGTCTACAAAAAGTTATTTTGGACCACCTATCGCACGTCTGCGCCGCCCGACCTCGGGGAGGGGAATCCTTAACGGAAGTAGCCCCTTAGAGCTTGTATATTGCTCGAGCTTCCAAGCCGCGTAGCTTTCAGAAGACAAGGAAAAGAAGCAAAAAAAAAACAAAAAAAGGCGCTTGTAACGATAGGTTGGCGCGGGCAAATCACGGCGGAAGAAATCGGGCAAATCACGGCGGTCACGGTTTTACAGCACTTGTCCGATGCAAGCCAGTGATCGGATCAAGGCGATCGAGCCTCTCGTGTCACGGCGATTCCGGGGATTCCACTTTCGGGTGTTACTTCGCCGTAAAAGCACGTAACTAAGAGCAACTCCAACTCATTGACCGTCCGTTTGGGTCATTCGAACAGAAAACTTAGCTCAACGGGGCGATCCAAATGGATGCGCGTGTCCGTCTGATGTCCGTTTGTTATCTGCCCCGACCCAAATTAAACGCAAATATGGGTCACAAATGGGTCCGCGGCGAATAAAAGCAGATGTTTCCGTCGTCCGCTCTCGTCCGCCGCTGCCCTCTCGTGCCCAGCCTGATCCCACTGGTCAGGGACACCGCACGGGCCGCTCGATGGAGAGGTTCGACCAAGACAGACAAAATTCTTTCGGCCATTTTCTGCTCGGATGGATGTTGCAACAACCGCTACCTGTATCCACCGATCTCCATCCGCACATACATCCACCACACACGGACGGACGGAACGATCGTCTCATTGCCTCATCGTTCGTTAGCAGTACACACCCACACGGATCTCATCTTATTCGCTTCCTTCCATCCTTCCGGCAGCGACCTGCCGCTCTACAGATAGAGTCCGTTGTAGCTGCCGTCCTGTTGGTCACCTGTTCTTAAGAGATGATACAGAAAAGAAAAACAGATAAAAATGTTACGGGAATGCTTGCAGGGTTGTCCGTATTGTGCTTCCGCCGATGCCCATGGTATCTTGAGTGTGTAGTGATGTACGCGTGGTGTAAATCTTGCCAGTATGTTAGGTGGGTGGCGGAAACTGAACTGCTACTTCCGTTCTGGGAGTGATCGAACTTCCGGGGGAAACTGTTTCTGGCCCCTGGTGTTCGGCTGGCGAGCTGCTCTGTCATCTTTATCGCCTGGTTGCCTCCTCCCCTTGTGATCGGCGTTAAGCTTGCCTGCCTGCTTGAGGACCCAACAGTTTCTGTTGGTATGATTAGCTGGATTATCAGGGTGACCGTGAATCTGACAAGGTCGGTCCAATATCCTGTCGAGGGTGGATGGTCCATCTTGGTTTGCCTTTAGTGGCTTCTTCGGTTGACCGGGTTTCGGATTGTGAAATCCGGCGTTGACCGCTGTGTCGCGTGATGTTTCTGTATTATTGCGACTATTGTGTTCAGTTCGTCGTGGCTTGCCGTTGTCGTCTCGGATTTTGGAAGTGCCCGGGTCGCTGGCGTTGTTGCTTTTACGAGCGAGCCAGTTGTCTTCTCCTGCACAAAAGCGAGTCATTAGAGCGGTAAGGGCTGCCATGGATTTGGGTCCTTCCTAGCCGAGGTGTCGTGCTAGCCATTCATCCCGGACGCTATGTTTGAAGGCCGCGAGGGCTTCTGCGTCTGGACAGTCGACAATTTGGTTCTTTCTGACTAAGAACCTAGTCCAGAGCTCCCTGGCTGACTCGCTGGGATCCTGGACAATATGACTTAAGTCATCAGCATCTAGTGGCCGGACATATGTTCCTTGGAAGTTGTCTCGAAAGGCGTCTTCCAAATCTTCCCAGTTGCCAATAGAATTTTCTGGCAGACTGTTTAGCCAGTACCGAGCCGGCCCTTTAAGCTTGAGAGGTAGGTATTTAATGGCATGAAGGTCGTCTCCGCGAGCCATGTGAATATGGAGGAGGTAATCCTCAATCCATACCGCGGGATCTTTTGTTCCATCGTATGATTCGATGTTAATGGGGTTAAATCCGTCTGGAAATTCATGCTCCATTACCTCGTTAGTGAAGCAGAGAGGGTGTGCGGCTCCTCTATGTTGGGCCACACTATGAAGCACCTCCGGCGGACTCCGCTTATGGTGTTCGGACCGGGCGTGGTCGACTCTGTTATGTCCGAATAGGTAACCCTCATCACCGGTCGGGGCATGTCCCCGCGATCTGTATATCGATTTTGTGCATCCTGTTCTACCCTCCAGGTCTTGTTGGATGTCGCGAGTATTCACCCGAGCTGTTTTGTTCTTGTGTTGACGGCCGGATGGGTTGGTATGGTGCTCTGCTTGGGCTGCTGCTTTATCTGGACCAAACTGCGGTCGGCCTACCGCATCATTTGATGGTGGTGTGGGCCCCAACGCCCTGCCATCGTATTGAGGGAGCCACCTATACATGGGGTGGCCTTTGTCTGGGCTGCTAAGGCTGTATTCTTCGGCGGCCAGGACCTCGGTCCATCTATCATTGAGCGAATCTTGGCTCGCTTGAAGCTGCAGCTGCTTCTTCCTTAGGATCCTTGTTGTGGCTATGAGCCAGCGTTTAAAGCGCTCCTGCTCGAGGGGTTCCTCAGGCACGATAAAATCCTCGTTGCCAAGGCTCTCCTCATCCTCGGAGAGTGGGAGATAATTACTATCCTCCGAGTCTCCATATGTGGCCTGTCCATCAAGGTTGTCTTGCCCGCTTTCCTGTTCCTCCTGTTCGGATTCTACCTCAACAAGGTCTTCATTGTCCGGAGTGTTGTCTTCTCTGGTGCTAGTAGTGTTTTCTCTTGGGCGATGTGACTTAGAGAGGCACCGTGGGCGCCAGTGTTCGGACTGTGTACCAGGAGGTTTATCCTCGACTGGATCCTCCTTGTCATCGTCGAGAGCGTCGTCAGGTGTATCTATCATATACACGTCATACCAGGAAGTGGCCATCCCGTGTCTAGCGGGTACTAAGCTCTGGCCCTGCCCCTCATCATCGTCCATACCGTCGATGTCTTCGGAGTGGGGGTCAGGCGTGTTAGTTGGGTCTTCAACGGTGGCTATGAAGTGGGTGGCGGGTGGGAAGCAAAATTCTCCATCATCCGTCGTAAGTTCGAACCGAACAGTCATCTACCTGGCATAGGTTTTTTAATGAGTTTAGTAGGTCGCCCATGGGCGTGTTGGAAGACATCTGCGGCGCTGAACTTGAAGATCGATAACCGATCGAGTTCGGTATCCGCGGGCTCGCAGGTTTCGGAACTCGACACCAGAGACGAGTCCGGGGTTCCGTTGATGCAAATACCGTATGAAGCGGAATCTGCGGGCGGCTCCAACGCCGCAGAATCGGTAGCCCCCATGATGGGGTTGAGCTTCCCATCTTCGGACAACTTGATCTGCTCCGGATCTAGGTCCAGAGTTGCTACAGGAGCTACCTCCTGGATGCGGCCCGATGATGGGTTTAAGCCATGTTCATCAGGGCGACGAGGAGCGATTGTCGCAGTCTCGAATCCGTCGAAGACCAGGTCTCCACGGATGTCCGCAACGTAGTTCAAGCTTCCGAATCTGACCTGATGGCCAGGGGCGTAGCTGTCGATCTGCTCCAGATGGCCAAGCGAGATGGCCCGCAGTACGAAGCCGCCGAATACGAAGATCTGTCCGGGGAGAAAGGTTTCTCCCTGGACAACGTCATTACTGACGATCGAAGGGGCCATCGAGCCCATTGCCGACGGCACAGTGGAACTCTCAATGAAAGCACCAATGTCGGTGTCAAAACCGGTGGATCTCGGGTAGGGGGTCTTGAACTGTGCGTCTAGGATCGATGGTAACAGGAGACGGGGGACACGATGTTTACCCAGGTTCGGGCCCTCTCTATGGAGGTAATACCCTACTTCATGCTTGATTGATCTTGATGAATATGAGTGTTACAAGAGCTGATCTACCACGAGATCGTAATGGCTAAACCCTAGAAGTCTAGCCTGTATGACTATGGTAATGTGTATCTATCCATCCGGACTACGCTCTCCGGTTTATATAGACACCGGAGAGATCTAGGGTTACATGGAGTCGGTTACATCAGAGGGAATCTACATAGTCGGTTGCCAAGCTTGCCTTCCACGCCAAGTAGAGTCCAATCCGGACACGGGTACAGTCTTCGGTCTTCATGTCTTCACAGCCCATCAGTCCGGCCCACGGATAACAGGCCGGACGCCCGAGGACCCCTTAGTCTAGGACTCCCTCAACTATGATGAGACCTTCTCACCCGTAGCGATGCTTAAGTCTGCCTAAATCATGTTAGCAATTGCCGCATTTTATGATTATGAAATCTGGCAAATGGACGTCAAAACTGCATTCCTTAATGGATTTCTTAAAGAAGAGTTGTATATGATGCAACCAGAAGGTTTTGTCGATCCTAAAGGTGCTAACAAAGTGTGCAAGGTCCAGCGATCCATTTATGGACTGGTGCAAGCATCTCGGAGTTGGAATATACGCTTTGATGAGGTGATCAAAGCATATGGTTTTATACAGACTTTCAAAGAAGCCCATATTTACAAGAAAGTGAGTGGGAGCTCTGTAGCATTTCTAATATTATATGTGGATGACATATTGTTGAATGGAAATGATCTTGATAGCATAAAAGGATACTTGAATAAGAGTTTTTCAATGAAAGACCTCGGAGAACCTACTTATATATTGGGCATCAAGATCTATAGAGATAGATCAAGACACTTAATTGGACTTTCACAAAGCACATAACTTGATAAAGTTTTGAAGAAGTTCAAAATGGACCGGTCAAAGAAAGGGTACTTGCCTGTGTTACAAGGTGTGAAGTTGAGTCAGACTCAATGCTCGACCGCTGCAGAAGATAGAAAGAAAATGAAAGTCATTCCCTATGCCTCAGCCATAGGTTCTATCATGTATGCTATGATGTGTACCAGACCTGATGTGTGCCTTGCTATAAGTCTAGCAGGGAGGTACCAAAGTAATCCAGGAGTGGATCACTGAACAGCGGTCAAGAACATCCTAAAGTACCTGAAAAGGACTAAGGATAAGTTTCTCATTTATGGAGGTGACAAAGAGCTCGGCGTAAATGGTTACGTCGATGCTAGCTTTGACACTGATCCGGATGACTCTAAGTCACAAACCGGATACGTATTTATATTGAATGGTGGAGCTGTCAGTTGGTGCAGTTCCAAGCAGAGCGTCGTGGCGGGATCTCTGTGTGAAGCGGAGTACATAGCTGCTTCGGAAGCAGCGAATGAAGGAGTCTGGATGAAGGAGTTCATATCCGATCTAGGTGTAATACCTAGTGCATCGGGTCCAATGAAAATCTTTTGTGACAATACTGGAGTAATTGCCTTGGCGAAGGAATCCAGATTTCACAGAAGAACCAAACACATCAAGAGACGCTTCAACTCCATCCGTGATCAAGTCAAGGATGAAGACATAGAGATTTGCAAAATACACACGGATCTGAATGTGGCAGACCCATTGACTAAGCCTCTTCCACGAGCAAAACATGATCAGGACCAAGACTCCATGGGTGTTAGAATCATTACAATGTAATCTAGATTATTGACTCTAGTGCAAGTGGGAGAGTGAAGGAAATATGCCCTAGAGGCAATAATAAAGTTGTTATTTTATATTTCCTTATTCATGATAAATGTTTATTATCCATGCTAGAATTGTATTAACCAGAAACTTGATACATGTGTGGATACATATACAAAACACTGTGTCCCTAGTAAGCCTCTACTAGACTAGCTCGTTAATCAAAGATGGTTAAGTTTCCTAACCATAGACATGTGTTGTCATTTGATGAACGAGATCACATCATTAGGAGAATGATGTGATGGGCATGACCCATCCGTTAGCTTAGCATTTTGATCGTTCAGTTTTATTGCTATAGCTTTCTTCACGTCATATACATATTCCTTTGACTATGAGATTATGCAACTCCCAGATACCGGAGGAATACCTTGTGTGCTATCAAACGTCACAACATAACTGGGTGATTATAAAGATGCTCTACAGGTATCTTCGAAGGTGTTTGTTGGGTTGGCATAGATCGAGATTAGGATTTGTCACTCTGAGTATCGGAGAGGTATCTCTGGGCCCTCTCGGTAATGCACATCATAAGAAGCCTTGCAAGCAATGTGACTAATGAGTTAGTTGCAGGATGATGTATTACGGAACGAGTAAAGAGACTCGCTGGTAACGAGATTGAACTAGGTATGAAGATACCGACAATCGAATCTCGGGCAAGTAACATACCGATGTCATTACGGTACGACCGATAAAGATATTCGTAGAATATGTAGGAACCAATATGAGCATCCAGGTTCCGCTGTTGGTTATTGCCCGGAGAGGTGTCTCAGTCATGTCTACATAGTTCTCGAACCCTAGGGTCCGCACGCTTAACATTCGATGATGATTTATATTATATGAGTTATGTGATTTGGTGACCGAATGTTGTTTGGAGTCCCGGATGAGATCACGGACATGACGAGGAGTCTCAAAATGGTCGAGAGGTAAAGATTGATATAGTGGACGATAGTATTGGGACACCGGAAGTGTTCCGGGGGTACCGGGTACGTATCGGTTCACCGGAAGGGGTTCCGCCCCACCCCCACCCCACCCCGCAACTATATGGACCTAATGGGCCAAGAGAGGGATAGACCATCCCCTAAGGGGTTATTGCGCCCCCATGTAGGCCGAAATAGGAGAAGGAAAGATGGGAAGGGAGAAGGAAAGGGGAGGATTCGGCCTCCCCCTTCCTTCCCTCCCCTCTCTCTTTCCTTTCCCCTCCGATGAATAAGGAAGGGGGCGAATTGGGGAGGAACCCCAAGTAGGATTTGGCCTACTAGGGGCGCCCCGCTTGGCTGCTCCCTCTCCCTCCCACCTATATATATGAAGGGGGGCGCCTAGAAGACACACCAACATTTGTTAGCCGTGTGCGGCGCCTCCCTCCACAGATTACACCCTCGGTCATATCTTTGTAGTGCCTAGGCGAAGCCCTGCATGGATCACTTCACCATCACCGTCACCACGCCTTCGTGCTGATGGAACTCTCCCTCGACACTTTGCTGGATCAAGAGTTCGAGGGACGTCATCGAGCTGAATGTGTGCAGAACTCGGAGGTGTCGTACGTTCGGTGCTTGATCGGTCGGAACGAGAAGAAGTTCGACTACATCAATCGCGTTGCCAAACGCTTCCGCTTTCGGTCTACGAAGGTACGCAGACACAATCTCCCCCTCTCATTGCTATGCATCTCCTAGATAGATCTTGCGTGAGCGTAGGAATTTTGTTTGAAATTGCATGCTACGTTTCCCAACAATAAATTCCCAAATATTCCCAAACCATCAGAAGCGTCCATGAAAATACTTTTCCGCCGCAGCAACCTTCTGTACTCGTGAGATCCCATCTTGGGGCCTTTTCCCGCGATCTGTCGGAGGGGGATTTGTTGGTGTTCTGGGAATGGGGGTACCCAGACTTGCCTGCCTACGGCCCATGACGTGGCTCCATCGGCGGCCTGGTACGGCCCAGCTTCAGCATCAACAACTCAAGACCCTCGCGAGGGGTGTCGGTGTCAAAACCGGCGGATCTCGGGTAGGGGGTCCCGAATTGTGCATTAAGGATTGATGGTAACAGGAGACGGGGGACACGATGTTTACCCAGGTTCGGGCCCTCTCTATGGAGGTAATACCCTACTTCCTGCTTGACTGATCTTGATCAATATGAGTGTTACAAGAGTTGATCTACCACGAGATCGTCATGGCTAAACCCTAGAAGTCTAGCCTATGTGTATATGGTAATGAATGTGTCCTATCCGGACTATTCTCTCCAGTGTATATAGACACCGGAGAGATCTAGGGTTACATGGGGTCAGTTACATAAGAAGGAATCTTCATAGTCGGTTGCCAAGCTTGCCCTCCACGCCAAGTAGAGTCATTTCCGGACACGGTGCAGTCTTCGGCCTTCATGTCTTCACAGCCCGTCGGTCCGGCCCATGGATAGTAGGTCGGACGCCCGAGGACCCCTTAGTCTAGGACTCCCTCAGTAGCCCCTGAACCTGGCTTCAATGACGAGGAGTCCGGTGCGCAGATAGTCTTCGGCATTGCAAGGCGGGTTCCCCTTTTTTCCGGACTCCAAGATAATCTTTGGACGTGATAATTGTATCCGGACCTGTCATACACCACACATAGCCGCAGATAGAATATAATATTTGTATGAATCTAATCTGTTGACAGCTTCTTTATAGCACGACACCGCGTCCGTCCGGTTGTAATTTCGAACCGTTTTTCTTCTGCCATCCTACATTTCGAGACGCGGTTGCTATTGGCATGTCTTATCGAAACAGAGATCGTGTCCCCTTATTGCGGGATTCTCATCAATGAGGGCATGGGTAACCCAACCGTGCCGTTTGCACAGCCCTTGGGAATAGGCGAATCTTAAGGCAAGTGAGGAGGCGTTTAACATTTGCTGCCTTTATAAGGGGATAAGGATTCCCTCTTCCTCTTCTCACGCTTTCTCTCTGTCTCCGCCTTCCCGATATCGAGCTCCAGCACCCAAGTTCTCATCTCCTTTCCACTCAAGCAACCATGTCCGGATCCGGTGGTCAGGGCAAGTGGATGGTCTCCTCCGTCAAGGAGGAGGACATTACTGAGCTCCGAGCGGCCGGATATGTGGCGAAGGGAATAGCCCATCGCTTGCCGGCCGAGGGACAAATCGTCCCAACGCCGGAGCTCGACGAGAGGGTAGTATTCCTTCCTCATTTCTTCCGCGGGCTGGGGTTTCCACTCCACCCTTTCATCCGCGGGCTGATGTATTATTACGGGATAGATTTCCATGATCTGTCCCAGAATTCCTTCCTCAACATCTCGGCATTTATCGTGGTGTGCGAGGCCTTCCTCCGTATCTATCCCCACTTCGGGCTGTGGCTCAAAGTCTTCAACGTGAAGCCGAAGGTGGTGGACGGCCAACACACAGAGTGCGGAGGAGCCATGGTGAGCAAGCTATCCAACGTCTCCTGGCCCAAAGGCACTTTTGTGGAGACAGTAAAGGAATGGCAGAAGCAATGGTTCTACATCACAGAACCTCGCGGCACCACCTGGGCCGCGGCTGCCGAATTCCGCTCCGGTGCTCCCATGCGACTCACCTCCTGGGTCGAGAAGAGTCTGGACTGGTGTTCACCTGACGAGCTGATAGCGCTGCAGACGCGCGTTCAAAGCATGGTGACCAAGAACGTCAAGCTCGTTGACGTCATCCAGGTGATGCTGATCCGTCGGATTCTTCCGTGCCAGCGCCGAAGCCGCCCTTTGTGGGAGTTCAATTCGAAGAAGCACCAGACCTTGGTAAGGCTCTTCGAGACTACTCACGAAGGTGCCTGGAAGTTGCTTTTTAAGGGCAACGAGAAGCCACCGGCCACGGATTCAGACCGTGGTCACGATTGTACACACCCCGCGAGCAAGGTATCTTATTTCTGACGTATCCCCAACCTCATTGTTTCGAAGGTGACGTCTAAGCTTTTATTATGGTTCCTTTAGGACTGCATGGAGAGGGCGAAGCGGATCCAGTGTCCGGCTCCGCTGCCCGAAGAACCGGTCATCCCACGCCTAGCGGAGATGCTGGTGTCGGCACCATACAAGGCGCCGGAGAAGAAGGCCAAGGGGGCCAAGAGTGGCCCCCGTCGCAAGGGCACTTTGGACGCGATGTCCGAAGACGACGAGGCCCATTCCTTCGTCCCTGAGGACAACGATGAGGAGGGGGAGGAGGAGGAAAACAGCCCTCCTCCCAAGGAGGAGAAGAAGAGGGCGGCCTCGGCACATCCGGAGGCGAAAGCGCCCAAAAAGGGGAAGGGCGCCCCAGCGGTCAACACCGCGTGTGACGTTGACAGTAGTCCGGAACGACGCCCCCGCACTAAGCCCTAGGCTGCATCGTAAGTGACGTGGCTTGCTCGTGCGCACATCCGGCCCTTTCTCTCCATTTATCTTTGACATAGTTTAACTGTACTATTGCAGTCCGGCCTATGACCTTGTCCACCGATCCTCATCTGAAGGTTCGTTGGCTCCGTCGGAGATGGCGAGCCGGTCGCCGCCGCCTGCTTACTCGCCCGGGGCCAGGGACAACACCGAAGTGCTGTCCCGGAGGGCCAATCCGAACTGGGGAGGAGCCCAGGACGCTGTCCGGGAGGCGCCGCGAGGCGAAGCCACCACTGCCGAACACCCGGAGGAGACGATCCCCATGAAGACTGGCAAAGAGGGACGTGTCCAGTTTGGCCCTTAGCCGGATACGATTCCAGAGACCCATATGGCTCCGGAGTCGGGCGAGCAGCCCCCTTCGAAGGAGGGGGGTGCGCCACTTCTGCCGGTGGTCCCTGTCCATCCAGGGGCACCGGACAACCTGATGGAGGTGCTACGAGGCGCCTCTGTTATGGACGAGCACCGCGTCCTTATGGGCGTGGTGATTGAGAAGGTTCAGTCCGCCAAGAGTGCACTGAACGACGCCTGCACCAACCTATTGACAGGTTTCGAGGTAAGTGACATAACAAGATAAAAAACCTGTAGTCAGTAGCCCCTGAGACACTGTCCGATGTTCGGCAAGAAGAACCGGACAGAGGATCTATTGTAGGAGACTAACGTAGCATGTATGCATAAGCAGGCATCGCTGTTGGCCGCAACCTCGCATGCTGCCGAAGTCTCTGAATTGAGGCAGAGGCTGGAGCGGACCGAGAATGAGCTCGGCGAGGTCAGGGTTCGGCTCCAGGACAAGCAAGGTGCCTAACGACTTGCTGTGTGTTCGGAAAGCGTAGGCATATTGACTGTAGTGTCATAATATGTGCAGGAGCCGTGACCGAGGTCGAGGCCCTGAGGAAGGCCCTGGGCGAGGCCGAGGAGAAAGCTGTCCAGCAGCAAGCCGCCCGTAAGAACCTCGAGGCCCGGGTCAAGGAAGTCCAGCAGGAGCTCCAAGATGCGGTGAAGAAATGTGAGACCTTGGAGAATGATGCGTCGGCTCGAGAGGCCGAGCTCACCAAGGCTCGTCAGAGTGCGGAGACCGCACGGAATGAGGCCCAGGCCGCCCTCCAGGAGATCTAGGAGGCCAAGAAGATCGCGGCGGGTAAGGCATTTAAGATGCAAAGCAAGTATGTGGAGAAGCAATACCTTTTACTAACCCGGGTTCGGAGTTCCCCAGGGGCTTTTGCGGATCTACCACGCAGCGTATCAGACGCTGCAGAGTTCTACCGAGCCGAAGGAGGAGGTTCTACGAAGAAGCTATTCTGGTCGCAGTACGCGACGCCAGAGCATCCCGTGTCCTTCACCGATCAGCTGAAGCAGCTGGTGGAGCTGCACAGGGTGGCCGAACTAGCCATGAAGGATTTGACAATCCGGCTATGGCCAGCCGAAGCTATGCCCGGTAGCTACTTCGGACTCGTGATGCGTCTGGTGGAGGCCTGTCCGCGGCTGGACATCATCAAGTGCTCCGCCTGTATTGAAGGTGCCCGTATGGCCTTCGCTCGCTGCAAGATGTGGTGGGCGAAGATGAACACTGTTGAATTTGCCAGCCGGCCGCCGGAGGGCAAGGAGCACCGCACACCCGAGCGATATTTTGCGGATGTCGTAGAGGGGTCTCGACTTGTGGCGGCACAATGTTCGCAGGACATTGTATTTGAATAAATGTATTCATGTTGCCTTTGCCTTGTATTATGTGAACAAAGCCGGTGTTCGTAAGATAATTTTATTATGCTTTGAATTGTCTCCTCCTGTGCGGCCGTGTTATTTGTAATCTGAGGGTTGGCCAGTCATCGGCTTCTGCCCTCACGTAGGTAGTACGGAGGTGTTCGGGATGGAATCTAAACAATCTTGATCCAATTATATGGTCCTTTGGAGGAGTTGTTTAGCGCAACGAACAAGGCAATCGGACTGTACGGCTTGAACACCCTCACTTAGCCATAGGAGTTTTATAATTAAGCAAGTGTGCAACCCCTGGTCCAGGCCAGGGTGCTGTCAGCATCTGATCGGGAAGTGTCGATCCTTCGCACGACGCGAAAAAAATCTCCAACAATTTTGTAACCCTCGAACAGCTGACCAGCTCTCGCCGTATCATGACAGTCAGTTCTACTGAGGTGCTCATCCGGTCAAGGCCAGGGCACAATCGCAGTAGTTCTCCCTTTACTACCCTAGCCGATGGAGCGGAACGTAGGGTAGCAAGCACAGGAGCCGGGGCAACCCAACTAGTGACCAAAGACATGATTCGGAGCCAATGCATATAATGCTAAATTCGGGGTGCCGAACTTTTGTATAAGAAGTGTTCGGACTTTGCTGCCGTATTGTGGGGCGATAAGTAGCCCCTGGCGGATATGAAACGTGCAGAAGAGTATCGATGCTGCAAATAAGCAGATCACAATAAAACGAAGTAAGAAGCGAAAACCACAGTATCTGAGCCACGAACCATTTTTATTATAACTGGATGGATACGTCAAGACGTATCTCGTACAGATGGTGCGAGAAGTATCCGGGCTATTTAACATGCCGGAATCAGTAGGGCGCAGCGTGCGGGTCCTGAGAAATAAGTATGAATACCGTCAAGAAGAACGTATAAAGGTTAACCTACACACCTGTGCTACTTGCCTCCGTTGTATGCCAATCCTTCTAAAGGACTTGTGATTAGGCCCGCGGAGAAAGGAACCTGAAACAAGAAAAAGGTAAAAGTATGTGTGTCCGGGATCTGTCTGGCCGAACTGTAGACCCCGGGTTATCTTGTGCCTCCGTCGATGTCCATGGAGTTTTAAGTGCGTAATTGTGTACGCGTGGTACGAATGCCACTACCTCATTGGGACTGGGACGGAGGCCGGATTGCTAGTCGAGCTCTTGACGAGCCGGCCGTCCTGTTGCAGTGTAGTCTGGAACCTCTTAATGATGTCCGAGGGCTCGGCAGTCGTACTATTGTGCTGCTTGAGAAGGACGTTCTGTACTTCTACTGCTAGGGCGGCGGTGTGCTCCTCTGTTCGGAGGGAGCGTTCCGTATTGCCATTGACTGTTATTACGCCGCGTGGACCGGGCATCTTCAGCTTGAGATAGGCATAGTGTGGCACTGCGTTGAATCTAGCAAATGCGGTTCGTCTGAGCAGTGCGTGATAGCCGCTGCGGAAGGGGACGATATCGAAGATTAACTCTTCGCTTTGGAAGTTCTCCGGAGAACCGAAGACCACCTCCAGCGTGATTGAGCCCGTACAGCGGGCCCCTACGCCTGGTATGACTCCTTTAAAGGTAGTCTTTGTTGGTTTGATTCACGAGGGGTTAATGCCCATCTTCCGCACCGTGTCCTGATAAAGCAGGTTGGGGCTGCTACCACCGTCCATCAGGACTCGTGTTAGGTGAAACCCATCAATAATTGGGTCGAGGAATAGTGCGGCTGAACCGCCATGGCGGATACTAGTTGGGTGATCCCGGCGATCGAAGGTGATCGGGAATGATGACCACGGATTGAATTTTGGGGCGACTGGTTCTACCGTGTAGACATCCCTAAGTGCTCGCTTACACTCCATTTTGGGGATGTGCTTAGCGTATATCATGTTCACCATTTTGACTTCAGGTGGAAATTTCTTCTGCCCCTCTCGGATGTGGGGTTCCTGCAAACCCTTGAGGTTCGAACACTGGGGTGCGTGTGAAGTCTTTCCCTCCTACCGATCTACGCCCTAGCTCGCAAAGATCTCGCAGACGAACTCGACGAACTCGCAACACAAAGAGACACGAGGTTTATACTAGTTCGGGCCACCGTAATGGTGTAATACCATACTCCAGTGTGGTGGTGGTGGATTGCCTCTTGGGCTGATGATGAACAGTACAAAGGAAGAACAGCCTCCTGAGGTTGAGGTGTTCTTGTGCTGGTCGAACTTGTGCGGGTGAGGATTCGATCCTCCTCCTACTATGGTGGCTAGACCTATTTATAGGGGCCCTGGACCTCTTCCCAAATATCGAGCGGGAAGGGAGCCAACAATGGTGGGCGAATTTGAAGGGGGACAGCTAGTACAAGCCATCCTGACAAAAGTGGTCTTCGCCTGCGAAAAGCTCTGGTGGTGACGCCGTCTTGGGCTCCACGATGACCTCCGTCTTGCCGTCCTCCTGGTCTTGGTCTCGTTGCACCTATATAGCAACCTTTGCCTGATGCCTCGGTACTCTTTGCCTGCGCTGGCCTCCTTAGCACCAAAGAGGAAACAAGGACGCTGCGCGCGCTAGCGCCCGCCTGGCGCTGTTCGTCATGGCTCACGTCACGAGAGCCTCGTGAGGTTTGCTCCACCTTGATATCTCTGCTCCTCGCGAGCCTGCCTGGTTAGGCTACTCCAGAGGAGGTCTTGCGTCGTCCGCCTCGCGAGGCTTGGACCCTCGCGAGGGTCTTGGATGCCTTGTCGATGAAGATGGGCCGTACGACCTGCTGGCTTGGCCACGCTGTGGGCCGCAGGCAGGCAAGTCTGGGGACCCCCGTTCCCAGAACGCCGACAGTAGCCCCCGGGCCCAAGGTGCGCTCGGGCTTGGCTTCGTGGCAAAGCCAAGGGTCAAGTTTGGAGCACCGCGGGCCCCAAAAGCCTGCGGCCTCGGTTGACGCGTGGCGGTTGATTGGACGTGGGCGTCTCGGCTTCTCCATGCTGCCTCGGCGACTGCACGACTTGACAAGTCCCTGCGACATGCATGGAAAACCATCATTACCTTCGATCGTGGGAGACGCCGGTTGGCCTTCTCTTTCTATAAATGGGGAGTGGGGCGGAGCCCCCGCTGCTCATCTCTTCCTCGCTTGCTTGCTTCTTCTTTGCTTCATTGCTCGCAGTGCCTCCGATGGCGCCACGAAGGAAGTTCTCTGCCGCCGAGAAGGGGAAGGCCCCTCGCGAGGGCCCCGGTTCCCCAGCGCCCAAGCGCGATCGCGGCCGTCCGCGCAAGCATGCCGCAACCCCCGCCATGGCCCACCGTCGATGCGGCGCAGTGACACACGGAGGGGATCGTCCCAACCATGGCGGTCCAGTTGATGAGGGGAGGCGTGCTGTGGTGGCACGGCCTCCTCGTCCGCACTTTCACACGGTGAAGGTGTCGCGGGAGTTCGTCGTCTGGTCGGAGAACCCGGCCGGCCACTGGCTCCAACTTCCGTGCTTCTTCACCGGTGAACTGCCGGCCTCTGGTTCGAGCGGACTCTGGCTGCAGGCGGATGGCTACTGCAGCAAGGTCTCTTGGGTTGCGGTCGAGACTTCCGCCGTGGGCAACATAGCCCTGGTCCGCGGCTGGCAGACGTTCGCCCGTGCGCGCGGCCTGGGCCGGCGGTGCACGCTACACTTCAAGTATGACGGTGGATCGACCCTCTATGTGAGGGTGTTCGGGGAAGATGGTCGCCGCGCCGGGTGCTGCCCCGAGACGAACGACGATGAGGAGGTGCTGGGCCTTGGCAATGGTCGCAACGAGGATGAGGGCGAGCCTGCCCTCGGCGGCGACCGCTTCTCCTCCAGCTACAGCGGCTCTTCCTCCGGTGATAGCTCCAGCAGCGGTGGCTACGACCAGCCGCCGCACCCGCTTCGAAGGAGGTAGTGGGTCACCTCATCATCGCGCCTCCGTGAAGCGCGAGGAGGGGTCTGGCTAGGCTCGGGGCGTCGCTGAGGGCCTGCCTCCGCGGATTGCTGCAACGCCGCTTTGCTTAGCTTTTCTTTTTCCCTGCATCAGAAAACGAAACCAGTATGGGCCCAGAGGGGCGTGTACTGGACTGTGGTTCTTTGGTTAATGCACTGTGCGTGTTATTCCCATGCCGTGTTGTTATTTTATGCAAAGATAACTTAACCTGGCGCGTTTGGGACGCCCTTTCCCTCACGAGGTGTCTGCGTTGCTCAAAAACTGCAAAAAATTCGTTAGAGGGTGCACTAAAGGACCTGCCGTCCACCCAAGCCTTGATTTGGCGCTTTGTATCGCGGTACCCGATGGGCACGGATTAGGAGAGATGTGCCAGCTTTCAGGCTCGAACGAGGGTGGCTCGCGAGAAGGCAGAGAGAAGAAAAATGCTCGTGCGAGAAGGCAGAGAGAAGAAAAATGCTCGCGAGGGCGCCTGCCTAGCCCCCTCGCGAGGCATGCGAGAGAGAGAACATAGGCAAACCAGAGCCGAAAAATGCGGTAAAAGGCCGGGGAATCAAATCAGCAACGAACACCAAGAGCAACTTCGATTAAGGAAAAGTGAGCCAACTACGGAAAGCAAATGAAAAGCCGCGTCCGGCACCTAATCTAGTCTTCAAGTCTTCTCACCAGCGCGGAGCTAAGTGATGTCCACTAGGCGTGGGAGGGAGCCCTAGGGCCTGAGGCCGACGCTCGTGAGACTCCGGGGCGTGTACAGCCCCAACTCATTATTACGTGAGAGTGTCACGGGCGGCGATTCTTCACAGGCACCGGGCCTTCTTCACAGGCTCTGGGCCTTTCTTCACAGGCTCTGGGCCTTGCTTCATAGGCTCTGGGCCTTGCTTCATGGGTAGAACT
The DNA here is from genome assembly GCF_018294505.1 of Triticum aestivum. Classification (NCBI taxonomy): domain Eukaryota; kingdom Viridiplantae; phylum Streptophyta; class Magnoliopsida; order Poales; family Poaceae; genus Triticum; species Triticum aestivum. The sequence goes on along the minus strand of NC_057814.1, from coordinate 430,266,650 downwards.
TCCTGGGGTGCTGGATGTTCCAGGCGTTTCGGATAGGTGTTCCTTCTTGCGTCTCCAGGCGCACGGCGCCAGGCCTGGAGATGTGGACGACCCTGAACGGGCCCTCCCACATGGGCAAAAGCTTGTGCAGTCCTTCCCTGGAGAGGACCCGCCTCAGGACCAGGTCACCCACCTCGAGCGTCCTGGAGCGAACGTTGCGGCAGTGGTAACGCCGCAGCGCTTGCTGATACCTTGCCGCCCTTAATGCAGCTTCGCAACGACGTTCCTCCCCCAGCACGAGATCCATCCCCCGCATGGCGTCCTGCTGCGTTTTATCGAACGCCAGAACCCGCGCGGAGCGATGCTTGACCTCGTGAGGGAGGACCGCTTCGGCTCCGTAGACGAGGAAGAACGGGGTCTCGCCCGTCGGTTTGGTAGCTGTGGTGCGGATGGACCATAGCACAGACTGGAGCTCGTCGTGCCAGCCCTTGCCGCAGGCCTCCAGCTTCTTCTTGAAGGTTCTGGTCTTGAGTCCCCTCAGGACCTCAGCGTTGGCACGTTCAGCCTGACCATTGCTCCTGGGGTGGGCCACCAAAGCGTAGCAGATCTGCGTTCCAAGGTTAGCACAGTAAGTTTTGAAGAGATTACTAGTAAACTGCGAGCCGTTATCTGTGATGATGCGGTTGGGGACCCCGAAGCGGCTCACGAGGCCCTTGATGAACTTGACAGCAGAGCCGGCTGGAATGGTACGGACGGCTTCCACTTCCGCCCAGTTGGTGAACTTGTCGATGGCGACGTAGAGATAGCAGTAGCCCCCTGGCGCTCGGGGGAACGGGCCTAGGATGTCCAGCCCCCAGACCGTGAACGGCCATGTGAGCGGAATGGTTTGGAGACCCTGAGCAGGCTGATGGATTTGCTTGGCATGGAATTGGCAAGCTTCGCGGGACTTCACCAGCTCGGCTGCATCGTTGAGTGTTGTAGGCCAGTAGAATCCGCTGCGGAACACCTTGCCGACGAGGGTCCGTGACGATGAGTGGTGTCCACAGTCTCCGCTGTGTTTGTCAATCAGCAACTCCCTTCCTTGATCACTGGATATGTAGCGCAGCGTGACATCGTCTGGCCGTTTCCTGTATAACTCGCTGTCTTGGATACAGTATGTCGTAGCTTGCCGTGCCACGCGCTCCGCGTCCTCTTCCTTCTCCGGCAGCGTCCCGTGTGTCAGGTACTCCTTGAACTCCTTGGTCCAGCATTCCTCGTGGGGCTCGAGCGCCAAGAGCAGCCGAGCTCCTGAGGTTGGGCCACAGGCCGGGGCTCCTGTGGCCGGAGGTTGTGGGAGCTCCTCTTGAGGCTGGGTAGTGCTCGAAAGAGGTGGCGTAGCTGATGGCTTGAAGAGCCGCTCCTCGAAGACACCGGGCTCTTGCAGTTGCCGCTTGGACGCTCTCTTGGCGATGTCGTCGGCTTCCTTGTTGGTGCCCCGGGGCACGTGCTGTAGCTCAAGGCCCAAGAACTGCTTTTCCATCTTGCGCACCTTCACGAGGTAGGCCTCCATATGCTCGTCCTTCGGCTCGTACACCTTGTTGGAGAAGTTGACGAGGAGCTGCGAGTCGCCTTTGATGGTTAAGCACTTCACCCCTAGAGCCGCCGCAGCCTTCAGGCCAGCTATGAGGCCTTCATATTCTGCGATATTGTTGGAGACCTTCTCGCCGTGCTGAAAACAGAGTTGCACGGCGTAGTAGAGCTTGTCCTGAGTGGGCGAGATGAGCACTGCTCCAGGCCCCGCGCCCTGGTGCACGAAGGCGCCATCGAAATACATGACCCAGCCGTCTGGTGCCTCACTTCCTGGGGAGGTGGACCGGTCTTCTCCTTCCTCAAGAGCCGGGGCGTCTGTCCATTCTGCCACAAAATCGGCGAGCACGGCTCCCTTGATGACCCTGGTAGTGCTGAACTCCAGCTGGAATGCTTGCAACTCGATGTTCCACTCAGCAACCCTTCCGGCTGAGTTAGGGCTCCTGAGTACCCTCTCCAATGGGTAGGCAGAGACAACCTTGATGGGGTGGCCTGGAAGTAGTGCCACAGCTTGCGCGAGGCCACCAAGAGTGCGAGCAGGAGCTTTTGCGACATGGGGTAGCGCGCCCTCGCGTCCCGCAATATGGTGCTGACGAAGTACACCGGGTGCTCGACGAGGGCTGGCACACTGTTGAGGCTCGGGTCCTGCGGAGATTGTGGCATATCCTGAGCTGATGGGTTTCCTGAGACCTGACCGTCCTCAGGAGCTTCTGCGATGTTGCCCTGCTGAGCTTGGTCTTCCGCCGCCGATGGCCTTGCTGCGCCTTCCTGACCCCGCTCTGTATCAGCTCTGGCTTGGCGCGGCATACCCTTGTCTTGGCGCTCCTCCCAAACCGCCACCAGCGCCGCACTGCGGAGTACGGTGTGGCGGCAAGGTAGAGCACCAGAGGCTCGAGAGGCCGCGGTGCCACCATCACCGGAGGGCTGGTGAGGTATTTCTTGAGGTCTTGGAAGGCCCGGTCGGCCTCCGGGGTCCACTTGAACGGGCCCTTCTTCTTCTTGAGCGTAAAGAAGGGTAAGGCGCGCTCGCCTAGCTTGGAGATGAAATGCCCTAACGCGCTCACCTGCCCCGCTAGCTTCTGCATCTCCTTGAGGGTCTGCGGTGGGCTCATGTCTTCGATGGCCTTGATCTTCTCCGGGTTCGCCTCGATCCCTCTGTGGGATACAAGGAACCCTAGCAGCTTGCCAGAGGGGACGCCAAATACGCACTTCTCCGGGTTAAGCCTCAAGTTCACTCGGCGCGGGCTCTCGAAGGTCTCCTCCAAGTCTTGAATCAATGTCCTCGCCTCACGAGATTTGACCACTATGTCATCAACGTAGGCCTCTGTGTTTCTGCCGAGCTGTCGCCCCAAAGCGATGTGCATCAACCGCTGAAAGGTTGTGCCCGCGTTGCGCAGCCCGAAGGGCATGCAGGTGTAGCAATACACCCCGCATGGTGTCCGGAAGGCTGTCTTCTCCACATCCTCCACCACCATCTTGATTTGGTGGTATCCTGAGAATGCATCCAGGAAACATAGCAAGTCGCATTTGGCGGTGGAGTCAACGATTTGATCAATGCGCGGAAGTGGGAACAGATCTTGGGGGCAAGCCTTGTTAAGGTTGGTGAAGTCGACGCACATTCGTTCCTTCCCGCCTTTCTTCGGTACCACGACGGGGTTCATCAGCCACTCGGGGTATCGAACTTCTCGGATGGTACCTGCCGCCTCCAGCTTGCGTGTCTCTTGGACGATGAAGGCCTGCTTCTCAGTAGACTGCCGTCTTGCTCGCTGCTTCATGGGGCGTACGTTGGGGCATACCCTTAGATGATGCTGGATCACCTCTCTCGGGACCCCTACCAGCTGATTGGGCTCCCACGCGAATATCTCCTTGTTCGCGCGCAAAAACCTCACTAAAGCTTCTTCTTGTCCTGGGTCGAGGCCGGTTCCTATGGTGAAGGTGGCTCCTGAAGACCCATCCTCATTGACCAGCACCTCCTTGGTCTCCGCCTTGTCTTGGGTGAACAGCTGCTTCTTCTTGGTGGGCGCGGTCTCCTTGGCCTCGGGTGCACTGGCGCCGGCTGGCCGTGCTGCTGCCGCGTTCTTGAAGGCAAGCCCGAGCGCCGTCACGGCCTCCTTGATGTCTCCCTTGACGGTGAGGACGCCCTTGCTCCCTGGCATCTTCATGAGGTTGTAGGCCGGGTGAGTCGCCGCCATGAACTGAGCAAGAGCCGGGTACCCGAGGATGGCGTTGTACGGGAGACCGATGCGGGCGATGTCGAAGTCCACCAGCTCGGTGCGATAGTTGTCGCGTGCGCCGAAGGTGACAGGGAGGCGGATCTGCCCCAGAGAGTGAGCGGCTCCATCGCCCACTCCCAAGAAGGGCTTGCTGAGGCCAAGCCGCTCAGGCGGCACGTGAAGAAGGCTGAAGGCTTCTACGGAGAGCAAGTTGAGGTCAGCGCCGCCGTCGATGAGGGTCTTGGTAACGGCCATGTTCCAGATGGTGGGCGTGCAGAGCATCGGGAGCATTCCGGAGCCGGTGGTGGAGTCGGGGTGGTCTTCCGAGCCGAAGGTGAGGTCGGCCTCTAGCGCAGCCCAACCCGGCGGAGCCCCGGGCGCTTGGAGGCTGCCCCAATCTGACGGAAGAAAGGTTTGACGTGGCGATCTGAAGGCGGTGCTTGAGAGCCACCCAGCAGTGCCGCGACTGCGTGGTGCGACGGCACCGCATAGCGCGTGATGAAGAGATTGCGGAGTTCCTCCCAGGATGCCACCGCGGATCCCGGGAGGTTGAGCAGCCAGGCACGCGGCTCGCTGGTGAGGGCCATGGGGTACAAGTTGGCCATGATATTGTCGTCGCCTCCGGCCTCGAGGACGGCCTCCTTGTACGCCAGCAGGAACGGCGCCGGGTCGGCCGCGCCGTCGTAACACGGCGGCATCTCCGGCCTGAACTCGGTTGGCCACTGCACTCGCCGCAGGGTGGGGGCCAGGGCTCGGTACCCAGACTCCCCGCTGCCGACGTGGGTCGCGGAGGTGGATGGCGGGGCACCCACCATGGGAGTGAAGTGCGGCGGCACGGGGCGCAGGTTGGTGGAGAGGAGCTCCGGCGCACCCCTACCTGGCACGCCAAATGTCGGATGTGGGGTTCCGGCAAACCCTTGAGGTTCGAACACTTGGGTGCGCGTGAAGTCTTTCCCTCCTACCGATCTACGCCCTAGCTCGCAAAGATCTCGCAGACGAACCCGACGAACTCGCAACACAAAGAGACACGAGGTTTATACTGGTTCGGGCCACCGTTGTGGTGTAATACCCTACTCCAATGTGGTGGTGGTGGATTGCCTCTTGGGCTGATGATGAACAGTACAAAGGAAGAACAACCTCCTGAGGTTGAGGTGTTCTTGTGCGGGTGAGGATTCGATCCTCCTCCTACTGTGGTGGCTAGACCTATTTATAGGGGCCCTAGTCCTCTTCCCAAATATCGAGCAGGAAGGGAGCCAACAATGGCGGGCGAATTTGAACGGGGACAGCTCGTACAAGCCATCCTGACAAAAGTGGTCTTCACCTACGAAAATCTCTCGTGGTGACGCCGTCTTGGGCTCCACGATGACCTCCGTCTTGCTGTCCTCCTGGTCTTGGTCTCGTTGCACCAATATAGCAACCTTTGACTGATGCCTCGGTACTCTTCGCCTGCGCTGGCCTCCTTAGCACCAATGAGGAAACAAGGACGTTGCGCGCGCTGGCGCCCGCCTGGCGCCGTTCGTCATGGCTCACGTCACGAGAGCCTCGTGAGGTTTGCTCCGCCTTGATATCTCTGCTCCTCGCGAGCCTACCTGGTTAGGCTACTCCAGAGGAGGTCTTGCATCGTCTGCCTCACGAGGCTTGGACCTCGCGAGGGTCTTGGATGCCTTATCGATGAAGATGGGCCGTACGGCCTGCTGGCTTGGCCACGCTGTGCAGCAGGGAGCTCCTCAAGGATGGGCGGCGCCCAAGGCCGACCTCACCTTCGACTCGAGGGACCACCCAACGACCACCGCGAGCGCAGGTGTGCTCCCGATGCTCTGCACCCCCACCATTTGCAATGTGGCGGTTACCAAGACCCTCATCGACGGAGGAGCCGGCCTCAGTGTGCTCTTCGTGGAAGCTTTCGGCTTGCTCCACGTACCCCAAGGCCGGCTCCGCCCCACCAAGCCCTTCTCCGGGGTCGTCGACGGTTCCACCTGCCCCCTGGGGCAGATCCGCCTCCCCGTCACCTTCGGCACCCGCAACAACTACCGCACCGAGCTTATCGACTTCGACAATGCCCGCATTAGCCTCTGGTACAATTCCATCCTCAGGTACCTGGCCCTGGCCAAGTTCATGGCAGTGACTCACCCTGCCTACAACCTCATGAAGATGCTGGGAAGCAGCGGCGTCCTCACCATGGCAGGAGACACCAAGGAAGCGTTGTTGGCCCTCAAGCTCGCCTTCAGGGCCGCATTAGCAGCACGCCCGGCTGAGGAAGGGGCCCCAGAAGTCCCGGGGGCTGCACCAGCCAAGAAGAAGCAGTTGTTCTATCAAGATCGGGCCGAGATGAAGCAGGTGTCGGTCGATGAAGATGGGGCATCGGGTGCCACCTTCACCATAGGCGCTAACCTACCTCCAGATCAAGAAAAGGTGTTGGTCGACTTCTTACGCGCGAACAAGGGAGTGTTCGCATGGGAACCCAAGGATCTCGGTGGGATCTCGAGGGGAATAATTGAGCATCACCTGAGGGTATGCCCAAACGCGCGACCAGTGAAGCAGAAGGCCCGACGGTAGTCTACAGAGAAGCAGTCGTTCATCGTCCAAGAAACCCGCAAGCTGCAAGACGCTGGTATCATTCGGGAGGTGCGGTACCCGGAATGGTTGGAGAACCCGGTCGTCGTCCCCAAGAAAGGCAGGTAGGAGCGCATGTGCGTCGACTTCACCAACCTCAATAAGGTTTTCCCTCAAGACCCCTTCCCACTTCCGCGCATCGATCAGATCATCGACTCCACCACCGAGTGCGACCTGCTGTGCTTCCTGGACGCCTTCTCAGGCTATCATCAAATCAATATGGGGGTGCAAGATGTTGAGAAGACGGCCTTCCTGACCCCATGCGGGTGTACTGCTACACCTGCATGCCGTTTGGCCTGCGCAACGCCGGGGCAACCTTCCAGCGGCTGATGCACATTGCTCTGGGCCAGCATCTCGGGAGGAACGCTGAGGCATACGTCCACGACATAGTGGTGAAGTCTCGGGAGGCAAGGACCCTAATCGAGGACCTGGAGGAGACATTTGCCAGTCTGCGCACTGTGGATCTATGGCTCAACCCAGAGAAATGTGTGTTTGGCATCCCCTCCGGCAAGCTGCTAGGCTTTCTGGTGTCGCACAGAGGAATCGAGGCAAACCCAGAGAAAGTCAAGGCCATAGAAAGGATGTGCCCGCCGCATACTCTCAAGGAGATGCAAAAGTTGGCGGGTTGCGTATCCTCGCTGGGGCGTTTCATCTCCAAGTTGGGAGAACGCGCCCTCCCGTTCTTCAAGCTGATGAAAAAGAAGGGACCGTTCGAGTGGACCCCGGAGGCTGACGCGGCGTTTTGGGTCCTCAAAAGATACCTCACCAGCCCACCAGTGATGTTAGCGCCGCGCCCTCTTAAGCTCCTGGCGCTTTACCTGGCCGCCACGCCTCACTCTGCCAGCGCAGCATTAGTGGCGGTCCGAGAGGAGCGCCAGGCCAAGAGCCCGCCAAGCGACGCCGCGCGTCAAGTTAAGACAACGCAGCTTCAAGACGGCGCTCCTAAGGCTCCGGTGACACCAGCAAATGACCAGGCCCCTCAGGACGGCACTCCTGAGGCCCTGGCTACCCCCGCAAACGGCCAAGCTCTTGAGGTCCTCCAGCCTCAAGAGTGAAAGGATCGAGAAGAGGTGTCTAGATGGGGGTGAATAGACTCTAAGCAAGAAAAAGTGGTAGTTTTTAATTTCTTCAAGTTGAGGTGGAGTTTTAGAACATGTTTAAAAATTCACCATACATATCAAGCAAGCATGACAAGAGTATATGAGCAGCGGAAAGTAAGGCATGCAAATTGCAAGAATGTAAAGGGATGGGATTGGAGTGTGCAAACGCAATTGGAGACACGGAGATTTTTTATCCGTGGATCCGAAAGGTGGTGCTATCGTACATCCACGTTGATGGAGACTTCAACCCACGAAGGGTAATAGTTGCGCGAGGCCATGGAGGGCTCCACCCATGAAGGGTCCATGAAGAAGCAACCTTGTCTATCCCACCATGGCCGTCGCCCACAAAGGACTTGCCTCACTAGGGTAGATCTTCACGAAGTAGGCGATCTCCTTGCCCGTACAAACTCCTTGGTTCAACTCCACAATCTTGACGGAGGCTCCCAAGTGACACCTAACCAATCTAGGAGACACCACTCTCCAAAAGGTAATAGACGGTGTGTTGATGATGAACTCCTTGCTCTTGTGCTTCAAATGATAGTCTCCCCAACACTCAACTCTCTCTCATAGGATTGGATTTGGTGGAAAGATGATTTGAGTGGAAAGCAACTTGGGAAGGCTAGAGATCAAGATTTATGTGGTTGGAATGGAATATCTTGGTCTCAACACATGAGTAGGTGGTTCTCTCTTAGAAAATGTATGCTGGAAGTGTAGGCTTATTCTGATAGCTCTCTCCATGAATGAAGAGTGGGTGGAGGGGTATATATAGCCTCCACAAAAAATCTAACCGTTACACACAATTTACCAAACTCGGTGAGACCGAATTAGAAAACTCAGTCAGACCGATTTAGTTCATAATGTGACCGTTAGGCATTTCGGTGGGACCGATATGATCAACTCGGGTAGAACCAATGTGCTAGGGTTAGGGTAAAGCCTCATCTCGGTTTGACCGATTACATAAACTCGGTGGGACCAATTTGGGTAATGAGTGAAACAGAGAGTTGGCCAAGCAAACTCGGTGAGACCGATTGCATATCTCGGTGAGACCAAAATTATTGCAATAGGCAACAGAGAGTTTGCAAGCCCATCTCGGTGAGACCGAATTGATTAGGGTTTCTGGCAGTGGCTATGTCAACTGAACTCGGTGGTGCCGGATAGAAAGTTTCTGTGGGGCCGAGTTTGACTTTTGGTTTGGGACATATATGGATAAGAAAGTGGTTGAGGGCTTTGGGGTATATCACTAAGCACTTTGAGCAAGCAAGCCATTAAGCAACACCTCATCCCCTTTTAATAGTATTGGCTTTCCTATGGACTCAATGTGATCTTGGATCACTAAAAGTAAAATGTAGAGTCTTGAGATTTTGAGCTTGAGCCAATCCTTTGTCCTTAGCATCTTGAAGGGGTTCCACATCCTCTAGTCCATGCCACTCCATTGTTGAACTTATCTGAAACATACTAGGTAGAAGTATTAGTCCAACAAGAGATATGTTGACATTAATTAATTACCAAAATCACCCAGGGAGCACTTGTGCTTTCAATCTCCCCCTTTTTGGTAATTGATGACAGCATACATCCAAGCTTTTAGATAAACATATCAAGAAAGGTAGGTAAAGCTTTGGAATAACATGTAACATGCATAGGCTCCCCCTACATGTATGGAAACATGTAAATATGAAATATAAGAGCATGTGAATGCATAAACATGACAGAGCAAGCAATGAGTTACATGTATGTTGGCTATATGCATCAGAGCAAATGATGTGAATATAGGAAATGTACCTTCCTGCTCATGGGTCCTTCTTGCAAACAATATGTACATCAGCAAGAAATCCTCATGCACATGAGTGTGATGCATATACTTACCTTGTGGTCTTGAGCTGACTTTGGAAGAGATGAACCTGAGTAAACAAGGTTAGATAACACAGAAACATCTACTAAACAAAGCAAGAACGGCAAACCACAAGAGTACCAAGATTGGGATGACATGTAGAGTGTGACTACTTAGGTACTCTATTAGATATAGACATGTCCCCAAAAGGTAAAGATATGCAATGAAATTCAAAGATTTTCTTCCCTTAGATGTCTTGCTCCCCCTGAATCTTGTATGGGATACTGGGAGAAGATAGGGAACAGAAAATCAGAGCAAATGCTATGCAACCAAATAAACACAAACATGAACATGTCTTTCCCCTCTTAAAGACATGTGTCTTCTCTCCTCTTGAACACCAAGCATCTGGGGCCTATGATGTGATACCTCTTTCCCCCTGTTAAGGTGATTAAGCTTTGATGTGATCTCTCCCTCCCCCTTTGACATCAATTTCGAAGAAGGGTTCTTCTGGATTGTGATTCAAAATAGGTTTGGTCCTTGAGTCACAGAGCAAAGCGGCATATAGAATATGTTGCTGGTAGAGGACAAGAATCATTGAGTGGAGCTGGAACAAAAATACAGGAACAAGTGGCAAAATGTCTTTGCTGCAGTGAAATCGGTGACACCGAGTTGTGTTCTTCGGTTTCACCGAAAGAGGTCGGTTTAACCGAAAACAATAGACCGGTGTGACCGAGTTCAACACCGAGAGAACACTTGTCACCTCAGCTCACTAGGCAAATAGGATCTCACAAAGATTTGCAAGGAATTAACTGAAGGAATTGGATGCAGGGGATGCAGAACAACATAGAAAAGAAACAAAAGGAAGTCTAGATGAAGTTTTTTTGAAAGGGGAAACAAATATGCATGAGAAAAATGAAAGAGCACAGAGAAACACTAGAGAACTTCATCTAGAATTGGTCGGCGACAAAGTCACCTATGTTAGAGTATATTGACTTAGGAGTCAAGTGAGGGAACTTGATCCTAGGTCATACTCATAGTTTAAGCTCAAAATGGGGTTACCATTGCTTGTTTAAGTGTCTTGATGTATTCACACCTTGTTGAGTTGCTTTGACCCATGACTTGGGGTAAAGCTTCTCTAAGATGGAATAACATACCTTGGGTGGTGGTGTTGATCTTGATCATGTAGTTGAACTTGTGTGGGATGCTCAAGGTTGATGTAGCTCGTCAAGGGTTGGGAGCGCCACTTGGAATTGAGTTGATCTACCTACATGGGTTAGTTTTGCAAGGAATAGCACTTGTGTATCCAAAATGACAATCATGAAACTTGATATAGAATTTGTCAAAGGATATGTTTGAAGAGTTTCATGCTTCCTTGTTTTCAACCACCATATTGTAGAGACTTTGTGATGTAGAGATTGCTCAAGATGTGAGTGAGTTGCAATCCCATAGATTTAGATCCATCCAAGTACCTAGAAGGGTTAGATAGCATGCAAGGGTGCAAGTATATCCAAGACATATGAATAGCATCATGAAAGAAATATCAAAGATTAGTCATAGGCTCATGCCTTGCATGTATCCAAATGAGTTCCTACTCCAAGTTTGAAGCATCAATGATGTTCAATTCTCCTCTCAAACAGCAAAAGACTTTCTCATCAAGCGGTTTGGTGAATATATCCGCCAATTGCTTATCGGTACGAACATGCTTAAGATCAATATCACCTTTTGCAACATGATCTCGAATGAAATGATGACGAACTTCAATATGCTTAGTTCGAGAGTGTTGCATGGGATTGTGAGCAATCTTTATAACACTTTCATTGTCACAAAGCAAAGGAATATGTTTCACATAGATCCCATAATCTTTAAGAGTTTGGGTCATCCAAAGTAATTGAGCACAACATGAACCAGCAGCAATGTATTCCGCTTCGGCGGTGGATAAGGATACCGAGTTTTGTTTCTTGGAGGACCAAGACACAAGAGATCTACCAAGAAATTGACAAGTACCTGAAGTGGACTTTCTATCAGTCTTGTCTCCAGCATAGTCCGAATTGGAGTAGCCAACAAGATCGAAAGAAGACCTCTTAGGATACCAAATGCCAAAATTTGGTGTATGTATTAAGTATCTCACTATCCTTTTCACAGCCTTAAGATGACATTCTTTTGGGGCCGCTTGATATCATGCACACATGCACACACTTAGCATAATATCAGGACGAGAGGCACATAGATTTAACAATGAACCAATCATAGAGCGGTAAACTTTTTGATCAACCGGTTCACCATCTTTAGTCAAATCAAGATGTCCACTAGTAGGCATGGGTGTATTCATACCTTTGCATTCTTGCATATTGAACTTCTTGAATAAGTCCTTGGTGTACTTTGTTTGAGAGACAAAGGTACCTTCCTTAGTTTGCTTGATTTGCAAACCAAGAAACAATTTGATTTCACTCATCATAGACATCTCAAACTTCTTCAACATTAGCTTTCCAAACTTCTCACTAAAATGAGGGTTAGTCGAACCAAATATTATATCATCAACATAAATTTGGCACACAAATAGTTCTCCATTAACCCTTTTAGTGAAAAGAGTAGAATCAATTTTACCAATCTCAAAGCCTTTTTCAATGAGGAACTTGGTCAAGCATTTGTACCATGCTCTAGGAGCTTGTTTAAGACCATAAAGAGCTTTGTGAAGTTTGTAAACATGATTAGGTTTCTTAGGATTGACAAAGCCGGGAGGTTGCTTAACGTAAACTTCCGCCTCAATTTCACCATTTAGAAAAGCACTTTTAATGTCCATTTGGTATATGGTGATATCATGGTGATTAGCATAGGCAAGTAAGATGCGGATGGACTCAAGTCTAGCAACGGGGGCATATGTCTCACCATAGTCCATACCTTCGACTTGAGTGTAGCCTTGGGCGACGAGACATGCTTTGTTGCGAACTACTTGTCCATCTTCATCTTGCTTGTTGCGGAACACCCATTTGGTACAAATGATGTTGTGGTTGTTGTCAGGCTTCTCGACCAATGTCCACACTTGATTTCTCTCAAAGTTGTGTAGTTCTTCGTGCATGGCATTTATCCAATCCGGATCTTCCAATGCTTCTTCAACCTTCATAGGTTCAATGCTAGAGATGAATGAATAATGTTCACAAAAGTTAGCCAAACGAGCTTTAGAGCGAGTGATCTCCCGGTTTGGATATCATTGTAGATTTGTTCGACGGGATGATCTCTAGCGACTCTTGCTCGAACTCGTGAGAGCTTTTGTTTTGATCGGGGTGGAACATCTTCTTCATCCTCTTGTTCTTCTTCTTGGCCTTCTTCATTGTTGACGTTGTCGTTCCCTTGTCGTGGTGGAGAAGGTGGTTGATGAGGTTCATCTTGGTGTACTTCCTCGTTTTCTTCATCTTGGTGTGTCCCTCTTGTGGATGCTTCCATATCAACTCTTGGTTCACCTTGTCGTGAGGTAGAAGCTTCCACTTGGACGGACGAGGTACACTCCTTCACCTCCGTTGGACGGATCTTGCCAATAGAAAAGTCTTGGATTGCTTCCGCAGGGTCTTTATCTCCTACATCAATTGGCAATGGGTCTACTTGCAAGCCGTTAGATTCATCAAACTTCACATCTACCGTCTCTTCAACCTTTCGGGTGAAATTGTTGTAGACACGGTAAGTATGAGAGTTTGAGCCATAACCAAGTAGGAAACCCTCATCAGATTTAGGAGAAAATTTAGAACGATGATGCTTATCAAGAATGTAGCACTTTGATTCGAATACTCGAAAGTATCCAACTTGGGATTTGTTACCGGTGAGAAGCTCGTATGCCGTCTTGCCGAGTAGCTTGTGAAGATACAAGTGATTTGTTGCATGACAAGCTGTCTCAACCGCTTCCGCCCAAAAGTGTTTTGGTGTCTTGTACTCATCAAGCATCGTTCTTTCCATCTCAATAAGAGTTCGGTTCTTCCTCTCAACAACTCCATTTTGTTGAGGCGTGTACGTAGCCGAGAACTCATGTGAAATCCCTTCTTCGTCAAGAAAGGTATCCACATTTGCGTTCTTGAACTCCGTTCCGTTGTCGCTGCAAACCTTCTTGATCTTCACTTCAAATTGATTTTGGGCCTTCCTAGCGAAGTTCTTGAAGATCTATTGGACCTATGATTTATCATCAAGAAAGAACACCCACGTAAATCTTGAAAAATCATTGACTATGACTAGACCAAATGAGTTACCACCGAGACTCTTGTAGGCATTTGGACCAAATAGATCCATGCGAAGTAGCTCGAGCGGTCTTCTCGTGGTCATGATGTTCTTCACGGGGTGGTTTCCTCCAACTTGTTTTCCTGCTTGACAAGCACTACAAAGTCTATCCTTGTCAAATATAACATCTTTTAATCCAAGGATATGATCACCTTTAATAAGCTTATCAAGATTTCACATGCCCACATGACCTAACCTTCTATGCCACAACCAGCCTTTTGAAGATTTAGCAATTAAGCAAGTTCTAGGTTGAGCCTTTTTAGTGAAATCAACAATGTCAAGATCACCTCTATGAATACCGGTAAAGACCATTTTATGATTATCTCTACGAAACACTTTGCAATCTACTTCAGTAAATAGGACATTGAAACCGAAATCAGCAAGTCTAGATACTGAAAGTAAATTATACCCAAGAGATTCAGCGAGCATGACATTTTCTATGGAGCTATCATGTGAGATGGCCACCTTACCGAGGCCAACCACCTTACCCTTTGAGTTATCACCAAAAGTGACATACTTTCGAGGGCCGTCGTTTTCAGCAAGCTCACGAAACATATCCTTGTCTCCGGTCATGTGATCGGTACATCCACTATCAAGGACCCATTCCTTTCCTCCAGCCATGCAGCCGTGATGGTTAGCCATAAGACCAAAGTGTCTCATCGCATCATCAAGATCATAGTCACTATCATCATCCTCATCATAGTATCCATGTTCAACATCGTCATGTGATGGATCAATTCCTAGAGAGAGTGATTCATTGGATAAATGATCATCACAATAGTCATCTTTATGAAATCTAATGGCTTCGGAGATGATATTGCTAATGATTCCAACATCTCCTTTGGCACGCATGAGATCACGAAGCTCAAACAAGCAATCATCAAACTTAGGATCACTAGTACTCATCCTATTCAAGGCAATAGACTTATGAAGAATTTCATCTAGATTTTGCAAGGAATAGTTTGGAAATCTTTCCTCAAGAAATCTCCATATGGTGTAAGCACAATCAAGAGCAGGCAAGCTAGCAATCAAGTTTCTAGGTAATCCTCTAGTGATAAGATCTATAGTTCTAAGATTGCGGATCATGTCAATAGACTCATCAAGGGTAGGATGCAAGGGGTCAACAATGCGAGCACAAGGGGTAGTAATGTACTTGATCAAATGATATTCATTGAAAATCTCAAGCATCTCATTTTTCCACTCGTGAAAGAACTCTCCATCAAGTATAGGCACTCTATGTCTAAGACTCCTCAACGTAGACTCATCCATCTTCCTCCAATGGTGATTAAACCAAAGCAATAGAGACCAAAGCTCTGATACCAATTGAAAGGATCGAGAAGAGGTGTCTAGAGGGGGGTGAATAGACTATAAGCAAGAAAAAGTGGCAGTTTTTAATTTCTTCAAGTTGAGGTGGAGTTTTAGTACATGTTTAAACATTCACCATACATATCAAGCAAGCATGACAAGAGTATATGAGCAGCGGAAAGTAAGGCATGCAAATTGCAAGAATGTAGAGGGATGGGATTGGAGTGTGCAAACGCAATTGGAGACATGGAGATTTTTTATCCGTGGTTCCGATAGGTGGTGCTATCGTACATCCACGTTGATGGAGGCTTCAACCCACGAAGGGTAACGGTTGCGCGAGTCCACGGAGGGCTCCACCCACGAAGGGTCCATGAAGAAGCAACCTTGTCTATGCCACCATGGTCGTCGCCCACGAAGGACTTGCCTCACTAGGGTAGATCTTCACGAAGTAGGCGATCTCCTTGCATGTACAAACTCCTTGGTTCAACAACACAATCTTGACAGAGACTCCCAAGTGACACCTAACCAATCTAGGAGACACCACTCTCCAAAAGGTAATAGATGGTGTGTTGATGATGAACTCCTTGCTCTTGTGCTTCAAATGATAGTCTCCCGAACACTCAACTCTCTCTCATAGGATTGGATTTGGTGGAAAGATGATTTGAGTGGAAAGCAACTTGGGAAGGCTAGAGATCAAGATTTATGTGGTTGGAATGGAATATCTTGGTCTCAACACATGAGTAGGTGGTTCTCTCTCAGAAAATGTATGTTGGAAGTGTAGGCTTGTTTTGATGGCTCTCTCCATGAATGAAGAGTGGGTGGAGGGGTATATATAGCCTCCACACAAAATCTAACTGTTACACACAATTTACCAAACTCGGTGAGACCGAATCAGAAAACTCGGTAAGACCGATTTAGTTCATAATGTGATCGTTAGGCATTTCGATGGGACCGATATGATCAACTCGGTAGAACTGATGTGCTAGGGTTAGGGTAAAGCCTCATCTCGGTTTGACCGATTACACAAACTCGGTGGGGCCGATTTGGGTAATAAGCGAAACAGAGAGTTGGCCAAGCAAACTCGGTGAGACGGATTGCATATCTCGGTGAGACCAAAATTATTGCAATAGGCAACAGAGAGTTTGCAAGCCCATCTCGGTGAGACCGAATTGATTAGGGTTTCTGGCAGTGGCTATGTCAACTGAACTCGGTGGTGCCGGATAGAAAGTTTCGGTGGGGCCGAGTTTGACTTTTAGTTTGGGACATATGTGGATATGAGAAAGTGGTTGAGGGCTTTGGAGTATATCACTAAGCACTTTGAGCAAGCAAGCCATTAAGCAACACCTCATCCCCTTTTAATAGTATTGGCTTTCCTATGGACTCAATGTGATCTTGGATCACTAAAAGTAAAATGTAGAGTCTTGAGCTTTTGAGCTTGAGCCAATCCTTTGTCCTTAGAATCTTGAAGGGGTTCCACATCCTCTAGTCCATGCCACTCAATTGTTGAACTTATCTGATAATACTAGGTAGAAGTATTAGTCCAACAAGAGATATGTTGACATTAATTACCAAAATCACCCAGGGAGCACTTGTGCTTTCAAAGAGGTACTAGACCCCACCAGCACTTTTGCCCTCGTCGAGTACCCGGTGTACTTCATCAGCATGGTGTTGCGTGACATGTGGGCACGCTACCCCATGCCGCAAAAGCTCTTACTCGCGCTCCTTGTCGCCTTTCACAAGCTGCGCCACTACTTCCAAGGCCACCCCATCAAGGTCATCTCGGCTTACCCACTAGAGAGAGTGCTCCGGAGCCCCAATGTTGCGGGAAGAGTCGTCGAATGGAACATCGAATTGCAGGCGTTCCAGTTGGAGTTCAGCACCACCAGGGTCATCAAGGGTGCTGCACTCGCCGGCTTTGTGGTGGAATGGACCGACGTTCCTAGACCCGAAGTAGGCGAGGACCGACCACTCTCACCCGGGAGCGAGGCACCAGACGACTGGGTCATGTACTTCGACGGCGCCTTCGCGCATCAGGGCACGGGGGCTGGAGCCGTGCTCATTTCGCCCACCCACGACAAGCTCTACTACGCCGTGCAGCTTTGCTTCCAGCAGGGCGAAAAGGTCTCCAACAACATCGCGGAGTACGAAGGCTTGATCGCCGGTCTCAAGGCTGCGACAGCCTTAGGAGTGAAGCGCCTCACCATCAAGGGCGACTCCCAGCTTCTCGTCAACTTCTCCAACAAAGTATACGAGCCGAAGTATGAACACATGGAGGCATACCTTGCGGAGGTACGTATAATTGAGTAACAATTCTTGGGTTTGGAGCTGCAGCATGTGCCCCGCGACACGAACAAGGATGCAGACGACATCACCAAGAGGGAGTCCCGACGCCTGCCTCAGGAGCCCGGCGTCTTTGAGGAGCGGCTCTTCAAGCCGTCTGCAGCTCCGCCCACAACAGAACTAGCACATCCTCGTGAGGACCTCCCTCAGGCTCCTCCGTCGTGCGCCCCGGCCTGTGGCCCAACCTGAGGAGCTCGCCTCCTCCTTGCGCTGGAACCTCAGGAAGGATGTTGGACCGAGGAGTTCAAGGCATACCTGGTTCGGGACACCCTACCGGAGAAGGAGGAAGACACAGAGCGGGTGGCATGCCAGGCTACAACATACTGCATCCAGGACGGTGAGCTCTATCGGAGGCGTCCAAACGGCGTCTCTTTGCGGTGCATTTCCTGGGAGCAGGGACGTGAGCTGCTGGCAGACATACATGGTGGGGACTACGGGCACCACTCTTCATCGCGCACCCTCGTGGGCAAGGCCTTCCGCAGCGGGTTCTACTGGCCCACGACGCTCAATGATGCCGCCGAGCTGGTCAAGTCCTGTGAAGCCTGCCAGTTCCACGCCAAGCAGATCCACCAGCTCGCTCAGGGCCTCCAGACCATCCCGCTCACATGGCCGTTCGCGGTCTGGGGGCTGGACATCTTGGGACCATTCCCACGGGCGCCCGGGGGTTACCGCTACCTCTACATCGCCATCGATAAGTTCACCAAGTGGGCGGAAGTGGAAGTTGTCCGCACCATCCCGGCCGGTTCAGCAGGCAAGTTCATCAAGGGCCTCGTGAGCCAGTTCGGGATCCCTAATCGTATCATCACCGACAACGGCTCACAGTTCACTAGCAACCTCTTCAAAACATATTGTGCTAACCTTGGAACGCAGATATGCTACGCCTCAGTGGCACACCCCAGGAGCAACGGCCAAGCCGAACGCGGCAACGCGGAGGTTCTGAGAGGCCTCAAGACAAGAACCTTCAAGAAGAAGCTCGAGGCCTACGGCAAGGGCTGGCTCGATGAGCTTCAGTCCGTGCTGTGGTCCATCCGCACCACCGCCACCAAGCCGACGGGCGAGACTCCGTTCTTCCTCGTCTACGGAGCTGAAGCGGTTCTCCCTCATGAGGTCAAGCATCGCTCCACGCGGGTCTTGGCATTTGACGAGGCACGCCAGGACGCCGCACGGGGGATGGACCTCGTGCTGGGGGTGGAACGCCACCGTCAAGCCTCACTCCGAGCGGCAAGGTACCAGCAGGCGCTGCGGCGGTACCACTGCCGCAGCATCCGCTCCAGGACGCTCGAGGTGGGAGATCTCATCCTGAGGCGGGTGCTCTCCAGGGAGGGGCTGCATAAGCTCTCACCCATGTTGGAGGGCCCATTCAAGATCGCTCGTGTCTCCCGGCCTGGCGCCGCGCGCCTGGAGATGCAGGACGGGATCCCCATCTAGAACGCCTGGAACATCCAGCACCTCCGGAAGTTCTACCCATGTAGCAAGGCCCCGTGCCTGTGAAGGTCTCCGCTCGTGACACTCTCACGTAATAACGAGTGGGGCTGTACATGCCCCGGAGTCTCCGGAGTGCCGCCCTCGGGCCTCGGGGGCTCCCTCCCACGTCCTAGTGGCAGCACTTAGCTCCACGCTGGTGAGAAGACTAGTCTAGGTGCCGGACGCGGCTGTTCTTTTGCTTGCTTTCTGTAGCTGGTTTGCAACTTCTTAATGGAATTTGGAGTCCTAGCATTTCTCGATTGCCAAGTTGGATTTTCTCCTTTTTGCTTCGCTCGCCTTTTTTGTCCTGCCTCAGGGAGAGTGGCAGTTGCCCGTCGCTCCTGCTCGCACGCCTCGCACGGGGGCTGGGCAGGTGTGTGCGTGCGTTGGGTTCGCCCGCGCCGCGTGCACACCTCGCCGAAATCCCTACCACCCCAGGGCTTCGGCTTCTTTGATCTTCACGAGGCGCCCTTGAAGGAGCTCGTGGACGTACGCACCCTCTCAAGTCTGTGCCCCCGGGTAGCGCGACGCGGTGCACTAAGCCACGACTAGCCCATGCCTGAGGGCTCACGCAAGGAAGAGCAGGGCACCCGTCAAACTTTCTAACAAGCTCTGCATCTTTATGATGTCTCCCGAGGCTAACGGCTTCTGAGTCGGCAGCAAGGGGGCCTCACCAGATGACGAAGGGCGCGCCCTCGCGAGGTGGGAAGCTACCGCGAGCATACCAAGCTAAGTTATCCCACCGCACCTACTCGGAACATGGGTATCATGGCACAACATCAAAACGATGAGCATAGCATAGTAGCATAAGTACCATGGTTCATTACACACCCCAGCAGGGCCCTCTACATTTTTTCAAAATGTAGGAGAAAGGAAAGGTTAAACAAAAGCGACTGCATGACCGTAGCAGCTCCCGAGGCCTGGCTCCGGTGGCCCTGGAGCTCAGTCTGAGCCTTCCTCCCGCTTCACTGAAGCGCGGTGACAGGATGACTCGCCACCTTCCCCGATGCGATCCCGGCGGCATGGCGGCTGGTCGTAGCTGCCGCTGCTCGAGCTCTCGCCGGAGGAGGAGCCGCCGCTGCTGGAGGAGGCGAGGCCGTCGCCAAGGGTAAGCTCACCCTCGGCGTCGTCGCCGCTGCCGTCTTTGGGGAAGCATCCTGCACGGCGGCCGTCTTCCGCGAACACCCTCACATAGAGAGTCGCGAGGCCATCATACTTGAAGTGGAGGGTGCACCTCTTGCTCAGGCCACGCGCGTGGGCAAACGCCTACCAGTCGCGGGCCAAGGACACGTTACCGGCAACGGTAACTTCAACACCAACCCACGATGCCTTGCTGCAGCAGCCGTCAAGCCTCGCGACCGACAGCTCGCCCTGTAGGATCGAAAGTATGTCTAGAGGGGGGGTGATTAGACTACTTGACCAAATAAAAATCTAGACTTTTCCCAATTTTAGTTCTTGGCAGATTTTAGCAACTTTGCACAAGTCAAGCAATCAACCTACACATGCAATTCGAAGAGTATAGCAGCGGAATGTAAAACAATTGCATATGAAGGTAAAGGGAGGAGTTTGAGGGAGAAAACGCAATGTTGACACGGAGATTTTTATCCGTGGTTCCGATAGGTGGTGCTATCGTTCATCCACGTTGATGGAGACTTCAACCCACGAAGGGTAGTGGTTGCGCGAGTCCACGGAGGGCTCCACCCACAAAGGGTCCACGAAGAAGCAACCTTGTCTATCCCACCATGGCCGTCGCCCACGAAGGACTTGCCTCACTCGGGTAGATCTTCACAAAGTAGGCGATCTCCTTGCCCTTACAAACTCCTTGGTTCAACTCCACAATCTTGACGGAGGCTCCCAAGTGACACCTAGCCAATCTAGGAGACACCACTCTCCAAGAGGTAACAAATGGTGTGTTGATGATGAACTCCTTGCTCTTGTGCTTCAAATGATAGTCTCCCCAACACTCAACTCTCTCTCACAGGATTTGGATTTGGTGGAAAGAAGATTTGAGTGGAAAGCAACTTGGGGAAGGCTAGAGATCAAGATTTATGTGGTTGGAATGGAATATCTTGATCTCAACACAAGTGTAGGTGGTTCTCTCTCAGAAAATGTATGTTGGAAGTGTAGGCATGTTCTGATGGCTCTCTCCACGAATGAAGAGTAGGTGGAGGGGTATATATAGCCTCCACATAAAATCTAACCGTTACACACAATTTACAAAACTCGGTGGGACTGAATCATGTAACTCGGTCGGGCCAATTTAGTTCAAAATGTGAACGTTAGGATTTTCGGTGGGACCGACATGTCAAATCGGTGGTACCGATTTCGTTAGGGTTAGGGCATAACCTAATCTCCGTTAGACCGATTACACAAACTCGGTGAGACCGATTTTGGTAATAGACTAACCAGAGAGTTGGTCAGGCAAACTCGGTGGGACCGATTCGCTCATCTCGGTTGGACCGAAACGTTACGAAAGGGAAACAGAGAGTTTGCATTGCAATCTCGGTGGGACCGATCGCTCATCTCGGTTTGACCAAAATGTTACAAAGGGAAACAGAGATATTACAATCCCATCTCGGTGATACCGAGATCCCTATCGGTGAGACCGAAAAGACTAGGGTTTCTGGCAGTGGCTATGTCAAGTGAACTCGCTGGCGCCGGATAGAAAGTTTCGGTGGGGCCGAGTTTGACTTTTGGTTTGGGACATATGTGGATATGAGAAAGTAGTTGAGGGTTTTGGAGCATATCACTAAGCATTTTGAGCAAGAAACTCATTAAGCAACACCTCACCCCCTCTTGATAGTATTGGCTTTTCCTATGGACTCAATGTGATCTTGGATCACTAAAATGAAAAATGTAGAGTCTTGTGCTTTGAGCTTGAGCCAATCCTTTTGTCCTTGGCATTTTGAGGGGTCCACTTTTCTAATCCATGCCATGCCAATCATTGAGCTTTCCTGAAATATTTATCTTGAAATAGCATTAGCTCAATGAGCTATATGTTGTTAGGAATTACCAAAACCACCCAGGGATAGTTGCACTTTCAATCTCCCCCTTTTTGGTAATTGATGACAACATATAGATCAAAGCTTCGACAAATGATAATAAGATTGAAAAACATCGTCGCTTTGAGAAGTATGTGATAAGCAAGAGCTCCCCCTAAATTTGTGCATTATTTAAAATTTGCTTTTGAATGCAAATGCACAATCGATTAGGATCATGGGTTACTCTTCCATGTCACATACATCTTGGTGGAGCGCTCAAAATGATAGAAATTGAAAGCATGCACTCATCACCAAGCAAGTGAATGATCATATAAGGATATAAGAGATAATATCATCCAACAAGCATTAAGGTAGCATATGATCAAACACATGATCAAACAAGTATCTCACAAGGACATAAAGTATCTCACACAAGCGCACAATCAAGAAGTTCAACCAAAAACAAGAGAGATAAAAAGCAACACTCTCTCTCGAAGCCTATAATCTATACATTTTTCTCCCCCTTTGGCAACAAGTTACCAAAAAGTTCAAAAATGCATAGTGCTAAACGTCTCTCAGGCTTGATCTTCGGGAGGTGGTGTAGAGAGAACTCCAAGGACGAAGGCATCTGTTGATGTAGCTGGAGCTGGTGGAGTGGCTGCTGGAGGTGGCACTGGAGCTGTAGCTGCTGGTGCTGATGTTGTAGCTCTAGTATCTATGACTGGCACTGCAGCTGATCTCTGTCCTCTAGGCACTCTAGCAAAAGCATCTGTAGTAGACTTGCCCTTCTTCTCCTCTGCTTCCTCCTGAAGCTGTTCAACTGCCGTTTGAATCTCAGTTACCTTGACATCAAGCTCATAGAATTTCTGCTCAATAATCCTCTCCAAGCTCTCCTGGTTTTGAGTCAGGGTGGCCAAGCCCTTCTCAATCCTCAAAGTGGATTGGATCTGATAGGCAAGCTGGTCTTGCTTACTCTTCAAGAACACTTGAGATGCCTCTTCAGCAGTTGGCATCTTTGCAGCTTTCTCTACCCTTGCCTTCTCTCTCTTCTCATGTGCTTGCACTGATGATGGATCTTCATCAGTCATGACAATAGTGTTGTCCTCAAAGTCTGGCATGAGGGGTAAGTGCTCTTTGTCCAATAGATATCTGCCTGTGCCCATCTTGGATTTGATGAGCTCCTGAATTTGTGGGGCATACCCACAAGATCTCTTCTGATCTACAGCTGTCCTCTTGATTGTTTCCACAATCAGACTCATGACTTTGAACTTTTGAGGAACATCAAATATATGCAGCAAGTTGATGGAATGTCCTCTGATCATTCTGTGATCTCCTGACTTTGGTAGCAATGTGTGCCTTAGAATCCAATTGATTGTAGGTAGGCCTGACAGTAAGTGCTTTACAGAACCAAATTGATGAGTCTCCAGGTCTGCATCAGAAATCTCCTTGTACATGTGTGCCATTGAGTTGTGATCCTTCTTCTTCTTGGCATAGACATCCAAGTCATCCTCATGTTCTTCTGGGGCATTGATCAACTGAGCCCATTCTTCCACAGAGGATTGGTACCTAGTACCTTCTGACATCCAAATGATCTTCCCATCTGGGTAGAAGTGGGCAGTGGAGTAAAACTGCATGATCAGCTCACCATTCCACTTGGTGAGCTTCTGAGCCACAAATTTATCGACTCCACATGATTTGAAGCTGTCATAAACTCCTGGGAAGTGATCTTCATTCTCCTTGATGTATTCCCAATCAACCCATCTCATGTCACACACTATGGGCTTCTTGTCAAGCAGGATAGTCTCATAAAAGTCTTGTTGTTCCTTTGTGTGGAACCTGTAATCCACAGCAGTTCTCCTCCTGACAGCATATGGATCAGACTGTCTCCACAATCTCAGTCCTGAATCCTTCTTGATCTTCATATTTTCTGCAACAGGATGTGCATCATTGTGGTCAGGGATCTTGGGCTTAAGCTTCCTTAGCACTTGGGCTTCATCATCTTCTTCTTCAACTTGAGGCACTGGGGCCTTGTTCTTCTCCTCGGCATGGATGTTCCTGGTGCTTCTCTTGGGTGCAGACTTTTGAGCTGGAGCTTTGGGAGCAGACTTGGGCTTAGATGGAGCAGCCCCTGATCTGACTGCATCTCCCATAAGCTTCTGAGCTTTGGGTGCTGGTGCAGTATCCTCTTCTTCTTCATCATCATCTCTCATCATGGAGGGTTTCCCAAGAACTCTGGCAGTAGTGGTTCTTGCCCTCTTCTTCTTCTTGTCCTCACTAGCTGCCTCTTCTTCAGATTCAATGGTGAACTTCATAGTTTCACCTGTGGCAACTTTCCTTGGCTTTGACATTGGCATTCTTCTTGCTGGAGCCTTTGTTTTCAGTCCTGGCTTACTTGCAGCAGTTGTGCCATATTCCTTTTTCAGGACCTTTTTCCCTAAAGTGGCTTCATCCTCAACAGCCACATAATCCTCATCCTCAGAATCTGAGGTTCTCTTGTTCCTTGTCCTGGTGGTTGCTTTTGGCAAGTTGCTTGGAGTGCTCCTGCTGCCATCATCATAGCTGCTTGAGGGACTTGTGCCCTCACTCATCTGAACCTGTTCCTCAGACTTGTTCTGACTGTCACTTTGATCAGACATCTTCAGGCAAACTGTCAGCAGACCCTGTGAATAGGTTGTAGATGAGGTAGAGTAGATGAGCATCACAAAGTACAGAGGTTTTGCAAAACAATTGAGTCAAAAAGCTTAGTTTTAGTTCTCTACAGAAGTGATCTCGGAGCTACCGAATTGACAAACTCGGTGATACCGAAGCAACACCTGGAACCTAAACTAGTGAACTCGGTTGGGCCGAGTCACAGTTCGGTGGCACCGAGATTGCTAGGGTTTCACAGAATCTTGAACTCGGTCACACCGATTTGCACGTTTCGGTCGGACCGAAAAGCGCATGTGCAATGGCCAAGGCCGAATCGGTGAGACCGATTTCTACATTTCGGTCGGTCCGAGATGAGTTCTGCGGAGAGCTAACCCTAAAATTTTCGAATCAATCTAGACCTAAGGAAGTTTTGGCTGGATGGATCAATCTCAATCGTGGCAAGAAACATGCCATTGTCCTTGTGCTAGGAATCGGAGTGGAAAAGACAGCACAAGGGGTCGAACACTTACCCTAGAGCGGCGAGTGTTCGCTACGGCGGCAACGGCGGAGCAGATTGCCGTTGACGGCGGCGGAGACCAGCGGCGGGAGGTCGCTGGTGGCGAGAGGACGATCCGGAGACCCGAAGAGGCAGAGCAGGTCACGCGCGGGTGAAGGGTTTCGGAAAAATTTCCAAAATTTGACCCGTCAGTATATATAACCTGACCCTGTCAGTGTGACCGAGTGGAACAACTCGGTGGCACCGAGATGCAAAACTGCAGGCAGTTACTGCAACTCGGTGTGACCGAAAGGTTCTAATCGGTTGCACCGAGATTGAAAACCTAGATCAACTAAGTGATCTCGGTAGGACCGAAAAGGATGAATCGGTCAGACCGAAATGCACAAAGAGGTTTTGGAAGTTTAAGTCTATGACGAATCGGGGACTCCGAGTGCTCCTCACACAGAGTGGTTCGAATCTGACTTGATCAAACTTTGTGATGTAGCATGAATAGAGTTTGAGACGAGGAAAGCATAGATAGCTAGAGGGAGTTCTTAGGCATTCTTGTCCATCCATTTGGCAAAAGAGAAAAAGCCAAACAATCAAAGCAACAAATGGATGTCCTCGAATGAGAAAAATATGCATCCAGCATGCTCACACAATAAAATGGCAAATGAAATATGTGACAAAGCATGCACAAACACTCTAGCATCTATCAAGCAATTGGCGATGACTAGGTCATCTATATATGAGTATATTGACTTAGGAGTCAAATGAGAACATTTGATCATAGGTCATACTCATCGTTTAAGCACAAGTGGGGTTACCACTTTTACATAAAGCATTGTTGTGCTCACACCATTAGAGTTGCTTTAGCTCAATTCTTAGAGTAAAGCTCCCCCTAGATGTGATATCCCCCCTAAGAGGGATGAACTAACCTTGGGTTTTGTCGATGATGACTTCATGTAGGTAATGAAGATGTGGATGCTCAATGTTGATGTAGATCATTCGGAGCAATCCATTGGAGTGAGTTGCACTTTCAATACCTACACGGGTTAGTCCCACAAGGAACAAACAAGGATATCCATAGACATAGAGTGATGTATACACAAGATGATGTCCATGAAAGCATTAGGTTACCTTGTCCCTTGTCTTACCAACAAGAGGGTTTGTGACTCCATGAACTAGTGCAAGATGTGGAAGTTGTTTGCACTTGTCCTTGCCAAAATGATAAGAGTGAAGTATGTTGGCGGAGTCACCCTCAAGAACTCTCTAGTTCTTCTTCTTAGGGATCCACACCATCTTGATGGGAATCCTTGGAGTTGTAGTCGTACTTGATGAAGTGGAACTTGATGTAGTCTTGGGAACCCACTTGACCAAGGCCTTAGGTGCTTCTTCAAATGCATCAATCTCCTCTTGAAGCTTGTCCTTGCCTTTTTGCTTGTGGTCTTGTGGTGGAAGATCATCTTGAGCTTGTGTTCCTTGGAAAGAAGTAGGATCATACTTCTCTTGTTGAGGAACAAACTTCGTCTTGGGGTATTGATCTTCTTCCCACTCAACTCCATTGGCATTGAACTTTCGTTCAAAACCAACACCTTGATTCTTCCGGTGCCTTCCTTGCTTGCGTACAATTTCCTCAAATTGCTTACTTCCGGCAAGGCTCTTGTAAACACCTTTCTCTATAATTCCCTTCAATAAGCTATTTTCTTGCTCAAGTGTAACTTGGCTAAGAGAATCATTAGTGGAATCAAGAGAACTACTAGAAGCAACAACATTGGATTTAGCATGATTGTTGTTACTACTAGATGAAGAATCTTTCTTGTTCTTGTTGCTAGATTTAACTTGTGGCATGTAAGTAGACAAGAGTAAACGCTTGGCAATGTAAGAAGAACTTTTCTTGCGAAGATCATCATTGATTGCCTTTAAAAACTCATGCTCTTGCTCAAGGTTGAGCTTTTCAAAGCGTAGCTTATCATGAGTCTTTAAAAGTTCTCGATGATCTTCCAAGGTAGTTTCATGAGCTAACTTAAGAGTGTTTAGTTCTTTAGTTAGACGCTCAATCTCCTTCTTATCATCGTCATTCGTTTTATCTTGATTAGCATGATTAATAGCAAGTTCATCATAGTTTTCATAACTAGAGTTGTCAACAAGTAAATCATCATCTCCTAGCAAATCATCTTCATCACTATTGAAATCAACATACTCGGGGTGTGTTACCTTTGGACCTTTAGCCATGAAGCATCTCCCAATTCCTTCATTTGGTGAGTCAAATATGTCGTAGGAGTTGGTTGTCACAAGTGCTAGTCCGGCAACACCTTCATCTTGAGTATATTCGGAGTCGGAGTGATAACTTCTTTCGGAGTGATGGTCGGAGTCGGAACCGGATACCCATTCACCAACATGAGCTTGATGTCTTCTTTTTGTGTAGCTCCTTGATGACTTATCCTTCCTTTCCGAATCCTTGCTTCTCTGAGAGGGTCTTCGTTCATAACGATCATCTCTACTCCTTCTTTCTCTTGGTGGTGATTCTTCTCTTCTACTCCTTCTTTTGGGAGAATCTTCTCTTCTTTTGTAGGGAGCCGTACACTCATTGGAATAGTGTCCGGGTCTTCCACAATTGTAGCAATTTCTTTCGCGACTTGAAGATCTCTTGTCATTGTAGGATCTTGACTTGGAGCTTCTTTCCTTGCTCCTTCTCTTGTAGAATTTGTTGAAGTTCTTCACCATTAGACTCAATTCTTCATTGAAGGTTTGCTTCTCACTTGATGATGTGGGAGCTTCACATGAGGCTTTGTAAGCACCACTTGACTTGTTGTGGAGCTCTTCCTTATCCTTGAGTGACATCTCATGAGCAACAATTCTTCCAATGACTTCCGTTGGCTTGAGATCTTTGTAATTGGGCATCATTTGGATCAATGTGCACACGGTATCATATTTTCCATCCAAGGCTCTTAGGATCTTCTTGATGATGAATCTATCGGTCATCTCTTCACTTCCTAAGCCGGCAATCTCATTTGTGATGAGAGCAAGCCTAGAGTACATTTCAGCGACGCCTTCACCATCCTTCATTTTGAACTTGTCAAGTTGACTTTGAAGCACATCCAATTTGGATTCCTTGACGGAGTCGGTACCTTCGTGCATATCAATCAAAGTATCCCAAATTTCCTTTGCATTCTCAAGACGGCTGATTTTGTTGAATTCTTCGGGGCACAATCCGTTGAAGAGAATATCACAAGCTTGAGCATTGTATTGCAGCATCTTCAACTCTTCCGCGGTAGCTTCACGGTTTGGTTCTCTCCCATCAAAGAATTCACCTTGCAAGCCAATACACACAATAGCCCAAACGGCGGGTTATGTCCAAGAATATGCATTTTCATCTTATGCTTCCAACTAGCAAAATTTGTACCATCAAAGTAAGGACCTCTACGGTGGTAATTTCCCTCGCTAGACGCCATACTCTCCTAGGTTGTGAAACCAAGGCTATGACCACCAAAAGCTATGGAAATCAAAGCAAATGGAGACCAAAGCTCTGATACCACTTGTAGGATCGAAAGTATGTCTAGAGGGGGGTGATTAGACTACTTGACCAAATAAAAATCTAGCCTTTTCCCAATTTTAGTTCTTGGCAGATTTTAGCAACTTTGCACAAGTCAAGCAATCAACCTACACATGCAATTCTAAGAGTATAGCAGCGGAATGTAAAACAATTGCATATGAAGGTAAAGGGAGGAGTTTGAGGGAGCAAACGCAATGTTGACACGGAGATTTTTATCCGTGGTTCCGATAGGTGGTGCTATCGTACATCCACGTTGATGGAGACTTCAACCCACGAAGGGTAACGGTTGCGCGAGTCCACGGAGGGCTCCACCCACGAAGGGTCCACGAAGAAGCAACCTTGTCTATCCCACCATGGCCGTCGCCCACGAAGGACTTGCCTCACTCGGGTAGATCTTCACGAAGTAGGCGATCTCCTTGCCCTTACAAACTCCTTGGTTCAACTCCACAATCTTGACGGAGGCTCCCAAGTGACACCTAGCCAATCTAGGAGACACCACTCTCCAAGAGGTAACAAATGGTGTGTTGATGATGAACTCCTTGCTCTTGTGCTTCAAATGATAGTCTCCCCAACACTCAACTCTCTCTCATAGGATTGGATTTGGTGGAAAGAAGATTTGAGTGGAAAGCAACTTGGGGAAGGCTAGAGATCAAGATTTATGTGGTTGGAATGGAATATCTTGACCTCAACACAAGTGTAGGTGGTTCTCTCTCAGAAAATGTATGTTGGAAGTGTAGGCATGTTCTGATGGCTCTCTCCACGAATGAAGAGTGGGTGGAGGGGTATATATAGCCTCCACACAAAATCTAACCGTTACACACAATTTACCAAACTCGGTGGGACCGAATCATGAAACTCGGTCGGACCGATTTAGTTCAAAATGTGAACGTTAGGATTTTCGGTGGACCGACATGTCAACTCGGTGGGACCGATTTCGTTAGGGTTAGGGCATAACGTAATCTCGGTGAGACCGATTACACAAACTCGGTGAGACCGATTTTGGTAATAGACTAACCAGAGAGTTGGTCAGGCAAACTCGGTGGGACCGATTCGCTCATCTCGGTTGGACCGAAACGTTACGAAAGGGAAACAGAGAGTTTGCATTGCAATCTCGGTGGGACCGATCGCTCATCTCGGTTTGACCGAAACGTTACGAAGGGAAACAGAGAGATTACAATCCCATCTCGGTGAGACCGAGATCCCTATCGGTGAGACCGAAAAGACTAGGGTTTCTGGCAGTGGCTATGTCAAGTGAACTCGGTGGCGCCGGATAGATCAAATTCGGTGGGGCCGAGTTTGACTTTTGGTTTGGGACATATGTGGATATGGGAAAGTAGTTGAGGGTTTTTTGAGCATATCACTAAGCATTTTGAGCAAGAAACTCATTAAGCAACACCTCACCCCCTCTTGATAGTATTGGCTTTTCCTATGGACTCAATGTGATCTTGGATCACTAAAATGAAAAATGTAGAGTCTTGTGCTTTGAGCTTGAGCCAATCCTTTTGTCCTTGGCATTTTGAGGGGTCCACTTTTCTAATCCATGCCATGCCAATCATTCAGCTTTCCTGAAATATTTATCTTGAAATAGCATTAGCTCAATGAGCTATATGTTCTTAGGAATTACCAAAACCACCCAGGGATAGTTGCACTTTCACGCCCACAAAGAAGCATGGAAACGGGAGCCTTGTGCCGGCCGGCCTCTCAGACCACACGACGAACTCCCGGAGCACCTCCGCCGAGTGGAAGTGCGGTCGGGGAGGCCGGGCAACCACGACACGCCTCCCCTCCTCGCAGGAGCTGCCTCACCCTTGGCGGCTCCCGCCTCGAGAAGAAGCGCCGCCATGGCTGACCAAAGCAACGCCGGCCCCAGAAGGAGTGCGCCCGCGCCCCCAAGGAGCCACCGCAGGGGTCGTAGTGTGCTTGCGCGGACGGCCTCGCCCTCTCTTGGGAGGCGGCAAGCTGGGTCCCTCCTTGGGGGCCTTCCCCTTCTTGACGGTGGAGAACTTCCTCGTCGGCGCCATGAGAACTACAGCGAGACGATGGGACAAGAAGGAAGAAGAAGGAGCGGGTGGCAAGATGGTGGAAACGAGCGAGGGGGGCTCTGCCCCTCCCCTCATTTATAGCCAAAGGGAGGCCAACCGCCGGCCACCATGATCCCATGCAATGATGATCTTTCTCTGCATGCCGCAGAGTCTCATCAAGTCGAACGGTTGCCGAGGCAGCGTGGGGATGCGAAGACGCCCACGTCCCATCAATCGCCACGCGTCGACCAAGGACACAGGCAGTTAGGGACCGCGGTGCTCCGCACTTGCCCTTTGGGTTCGCCTAGAAGCCAAGTTCGAGCGCGCCTTGGGCCCGGAGGCTACAGTCGGCGTTCTAGGAATGGGGTTACCCAAACTTGCCTGCCTGCGGCCCATGACGTGGCTCCATCGGCGGCCTGGTACGGCCCAGCTTCAGCATCAACAACTCAAGACCCTCATGAGGGGCCAAGCCTCGCGAGGTGGACGACACCAAGACCTCCACGAGGGGCAGCCCCCCCCCCCCAGGCTGGCTCCAAAGGAGTGGTCCATATGACGTGATCCATGACGACCAAGGCCAGGCGGGCGCCAGCGGGCGCAGTGTACCAGTTTCCTCTTTGGTGCTAAGGAGGCAAGCGCAGGCGTAGAGTCCCGAGGAATCAAGCAAAGGTTTCCATTCCGGTGCAACAAGACCAAGATAGCCAGGACGGCAGGACGGAGGTCATCGCCGAGCCCACCACGGCGTCATGACCAGAGGCTTCTGCAGGCGAAGACTACTTTTGTTAGGATAGCATGTACTAGTTGTCCCCCTTCAAATTTCGCCATTGTGGGATCCCTTCCCGCCTACATTTGGGAAGAGGACCAAGGCCAGTATAAATAGGACTTAGCCACAACCATAGAGGGGGACGGATCATTCATATCATCCTCTCACCCACCAGCTCACTCGAGCCCAAGAACACCTCCCCTCCCGAGGCTGCTCTCCCACTGTACTAGTTCATCCTCAGCCCCTCGAGGCAAATTCACCAAAAAGCTAGAGTAGGGTATTACACCACAAGGTGGCCCGAACCAGGATAAACTGATGTGTCTCTTTTACATTCAGATCGGTGAGCTAGGCCATTAGATCAGCGTGTAGGCAAACTGGGGAGGACGAGTTCTTCGCATGCACACCAGAGTTCGAACCTCTCAAGGGTCTGTGGAACCCCAAATCCGACAGGATTCGATCACGGAGGGCATCTACATCAACCCTATTGCCCTTCCGATGAAGCATGAGTAGTTTACCTCAGACCTACGGGTCCATAGCTAGTAGCTAGACGGCTTCTTCTCTCTCTATGATCTTCAATACAATGGTCTCCTCGATGTTCTTGGAGTTCTATCCGATGTAGTATTCTTTTGTGGTGTGTTTGTCGAGATCCGATGAATTGTGGATTTATGATCAGATTATCTATGAATATTATTTGAATCTTCTCTGAATTCTTATATGCACGATTTGATATCTTTGTATTTCTCTTCAAATTATTGGTTTGGTTTGGCCAACTAGATTGGTATTTCTTGCAATGGGAGAGGTGCTTAGTTTTGGGTTCAATCTTGCGGTGTCCTCACCCAGTGACATAGTAGGGGTAGCGAGGCACGTATTGTATTGTTGCCATCAAGGATAAAAAGAAAGGGGTTTCATCATATTGCTTGAGTTTATCCCTTTACATCATGTCATCTTACTTAAGGCATTACTCCATTCTTTATGAACTTAATACTCTAGATGCATGGTGGATATGGGTTGATGTATGGAGTAATACTAGTAGATGCAGGCAGGAGTCCGTCTACTTGACACGGACGTGATGCCTATATGCATAATCATTGCCTTGGATATCATCATAAATTTGCGCTTTTCTATCAATTCCTCGGCGGTAATTTGTTCACCCACCGTATCATTTGCCTTCAAGAGAGAAGCCTCTAGTGAAACCTATGGCCCCCGGGTCTATTTTCCATCATATATTTTCATATCTATAAACCAAAAAACGCAAAAATACCTTGCTGCAATTTATTTGTTTTTACTTTGTTTTACATTTTAGTAATCTTTTACATCTATCTCTATCAGATCTCACCATTGCAATTAACCATGAAGGGATTGACAACCCCTTTATCGCATTGGGTGTAAGTGTTTGATTGTTTGTGCAGGTGCATAGATTGGGGAATTGCTTGTACCTCCTACTGGATTGATACCTTGGTTCTCTAACTGAGGGAAATACTTATATCTACTTTGTTGCATCACCCTTTCCTCTTCATGGGAAAACCAATGCAAGCTCAAGAAGTAGCAGTGGTCAAAACCAAGGACAAACCAACACTCATTCAAGACTTAGAAGAAACATTTGCAAATCTGCGCAAGATCAACTTGAAGCTCAATCTCGAGAAGTGTGTGTTTGGCGTTCTATCTAGCAAGATTCTCGGGTTCTTTGTCTCTCAACATGGACTTGAAGCCAATCCCGACAAGATCAAGGCAATGGAGCAATTGGAAGCACCCAAGAGCGTTAAGGACGTACGACGTCTTACTGGTTGTGTTGGCGCACCGAGTAGGTTCATCTCCAAATCAGCAGAGCGTGCCTTGCCGTTTTCAATTTTTTTTAAAAGGCCCAATGAAATGGACTCCGAAAGCGGATGCGACGCTGCAATATTTGAAGAAGTACATGTCCTCCACGCCAACACTAGTTGCGCCTAAGCCACAAGAGTCGTTGCTGCTGTACTTGGTGGCAACTAATCAAGTGGTCAGTGATGCACTAGTGGTGGAGAGGGAAGTAGATAGCGAAGAGGCAGCAACCACAAAGCCACAAGCCGATAAGCTGGAATCTTCTTTGGCAAGTCTAGGTGCTGACAAGTCAAGTGCATCGCAAGCAGATGAATCAGAACAACAAGTAGTACAAAAAAGAAGGTGGTGCAGCGCCTAGTCTACTTTGTAAGCTCCCTTCTGTAGGGAGCTAGGTCAAGGTATTCTGGTGTGCAAAAGTTGCTCTTTGGCCTTCTCATGGCCTCAAGGAAGCTACGCCATTACTTCCAAGCTCATCAGATCACCATCACCACTCGCTTTCCTTTGCAACGCATTTTGAGAAATCCAGATGCTACTGGCAAGATAGTGGAGTGGGTGTTGGAGTTGTCAAGCTTTGACTTGAAGTTTGAAAGCACGTCAACAATTCATGGCAGAGCCTTGGCAGAATTCATTGCATAATGGACACCAATGCAAGACGAAGAAGTTCAAGAGACCTCTCTCCCCGGCAAAGAAACACCTCAAGATTGGATCATGTACTTTGACGGTGCGTTTTTGCTCAAGGGTGTTGGTGCCGAAGTGCTGATTATCACACCCACCAGAGAGCATCTCAAGTATGTGATTCAGATGAACTTTCCCAGGGAGCAGGCCACAAACAACACTATTGAGTATGAAGGTTTGCTTGCCAGTCTTCGGATTGCCGTCGACCTTGGCATCAGAAAGTTAATCATTAGCGGCGACTCACAGTTGGACAAGTGAATAAAGATTATTATAGCCCATTGATGGAGGCATATGTAGATGAAGTGAGGAAGTTGGAAGAGCACTTTGACGATCTGCAAACTGAGCATGTTCCTCATGCCGAAAATAGCATTGCTGATGACGTATCAAAGTGTGTGATACGTCTCCAACGTATCTATAATTTTTTATCGTTCCATGTTGTTATATTATCAATATTGGATGTTCTATATATATATCATTTTTGGGACTAACCTATTGACATAGTGCCTAGTGCCAGTTGCTAGTTTTTGCTTATTTTTTACTTTGTAGAATATCCATATCAAACGAAGTCCAAAGGCAGCGAAACTTTTTGGAGATTTTTTCTGCCCAGAAGACACCCGGGAGGACCAAGAAGTGCACCAGAGGGGGCCCGTGGGGCCCACTAGGCACCAGGGTGCGCCAGAGGCCCCAGGCACGCCCAGATGGGTAGTGGAGCCCACAGGAACCCCTCCACCGCCTATCAGCTCTATAAATACTCTAATATCCCAAAAACCCTAGGGGAGTTGACGAAACACAATTCCAGCCGCCGCAAGTTCTAGAACCACGAGATCCAATCTAGAGGCCTTTTCCGGCACTCTGTCGGAGGGGGAAACAATCATGGAGGGGTTCACATCCTCATTAGTGCTCCTTCAATGATGCGTTAGTAGTTTACCATAGACCTACGGGTCCGTAGGCAGTAGCTAGATGGCTTCTTCTATCTTTTTGATCTTCAATACAATGTTCTCCTTGATGTTCTTGGAAATCTATTTGATGTAATGACTTTTTGCGGTGTGTTGTTGGGGTCCGATGAATTGTGAGTTTATGATCAGATCTATCTATGAATATTATTTGAGTCTTCTCTGAACTCTTTTCTCAATGATTGTTATAGCCTCTTATTTCTTCTCCGAAACTTTGGTTTCGTTTGGCCAACTAGATTGATTTTTCCTGCCATGGGAAGAGGTGCTTTGTGATGGGTTCGATCTTGCGATGCTCAATCTCAATGACAGAAGGAGACATGACACACATGTATCGTTTCCATTAACGATAAAAAGATGGGGTCTGTTCCTACATGAATAGATCTTGTTTACATCATGTCATCATTCTTATTGCATTACTCCATTTTTCCATGAGCTTAATACACTAGATGCATGCTGGATAGCGGTCGATGTGTGGAGTAATAGTGGTAGATGCAGGCAGGAGTCGGTCTACTAATCTTGGACGTGATGCCTATATACATGATCATTGCCTTGGATATCGTCATGATTATTCATTTTTCTATCAATTGCCCAACAGTAATTTGTTAACCCACTGTATGCTATTTTCTTGAGAGAAGCCTCTAGTGAAATCTACGGCCCCGGGGTCAATTTCCTATCATATCAAAACCCAAAAATACCTTGCTGCAATTTTATTTTTTATTTTATGTGTGTTTTTGATAGATCTATTTATCCAATCTCATACAATTTAATCTATCTCAATACGGAGGAGGGATTGACAACCCCTCCTACGCATTGGGTTGCAAGTTGTTGTTGTTTGTGTGTAGGTGATGTTTACATAGTGTTGCTTGGTTCTCGTACTGGATTGATAACATTGGTTTCATAGACGAGGTAAGTACTTACCGTTGTTGTCCTGCATCATCCTCTCCTCTTCGGGGAAATATACCAACGCAGATACAAGCAATCAGCGTGTCGCCAAGAGATTGCATGTGGAACCATGCACTTTTATGCTCCATCTAAATCAGCCATCAGTTACACTATCAACGAAGCCAAACAAGAGAAGAAAGCTGAACACCGGTGAGTACTTTCCAGCAAAGCTTCCAGTAGCCACCGACAAGGAAGTTACCGGGAACGGCAAAATGCTTGTCGCTGAGCAGCAAGCTCCGTTAGGACCAGAGGTCCTTGCCATCAAGGCAAGCGCTCCCGCAGTAGAAGAGATGCCTTTAGTCCTTGTCATCGAGTCGCAGGCTCCAACATGGGCACAAGATCGTTCATTTCCTTCAGACAAGAGAACTTCCCAATGAGCAAGAAGAAGCTCAAAGAGTAGCCCGTCAAGCAAGTATGTACCAGTTGGTTGATAGTGCCCAATACAGAAAGAGGCCAAAGGGTGTGAAATTGAAGTGTATTTGCTGGGAAGATGGACACAAGCTGTTGGCAGAGATACATGAAGGGAAGTGTGGTTCCCATATCGGGTCCCGAGCACTTGTCAGCAAGGTTTCGACTGGCTGACAACCCTTCAAGATGCATTGGCGGTGGTGACCAAATACGAAGCATGCCAATACCACGCCAAGCAAATACATCAACCAGCTCAAGCCCTTCAAACAATCCCTCTCTCCTAGCCCTATTTGGTCTGGGGGCTCAATATCTTGCGCCCCTTTTGATTGCTCCTATCTGTGTTGGTATTTCCCCGAAAAGGAGGGGATGATGCAGCACAACAATGGTAAGTATTTCCCTCAGTTAGGAAACCAAGGTTATCAATCCAATAGGAGAACCAAGCAACACTATGTAAACGGTACCTGCACACAAATAACAAATACTTCCAACCCAACGCGTAAGAGGGGTTGTCAATCCCTCCTCGGTATTGAGATAGATAAAATTGTATGAGATTGGATAAATAGATCTAGCGAAAACACAAAATAAAATAAATAAAGAGAAAGTGCAGGAAGGCATTTTTGGGTTTTTGGAATAATAGATTTCAAAGCAATATGATAAAAGATAGACCCGGGGGCCATAGATTTCACTAGTGGCTTCTCTCGAGAAAATAGCATATGGTGGGTAACAAAATTACTGTTGGGTGATGTCTGCTAGACTACGTCGGTATTTCCCCAAAGAGGAAGGGATTGAAGGAAATATTCCCTAGAGGCAACAATAAAGTTATTATTTATTTCCTTATATCATGATAAATGTTTATTATTCATGCTAGAATTGTATTAACCGGAAACATAATACTTGTGTGAATACATAGACAAACAGAGTGTCACTAGTATGCCTCTACTTGACTAGCTCGTTGATCAAAGATGGTTATGTTTCCTAGCCATAGACATGAGTTTTCATTTGATTAACGGGATCACATCATTAGAAGAATGATGTGATTGACTTGACCCATTCCGTTAGCTTAGCACTTGATCGTTTAGTATTCTGCTATTGTTTTCTTCATGACTTATACATGTTCCTATGACTATGAGATTATGCAACTCCTGTTTACCGGAGGAACACTTTGTGTGCTACCAAACGTCACAACGTAATTGGGTGATTATAAAGGTGCTCTACAGGTGTCTCCGAAGGTACTTGTTGGGTTGACGTATTTCAAGATGAGGATTTGTCACTCCGACTGTCGGAGAGGTATCTCTGGGCCCACTCGGTAATGCACATCACTATAAGCCTTGCAAGCAATGTGACTAATGAGTTAGTTGTGGGATGATGTATTACGGAACGAGTAAAGAGACTTGCCGGTAACGAGATTGAACTAGGTATTGAGATACCGACGATCGAATCTCGGGCAAGTAACATACCGATGACAAAGGGAACAACGTATGTTGTTATGCGGTTTGACCGATAAAGATCTTCATAGAATATGTGGGAGCCAATATGAGCATCCAGGTTCCGCTATTGGTTATTAACCAGAGACTTGTCTCGGTCATGTCTACATAGTTCTCGAGCTCGTAGGGTCTGCACGCTTAAAGTTCGATGACGGTTATATTATGAGTTTATGTGTTTTGATGTACCGAAGGTTGTTCGGAGTACCGGATGTGATCACGGATATGACGAGGAGTCTCGAAATGGTCGGGACGTTAAGATTGATATATTGGAATGTTATCACGGATATCACGAGGAGTCTCGAAATGGTCGGGACACCGGATGAGTTCCGGGGGTTATCGGATATATATCGGAGAAACCGGGAGGTTACCGGAACCCCCCGGGGGGTTATTGGGCCTCATGGGCCCAAGTGGTGGAAGAGGAGAGGTGGCCAGCTAGGGGGGCGCGGCCCCCCTAGCCCAAACCAAATTGGACCAGGGGGGCGGCCCCCCTTTCCTTCTTCTTCTCCTCCCCTTCCTTCCCCTCTCCTACTTGGACTAGGAAAGAGGGGGGAATCCTACTTGGAGTAGGATTGCCCCCCTTGGGCGCGCCTCCTCCCCTTGGCCGACCCTCCCCTCGTCCCCCCCCCCCTTTATATACGGAGGAGGGGGCACCCCATAGACACAACAATTGATCTCTTGGATCTCTTAGCCGTGTGCGGTGCCCCCCTCCACCATAATCCACCTCGATAATATCGTAGCAGTGCTTAGACGAAGCCCTGCGTCGGTAGAACATCATCATCGTCACCACGCCGTCATACTAACGGAACTCTCCCTCAAAGCTCGGCTGGATCGGAGTTCGAGGGACGTCATCGAGTTGAACGTGTGTAGAACTCGGAGGTGCCGTGCGTTCGGTACTTGATCGGTCGGATCGTGAAGACGTATGACTACATCAACCGCATTGTGCTAACGCTTCCGCTTTCGGTCTACGAGGGTACGTGGACACACTCTCCCCTCTCGTTGCTATGCATCACCATGATCTTGCGTGTGCGTAGGAAATTTTTGAAATTACTACGTTCCCCAACAGTGGCATCAGAGCCAGGTTTTATGCGTAGATGTTATATGCACGAGTAGAACACAAGTGAGTTGTGGGCGATACAAGTCATACTGCTTACCAGCATGTCATACTTTGGTTCAGCGGTATTGTTGGATGAAGCGGCCCGGACCGACATTACGCGTACGCTTACGCGAGACTGGTTCTACCGACGTGCTTTGCACACAAGTGGCTGGCGGGTGTCAGTTTCTCCAACTTTAGTTGAACCGAGTGTGGCTATGCCCGGTCCTTGAGAAGGTTAAAACACACTAACTTGACGAACTATCGTTGTGGTTTTGATGCGTAGGTAAGAACGGTTCTTGCTAAGCCCGTAGCAGCCACGTAAAACTTGCAACAACAAAGTATAGGACGTCTAACTTGTTTTTGCAGGGCATGTTGTGATGTGATATGGTCAAGACATGATGCTAAATTTTATTGTATGAGATGATCATGTTTTGTAACCGAGTTATCGGCAACTGGCAGGAACCATATGGTTGTCGCTTTATTGTATGCAATGCAATCGCCATGTAATGCTTTACTTTATCACTAAGCGGTAGCGATAGTCGTAGAAGCATAAGTTGGCGAGACAACAACGATGCTACGATGGAGATCAAGGTGTCGCGCCGGTGACGATGATGATCATGACGGTGCTTCGGAGATGGAGATCACAAGCACAAGATGATGATGGCCATATCATATCACTTATATTGATTGCATGTGATGTTTATCTTTTATGCATCTTATCTTGCTTTTATTGACGGTAGCATTATAAGATGATCTCTCACTAAATTTCAAGGTATAAGTGTTCTCCCTTAGTATGCACCGTTGCGAAAGTTCTTCGTGCTGAGACACCACGTGATGATCGGGTGTGATAGGCTCTACGTTCAAATACAACGGGTGCAAAACAGTTGCACATGCGGAATACTCAGGTTAAACTTGACGAGCCTAGCATATGCAGATATGGCCTCGGAACACTGAGACCGAAAGGTCGAGCGTGAATCATATAGTAGATATGATCAACATAGTGATGTTCACCATTGAAACTACTCCATCTCACGTGATGATCGGACATGGTTTAGTTGATTTGGATCACGTGATCACTTAGAGGATTAGAGGGATGTCTATCTAAGTGGGAGTTCTTAAGTAATATGATTAATTGAACTTAAATTTATCATGAACTTAGTACCTGATAGTATTTTGCTTGTCTTTGTTGATTGTAGATAGATGGCCCGTGCTGTTGTTCCGTTGAATTTTAATGCGTTCCTTGAGAAAGCAAAGTTGAAATATGATGGTAGCAATTACACGGACTGGGTCTGTAACTTGAGGATTATCCTCATTGCTGCATAGAAGAATTACGTCCTGGAAGCACCGCTAGGTGCCAGACCTGCTGCAGGAGCAACACCGGAGTTGGTTCAGGAAGCGTCCAATCATTTTCATTACTCAATATATTATTCAATAGCAATTCAGCTTGCTCAATAGTTCTTTCCCTAAAAACACAACCAGCACAACTATCCAGGTGGTCTCTGGGAGCATCGGTTAGTCCATTATACAAGATATCAAGTATTTCATTTTTCTTGAGAGGATGATCAGGCAAAGAATTAAGTAATTGGAGAAGCCTCCCACAAGCTTGTGGGAGACTCTCTTCTTCAATTTGCACAAAATTATATATTTCCCTTAAAGCAGCTTGTTTCTTATGAGCAGGGAAATATTTTGCAGAGAAGTGATAAATCATATCCTGGGGACTACGCACACAACCAGGAGCAAGAGAATTAAACTATAACTTAGCATCACCCTTTAGTGAGAAAGGAAATAATTTAAGGATATAGTAATAACGAATTTTTTCCTCATGAGCAAATAGGGTGGCTATATCATTTAATTTAGTAAGATGTGCCACAACAGTTTCAGATTCATAACCATGAAAAGGATCAGATTCAACCAAACTAATTAACTCAGGATCAACAGAGAATTCATAATCCTTATCAGTAACAAAGATAGGTGAAGTAGCAAAGGCAGGATCATATTTCACTCTAGCATTCAAGGATTTTTCTTTCAGCTTAGCTAACAATTTCTTAAAATCATCTCTATCATTGCAAGCAAGAAAGTCTCTAGCAGTTTCTTCATCCATAACATAGCCCTCAGGTACAATAGGAAATTCATATCTAGGGGGAGAATCATAATGATAATCTTCAATAATTTCATCGGTTTCAGTAATTTCATTCTCTCTAGCCCTAGAAAGTTGTTCATCAAGAAATTCACCTAGTGGCACAGTATTATCAAGCACAGAAGTAGTTTCATCATAAGTATCATGCAAACCAGAAGTGGCATCATCAATAACATGCGACATATTGGAATCAATAGCAGGTGTAGGTGTCGCAAGTTTACTCAAAACAGAAGGAGAATCAAGTGCAGAGCTAGACGGCAGTTCCTTACCTCCCCTCGTAGTTAAGGGAAAATCTTGGTTCTTTGATCTTTCAAATTCCTCATAGTGATCAACAGATATAAATCCCAATTGACTTAGCTAATAGAGCTATGCTCCCCGGCAACGGTGCTAGAAAAAGGTCTTCATAACCCACAAGTATAGGGGATCGCAATAGTTTTTGAGGGTAGAGTATTCAAGCCAAATTTATTGATTCGACACAAGGGGAGCCAAAGAATTTCTCGAGTATTAGCAGCTGGGTTGTCAATTCAACCACACCTAAAAGACTTAATATTTGCAGCAAAGTATTTAGTAGGAAAGTAGTATGGACGTAACAGTAACGGTGGCAAAAGTGACAGTAGTAATTTTGTAGCAATTGTAACCAGCGGAAAAGTAACGAAGCAAAGGTCAATATGTGAAAAGCTCGTAGGCAATGGATCAATGATGGATAATTATGTTAGATGGCATTAATCATGCAATGGTTATAACATAGGGTGACACAGAACTAGCTCCAGTTCATCAATATAATGTAGGCATGTATTCCGAATATAGTCATATGTGCTTATGGAAAAGAACTTGCGTGACATCTTTTGTCCTACCCTCCTATGGCAGCGGGGTCTTATTGGAAACTAAGGGATATTAAGGCCTTCTTTTAATAGAGTACCGGACCAAAGCATTATTAGCACTTAGTGAATACATGAACTCCTCAAACTACGGTCATCACCGGGAGTGGTCCCGACTATTGTCACTCCGGGGTTGCCGGATCATAACACGTAGTAGGCGACTATAACTTGCAATATGGGATCAAGAACACAAATATATTCATGAAAACATAAAGGGTTCACTACAAAAAAAAAGACACTTCCGTGATGATACGTGTTTGTCACAGTAGGTCGCGTTTTCTGTCATGCATGTACATCCATGACAAATTTATGACAGAATCAAGATAGTCATACCTGTGCTGTCGTAGAAGTGTTCCATGACATTACCAAAATTATCGTCACGGAAGTGTCCACTTCCATGACGATAAATCGCGCGTCACAGAAGTGCTTTCTTCAAGGGTTACTGACACGTGGCATCCACCGTAACGGAACGCCGTTAAGCTATCGGGTCCGGTTTTGGATCCGATAACCCATTAACAGCCCCGACCAATGGGGATTTTCCACGTGTAAAATCATCATTGGCTGGAGGAAACACGTGTCGGCTCACCGTTGATACAGATGTCATCCACTCATTGGACCCAAAGCGCCTATGATACGTCGACACGTGGCACGGCCCAACAGAGGCCCATATAGGTTAAAAAGGCCGGCCCAGTCAAAGGACCGTAGTACTTACTCAGGTACTAGTGGGCCAGCCCAATAACGGCCTGCTTAATAAAGGCCCATTTATGGCCCAAAGCCAGATCTGGCCCGTTAATTGTTCGCCGAATATTTGGGCCCATTTACGGCCCGAAGCCAGATCTGGCCCGTTAATTGTTCGCCGTGTATTTGGGCCCAATTACAGCCTAGTGACTTTCGGCATGTTAGAGGCCCGATGTAGACATGGGCCCATTTCAGCCCGGTGTGACTTTCGGCCTGGGAATGGCCCGTGCTGCCCATGGGCCATATATGGTCCGACGGGACATCGGGCCCACTAACGGCCCGTGATAAAGGTGGCAACAGTTAAGCCCAACGTGACTTTGGGCCTGTTAAAGGCCTGTCGCATAATTCGGCCCGTTGATGTCTGTACTAAGCTTTCGGCCTCTTAAAGGCCCATGATATCAGTGGGCCAACTAAGGCCCGAGATATGTTTCGGCCTGGTAACTGCCCGTGATATAACTGGGCCCAAAAAGGCCCGGTTTACATTTCAGCCTGCTGAAGGCCCGTCGACGACTAGTGAAAATTGAGTCCCAATATGCATTTCGGCCTGCTAAAGGCCCATGGTTTCATCTGGGCCGTAACAGGCCAGTACAATATTCAGCCTGTTAATGGCCCAACGCTACCTGGGCCAAACTAAGCGTTGGGTCCACAAAAGGCCCAACTAAAATATAGGCCGGTGTAAGTTGTGGGCCTCGCGCAAAGTGTGAAGGCCCCAATCATTCGGGCCCAAGAATGATGCAGGCCGACCCAATTGTGGCCCGCTAAACACTAGGCCAGTTAGAGGCGAATGTTTCGGCCCGGTCAACTAGATCTGATTTTTTTTTTAGATAGCAAATGATGGCAGTATGTAACATCCCAAATTTTCAGTTTGGAATGTTTTACAATTATTAGCTAAGCATCTATGCATTTTGATTGAAATTAAGTGGCATTTGAAAATTTCAGAGGCAGTTGAGTTTTTGTTGTGAATTTGAACTTGATTTGGCATTGAAATTTATTTCAAATATCCCTCACAAATACTTGATCAAAAGTATGAGAGGAGCTAACATGACACTCCAAAAAAATGTCAGAAGAAAATATTGCCAAAAAGTTTGAATTCAAATTTGAATTTATTTGGAATTTGCAGAAAATGTTTTTTTTGTTGTTTCTGTTTTGCCTCTTGAAAAATGTTCACGTTGTAGGATTTTTTTCTGATTTTATTGATATATATATATATATGTCCTATATAAAAATACTATAGGTTTTTCTATATTTAGTTTTCTCTCTCTGTGGTAATCCAAAAGAAAATTGGAAAAAGACCCAGGCGCGAGCCAGGCCAACCGGCCCAGCCGACGCCCGAGCCGCAGCCCACCAGCGCCGAGCCGGCCTGCTCCTGCCGCACCGCGCCGATCCCGTTCCGATCGGCCGCCCGATCGCTCTCCCTCTCTCTCGATCTCCCTCTCCCTCACTGACCCGTCGGCCCCACCCTATCCCTAACCCCTTGCCCACGACACCGCGCCAGAGCGCGTTCGACGCAGCCGCCGCGTCCGAGTTCCACGGGATCACGATCCCGAGTCGACCCCTCGCCCACGCTTATGCCCTATATAAACCCCTCGGCCTCCTCTTCCGAACCCCCCAAAAAACCCTACCTCGCCGTCCCGATCTCGCCCCAGCCACCGCAGTTCACCGCCGTTTTGTTTCACTGGTGAGCATGCCCAACCTCTCTAACCTGTGCTATCGGTCTAGCCCGATCTCACAAACCTTTTTGACATGTTTTTGTTCGTCTTCGTTATCTACAGAGGCCACCCCCAACCCCGCACGCTCCACCGGAGCACCGAGCTCCACCGCCTCGTCTTCGTCGTCTCCGCCGTCCCCAACATCCCCTCAGCTCACCGTCCACAAAAAATCGGACGCCCCCGAACACCCGCATCACCTGAACATCCTCGTCGACGCCGCCGACGACCGGAGCCCCGCCGCCCACTGGCCTCTTCTTCCATCCCACGCCAGGCTCTTCTCTGTAAGCACGAGCGCACCTCCTCTGTTCGCTCTTTTTTTTGAACCGTTAAGTTAGATTAGATCGATTAGTAGATCGTTTTATTTTCATTAGATCGGTTAGTTACGGGTTTTTTAGCGGTTTAGTGCGGTTCAGATCAAACCAATAGATCGGTTTTAGTCTAAAAAAACAAACGCACGTGTACGTCCTGTTAAGTTGCGACTGGGCGCTGTTTAGTTTCAGATCGCACACCCCATAAGCCCAGTAGCGCCCGTTAG
The DNA here is from genome assembly GCF_018294505.1 of Triticum aestivum. NCBI lineage: Eukaryota > Viridiplantae > Streptophyta > Magnoliopsida > Poales > Poaceae > Triticum > Triticum aestivum. Next base: position 430,222,173 of record NC_057814.1, on the reverse strand, counting down.
TTTTTTTTTGTTATTTTAGTTTCTGTTTTTAAAACAGAATAGATCTGTTCTTGTAAAATCTATATCTTTTAGATTATTTATTTTTAGTTGATTCCTTTTTTGTTAGTTTAGAAATTTCCTGTAGTTTATGTAGAAAATAGATTCGGCCATGTTTAAGTTTATAAAAATAGTTTTATATTAGTTTTAGTCAGATTAGTATTTCTACTATGAATTGAGTTAGGATTATTATTTTTTAGTGATTCTTTTTGTCACCGCTTTGTCTTGACCTTGCCTAGCAGTAGGAATTTATTTGGGTATTTTTAGTCTTTATTAAAAATAGTTATAATTTAGCCTGCTGCTGTTTTCTGTTGTTCTAGTTATTTTCAAATTTTATTTTACCTCTGTTATAATTTATTTTAGATTAGTTTCTGTAGTTACAGATGGTGCACTTTTATTTACAGAAAAGAAAATGTTTATTTTATTTTCTTGCTAGTTGTTGGCTTGGAGTTCTTCGAGTTTTCTTTGGTTTTGGTTTGATTGTTTTCGTGTGATTTATGTTAGCATGCTGTTATGTTAAGTGATTGTATGTTTGTATGCTTATATGATTATTGTTTGCTTCGATATAATTTCCGGAGTGCGAAGCCTGCTATTTTGAGTCGCTAGCTTTTGAAGACCGTCAGCCAGGCAAGTCATTTGATCATGTTTTACAATACCTATGATTTTGTTGCATTAGAATTATTCCTCCCCACCATGCATGCAGTAGGAGAATTTTAAGTTATGTTCTTGAGTAGTATCATGAGGTAGGATGAAACCAATTCCCCTTGTTACCATTGTCTGGGACGATGTAGTTTATTTTGCTATGCTCGTAGACGGGGTTGGTTGAGAGATTCATAAGGGAGATGTGAGAGTCAAGATGATGACAACCCCATGACTTCATGCTCAAGATGGACTTCAAATTCACTACTGGGTGGAGGACGGTTGACGGGCACCCTGGAGAAACCAGCGGATGGCCAGGATGCATGGAGAGGCGCCATGACATCTTGCGGAAAGCTTCACCCAGCCACGAAGAGACGGATGGATACACCTTGACCGGAAGCTTACAGGTGCAGCTGCAAGCCATTATGGGCTCTGGCTGGGTTAACCTTAGGCGTGACTCTGGACGGACGGTGCCAGCAGATGTAGAAAAACGGTAGGACATGGATGGGCACCGGCAGTGCCCAGAGAAACTCTACGGAAGACCCTGTTTTGTTCGTCCCGTCTTCAAACAACAGGCAGTGCGAGGACATAAAGGAGGGAACGAATCTTGCGGGTAAAGTGCACAAGACTCTGCAGAGTAGCAACCTAATCGATTAGCTGTGTCCCCGGTTACGGACATTTGAGCCTCTGGAATTGGAGTATTTCGGAAATCTCAACACCGAACATAATTAATTAATTGATGGGTTATTTAATAATTGGGAATGAGACATTGGTTGGCGGAACCATCTCAATAACAACCAACATTTTGTAGTAACTGCAAGCAAGTCCTTCGTTGTAGGGAAAAACTGGCTTTTTCACAAAAACATAAAACATAAAACTTAGAGCCCCACAGCCAAATTGCATATAGTGTTAGCATTATTATTGTTGTTCTCTCTATGACTTGCCGACATATTCAAAATGCTGACCTACACGGCTGCAACGTCTTATGTTGCAGAGGAGTTTTCCGACCAGGAGTGAGGCTACGATCTACGCCTGGCGATTGCCCTATGGAGTCGGATGGACTCGCTATTCGTCTATGCTTCCGCAGCTTTATTTAGTTTATTTCTCATGAGTTGGCCTTCGGCCGAATTTATTACGATGTAATAAAGACTTGATATGAGAATCGTGTAATAAATTCAGGTGTGATTGAACTTTGAATCTTTCCATCAATGTACTGTGTGTGCCAGCATGATCTTGGGATGGTACAGCTACACAGAGACTTGACCGATTTCGGGTCGGGTCGCTACATACATGATGTGTAAACTAAGCTAACGGCAGTTCAACAAAGTAGAAGCAATGCAAAGCATCAGTTGCAAGATATGTGCGACAAATATAACCTTGGAAAGTTAGAGCAAGCACCTTGATGGGTGAATAAGATAGGGCATCTTCCTCTGACTCCTCCACTAGGGAGCTACATTGACCTAGGTCTCCCTCTAGCTCAGAATCACTGTTAGGATCATATTCTGAGCATGAATCTGTAGGTGGAGAGCGTTTGCATTGCACTGCATCCAGACTTTATTTCAGTCCCTTAATGCCAAGTTTGACAGCCATGGCATTGTTCTGCTTTATTCTTTTCACGCGCGCAAGCTCATAATCATTATGATGCTGTTCAGAATCTGAGATTCATGAAAACATAAAAAGTAGTCAGATTATCTATGGAATGCATTGTAGATTCAACTCGAAGAGTGTCTCCCTATAAACCCCTGCATATGCAAAGTTCACCCCCCAACCGTGCTGACCAGACCACACACAGAAATACAAACCCCTTATGTCTCTATAACAGGCAGACACACATTTCAAAACTGAAGTAGGGACATTAGAATTATATGAAATTCGTATTTGAACAAATAAACTAAGGAATTATGAGTGGCATAATGTTTAGCTTCAAGGGTGGAGTGTTGATAGTGCGACACAAAGCAAGTAGGCAGATTGTATTCCCTGTAAAAGATCGAAGCCTATGTAAAAGCTGGAAACGACACTTTCTTTCAATACAATGTAGTGTTCGTTGCCCACACATGATGGAAGAGATCACATAGAGAAATAATATTCACTCATGTCTACAGTTGCAGTATTTAGAAACAGGGTGGTCCACCCTAAAATAATATTGGCAACAAATATGACAAGGCAAGCATAGATGTAGTGAATCAATCATTTACTTGTGAGCTCACTAGGACAAGTATGCAGAATTGTAACTGCAGTAAGAGACCGTCCAAAATCTGAATCAAGAAGTTTGTCTAGCACTTATTGTTTGCAACTAATCGACGTGAATAATTGGATATTATATCGAATGCATAAGAAAGACAAGTAAAATTTTCAACAAACCTGACTTGCAGTAGTAATCTGGGTCAATGTCACTACGGCCAACAATCCAAAATGACTAGTGTCTGTTCCTAGGGCCGGAATTTTGAAAACCCTGTGAACTTTACAGGTACTAAAGATTACCGAAATACATCTGAACCATTAAGTGTAGGTAGCACTGAGCACACAAAAAACCCTAATGACAGTCCTGCCTAATGAGTAATGAATCAATTAGAAAATGGGTGATGAGGAGTGGCTGCTGAGTGTTGAGGACTTATCTCAGGATAAATCGGGTTGGCTTAGTGGGTGCTGCACGCCTGAGCCCTAAACGGACTAGGAAGGTAGGCACGGCGGCGCGCCCGGGCAGCGGTGACGCTGTTGGGCTAACGGCTCCTGACCTCCTGTTAGTCCGGCGTCTCCTCCTAGAGTCATGCCGTTCGGGGACGGCAAGTCGCCGGCGAGGCAGGCAGCTGGGGGCGAGTAGAGATCGGAAGCGCGCAGCAGAACAAAGGGGAATCGGGGCCTGGGATGACCCAAAATCCCAGGGTGGGCCGGCCCACCGTGGGCACCCTATATAGATACACACCCGAGCGGCGAACATGCAATTTTGAAACAAATTTAGGAACATTTAGCTGACCAATTAAATGAATTTGTTTTAATAGTATCAGATTCGTATTTGAACAACTAAGCTTGTTTAGCTTGATGGGTCGAGCAGTGCTATTATGACACGAAGCACGTATTCTGATCGTATAGTGATCATAAAAGGGGGAAACCGGAGAAATGATATTTAGCAGCTATTGTTTGCTTTGAACTAAGAACTAAATTCTAAGAGCTGAAAAGAAAGTAGAGTAACCAAGTTAGATCTATTTTCTGGTTGAGATCAAAAAGTTGAGGAGATATGAAGTACCACCTCTCTTGCGGCACCGTGTAGGCATCGGGGGTGCGATGGTTGTCGGTGGCGTTGAAGCAGATCTGCGATGGTAGACGGGTGCATCGGGGGATAAGTCCCGTTGCAGTGGAAGAGAAGGTCGTGTGAGCGGCCCCGGCAAAGAGGACGATGCCGCCGATGAAGCGAGAGGACGTGATGCAAGGCTCTTGGTCCGTCGCCGTGGATGAGAAACGTCCATCTCTAGCAGTGGACGACGCGGTCTTGGTAGGCGCTCTGGCATGGTGGAGGACGGTGGCGATGGATGTGGTGGAGGACGGCGGCGATGGATGTGGTGGAGGACGACGGCGATGGATGGGGTGGCGGACGGAGGCTGGTGTGGGGATGGTGTTCTAGCGCGGACGGTGTATGAATGGGAAAATGGAGGGAGAGGTACGGGGAACCATGTTTTTGGGACGCGCCTGTCTGAAATATGGGAAAGTTACGAACTTAGCCCCCGTTTAAAATTTGGACGTCTCGTCGGTTGGGGATACGACGGTAATCTCGCATCTCGCCAATATTTGCCCAGAGCGATTTCGGGCGAGGAGAGGGTGGTTGGCGCCCATGGTTGGCGCCCACGGTGTATGAACGGGGCTGACAGGTAGGGCGGTTGTGTCACGTCTGAGTGAAGTTACAAACCTGCCCCTATTGAAAATATTTGCCTACATCGATTTCGGCCGAGTCGAGTTTGTTTTGCCGCCCACCGTGTATGAATGGGGAAATGGAGGGAGAAACAGAGGTCTTTCGGACGGGCTTGAATCAAATGTGTTTTGCCGCCCATGTTTGGCGCCCACCGTGTCGGAATGGGCTCAGAGGCGGTCGTGTCACGTCTTATTGAAGTTACTATCCTACCCCTATTTAGAGCAGTGGAAATCGGGCCGATGGATTGTCCGTGTAATGGGTAGACAGTAATTTCCATCTCCCAAACACTTGGCTTCGGGCAGCCGACGTGGGAGTGGACATTTTGCCGCTTCTTTCGAATTTTGGGACAATAAGCATCCACGTTTACCCTGGCAACTAAATTCGAATCCATTTTGTATTCCTATACGAATCTTTATAAATCATTCTATGTGTTTTTATATATCTTCAAAAGGACGACAAAGATGTATTCCACTGTCATATATGAATATGGTTTACAAATGCCGATACTCAAATTCAGAAGCTAGAATCCAGTTTAAGGTGAATTCGAATATTTGGAACACTTCATGTCCAACTCAAATGTCACACGCAGCATAATGTGTACTCCCATTTAGATATGTACACAAGCGATGTATCAAGATTCAAATACCGAGTGAATCAACCAAGAATGTACAGAACTAACAGACATATAAACACTTATAGAGTATATGGATCAATAATATCAACTAACATACATAAGCCAGGCCGCTGTACTTTTCTTTGCTACAACAGCATCCTTTTTTTAGCCAAGCTACTACAGCATCTTGGCCCTTTCCGATGCGTGCCACTTATGGTCCATCTATACTACTATTATTGCTGAATGCACATTCAGCCCGATTGGCATATTTGTAGGTCTGGCACAGCAATCAAAATGAAATGTCTCCGAGTCTTATCAATTAATACAGACTTGTGCTCAAATAAAATTACAAACCAAAAAACAAAAAACAAAAACAATTATTACATGATCTCTAAAACAAATGGTTTGATTGATTACATGAACAAACAACACAAAGGTTATTCAACGATGGAAAGAACATTTCACCTATGATTTACCAAGTGGGAATTTAATTTCCTTTTTTCCTTCAGGACCTTAACAATGTGGTCAGTCTCAGCTTGCTTCGTTTTGAAATCCACCAAATATTTAATGGTTGTCTTGAGTACTGCTACTGATTGTGTTGTTTGCTTCCTCAACATGTCAACTTCATCTCTAAGTGCAGAAGCAGAATCTCTTTCTACCACTAGTTTAGCCTCTAGAGCATCAGCAGTTGGCAATTCATAATGCACGATTGGGCCGGTGCCACTGCTGTGGGATGATACAACGTCCATGGGGACCTCGCTCTTTGATCTTGGGCTAACCTGTTTTGCCATTAAAGTTCCGATTGGATTCAGAAAAGTTGAAGTTAGCAAAACATCTCAACTGGGAGTTATAACAGCAAACCAGTTAAACAAACAAGGAATTAAAGAGTTTCAATTCGATGCTGAAAAGTAGTTATTAACATCATTGTAACCCGTTGTTGCAGCAGCAAAGCAGTTAAACAAACAAGTAGCTATTTAAGTTCAGGCAAACAGGTAATTCTTAACAGTAAGTATCAAACACATAGATAGGTGCAGTCTATAATAGGATTAACAGGCTGTGGCATTATGTAATCAGTAGCAAACTAAATTAAGCCAAGCAACGTAATTGAACAATTTTGCAATAAGTGGCTAACTAAAATTCCGAGAAGCAGGTAACTGAACTTACGCTAGTTCTTTGTACAGGCACACTGCAACTTCTTTTTCGCTTACAAGGTTGTACGAAGGAGTCCATGGCATCAATTGCTTGGATACGCAGTCCCAATACTTCTTTCTTCCCACACTGCATTGGTAAGTCGAATGGTTAATCTGGTAAGATGGTGCGTCCTTGATATGTTATATGAGGACGTGTAGTCAGACTAGTTGTAGCCACACACATCACACTGGCTTTTACTGTATATTTCATGCGATTACTTTTGGCATATCGAGATCTAAGCAATCTACAATAGGATGAAAAGACTGGCATCCTTCACATTATTGGCGAACTCAGTTCATAGAAACAAGCAATTCAACCATTCTGTGGGTAAATCAAAAGCGCCACTGGAATATTTTTCACTACCCCTATCATACACGCAAAAAGGGGCGACGCCACCATAGGGGCTGGTATGGGCGGCCGCCTCGGGTGGCTCGAAAGTGTGCACCTAGTTTGAGTCGTCCAGGTTGGCCCAGGCTAGTTTTGTTCGTCCCAACGCACGAGCAGGCAATGTAAAAATGAAGAAAAATGTTTCAATTTGGATAGGCCAATAACATAAGTGCAAGGCAGGCCCTATAGCAGGCTCGCGGCCCAAATGAGCGCCTCCCATATTGATCGACAACAGGAAAAATCCCAATTCATCCGCTCCAGCCTCCAGTCTGGTTCGCTCCTAACCTAGCCGCCGCTGGACAGACCGACACAGCACTTCCTCGCGCCCTCGTTGGAGGGCGGTCGCCGGGCTTCAAGCGAACGGAAGGACAAGAAGATGAAGATCCAACCCAGGGTGTAGCCTGCGTGGGAGGCAGCGGCGGCGGCACGGGCATGGCATCGAGCTTGCGCAAACGGACAGTCGCAGCTTGCAAGAGTAGCATGCGCAACGAGCAGGTACATCACAGCCCTGATTATATCTAATTCAACTCTTCAATTTCTTGCCAATAGTTAAACCTGACGGTGTTGCAAAACTGCTTGTATGTAGGGAATCTATGAGAAAATGAAACCAATTTCTACTAATTTTATAACTCCCCCAATCAATACTGAACTGACTGAATCTGATGTATCTAATCAAGTTTCCGGTGCAAACATCCAAGCTCATGTTGTTCTTGAGCCTGAAGTGTCTAATGAACAGACTGCTAATGAAGGATTTGATGCAAACATTTTACATGCTCCTGGTGATGAACATATAGTGTCTAATGAGGCATCTAATGCAAGCATTTTGCAAGCTCCCATTGAAGGATTTAGTGTCTAATGATGATCTGCTATGTTGAGAGAGACATAGAGATTTGCAGGCATTGATGACAAGCAAATTATAGTGCATTTTCATGGCTTGAGGAAACGTCGAGGCCATCTACCAGAAAGTCCCCGTATCATGACAACGTAGCATAAATACTTTTCTAATCTGTTGTTTGAAACTATTGGCATACTTGTGCAGGATAGATATATTGATATGCAGTTTGCGCACTGGTTATAGGTGCAATTACACTTCGATATTTTCAGCCAGAGAACGAATAATTCAAGCAGGTACAGACCATGTTTGTAGTCCTTCTACACCATGTTGCATTTTGTGTTTTTTGGTGCTTGCATCATTTAGTGTTTATAATCTGAACTACTTTGGATCATTAGCTGGTTTTCAAAGTGCATGTAGCTTCACATTTCTCAAGTTATGTTGATTTCCGGAGTGCAAGTGCCTTCGTATTTTTTAAGTTAAATGTTCGCCCCTGGTAACTTGAATTCGTGGATCCGCCACTGCACACAAATCATACACGAATGCCAGTACGAATTAAATGAAATGCAGGGACTTACGCTAGCTCGTTGTACAGGCTCACTGCAGCTCTGCTTGCGCTTGGGATGTTCCATGTACAAGTCCATGTTACCACTTGCTTGGATGTGCAGGCCTTGTGCTCCTTGCATCCCCCTCTGCATTTTTGACACGGCGAATGGCTGATCAAATAAGAGGAATCGACCTTGCTGTTGTACCGGAGGACAGATACTTACAAGGTTATACGGGTGTGCAGGATGTGTACCAGATCCCGTAGCGCCGTCATGCTTCGCTAAAAATGGATTTGCTTGTTTCAGATGATATCTCCAGAAGAAATAAGAGTTAAAGTCAGAGTTGGATAGGCGTGTAAGCTAAGAGAGCAGTGAAAGGATATCCAAACATCATCGGAACAGTGAAGGGAGTGATGTGTGGATACCTAGTTCGGGCCGGCGTTTGGGCATGCTCGCCTAGCTAGAGTGCGGGTCACTTCAGAGCCGTTGAGGGTGATGCGCTGGCGTTGGCTGGCCGCGCACGGATGCAGATCTTGAGTGGCAGCAGAGCGCTACGATGCGGTGGACGAGACCGTTGGTGAAGCCCCAGCGGCCTCGGGGGGCGGAGGCGCGACGATGTGCTCGGTGAAGTAGCCCCGGTGAGCTGGGAGACGGCGTCGGTGAAGCGCACCTGATGCGGTGGAAGTCGGTGTCTGTGAGGCACGTCGGTTGCGGCGACCGACGTTGTCGGTGGACCACCCGGTGCGGTGGACGAGGGCGTAGATGAGGTAGCTCCGGTGCGGTGGTGAAGCGCGACCATCGTCTTCGTCGTCGTCGTCGTCCAGCACAGAGGTGGGGAAAGAGACGAGACGAGGGGCGATTCGAACTTTGCTTGGGTTGGCGGCGAATTAGGGATTTGAGCAATCTAGGCGCGGAAGGGGACGGTGGAGAAGGGAGATTTTGCAGGGCTGGAATTGGGGCCGCCAGATATTTCAATCCGAAACGTGGAAGCGCGAACTTATTTTGTCGTCGTCATTTTTTTTGGGTGGGTGGATGGGTGCTACGCATCCGTCCGACACATGCGACCACCACGACACGACCCTGGTGCGCCTACATTTGAGAATGCAAACGAATCTTCTTTCATTTGCAAACGAATCTGTATGTATTACCATGCCAGTGTTTTCCTTGCAATAATTAGTCATTCGAAACGAGATACTATAAATTAATTACTGAGGAGTTATTTGAAAAAAATCAAAATGGTATCCACGCTAACGTGGATTAGAGTGTGTGTCACATAATTAGTTATTTGAATTAGAGTGTGTGTCACATAGCGATCTCCAATTCTAACATGGATTTCGCATTTCACTGTATCCATGCTACTTTTTTAATACAAATTCTTATGTATATGATGAACACCATGGTAGTGAGAAAACTTTTGGATGGATTCAAACATATGACCTACAAAATAGCATAACAAATCAAGTCAATGTCAACTTTTCGAAACCTAGTATGGCACGAATTCGAAATAATTACCCATATGCATGGTCCTCAGTTCAAATCTTACAATGTACACCGAATTGAAACATCGATATTAAGTCTCGTACTATCTACATTCAAATGTTGTTTTTAGCCCCCCCCCCCCCCCCCCCCCCCCGCACATACGCTACATACTTCATGTATCGGTCAATCTTCCTCTCCTAACCATCTTAGGAAGCTATCGGTTTCCAACACACATCCATTCTTTCTCTCCATGTTTCGATCTCTAACTCTCTCAACTACACAACCCCCTTTTTCCACTCTGTTACGAAATGTATTTACCTCACACACCCGCCATTGCACCCCATGCCGAGCTCTCTCTCTCTCTCTCCCTCTCCCTCTCACCCTCTCGCGCTAAATACATGCATTGTCTATCTAGCCCCCCAACTTCTCTTGCGCACGCATGCACGTTGTCTATCTAGGTCGCTCCCTCAAGACTGTCTCACTCTTTCTTCCACACGGCCGGCCACACTTTCTCAATCTCGCTCTCTTTATCTGAGTCTCATTTAACCTCGTTTCCTTTCACACACAAATGATATAACTCCCTGTTCGGGCCTCGATCGACACACTCTATACTCTCTCACACAGATTGTCTATCTAGGTCAGTCCATCGAAGCCGCCCCCACTCTTTCGACCTCATGGCGGGCCACGCTCGCTCTCGCTCTCTCTCTCCCTCTCTCTCTCTCTCTGTATGTCTCGATTGACCTCGCTCTTTCTCGGACAAAAACGATATATCACCATGTTTGAGCCCAGTTCGACTTATTCACATTGTATACTCTCTCATGCACATTGTCTATCTAGGTCACTCTCTCCAACCCGTCTCACTCTTTCGATCGCACGACGACCCTATGTGATCGATCGACCTTGCTTCCTCCCACGCACAAAATATATCTACACGTCTGTGACTAGATCATCTCTCAAGCTCTATCTTGAAGGAAATATGCCCTAGAGGCAATAATAAAGTATTCTATATTTCCTTATATCATGATAAATGTTTATTATTCATGCTAGAATTGTATTAACCGGAAACATAATACATGTGTGAATACATAGACAAACAGAGTGTCACTAGTATGCCTCTACTTGACTAGCTCGTTAACCAAAGATGGTTATGTTTCCTAGCCATAGACATGAGTTGTCATTTGATTAACGGGATCACCTCATTAGGAGAATGACGTGATTGACTTGACCCATTCCATTAGCTTAGCACCCGATCGTTTAGTATGTTGCTATTGCTTTCTTCATGACTTATACATGTTCCTATGACTATGAGATTATGCAACTCCCGTTTACCGGAGGAACACTTTGTGTGCTACCAAACTTCACAACATAACTGGGTGATTATAAAGGTTCTCTACAGGTGTCTCCAAAGGTACTTGTTGGGTTGGCGTATTTCGAGATTAGGATTTGTCACTCCGATTGCCGGAGAGGTATCTCTGGGCCCACTCGGTAATGCACATCACTATAAGCCTTGCAAGCATTGTGACTAATGAGTTAGTTGCGGGATGATGTATTACGGAACGAGTAAAGAGACTTGCCGGTAAAGAGATTGAACTAGGTATCGAGATACCGACGATCGAATCTCGGGCAACTAACATACCGATGACAAAGGGAACAACGTATGTTGTATGCGGTCTGACCGATAAAGATCTTCATAGAATATGTGGGAGCCAATATGGGCATCTAGGTCCCGCTATTGGTTATTGACCGGAGAGGTGTCTCGGTCATGTCTACATAGTTCTCGAACCCAAAGGGTCCGCACGCTTAAAGTTACGATGACAGTTTTATTATGAGTTTATGTATGTTGATGTACCGAAGGAGTTCGGAGTCCCGGATGAGATCGGGGACATGACGAGGAGTCTCGAAATGGTCGAGACGAAAAGCTCGATATATTGGACGACTATATTCGGACTTCGGAAAGGTTCCGAGTGATTCGGGTATTTTTCGGAGTACCTGAGAGTTACGGGAATACGTATTGAGCCTTATTGGGCCATACGGGAAAGAAGGAAAAGGGCCTCAAGGGTGGCCGCACCCCTCCCCTTGGTCTGGTCCGAATTGGACTAGGGAAGGGGGGCGCCCCCTTCCTTCCTTCTCTTTTTCCCTTCTTCTTTTCCTATTCCATATGGGAGGTGGAATCCTACTAGGACTAGGGAGTCCTAGTAGGACTCCACACTTGGTGCGCCCCCTCCTAGGGCCGGCCTCCTCCTCCCTTGCTCCTTTATATACGGGGGCAGGGGGCACCCCATGGACACACTTGATATACGATATTTTAGCCATGTGCGGTGCCCCCTCCACCAGATTACACCTCGATAATACCGTCGCGGAGCTTAGGCGAAGCCCTGCGTCGGTGGAACATCATCATCGTCACCACGCTGTCGTGCTGACGAAACTCTCCCTCAACACTCGGCTGGATCGGAGTTCGAGGGACGTCATCGAGCTGAACGTGTGTAGAACTTCGGAGGTGCCGTGCGTTCGGTACTTGATCGGTCGGATCGTGAAGACGTACGACTACATCAACCACGTTGTGATAACGCTTCCGCTATCGATCTACGAGGGTACGTGGACAACACTCTTCCCTCTCGTTGCTATGCATCACCATGATCTTGCGTGTGCGTAGGAAATTTTTTGAAATTACTACGTTCCCCAACAGTGTCATCCGAGCCTGGTTTTATGCGTTGATGCTATGCACGAGTAGAACACAAGTGAGTTGTGGGCAATATAAGTCATACTGCTTACCAGCATGTCATACTTTGGTTCAGCGGTATTGTGAGATGAAGCGGCCCGGACCGACATTACGCGTACGCTTACGCGAGACTGGTTTCACCGTTCGGAGCACTCGTTGCTTAAAGGTGACTGGCGGGTGTCTGTCTCTCTCACTTTAGTTGAACCAAGTGTGGCTGCGCCCGGTCCTTGCGAAGGTTAAAACAGCACCAACTTGACAAACTATCGTTGTGGTTTTGATGCGTAGGTAAGAACGGTTCTTGCTAAGCCCGTAGCAGCCACGTAAAACTTGCAACAACAAAGTAGCGATAGTCGTAAAAGCAATTAGTTGGCGAGACGACAACGATACTACGATGGAGATCAAGGTGTCGCGCCGGTGACGATGGTGATCATGACGGTGCTTCGTAGAAGGAGATCACAAGCACGGTGCTTCGGAGATGGAGATCACAAGCACAAGATGATGATGGCCATATCATATCACTTATATTGATTGCATGTGATGTTAATCCTTTATGCATCTTATCTTGCTTTGATTGACGGTAGCATTATAAGATGATCTCTCACTAAAATTTCAAGATAAAAGTGTTCTCCCTGAGTATGCACCGTTGCAAAAGTTCTTCGTGCTGAGACACCACGTGATGATCGGGTGTGATAGGCTCTACGTTCAAATACAACGGGTGCAAAACAGTTGCACACGCGGAATACTCAGGTTAAACTTGACGAGCCTAGCATATGCAGATATGGCCTCCGAACACGGAGACCGAAAGGTCGAGCGTGAATCATATAGTAGATATGATCAACATAGTGATGTTCACCATTGAAACTACTCCATCTCACGTGATGATCGGACATGGTTTAGTTGATATGGATCACGTGATCACTTAGAGGATTAGAGGGATGTCTATCTAAGTGGGAGTTCTTAAGTAATATGATTAATTGAACTTAAATTTATCATGAACTTAGTCCTGATAGTATTTTGCAAATTATGTTGTAGATCAATAGCTCGCGTTGTTGCTTCCCTGTGTTTATTTTTATATGTTCCTAGAGAAAAATTATGTTGAAAGATGTTAGTAGCAAAGATGCGGATTGGATCCGTGATCTGAGGATTATCCTCATTGCTGCACAGAAAAATTATGTCCTTGATGCACCGCTAGGTGACAGACCTATTGCAGGAGCAGATGCAGACGTTATGAATGTTTGGCTAGCTCAATATGATGACTACTTGATAGTTTAGTGCACCATGGTTAACGGCTTAGAATCAGGACTTCAAAGACGTTTTGAACGTCATGGACCATATAAGATGTTTCAGGAGTTGAAGTTAATATTTCAAGCAAATACCCGAGTTGAGAGATATGAAGTCTCCAACAAGTTCTATAGCTAAAAGATGGAGGAGAATCGCTCAACTAGTGAGCATGTGCTCAGATTGTCTGGGTACTACAATCGCTTGAATCAAGTGGGAGTTAATCTTCCAGATAAAATAGTGATTGACAGAATTCTCTAGTCACCATCACCAAGTTAGTAGAACTTCGTGACGAACTACAGTATGCAAGGGATGACGAAAGTAATTCCCGAGCTCTTCGTGATGCTGAAATCGACGAAGGTAGAAATCAAGAAAAAATCAAGTGTTGATGGTTGACGAGACCACTAGTTTCAAGAAAAGGGCAAAGGGATAGAAGGGGAACTTCAAAAGAATGGCAAGCAAGTTGCTACTCAAGTGAAGAAGCCCAAGTCTGTACCTAAGCCTGAGACTAAGTGCTTCTACTGCAAAGGGACTGGTCACTGGAAGCGGAACTACCCCAACTATTTGGTGGATAAGAAGGATGGCAAAGTGAACAAAGGTATATTGGATATACATGTTATTAATGTGTACTTTACTAGTGTTTATAGCAACCCCTCGGTATTTGATACTGGTTCAGTTGCTAAGAGTAGTAACTCGAAACGGGAGTTGCAGAATAAACAGAGACTAGTAAAAGGCGAGGTGACGATGTGTGTTGGAAGTAGTTCCAAGATTGATATGATCATCATCGCACACTCCCTGTACTTTCGGGATTAGTGTTAAAACTAAATAAGTGTTATTTGGTGTTTGCGTTGAGCATGAATATGATTTGATCATGTTTTTGCAATACGGTTATTCATTTAAGTTAGAGAACAATTGTTGTTCTGTTTACATGAATAAAAACCTTCTATGGTCATACACACCAACGAAAATGGTTTGTTGGATCTCGATCGTAGTGATACACATAATCATAATATTGAAGCCAAAAGATGCAAAGTTAATAATGATAGTGCAACTTATTTGTGGCACTGCCGTTTAGGTCATATTGGTGTAAAGCGCATGAAGAAACCGAAAATTTGTTGGCGCGGACGAGCACGCCTGCTCACGGTATCGCAGTGCATTGGTTCGTTTCGGGATGCGTGGCGCATGGCGTGTGCATGTACACGGACGCGAGCGTATTTAAGGCGTGTACGTGACGGCTAGAGACGCCGTTCAGTGGGATACGGCGGCGACGCTAGTGTGTCGATGACGCCCGTTCTCGTCCTGTACCAACATCACAGCCGGCGGGTCAGACCGGAGTTTTATTTATTTATCTATAAGAAGAAGGTACAGTCCTAAACGCGGCAAACACTCGCACACGACGATATACTCCCACCGTCCGGAAATACTTGTCATCAAAATGAATAAAAGAGGATGTATCTAGATGTATTTTAGTTCTAGATACATCTTTTTTATCCATTTTGATGACAAGTATTTCCGGACGGAGGAAGTATAATATAATTTACAGTCTTACAAACACAAACCTACTTCTAATCTCTCATGGCAACCAACTACGCCTCTTGTCTTATCTCACACAGCTTACTTAGCTTAATCGCTGTCGGGTGACGTAGCAGTCCTAGGATTGTCATGAAGACATCAGTCTTCAAGCTTTGCTCACTTTGCTGGGCGGATATCAGTGGTGATGGAGGTGCTGCATCCATCAGGACCCCTAGTTGTCGACTCACAGTAGCTGCCTGCCTCAGACCAGTTGTCACCGCCGGCGCAGCTCAGTTCTTCTGGATAATAGTTGCCGACCTCCTCCACGGCTGAAAAACGAGATTCAACTTCAGGCTCATCTTCGATTTCTTCAACGCCCATTGATGCACCGTCAGCCCTTCCGTAAACTGAAGCCTGCATGCAAGAGTGAGAATCATATCGATATGAAGTTTTTGTGTTTTAGATTGGCAAGGAGATGAACACCAGTGATAACATCTTTCCCCAATCATAGACAACCCCTGCATGACAGGCCCATCCGATGGTTCACTGCGCGCACCGAGATGATCTTCAGATCTTCAGAACTGATGGTGCGGGTTCTGCGCATTGCTGCCTGCAAGCTCAATCGAGCTAGAACCGGAGGCGATATGACTAACAGAGCCCCCAGCTGAAGCAGCTTCAGACATCTCCGCTCGCACACGCACACAGACACCTTTCTCTCCCTCTGGTATCACGTAGAGCGCAGATGAGTGCGGTCTGCCCGGAAGAGCTGCATCTCGTCGTTTAAGTACAGCCCCGTGGCTACAGCACAGATGAGGAGAGAGCTCAAGCAGTTTGAAATTCGAAATGCATGGACTCCCGCCCATGGCACACAACACGCTGGCGTTGCCACATGTCAGTTGGATGCACCACGATGAGGTAATGCCGCTACGGCCCAACTGTACAATTCCAACATACTCTGTTTCCTGATGAACGCACTGAAACCATTTTTGAAGGCAATCTATTTTTGCTGATAAACAAAGTAGAATCTAAAATACAAAATGGTGAAAATTAAGAACCATGTAGAGAGGTGAAAATGATTCAGTCCTTAAAACGACAATAGTGCCAAGTACAACACATAGCACGGTAGATGGTTTTTATTACACAGATTCCTAAGTATTGGCTGCAGAGCCCTCAAGAACAGAGTTTGCAGAAACACAAACTAAGGTAAATTCGTTTCCAAAGCTATTTTCTCGATCACGTGCACAACAACTTTCGGCTTGTTGCATGTGTTTCTCCTGTGTCCACCGACACCACAGTTTGAGCATTTTGCCTCTTTCCTTTCCTTTCGACGAAGATCTCCTCGCAGTGGGCATGTGCTGTTCTTGTGCCCTGGCTCCCGGCATATACTACAGAAGCGAGTGCGCTTGCTGGTAGCACATCTCTCTGCATCTTGTGCATTTGCTGGCCGCTTGTATTTCTTGCTTTTTGCACCCCGAACATCATATGGAGGCTTGTCCCTGCTTGTGGTTGGTCGACCGGCTTTTCGTTTTCGTTTTGGAGGACTTAGTCCTTCGAAGTTCCCCACTGCACTCCCTTCAGCGTCCGCTCAAGGGTGCAATTGCTGCAATGGGTTCTTTGTCTTTTCTCTTATGTTGATCATTTTTGTCTTCCGGTCCCATTCCATCCTGCACAGCAGCTAGTGGTGTCAGCTTATCCACTGCTCCCTTCAGGATGTCCATTGCACACTCATGCTTCTGGATTTGCATCTCCCGGCCTGACTACCTCAAGTGCATGTGTGTACAGATTTCAGTGCCTGTATGTTATTGAATTCACAGAAATGCTATCCTTCTGAAGATGCGACAGGTGGGCTGGCAGCAAATCCCTTGCGTCCTTCGTCCACTGCTTCAGCATATGCTTTGCTGGTATATGGTCTATGCCAAGGAAATCGAAGGACCTGCAACAGGAATCGTGGGCATTCTTAATTGTGATATTTCTCGGAATGGAAGAGGCACAGTGTTATCAATAGGAAAGGATGTTTAGTTACCTTAACAGCGTGACAACAGAGCAAGCATGTGTGTTCAAAATTGCCACATTCGCATATCAGCTCAGTTCCTTCGTCAACAACTTCCACTTTGTACAAAACCCTGCACCATTTGGCATGTTTCTCTGGATGGTATCGTTTCGCGAAATAGGTTTTCCCTTTAGTGATTTCCTCAACTTTGTACTGCCCCGCTTCATATATAACTTCGCCAAATTTTTCAGCCATGGTTCGGGTGTAGATGTCGCTAGCGTGCATCTCCAGTGGTGTATTCACTTTCAATACTGGGGCTACCTGCAGATATAGACAATGCATTAGTGAGGATAGAGTCAGCAACTTACTATCTTTGTGCGTCTCTCCTCATAGTTCTCATTTGCCCCTCTATCGAAAAGAAGTCTCATGTATTGTCGAACAAATAGATGCATGGGGCAGCTTGCTGGAACATAGCATTTGAGCATATGATTGGCACTCTCGCTGCGTTGTGTGCCTGTCATCTTTGCACAGAACTTTCCATTGAAATATGGTTTTGCCCATTTCATTCTAGTTTCATAGATGCCAATGAGGTAAGCATGTTTTTGCAAACCGTGCGCCTCTGTCACTTGCTTCCATGCAGTCTCGAACTCATCAACCGTAAGCATGTGATGGATTATTTTGTGGAATTCTGCCCTGAATTTGATGTGCTTTGTGTAATGTGGACCAAGATATTCTTTTGCCTTTTTCAGGACGTGCCATTTGCACCAGCGGTGAGTGGTGTCTGGCAGCACTTTCTCAATTGCTAACTCCATCGCTCTGCATTGATCTGCACACATTCACAAGGACACATCTTTATGTCAGTAGCATTTGGCAGAGTTATATGACAAAAAAAGAGGATTCCAAGACTACTACAACAGCAAAAATATGTCATCCTTGGTTATCACCGATTTTGTTTGTTGTTTTTCTTGTGTTATGCAATGAAAAGAAACTCCAGTAATAGGTCATTCACCTGTGAGTATTGTTTGCAGATGTTTTCCCTCCATCATGCGAATGAATTCACTGAATACCCACTTGAAAGTGTCAACTGTTTCATCTCTGACTAGCACGCCGCCAAAGATCACACTCTGGAAGTGATTATTGACGCCTACAAACAGCCCAAATGGCATATCATATAGGTTTGTGCGGTATGTTGGGTCAAATGTTATTGCATCTCCAAAATAATCGTACTGTGCCCTCCTTGCTTTAGTTAACCATATCAAATTCCGTATACGGCTCTCCTCATCAGGCTGCACTCGGTAGAAGAGACCAGAGTCTTTTGCTCCCAATTCGGCAAAAACATCCATGGTTTTCTTTAAATCTTCGTCTGCTTGCTCTCGACTGATCTTACTACAGAGTCCTCTCAGTGCCCTTTTGCTGATAGGCACATTTGTCATTGAACCGAAGAAACTACCAATTATATTGTAGACCTTGCCAATGCTAATATTTTTCTCACGGAGTTGTTTAACAACATCCCTTGTGTATACATTGATATGTCTGTGTGAGGGCCAGTACATCGTTTTGCCACATTTTTCTGTTGGTGCATGATTGTGTTCTGGTCTGTACTCACTTATGTACCACCCACTGTCATCTGATTGAAGCAAACGTATCATTGCAGGGCATCTGCATCGGCATGTCCTGCTTTTCAGGATTCCCTGCGAGAGGCACAAGCAACTCCATTACATCAGTTTTGTATTTTCTTGCAAACTTAGTCTATATGGCATCACAAATACATGAGCATTTTATATTACACTGAACTGGAAACATTACTTACAGTGCAGCCATAGACTATCTCCTGCATGCATTTTGTTCTTTCGACATTAAGCCTGCTCTTGCCATACCTTATTCCAAATCCAATCTCCTAGGAATAGAGATTGTAGCAATCATACGCTTCTCCAAGTGAATCAAAGTTGATACCTGTTGCTGGAACCACGACTGTGTCAGTCTTCTTCTCTGCATATCTTTGCAATGTTTTTTCGAGAGCACTGATCCTGCCAGCACATGGTGGACGTTCAACAGGTGCATGTCCCACACGTACTCTGCATTATGCAGGGCATGTAATTTCATAAACAGTTTTGAATAGCGTATAATCACCAACTAAAAGGTACCAACACTCTAATTACACTTGTATTTTTAGAGGGGAATCGGCGCTTCTATTTATGATTAGGAGGAATACAAGTATACAGCCCAGTCAGAATTGTCATATATTTGGAATAGAAACACACATCCATATTTGTGTACCTCTTGATCCAGCTAGGTGCTTGAGGATTGTCTTTGCCTGTCGATTGTTCTGAGGTTGGCATGGACAGGGCCATCCCACTGCAGGTGCTATTGACATCTCCTTGTATTGTTGCCTCACCATCACCCACATCACCAATGCTGGATTCAGCGTCTGCGCATACCAAAGTTTGCATTGCTTTGCCATCCAGCAATGATTTACTGGTGGTGAGGTCCGGCAAGCGAAACCTATGTCAGGCAAAACAGTAGGAATATAAGGTGACCCTCTATATATAGCGACAGCAATTTGGTAACCAAAATTTGGGAATGCATTATTCAGAATAATGTACATGATGACACACAGTTTTCACTTCAATATAGACAGAGTCCTACAATGGAGAAGTTACAGTTCATGCATTTACATGTTAATGGAATATTTACTGGGATAATGAACAAGTTTGCTATATTTCAAACTGCTAAAATCACGCCCAAAATTCAAAATTAGTATGTGCTTCACGTCGAAATACAGCGCCCCATATGCATACCTGTTGGCTGAGTCAGCCGCTTGTCCATCGCCCTTGCTGTCCAACGCTCTGAATTCGATGTTGCGATCCTTTTGGAGCCGCTCTCAAATTCTTCTTGTGCTATCACTGCGCCATCCCAAACAGCACCATTGCTAGATTGAGCGACGGCGCACCCAAGAGATTGATTTGCTTCGCCGCGCAGAAAGAATTCGGCGGCGGCGAGATCCGGCAATGGGAATCTATGTAAAACAAGCGAGACCACTGATAAGATGGCCTTCTAATTGGAGAGGATAATACTGAGAAACAAATAACGAGGGGAACAAAAAAATACCTGTCGATTGGATCTGATAGGAACTCGAATCCGTCGCCTGCAACGTTCGCCATCGCCATAGCTGTAAGCTTCTAGCCTCGTGCGGCGCTCGAATGGACGGATTTATTTTTCCTCCCCTGTCGACCCACAGGGAAACCCTACACTTATCCCCTTCGGAAGCGCCGTTTCCATGACGTCCCGGGTTCGACGTCCACCACGATGTACCGACACGAGAATTATGTACCGACGGGATAGGACCACTCCAGTCGTTATTTCGCATGGCTCCGTCACCGCCCGCCGCCGTTGTCCTGGCCGTATACGATGGGTACATATACGATCACATTTAATATGGTCTCGAACGCGTCGCTGTTTGATTGGCACACGTACGAGGAGCAGGCGAGCTCGTGCGTACCATCGCCGCTCTCATGAAGAAACTCCATACTGATGGGATTTTGGAATCACTTGATTATGAATCACTTGATGCTTGCGAACCGTGCCTCATGGGCAAGATGACTAAAACGCCGTTCTCCGGAACTATGGAGAGAGCAACAGATTTGTTGTAAATCATACATACAGATGTATGTGGTCCGATGAATATTGAGGCTCGTAGCAGGTATCATTATTTTCTGACCTTCACAGATGATTTGAGCAGATATGGGTATATCTACTTAATAAAACAAGAGTCTGAAACATTTGAAAAGTTAATATAATTTCAGAGTGAAGCAGAAAATCATCGTAACAAGGAAATAAAGTTTCTACGATCTGATCGTGGAGAAGAGTATTTAAGTTACGAGTTTGGCCTTCAGTTAAAACAATGTGAAATAGTTTCACTACTCACGCCACCTGGAACACCACAGCATAATGGTGTGTCCGAACGTCATAATCGTACTTTATTGGATATAGTGCAATCTATGATGTTTCTTACCGATTTACCACTATAGTTTTGGGGTTATGCATTAGAGACAGCTGCATTCACATAAAAAAAGGGACACCATCGAAATCCGTTGAGACAACGCCTTATGAACTGTGGTTTGGCAAGAAACCAAAGTTGTCGTTTCTTAAAGTTTGGGGTTGTGATGCTTATGTGAAAAGGTTTCATCCTGATAAGCTCAAACCCAAATCGGAGAAATGCGTCTTCATAGGATACCCAAAGGAGACAGTTTGGTACACCTTCTATCACAGATCCGAAGGAAAGACATTCGTTGCTAAGAATGGATCCTTTCTAGAGAAGGAGTTTCTCTCGAAAGATGTGAGTGGGAGGAAAGTAGAACTTGATGAGGTAACAGTACCTGCTCCCTTATTGGATCACAGAAATCTGTTCCTGTGACTTCTACACCAATTAGTGAGGAAGTTAATGATGATGATCATGTAACTTCAGATCAAGTTACTACCAAACCTCGTAGGTAAACCAGAGTAAGATCCGCACCAGAGTGGTACGGTAATCCTGTTCTGGAGGTTATGTTACTAGACCATGACGAACTATGAAGAAGCAATGGTGAGCCCAGATTCCGCAAAATGGCTTGAGGCCATGAAATCTGAGATGAGATCCATGTACGAGAACAAAGTGTGGACTTTGGTTGACTTGCCCGATGATCGGCAAGCAATTGAGAATAAATGGATCGTCAAGAGGAAGACGGACGCTGATAGTAGTGTTACTATCTACAAAGCTAGAATTGTCGCAAAAAAGGTTTTTCGACAAGTTCAAGGTGTTGACTACGATGAGAGTTTCTCACTCGTATCTATGCTTAAGTCTGTCTGAATCATGTTAGCAATTGCCGCATTTTATGAAATATGGCAAATAGATAAACAAAACTGCATTCCTTAATGGATTTATTAAAGAAGAATTGTATATGATGCAACCAGAAGGTTTTGTCAATCCTAAAGGTGCTAACAAAATATGCAAGCTCCAGCGATCCATCTATGGACTGGTGCCAGCATCTCGGAGTTGGAATATACACTTTGATAAGTTGATCAAAGGATATAGTTTTATACAGACTTGCGGTGAAGCCTGTATTTACAAGAAAGTGAGTGGGAGCACTACAACATTTCTGATAAGTATATATGAATAACATATTGTTGATTGGAAATAATGTAGAATTATTCTACAAAGCATAAAGGAGTGTTTGAAAGGAGTTTTTTAAAGAAAGACCTCGGTGAAGCTGCTTACATATTGAGCATCAAGATCTATAGAGATAGATCAAGACGCTTGATAAGTTTTTTCAATGAGTACATAACTTAACAAGATTTTGAAGTAGTTCAAAATAGAACAGTCAAAGAAAAGAGTTTCTTGCCTGTGTTACATGGTGTGAAATTGAGTAAGACTCAAAGCCCGACCACGACAGAAGATAGAAAGAGAATGAAAGTCATTCCCTATGCCTTGGCCATAGGTTCTATAAAGTATGCCATGCTGTGTACCAGATCTATTGTATACCCTACACTGATTTTGGCAAGGGAGTACAATAGTGATCTAGGAGTAGATCACTGGACAGCGGTCAAAATTATCCTTAGTGGAATAAGGTTATGTTTCTCGATTATGGAAGTGACAAAAGGTTCATCGTAAAGGGTTACGTCGATGCAAGTTTTGACACTAAATCTAGATGACTCTAAGTCTCGGTCTAGATACATATTGAAAGTGGGAGCAATTAGCTAGAGTAGCTCCGTGCAGAGCATTGTAGACATAGAAATTTGCAAAATACTTACGGATCTGAATATGACAGACCCGTTGACTAAAATTATCTCACAATCAAAACATGATCACACCTTAGTACTCTTTGGGTGTTAATCACATAGCGATGTGAACTAGATTATTGACTCTAGTAAACCCTTTGAGTGTTGGTCACATAGAGATGTGAACTATGGGTGTTAATCACATGGTGATGTGAATTATTGATGTTAAATCACATGGCGATGTGAACTAGATTATTGACTCTAGTGCAAGTGGGAGACTGAAGGAAATATGCCCTAGAGGCAATAATAAAGTATTATATATTTCCTTATATCATGATAAATGTTTATTATTCATGCTAGAATTGTATTAACCGGAAACATAATACATGTGTGAATACATAGACAAACAGAGTGTCACTAGTATGCCTCTACTTGACTAGCTCGTTAATCAAAGATGGTTATGTTTCCTATCCATAGACATGAGTTGTCATTTGATTAACGGGATCACCTCATTAGGAAAATGACGTGATTAACTTGACCCATTCCGTTAGCTTAGCACCCGATCGTTTAGTATGTTGCTATTGCTTTCTTCATGACTTATACATGTTCCTATGACTATGAGATTATGCAACTCCCGTTTACCGGAGGAACACTTTGTGTGCTACCAAACGTCACAACGTAACTGGGTGATTATAAAGGTGCTCTACAGGTGTCTCCAAAGGTACTTGTTGGGTTGGCGTATTTCGAGATTAGGATTTGTCACTCCAATTGTCGGAGAGGTATCTCTGGGCCCACTCGGTAATGCACATCACTATAAGCCTTGCAAGCATTGTGACTAATGAGTTAGTTGCGGGATGATGTATTACGGAACGAGTAAAGAAACTTGCCGGTAACGAGATTGAACTAGGTATCGAGATACCGACGATCGAATCTCGGGCAAGTAACATACCGATGACAAAGGGAACAACGTATGTTGTTATGCGGTCTGACCGATAAAGATCTTCGTAGAATATGTGGGAGCCAATATGGGCATCCAGGTCCCGCTATTGGTTATTGACCGGAGAGGTGTCTCGGTCATGTCTACATAGTTCTCGAACCCAAAGGGTCCGCACGCTTAAAGTTACGATGACAGTTTTATTATGAGTTTATGTATGTTGATGTACCGAAGGAGTTCGGAGTCCCGGATGAGATCGGGAACATGACGAGGAGTCTCGAAATGGTCGAGACGTAAAGATCGATATATTGGACGACTATATTCGGACTTCGGCAAGGTTCCGAGTGATTCGGGTATTTTTCGGAGTACCGGAGAGTTACGGGAATACGTATTGGGCCTTATTGGGCCATACGGGAAAGAAGGAAAAGGGCCTCAAGGGTGGCCGCACCCCTCCCCTTGGTCTGGTCCGAATTGGACTAGGAAGGGGGTGCCCCCTTCCTTCCTTCTCTTTTTCCCTTCCTCTTTTCCTATTCCATATGGGAGGTGGAATCCTACTAGGACTAGGGAGTCCTAGTAGGACTCCACACTTGGTGCGCCCCCTCCTAGGGCCGGCCTCCTCCTCCCTTCCTCCTTTATATACGGGGGCAGGGGGCACCCCATGGACACACTTGATATACGATATTTTAGCCGTGTGCGGTGCCCCCCTCCACCAGATTACACCTCGATAATACCGTCGCGGAGCTTAGGCGAAGCCCAGCGTCGGTGGAACATCATCATCGTCACCACGCCGTCGTGCTGACGAAACTCTCCCTCAACACTCAGCTGGATCGGAGTTCGAGGGACGTCATCGAGCTGAACGTGTGTAGAACTTCGGAGGTGCCGTGCGTTCGGTACTTGATCGGTCGGATCGTGAAGACGTACGACTACATCAACCGCGTTGTGATAACGCTTCCGCTGTCGGTCTACGAGGGTACGTGGACAACACTCTTCCCTCTTGTTGCTATGCATCACCATGATCTTGCGTGTGCGTAGGAAATTTTTTGAAATTACTACGTTCCCCAACATATCTTACAGCCCTCACCCTAGCCAAAAGCTCAATCGGACAATATCTCTCCAGAGCATATACATTTGTTCCATGAATGTCGGACCACACTCACTTTGTCTCTCTATCTATATGTCTCTCGATTGACCTCGCTTTCTCACGCCATATCTTCCACACATTGAAGCTACCTCTCCATCCCTCGCAAAGCCGGAGCTATTTACATTGCGAGGGGCACTCCAACCTTGGATTAATTTGTGTAGGCATTTATTCCGGTCGGTTTAGATTATATTTTCGTAGCATTCGGCCCACAACTACTCGAAACACCGTTGCAACCCCCGCAACTCCCCTAGTTGATTTCCCTCTGGCTCGGTCATCGCTCTCTCGCACGTCCTTTCTCGGCTTCAACGTCGCACCATGGTATTATTACAAAAAACTCGGTTGTTCTCTTTAATTATTATAAATAAGCTACAAATCTACACACCGATAGTCCACTTGGAATGGAACAAATTTGGACCCACAAATTAAAGTGCTACAAACTACACACCGAGGGGCCCACATGTCATGAAACAAATTTGGACCCATATACAAATTAAAAAATAAAGGACGAGGATTGAACATGCGACCAGGGCCTTCAAGCCGCACGTCAATAGGAAACATACGTAGAACAACAATGTTTGTTGTACCTCCCTTTGTTCACATAATGTTTTTATATTACCACATCCTATTTAATTGATAACATGTAATATTATTTTTAGTACTATTCGCCTTCACTTACTGGTGGGTTCCATGTGTGCTCTCTCTCTCCTCCCCTTCTGCGTTTAGACGCACGGGCATACACGAAGAACTCGCGGGCGATGTTGCCGTTGACCATATCTGGACGTATTCATAAGTTACGGCACAAGTTTCACGTGCTAGCAGCACTAGTCAGTGTGTACGTGCAATGCACGTTAATTTGGAAGTATATTAAGTGCATGCGGATATTAAGTTGGATATTATTTGCGTGTTATTATGTGATTAGCACAATATTTGGCATGAAATTAACTGCACGCTAAACGTGTTGAGCTTTCGACATTGAAGCAGTCTAGTTCGTTGGATGACAAGGAATACATGTGGCTTGATGACGTTTTATATTTAATTTGATACGGCTCTAGCAGAACATTCAATCGATCAAACCATAGATTTCGTTCAGTCTGACTCCAACTTTAAATTATACGACGATCGATCTAAAATAAACGGAAATGATAAACGTTCGGATTTTAAGCATGGCAATCCGAACGTTTTTCATGGCAAATTTAGATTATGCGGCGGCGGCGGCGTCTTGCGGTGGGAAGCGGCTCCTCTGCCGTGCTCTGTGTGTCGTCGGGCCACTGACCGACGGCGACGGCGGCGTCTTGCGCCGTTGTTGGCGTACTCGTGGACGTTGGCCCTAGCTTCAAGGAAGGCCACAATGTTCTGGACTTCGGTCTCCAGGAGCGAGTCAACTGGCGGGAAGAGGCGACTGGCGTTGGTGCAAGGAAGCGGTCGACGGCGGCCATCCATGCCGCTGAGGGGGGCACTGGCACCCGCGCGGGGACAGGCGTTGTCAACGGCGCGGCGTAGACATTCGTGTGCACAGGCACGGGCACGGGCACGCACGTCAGTGCATGCGCAGGCGCATGCGCTGGCAGGTGCACGGGCACTGGCATGGGCGTGCGTGTTAGTGCACGTGCAGGCGCATGCGCTGGCAGGTGCACTGGTGCGTGAAAGTCGGCGGGGACCTCGTGGAACCCCGTGGCATCAAGCTCGACGACAATGTGCGGCTCCCAGCCCATCAATGCCACAGGGATGGGCGCTGGCGCAGTCGGGGCGACGGGAGCCGGAACAGGAGCGAGGACAGGCGCGGCGCCTTCCTGCAAGGCTAGTTCAAGCTCGTCCCAAAGTGCCTTATGTTCTTGAGACTCCGGCTGGGTGTCTTCCTCAGGAAACTGGAAGACTAAGGGCAGACCATCGTGATGCGGCATGGCGTACGTTTAGGTCAGGCTGGTTGGAGGTAGACGACAGGAGAATCGGAGAGGAAGAGAGAAGATTGTAGCGATACCGGGTAGTGCGGGGTTGATTTTAAACTGCGGCGCCGGCGACATTAAAAGTGGGAGCAGTTGGGACGAAGGTGGGCAGCGGAGCCTGGTCAAAGGGCTCGCCTCCCGGTGAGCCTGCACAGCGGTCTGCTCGCACGCCTCCCTGTCAGCCGGCGCAGTGGTCTGCTCGCACGCCTCCCATCGACTCACACGCTTGCTCGGACGGCACTTGCCGATGAGAAGCGGGACTCGTGGCGGCACATAAACGCCCACGGTTTCAATAGTGAAAGTGTTCGCATTAACGTGACAGGTCTTTGTTCCAAAATACCTTGGCTCTTCATTTATGCAACTCGTCATAAGCAGCTTGTCTCAAATTGAAGAAAAAAATTACGAAGTAATATTTGTGCCATATCACGTGACCATGCTCAGTTTCAAGAATTTATGGTCACTTTTGGATTTTCTGAAATTTAAGATCCAGGATTCGAAACAATATCATAACCTGCATCATGCAATAAATTTTCAAGCCATACATCTATCCTGTTGTATTTCTTAAGAAAGGATTTTGTCAAACATTTTGCTTAGTTAGACTTCAGACAAGTTACATATGCAGAGCAAAAGGATAATCCCTCCGTACCAGTGCATTGCCTGATATATTAACTCAAGTACTAGGCACGAACAAACGGGCTCAATTCCGTGCTCATCCTGGTGTAGTAGTAGTACTACTAGGCAATGCAGTTGATGGGTGACCTTGGCGAGCGGCGACAGAGGGAATTGAACCGTGCTCGGCACGGTAGGTAACGTTGTCTAGTTACTCTCTCTTTTAACACAACGTTGTCTAGTTACTAAAGCATCCCTCCGTTGTTCATCGGTAGTCATTATGGAACGGGGACATGAGGGGAATTTCCTAGGGCTGGAACTCTGGCCACCAGATATTTCGACTCGAAACGCGGAGGCTCGACTGGTTGGGGTTGCCTAATGTGTGTACCACGCATGCCACCAGAAGGACACGAGCCCGGTTTTTTATTTTTATTTTTTTAGGATCAATACGAGCCAAGGTCTGGCTGGGACGCCGGTGGGTCCTACCATTCGAGAATACGAAAGGAACCTTTTAAGTTGTCGAACGAATCTATGTGTATTACAATGCCCATATTTTCCTTGCAAATACTAATCTCAACGTGGTAATTGATTTATGACGAGTTGTTGAATTAGAGTGAGTTTGTGATATAGTGATCTGAACGTGGATTTCACATTTCATGGTATCCCTGCTAAGTTTTTCAATGCAAATGACACACACACACGAACACAACAACAATCCAATAAGTATAGTGCATCTATTTTTCCAAACCATGCATGTATGACACGAATTCAAAAATACTCCTTCTGTTCCTAAATATTAGTCTTTTAAAGATTTCAACAAGCGACTACATACGGAGCAAAATGAGTGAATCTACACTCTAAAATATGTCTATATACATCAGTATGTGCCAGTCCACTTGAAATCTCTAAAAAAGACTAATATTTAGGAACGAAGGGAGTAAAATGTAAGACATGCATGGTCCTCAATTCAATATTTAAAATGAACATGAAACTGAAACATGAATATTAAGTCTAGTACTACAGTACATGCAAATGTTGTGTTTAATTAGGCGGAGCTATGATTGTCGGGGGTCACCCCCTCGACCTTAGATAAAATTGTGAATCTCTGTTTAGGGTTGTTTAGATTATATTCGTCCCCACCCTCCCAACCACCGATTGGTTGTGCACCCCCACCCCTCCTCCCCGGGAGAATATCATGTGCCCACATACCTTAGATGTTATATGCCGATACGAATTGCTTGGAGCTTGTAGATCTGAGATATAGCAGCTCACATGATGTCTTAATATTTTTATAGGAAACCTTGATGAGTTTGAGAATTGCACACAATTTGTACAAAAACTACTCAGATGCCCTTGGATCCCATATCCAACGACCTCGAAGCTAGTATCACCGTAGCATCTAAGATGAAGGAGGACATCATATTCTCCTGTATGTAAGAATATCATGTGCTACCACACCTTAGATGCTTTGGTGATACAAGCTCTTCGGAGCCGTTGGATTTGTGACCCAACGCCTCCTCTGTGGTTCGAATGGTTTTTTGCAGAAAAGCCCCCAAAGAGTTCGGCCACTGCTTACAAGCACAAAGACTGCTCAGATGCCATTGGATCTCAGATCAAACAACCTCGAAGATCGTATCACCGTAGCATCTAAGATGAAGGAGGACATCATATCACTAGTAGAAAAAGGGTCAAATGTGAAGCACATTAGTGCCGATTTGATTTTGAGCCGGCAATAATGTGTCCATTAGTGCCGGTTCCAACGGCTAGGCGGGAGTAGCTCTTTAGTACCGGTTCGTGGCGAACCTTTAGCACCGGTTCGTGCCACGAACCGGTACTAATGAGGTTGTGGCCCCACGAGCACCTTTAGTACCGGTTCGTGGCATGAACCGGTACTAGAGTTTCTTACTAAGCTGTTTTTTAGCCCCACCTCGCGAAGAGAGAGGCACTAGGAGCGGTTTATAAGCCCTGAGTGCAGAGACGATGAAGAAGAGGCGCAATGCTCACCTTCACGTTGCTTAGCTTCAAGCCTTGAGGAATAGGGTAGACTGCATGGAGCTATGTGCAGTGCAGTCTACACTATTCCGAAAGGCTTGAAGCTAATTAACGAGCATTGCGCCTTTTTTTATTTTTAATAACTTATTACAACTCCGGACTTCTTGTGTTACGGCAAAAACTGGATGCACTTCGTGTAGAAACTAGACAATACGGCAAAAACTGGATGCACTTCGTGTACAAACTGGACCGGTTTCGGATGAAAACTCATCTGTTACACCGGCACTTCATTTTTTTAAACTTATTACAACTCCAGACTTTTTTTGCGTTTAGTACGCACCATTCAAAGCGACGTCATCAATTTTCAACACGTTCTGACATCACTTGCTATTTTTCAGTCATTTACCGATTTGTTTTCCGAGCTAAATGACCGTGAAATTGAAAATCGCTACAAAATGAAGTCTGAAAATGTTGAAACTTGGCATGGTATCATCATTTCACCCACATAGAATGTGCAAGAGAGTAGAGAGGGTTACGGCAAAAACTGGACGCACTTCGTGTACAAACTGGACAATCTCTTTTGGAGTATCAGGGCTTCGGACGAGAACTCATTTGGTACACTGGCACTTCATGTTTTTTAAACTTAATTGAACTCCAGACTATTTTTGCGTTCAGTATGCAGCATTCAAAGCGACGTCATCAATTTCCAACACGTTCTGACATCATTTGCTGTTTTTCAGTCATTTACCGATTTGTTTAGGGAGCTAAATGACTGTGAAATTGAAAATAACTACAAAATGAACTCTCAAAATGTTGGAACTTGGCATGGTATCATCATTTCACCCGCATAGCATGTGCAAAAGAGTAGAGAGGGTCACGGCGAAAACTGGACGCACTTCGTGTACAAACTGGACAATCTCTTTCGGAGTATCAGGGTTTCGGACGAGAACTCATCTGTTACACCGGCACTTCATGTTTTTTAAACTTAATTGAACTCCAGACTATTTTTGCGTTCAGTATGCAGCATTCAAAGCGACGTCATCAATTTCCAACACGTTCTGACATCATTTGCTGTTTTTCAGTCATTTACCGATTTGTTTAGAGAGCTAAATGACCGTGAAATTGAAAATAACTACAAAATGAACTCTGAAAATGTTGGCATGGCATCATCATTTCACCCGCATAGCATGTGCAAAAGAGTAGAGAGGGTCACGGCGAAAACTGGAC
The DNA here is from genome assembly GCF_018294505.1 of Triticum aestivum. NCBI lineage: Eukaryota > Viridiplantae > Streptophyta > Magnoliopsida > Poales > Poaceae > Triticum > Triticum aestivum. Next base: position 430,191,448 of record NC_057814.1, on the reverse strand, counting down.
GCACTTCGTGTACAAACTGGACAATCTCTTTCGGAGTATCAGGGTTTCGGACGAGAACTCATCTGTTACACCAGCACTTCATGTTTTTTAAACTTAATTGAACTCCAGACTATTTTGTGTTCAGTATGCAGCATTCAAAGCGACGCCATCAATTTCCAACACGTTCTGACATCATTTGTTGTTTTTCAGTCATCTATCGATTTGTTTAGAGACCTAAATGACCGTGAAATTGAAAATAACTACAAAATGAACTCTGAAAATGTTGGAACTTGGCATGGTATCATCATTTCACCCGCATAGCATGTGCAAAAGAGTAGAGAGGGTCACGGCGAAAACTGGACGAACTTCATGTACAAACTGGACAATCTCTTTCGGAGTATCAGGGTTTCGGACGAGAACTCATCTGTTACACCGGCACTTCATGTTTTTTAAACTTTTTTGAACTCCAGCCTATTTTTGCGTTCAGTATGCATCATTCAAAGCGACGTCATCAATTTCCAACACGTTCTGACATCATTTGCTGTTTTTCAGTCATTTATCGATTTGTTTAGAGAGCTAAATGACGGTGAAATTGAAAATCACTACAAAATGAACTCTGAAAAATGTTGGAACTTGGCATGGTATCATCATTTCACCCGCATAGCATGTGCAAAAGAGTAGACAGGGTCACGGCGAAAACTGGACGCACCTCGTGTACAAACTAGACAATCTCTTTCGGAGTATCAGTGTTTCGGACGAGAACTCATCTGTTACACGGGCACTTCAATGTTTTTTAAACTTATTTGAACTCCAGCATATTTTTGCGTTCAGTATGCATCATAATAAAACAAAAAATAAATAAAAGAAAAAAGAAAAAAACTATATAAAAAAATTACTCAAAAATATAGCAGAAAATAAATAATGCAGAAAAGAAAAATACTATATAAAAAATTGTTATATTCACAACGAAACTAAATACAGCAAAAAAACTACTCAGAAATAAATAGAAGAAAATTATATAAAAAATTGTTGGGGCGCTGCCCAGTGGGCCTGCCAGAACTAGGGTTTGCAAATACAGGCCCAGAAGCGCCAGCAGGCTCACAGGGCAGCGCGCCGAAGTTAGGCCCAGAAGCCTGCTATATAGAGAAGTTCGAAGGAGCAGTCGCGGCTGGGTTATAAACCAATGCGGCTGCCCTTCGCTCGGCGAGGTGGGACTAAACATTGTGCACCGCCGGTGGCAGCGCACAAACATTAGTACCGGTTGGTGGCTCCAACCGGTACTAATGCATGGGCCTTTAGTACCGGTTGGTGGCTCCAACCGGTACTAAAGGGGGCCGTTTCCCGCCGCTTGACCTGGCGAAAATTGGCCTTTAGTACCGGTTGGAGCCACCAACCGGTACTAAAGGCCCCTCCTATATATATGGCACTTACAAAAAATCCAGTTTCATCGACCACCACTTCTTCTTCAACTGCTTCGCGCGACATCGCCGCTGCCGCCGCGCCGTCGCCCATCGCGCGCCGCCCCCGCCGCGCGCCGTCGCCCCACCGCCCGTCGTCGCCGTCTCGCGCCGCCGCCCCCGTCGTCGCCGTCTCTTGTTGTCGTCCCCGCCGTTTATTTTTAGTAAGAAAATTTAGGTATATGAGATTATTTGAACTAGTTGAATTAATATAACTAGTTTATTTTTAGTAAATGCTTTGTTGAACTAGTTGAATTAGTAGAACTAGTTTATTTTTAGTAAGAAAATTTAGGTATATGAGATTTGATGATCTAATTAAAATATTACTATATATAGCTACTTTATATATTTTAGTAAGAAAATTAATAGAACTAGTTTATTTTTAGTAAATTCTTAGTTGAATTATTTGAATTAATAGAACTAGTTTATTTTTAGTAAGAAAATTTAGATATCTGAGATTTGATGATCTAATTAAAATATTACTATATAGAACTAGCTACTTTATTTTAGTAAGAAAATTAATAGAACAAGTTTATTTTTAGTAAATGCTTAGTAGAATTAGTTGAATTAATAGAACTAGTTGAATTAATAGAAGTAGTTGAATTAGTTGAATTAATAGAACTAGTAAGTGTTTAATGTTTCACCTATATGAACATAGGAAATGTCGTTTGACGACGAAAAAGATTTAATTAAGTGTGAATACTGTGAAGACCAGCGCGGCCTGTGCGACAGAAATTTCCTAGTTGATGATAGGCGCTTCAGCATCAAGCTGGATGAGACCTTCGAAGTGGATACAGTAAGTCACAATGACAAGTCTTTTTTCGTAATTAAGCATGACTTATATATATATGCTTCATTTGCTTCAACTTATAATTTTAATTTTTCACTATTCTACTAGCGCATCCCCTGCCATGCAGGAATTTTTGTCTTGGATAAGATAGGTTTCAGTGCTATGGAAACTATGGAGGTAAAGAGAGCTTACCTGAAGACCGAGCATGGTTATACTTTCAACGTCAAATTATACAATGCAGACACGTACACCTATTTTGAATGCAAAACTTGGCAAGCACTATGCAAGGCTTATGCATTTGAGCCTGATATGCTTATCACCTTTGATATTCGTCCGGAAGATGATATTGAAGGTAATATCGACATCTGGGTCGATGTGCAGACGCCTCCGGTTCTACCATTATGTGAGTTTCTCAACCATATTTAAGTCTTTGATATTGTTTATTCAAAAATAGTTGACAACAAATTTCTATACACAGCTTATTTCTATTCAAGCAAACATGTCCGGCACTTGGTAGACAGGACCTACTACTGTCCCGGAGCTGAACTAAACTGCGAGGAGATAAGTCATTATGTTTCATGGCTTAAGGATCTTCATACTGTCAAGACAAATTTTCTTCCTGCACTTAGAAATGTTAGTACTCAAAACGTGCGACCAATAGTGATCGTATTGAACTACGGTCACATCTATTTACGAAAGATGGTAAGATTTTTACTATTTGTCCTCAGTGCATCTTTTGCATACATTATTTTTTTGCTAAACTTTCATTGCTAAGTATATTAATTACTATATGATGTTCTTTAAAAGGGACTCCCGATGACAGTTGTGCCTCAGTGGATCGAGACTAAAGGTCACATGTCAATGGTTAGCTTACGGCCAAGATATCCTACATCGCACATGAGTGCATTCAGGATTTCTAATAGCGATGAATGCTTAATAGTGAAAGATTGGAGCAAAATTGTTAACGATCCCAAAGAAGTACTAGGGGCACCAATGAGAAGCACAGCCCACGATTAGGAGACAGGTTCATCTGCATGCTCCAGTATGATGAATCAGGAGAGCTATACATGTTCTATGCTATTTTACCTGAGAAAGAGCAGTAGGAGTGATTTAGCTAGTTCATGCTCTTCGTACTTTCGTCCTCTCATGTCCGTGTTCTTCGTCCTGAACTTAATCTCAAAGGGTGATTTGCTTTTGTGGTGTTATGAACGCTTATAATATGATGACCATGTTGAACTCGATGATATCTTTGCTTCTGGTACAAGTGAATATTTTTTCTTTAAGCTAGTGTTGGTGCTGATTAGATAGCGGTAATGACTATGATCATTAAACTGGTAATGACGTCTATGATGATTTTTAGCTAGCTAATTTACTATTGTTGATGATATGATGCAAGAGTTTTTATATTAATATGATGATGATGATGAGTTATTATATCATTTATAAAAGAAACCACAGATTAGTTTCAGCTGGATGGATCCTAGCTAAGTGATCAAGTATATGCCATATCCATATTATACTTGATCACTTAATTATAGGTAATCAAGTATAATATGGATATGGCATATACTTGATCACTTATCTAGGATCCACATGCATCCAGTCGAAACTAATCTGCGGTACTTTCACCTAATGATTTAACAACTAAAATAATCACTAAATTAAATTGAAAACACAAAATTAAAGGAAAAATAAAAAATAATACCAAAACACCCCCAAACATTTAGTACCTGTTGGTGTTACCAACCGGTACTAATGTCCTGCACGCACCCGGGCCTGGCTCGTGCCACGTGGTGGCACTTTAGCGCCGGTTCGTGATGAACCGGTACTAAAGGCACTACAGGAAACAGCTACTTTGCCGTCTGCCACGGCGGACGGCAAAGGCTCGAAAGGCGGACGGCAAAGACCTTTGCCGTCAGCCGCGGACGGCAAAAGGCTCCGGCAAAGAAGGCTACGGTAAACAGCTGCTTTGCCGTCTGCTTCCTGGCGGCGGACGGCAAAGGTTCTTTGCCGTCTGCGGCGGACGGCAAAGAGGGCGGACGGCAATAATTGCGCTGTCAGTCCGTTAAGTGGCTAACGGCAGACCTTTGCCGTCCGCCGCTGACGGCAAAATTTCTCTGGTCTTTGCCGTCTGCCACAGATGGCAAAGTGCAGGTTCTTTGCCGTCTGCCACAGATGGCAAAGTGCAGGTTCTTTGCCGTCTGCCACAGATGACAAAGTCTTTGCCGTCTGCCATTGTAGGCAAACTGACCAAATGGGTCAGCTCCCAGGAAGCACAGTTGGCTGCCACGTGGCTGCTTTGCCGTCCGCGGCAGACGGCAAAGAGCTCTTTACCGTCGGTGGTAGACGGGAAAGAGCCTGCATATTGGCTGTTTTTTCTGTTTTTTATTAAATCCCACAATTTGCACAGAAAATATATATGACATATATAGATATATTTCCATATCACATATCCAGCACATAAGTTCCATATCACATATCACATATCACATCAGTTTCATCCATACACATTGTTCATACATAAGCAAGTTCCATCCATACACATTGTTCCATCCATATATATATTACAATGCAAAGTTTCATCAAGATAGCAAGTTCCATCATAGCAAGCTAGATACAATGCAAAGTTTCATCAAAGGAAAAGCAAGCACTCCATCATAGCAAGCTAGCTTTCATGAAGTGAATGAAATCTGCAAAATGGTAAATAAGAAAGTTAGAAATAGGTGACTAGAACAAGAAGAAGACTAGAACAAGAAGTATAAACTGGATCATTTATAAGCTAACCTAGGAGCTACTCAGGTAAATTGGGTCATTTTAGAGCTAACTTGGATAAACTGGATCATTTATAAGCTAACCTAGGTAAGATGGGTCATTTTGGAGCTAACCTAGGTGAAATGGGTCATTTTGGAGCTAACCTAGGTGAAATGGGTCATTTTAAAGCTAACGTATGTAAAATGGATCATTTAGGAGCTAATCTACGTAAAATGGGTCATTTTAGAGCTAATTTAGTTGAAATGGATCTTTTTGAGCTAACTTAGGTGAAATGGATCATTTAATAGCTAATTTAGGTGAAATGGATCGTTTTTTAGCTCACTTAGGTCAAATGGATTGTTTATGAGCTAAATTAGTTGAAATGGATCGTTTATGAGATAACCTAGGTAAGATGGGTCATTTTGGAGTTAACCTAGGTGAAATGGGCCATTTTAAAGCTAACGTAGGTAAAATGGATCATTTAGGAGCTAATCTAGGTAAAATGGGTCATTTTTGAGCTAACTTGGATGAACTGCATCATTTATAAGCTAACCTAGGTAAAATGGGTCATTTTGGAGGAAAATAAGCTAACTCTAGGTCATTATGGTAAGCATATTGGAGGAAATAAAGCTAAGTCTAGGTCTTTATGCATTTGTTAAGCAAAACACTAGAGAAACTTACCGTGATCAGGGAGGTGTAGGAGCGGGGTGGCTAGTGCCGCTACCTGGAGAAGGATCGTGCGATGCGTTTCTGGAGTTAAGCTGCACCAAAGATCATTTCCAATGTCTCGTTAGCATTACGACACTCAAATGTTAAGACTACCAAGTAATGTCCATTCAAACTAAACTCACCGTGCTCCCAGGAGCAATCACTGGCATCGGCGGAGCGGGCTGACCGGACTTCTCGCACACAGACTGCACATTTGGTTTTCAGAACAGAGTCATACTAGTTAGTAATGAGACTCAAATGTTAAGACTAGCAAGTAATCTGCAGAAGAAACTTACCACAAGGAGCTCGTACATGGCCCTTGCCTGCATGTCATTCCGTGCCCTCTCCTCCTCCATCATCTTTCTCGTCCTCTCCTCCATCTCCCGCTGCCTCTCCGCCGCCTCCGCCAGAAGTTTCTCCGTTCTATCTCTCTCAGTCTGTATAGCAGCCTGCAACACCACTCACATGACCATTTGTAATCATTGATGGAAGCGCACACAATGTAATGGAGAAAGATAACTGAGTACGTATCACTAACCTTGATGGCGAGTTGCACTGGCCGTTCACGAGGCCTTATCTCAGGAGCGGAGCTCGACTGGCGCGCCTTGATCTCCGGGAGAGTGCTAGGACAACGGATAAGTCCATCTCCAATGGCTATGGAGCCATGGGACCTCCCGCCACCAGATATCATCACCAGCTCTGGATCAATGGGACCCTGGCTCGGGTTAAAGTCCTCCCCTTTCCTCGCCTTCCCCTCATCTCTATATCTCACGAGCTTGTTGTGGGAGGAGATGTTGGTGAAGTTGTTTGCATCATCGAGGTCAGACTGAGAGAAAGCCTTGACTTTCTTGAAAGAGCCAGTGTGGGCCATGGCATACAGGTCGTACACCTCTGGCACCTTATCCGCCTTATTGTGGCGTGCCTGAAAGAGAGAAACAATGAAAATTAGTAATTAAAGGGCTCAAGCTAGCATGATGAATGAATTGCATGAATCATGAAGCAAACCACATACCTAGTTGCGCCCGAACTGATATAAGTTGGAGCTGCCTTGATGGTGTGGCACACCTTCCATTTGGGCACGTTTGTCCTTGGCCTGGTTGTGGAGGGCTAGCCATTCTTGTGAGCACCACTCATCGACCAACACATCCCAACAATCCATCCGATCCGCACACCATCTCGGAGGCGCCTAAGTTAGCAAATAGAAACTTGAGCGCTACGGCTAAGCTCCTTACTCAGGAACTTCTCGCAGCACGCCGGCTTGGTCTTCTTGATACCACGCAAGGCGTAGTAGTCTCGAACAGCCTGCACCCGAGCCTCGTGCCGTAAGTTCTGGAGTAGGCGCTTGCAGACGTTCTGGATAACATTTGCGCTGTCCTCCTCGTATCCCTCCTCACACCTGTAGAATGTCTGCAATCAAATGAGACAATATTGATTAGTACAATTAATAACTAGCTAGTTGAAGATTTTGAAATGTGTAAAGGAGAAATTACCCAGAACGTCCTGATCACCATGTCTGCCCTCGTGTCGCACACGACACCGTCGATAATGACATCCGGCGGGGCCGGGGCAGCCACGTAGTGCTCCCAGCTCAACCCAAGCTCTGGAAGCCGACCCTCACCAGGCAACGTGACAAACCCCGAGAAGTTTTGCCGGCAAAGAACTCCAAGGACGGAGTTGGGCCGGCGGACACTATGATGGTGGTCCCAACCCCTGCAGCATGACAAGGCCAACGCATTAGTTATTTGAAGAAACGTGAATGCAGAAGGTACAAAAATATTAAATGCACTTACGTACCTCTCCCCATCAGGGAAGATCAACCACCTCTGCTCGCGGGTCGCCGGCACGGACGGGAGCCGTGTAGCACCACGCTGGTAGATGGTGCCACCCTCCTCCTCAAGATCAGTCGGCTCCCCGCCATCATCAGCATGGCCACTCGGCTCCTCGGGCTGATCCGGCCAGGTACCCCATCCGGACGTGTGCTCCTCCGGGGTCTCGTGGGCCGAACTCTCGTGGGCCGAAGGCCAGTCGACCCGAGGCTCGTGGGCCCAAGACCCGTGGACCGGAGGCTCGTGGACCGGAGTCCGTGTAGCCTCCTCCTCGGACGAGTCCACCCTAGCAGTCACGTGCTCGGGTGAAACAGCTGGGGGTGGCGGCGAGGAAGGCGCCGTAGCAGTCACCCTACCTCCTCTCCCGCGACCACGTGCCCCACCTCCTCTCTTCCTACCTCGTCCCCTGCTGGGCACCGCGGTCGACGAAGAAGGGCCCGGCGGTGTGGACATACTGTCCAGCAACGCTCGGCGGAGAGGTACGTCTGGAATCGAAGACCTCAGACCACGCGCCGACGAAGAAGGGGCCTTGGCGCGCTCCCGACCAGCGCCCACCATCTTTCAACACCTGCCATGACAAACAGTAAACGAAATTAGTACAACATAAAAAAAAGACCGACATGAATAATAATATGTGTATCACTTAAGTGTATCATCATCAAGTACAACATCAACTGCATTTTCACCCACAAGATAATTTCCCTCATAGCTGGCCTTCCAAGATTGAACCATGCCTTTGGCTTCGTCCAGTTCTGCTTTCCTTTCGGTTCTTTCATGTTTTGTAACGGCCTATCACATAGCGCCTCCAGATCGACTCTAGCCTTAGTATTATCCTTTGACTTCCCATCTATGCCGAACAATGTACCAAAAAGTGCCTCGGCGATATTCTTCTCAGTGTGCATCACGTCGATGTTGTGTGGGCAAAGGAGGTCTTTGAAGTAAGGCAGATCCCATAAGCATGTTTTGTGAGTCCAGGCGTGCTTAGAATTATACCCCTTGAAGTACCCTGGACGCTCTGGATCTGGCTCGAGAGCGTTTAACTGATCCAGGGTATGTTGGCCTGTCAATGCATGTGGTGCAGAGTTTTTGACAACTCTACCTCTGATGAAGTTCTTCTTGTCTTTCCTGAACTTATGGCGAGGATTCAGGAACTGTCTATGCATGTCGAAGCAAGAAAACTTGCGACCGGCCTGAAGCCAACGAAACTCAAGAGCTCCCTTGCATGTGGGGCACGGGAACCTTCCATGCACACACCAGCCAACGAATAGCGCATACGCCGGCAAGTCATGCGTCGAGTACATGTACCAGACACACATTATGAAGTTCCGTTTGCTATAGGCATCGTATGTCTTGAACCCATTATCCCAGGCTTCTTGCAATTCGTCCTTAAGCGGTTGCATGTACACATTCATATTTTTCCCCGGATAGTTGGGCCCTGGAATTATCAACGTCAGGAAAAATGTTCTTTCTTTGCATAATCTGTCCGGGGGGAGATTGAGTGGAAAGACAAATACGGGCCAACAACTGTATTGGGCTGCCGTCATACCAAACACACTGAACCCATCCGTGCTGATGCCGACTCGAGGATGCCTCGGATCTGCCGCTTTGTCACCATGTAATTCATCAAACTTTTTCCACGCAACACCATCCGATGTGTGTACAATCATCAGATTCCCATCTGCATCTAGTTCGGTTCTTTTGCCCGTTTTGTGCCATGTCATCTGTCTGGCCGTCTCTTCGACCATGAAAAGACGTTGAAGTCTTGGTACGATTGGCATATACCGAAGAACACTAACGGGGATTTTGGTCTGTGTCTTCTCACCCATACCGTTGTCTACCACAACATACCTGGAAGACTTGCAAATGGGACAATAGTTCAAGTCCGCATAGTCAAGCCTAAACAAGACACATCCTTTCTCACAGGCATGTATCTTATCATAGGGCATCTTCTGTGCATGGAGGATTTTGTCCGACTGGTATAGGTTTGCAGGCATTACATGGCCTTTGGGTAGAAAGCGTCCAAATACTGTCATCATTGCATCGTAGCATTCTCTGCCCAAGTTGAACTGAGCCTTCAGAGCCATTACTTGTGAGATGGCATCCAACTGACAAAGCTCAGTGTGCTCATGGAGCGGACGTTTTGAAGACTCCAACATTTCATTGAAGGCCTTTGCAGATTCCTCCATCTCCTCGTCCGAATCCCGAGAATCATCAAAGTCTTGCACCATGTTTTCCATCCCGGTACCATGCTCGTCGGTGCGACGACGATCCACCTCAGCTCGGTCACGTTGGGCAGACTCACCATGAAATGTCCACACCGTATAATCGGGCGTAAAACCACTCTTCTGCAGGTGTTTGCCCATTTCAGCCTCTGTCCTCTTTTCCCAATTGCCGCACCGTAAACAGGGGCACCAGGTTTTCCTCTGGCCATTTGCAAATGCGGCTCGCACAAACCCCTTGGTTTTTGTGAACCATTCAGTGCTCCATTTGTTCTGACCAGTGTGACCGGTGTACATCCACGCATGATCACTCATCTTGACTTTCAGAGCTACTAGACACACAACAAATATATATATATATATATATATATATATAATTCACCATGTATGTATTCATCAGTTGATCTACTTTGTCAATTTTATTACGTCCATGCAACCTACACTCTAATAGGTAATGATAGGTCCTAATCCCACCCGAGTATGTTTAGATTGGGTTCATTTTCCCATGCTATGCCCCGGATCCTACGCAAAATTTCGGCAGCACCTCCCCGCTGTTCTCCTGATACACGTCTCTGCAATAAACAGAGAGGATGTGTACCCGGAGAACAACAGGGGAGGCACTGACGAAATTTATGCGTCGGATCCGGAGCAAAGCATATGGGAAAACGAACCCAATCTAAACATACTCGGGCTGTCCATGGATAGCGTTGGACAATTCGAAAGAATCAAGGTTATAAATATGCAAATGCATGCATATTTATAACTATGACGCTTTCGAACGGGAGACACATATTGGTTACGCATACTGATGATTCAAGACACATATATATCTAGCTATCAAGTTTCATCGGAATAGATCAAATAATTAATGGGGGAGGAGGACATGTCATTTGTGCTCACCCACGAACGAAGGGGCAGAGCTCGTCAAACGCACGGCGAGGTCGTCGAACACCAAACCTCGCAGCGATGAAACAACTGCACATTTAAAACTACCCGATCAACACAATTATATATGATGTTTTTCATAACAAAATCGAAAGATATATGACCTAACTAATAATTCACAAATATATGACCCCGTCGGCTTCTGGAAGGCCAAAGAACACCTTTTCGGGAGGTGTCGGGGGTCGGGGTGTCGTGTCGGTCTCGGGGTGCCGTGTCGGGGTCGGGGTGTCGTGTCGGTCTCGGGGTGCCGGGTCGGGGTCGGGGTGCCGTGTCGGTGTCGGGGTCGGGGTGTCGGGTCAGGCTCAGGGTCGGGGTGTCGGGGTCGGGGTCGGGGTCTCGGGTGTCGGGGTGTCGGGGTGTCGGGGGTGTCGTGTCGGGGGTCGGGGTGTCGTGTCGGTGTCGGGGTGCCGTGTCGGTGTCGGGGTGCCGTGTCGGGGTCGGGGTGCTGTTTCGGGGTCGGGGGGTCGGGGTGTCGTGTCGGGGTCAGGGGGTTAGGGGGTCGGGGGGTCCGGGTGTCGTGTCGGGGTCAGGGGGTTAGGGGGTCGGGTGTCGGGGTGGAGTCGGGGTCGGGTGTCGGGGTGTGGTGTCGGGGTTGGGGGGTCAGGGGGTCTTCTCATTCTTCTACTACTTCTACTTCTTCTCATTCTTCTACTTCTTCTCATCCCCCGTCTTCTTCTTCTTCTTCTTCTTTCTCCTCCTCCTCCTCCTCCTCCTCCTCTTCTTCTTCTTCTTCTTCTTCTTCTTCTTCTTTCTCCTCCTCCTCCTCCTCCTCCTCCTCTTCTTCTTCTTCTTCTTCTTCTTCTTCTTCTTCTTCTTCTTCTTCTTCTTCTTCTTCTTCTTCTTCTTCTTCTTCTTCTTCTTCTTCTTCTTTCTCCTCCTCCTCCTCCTCCTCCTCCTCTTCTTCTTCTTCTTCTTCTTCTTCTTCTTCTTTCTCCTCCTCCTCCTCCTCCTCCTCCTCCTCCTCCTCTTCTTCTTCTTCTTCTTCTTCTTCTTCTTCTTCTTCCCCCTTCTACTTAACCTAAACCTAAACTAAAAACCTAAACTAATTAAAACTAAACTATTTAAACTAATTAAACCTAACTAATTAAACTAAATAACCTAAACTAATTAATTCGAAACTGAAAAACTAAACTAAAAAACCTTATCTAAAGAAAAGCAAAGAAAAAACGAAGAAAAAATGGGAGGGCTCACTGTGGGGGGCGGTGACGGGTCGGGGGGGAGGGGGGGGCCGGCGACGGGGCCGGGGGCGGCGGTGGAGGAGGCGGGGCGGCGGGGGGCGGGGGCGGGGCGATGGAGGAGGCGGGGCGGCAGGGCCGGGCGGCGGGGGACCGGGGCGGCGGGGGGGCGCGGCGGGGGCCAGGGCGGGGCGGTGAGGAGGCGGCCTGGGGCGGCGGGGGGCGCGGGGCGGCGGGGGGCCGGCGGCTGTGGGCCGGGTGGCGGTGGGGCGCGGGGCGGCGGGGGCCGGGGTGGGGGGCGACGGGGCGGTCGGGCGCGGGGGAGCCGGGGCGTGGGGCGACGGGCGACGGGGCGCCGCGCGCGGCGGGCGGGGCGGGCGGCGGGTGGGAGGAGAGGCGAGGAGGAAGTGAGTAACGGGCGGGGGGTACCTGCCGTTAGTCAAGTGCCCTCTTTGCCGTCCGCCAGCCTTTGTCGTCCGCCTTTTTGCCTCTTTGCCGTCTGCTAGCGGACGGCAAAGAGGTGGGCCGTTAAGATTTTTTCAAACGAGCGGGGGGTGGGGGCCACCTCACTCTTTGCCGTCTACCAGCGGACGGCAAAGATTCTTTGCCGTCTGCTGGCAGACGGCAAAGAGCTGGCAGATGGCAAAGAGCTTCTTTGCCGTCAGCCTTTTCTTTGCCGTCTGCTTTTGGGTAGCTGATGGCAAAGAGCTTCTTTGCCGTCAGCTAGCAGACGGCAAAGATCTGGCAGATGGCAAATTAGCTGATTCTAGTAGTGAGGGGGGACCTTTAGTCCCCACTCTTTAGTGCCGGTTGTGGAACCGGCACTAAAGGCCCTTACGAACCGGCGCTAAAGCCCGGTTCTGCACTAGTGTATTCTCCTGTATGTAAGAATATCATGTGCTACCACACCTTAGATGCTTTGGTGATACAAGCTCTTCGGAGGCGTTGGATTTGTGACCCAACGCCTCCTCGGTGGTTTGAATGGTTTTTTGCAGAAAAGCCCCCAAAGAGTTCGGCCACTGCTTACAAGCACAAAGACTGCTCAGTTGCCATTGGATCTCAGATCAAACGACCTTGAAGCTCGTATCACCGTAGCATCTAAGATGAAGGAGGACATCATATTCTCCTATATGTAAGAATATCATGTGCTACCACACCTTAGATGCTTTGGTGATACAAGCTCTTCGAAGCCGTTGGATTTGTGACCCAACGCCTCCTCGGTGGTTCGAATGTTTTTTTGCAGAAAAGCCCCCAAAGAGTTCGGCCACTGCTTACAAGCACAAAGACTCCTCAGATGCCATTGGATCTCAGATCAAACAACCTCGAAGCTCGTATCACCGTAGCATCCAAGCTGCGAGAGCACCTTATGTTTTCTCGCATGGGAGAATATGAGGTGCTCCCGCACCGTAGATCCTATGGTGATACGAGTTCACGGAGATCTAACGGCCCATAGTAGGAGGTTTGAATTTTTTTGCAATATATGGCTGAGAGAGTTTGGGAATTGCGCAAAAAGTACAAGTACGACGCCTGTGCCATCTGATCACTGATCATACGACCTAGATGCTCATATCACCGTAGCGGGTAATTAAGCTACAGGGAGCACCTAATATGAGCAACGGGGAGCCATTGGATCCAAGATGCAGCGGCACACACAAGGCCTGAATGTTTTATTTGCAAAAAACCTTTGGAGAGTTTGGAAATTGCGGATAATTACAAAGTCTACTCCCAAGCCATTGGATCTCACTTCCAATGGTGTAAAAACTCGTATCACCATAGCATCTAAGCTGCGGGGTGGATGTGATATTCTATGCCGCTGTCATTTTTGTTCGTAAACTTGCAAAATACGTGTAACTTGTGCCGTTACTTGTCTAACCGCGCAAAGTGTTTGTTAAAAAAACCATCCTACACTGAAATATCGGAACAACACACGGGGGTCCCACTTGTCATTAATCAAATTTGGACCTAAAACTAACAAATCTGAAAGACGGGATTCGGACTGGCAACCTGGACTACAAAGCGTAAGTCGATAGCCTGAAACAACAACGGTTGTTGGCTTTGTCCCATAACTTGATTTTATACAGTATTACGTTGAGTAGAGTAGAGGGAGTGCCTCGTCTACACGTGCATGACCGTTGACTCACTTACTGGTGGGTCCCAGGTCTGCGATCTCTCTCTTCTCTCCATCGTCTAACCTTTGCACGGGCACACACGAAGAGCGGCGCTAGCTTGCCGTGGTGTTAACAAAAAAAAGCTTGGAAAATAGAAGAATCGCCTAGAATAAGAGACGTTGTGGCTGGTCAAGATGGAGCTAACCACACCTATCCTCCATGCCATGTTAGCATGATGAAGCTGTGTGGCTAGTGGGGTGTTTTCGACCGACTGGCTGGGTCCCGAGGTCGAACCATAGGTACTACGTCTGATACAGTAAATTTTTACCCGCACATTTTTCCTCTGTGCCGAGACATGGCACACCCTACCGCGCGGTTTCGGGGTCCTCCCGGGTGGTGCACGCATATATTCTTCCTGACGTGGGACGCCCTACCGTGCGTTTTCGCCGAAGCAAGTAAATAAATGAGTCGTCAAATCATGAAAGACCACTTTTCCCGCCGAGTACATCAGTGAAGCACGGTGGCTAGCTAGTTGGGCTAGTTCGACCGATTAGCTATGCCGCCGCCACATTTGTTTTTTCACCCCTTTTTTTATCTACTTGCCGGCAGGTAAATTTAAACATCCACCGCGGTGTTGCTCTGGTGTTTGAGTGCGGCAGGATTTTTAACTTTTTGATTGACGGGAGCAGGCGCGGCAGGATTTTTAATTTTTTTGATTGACGGGAGCAGGCACGGCAGCAATTAGTCATGATGACTCCGCCTGTAAAACCCACTGCTCCCTGATGTGAGAAGTCGTCGACTGGTGTTTTACCATGGTGAAAACCAAAAGATTCCCTGCTCCTCGGCTGGCTCCCTCCGCCTTCCCGTAGATTGCATTGCCTTTCAGCCATTTTGCCCCCTGCATCACCAACGTCGTGCGCCTCGAGAAGCAGAGGGACTTCGGTGGTGTTTAGGCGCCCTCTGCATGGGCATGTCCATGTCGCGGCGGAACATGACCGTTAAATCAAACTCAGACGGTGCAGATCAGTCACTGTAGCACAAAGCGTGTGGGTGTGTTTGGTTGCATTCTCATCTCAATATAGTGTGTAAGTCACCTTACGAAAACCAAATAATCCCAAAACACTTAGGCACGGTACATTAACTCCCTCCCCGTTTCTTGTTTTGTGACATATCAACCAATAAGAGACGTGGGCCGTGCATGCTTTCAATGACTTGAGACTAATAAACATGACATGCAGTGGTTAGTTCATTGCATGCAATGCTATTAATTAGCAAAAAGACATTAAGTTTTCTCGTTTTCCTCTCCGCCTTGGTCGCAGTGCACAACGTAAGATGACTTACACACCTAGACGGAGTAGTTGTTTCCTCTTCGTGTATTTGTGTTAACCTACTAGTGTGGACTCATGCACCCTTCATGCACTCTGCCAAACACCCAAAAGTGGGTTGAGAAGGGAACTTTTGCTCTCATCCCGTGCACCCTTCATACACCCTGCCTAACACTATTCGTGCTTCATATGGTTCATGTTTCGTGGAGTACTGTAGCACCGTACTCTCCGTGCGTTGTAGACATAGTTCTGTTAACATTGATCTCATCATTCATTCTCGACCGGACAGTCGAGAAAGTGGTACTATGTTACTACATTACTGTTCATATAGTTGACATGCGCACAACATCATTTGTCGTCGTCATATCTTGCTACACTAGCAACAAGATTATGTAGTACTGACGTATGAACCACTGCACAAGCCTAGTAGTAGGAGCACTGTGTATGTTGAAGCGGCTGCCGTGTTTCGCACTCCTCCGTCGTAAGAGTGGAAACGCTTGCTGTAATCATTTTTTCTTCTTCAGAAAAACAGTGGACACGCTCTACCGTGCGGATCCTCCTCCAGCCATGCACTAAATTACTCACTTTTGCCGACGTGTGGGACAGCCAGCATCGGGGTCCACCAGCCATGCACTAAATTACTCCGTAGTAGAGTGACGGTAGACTACCCCGATCGAAGCGCCGCAGTAATGCCCAATGAGCCGTCAAATCACAAAACCCCTCCTTTCCAGCAGTAAGTTGGACGGACGAAGCAACCATCATTTCACTCTTCTCTCTCAGCTTCCTCTCTACCCAACCCTCGCTTCTCCCTCATCTTGTTCCTCATTTCTTCAAGAAAACCCCGACCTGCTTCTGCCATTGTTCTTCTCTCCCAAAGAAGGAAAGGTGAGCGCATCAATGGTGTTGATTCTGGCCAAGGCCCGGTCTTGCAACCCCGAGACTGATCCTATAACTCCCTCTCTTTTCTTCTTTTGGGTTTGTGATTATGGTTTCTTTTCTTTTATTTCTATTTGACAGTTTCTTGATGGACGCTGGAGCACCGGCCGAAGTGATGTCTATGGCTCTGGCCAAAACCGTCGAGGCTCATGGTACGAAGAAGCGCAAGCACCCCGCCGAGACTACCGCAGACAAGCTCAAAGCCATCGCCCTGTCCAAGCCCCCCTCTCCGGGATCCCTCATTAAGCAAGTCCAGGTAATATCTCTTCTTGACGATCTTTTTCTCGATCTTGATCGTGTTTTTTCATCTAACACGCAGTACTAGTACTAGTAGTACAACTTTCTGGGTGATCTTGCATGTGATTTTTGTGTGCCAAATGACAGTTCTAAATTCCTCTTTTGACCAAAACATGCGAGAGGTTGACACTAATTTCTTATAGATTACTTTCAACTACTCCCTCTGTCCCAAATTTCTTGTCTTAGATTTGTCTAGATACGGATGTATCTAATACTATAATGTGACTTCATACATCCGTATCTAGACAAATCTAAGACAAGAATTTGCCTCACTAACTTGTGTTATGGATATTGACTTTATGAACATCAATGCTACCTTTGAAGAGGGCATATTTGCCTTAGTAACTTGTGTTATGGATATTGCAAGTAATCCCTCTGCTCTCATGCCTTTGAAGACATGTTCTAGTGTCTTTGTTCACTCATTTCTGTGTGTATATGTAGTCATATATGGAGTATAATATCGAAAATCATCTTATATTTCTGAACGGAGGTAGTAATAAAATATGGTTTCTGTTTGAATTAGAACCAGGTCCGCGGTGGAGATGAAGTTCTCAAAGTCATGCCGTGTGAACTGGAAGACCTGAGGATGAGTTCTACTGCTAAACTATCCAGCTGTTGTGTCCTTGTCGCCACGTGTCCTGAACTAGTGTTTTCCTGTAGCATTGTTGTCAGGCGTGTTCTCGAGTCTGTACTTGACCACAACAATTTCCTGGTTGTGCCTTCGATTACGAAGGGTGTGGTTCTTGTAAAGCTTCCCAACAAATCTAGTGCGGCATGTCTTCATGATCATGTTTATGAGTGGAAAGACCACTCTGTTAGGTTCTCCAAGGTTGACAAGATGGTGATGGTGCATGTAGACATCTCTCACGAAGTCCATGGCCTAGTCAGTTATGCGGGGTTCATCTCGTAGGTCGGTGGCAAGAATAGTCTGCAGAGTTTAATTGGTGCAACTTTGCTTGTCTATAGTAAGTACTATTGTTCAGTACTTGATTTGTGTTTGTGAACCCTGTATTGTTTATTAGTACTACCGCTTTTGGTGTGTGGTCAGTCCTGAGAACGGTCTATGTTAATGTTTGTCCACTCAATTCAGCCTGTATATTTTGAAGTATCCAGATCATCTTTTTTGTGAGGACGGTTTATCAATTATGGTTACACTCCAATATCTGTATGCATTGCAGGGTTTATCGCGCCCACCAGGATTTCCAGTCCCACGGATGTTCGGTCCATACGATTTGTCACGACATTTGGACTGTCCTGCTTGTGGGAGTAGGCGGGGCCCCTGCATGCCACCCATAGTTGGACGATCAATCTTCTGTTTAGTACTTCAACATAGTGATTTCCTGGTAAGGATTCACTCGTGTCACATCAAGTAAATCTTATTGATTTACTGTCTAAATCTTATTGATTTAATGTCATGTTTTCTTTCTTTTCCTGCAATTTTACGATGCAGGTTTTGCCGTGTGACATTCGTCGCAGAATAAACCGTTTGGTTTGCTCTACGATGGCTATTTTTGCAGGTTTCACTTCTTATGTCGTGTCAATAACGAAGGCACTGTCCATCACTTATATTACTGGAAAAAAATTGGATCAGTCTGTTGTCTGAGTACAGGCTGAATCCCTATGATGAACTGCAGTTCGATTTAACAAAAACGCCACAATTAGTCCTTCTCGCGTTTAAAAGAAATGAAGAAAAAAACTGGATCACGGTCACGAAGCCTAGTCAAGTTAGAAGCTGATCATACCAGACCAGACACGATCGCCGCTGTCTCGCACATTGGTACCACCTTCAGCAATGGATCGAGCACCGGCAGTTGCTCTAGCACTGACAGCGGCAGCAACTCAGTCTGATCCAGCTGAGGATTGGGCACCGACCGCGTCAGCGGATCAGGCTGATCTACCGGAGGATCGGGCATCGACACCGGCACCTGCTCTGACACCGGCACCAGCTCTACAAGGAGCACCATCTCCGGCAGCAGCGGCGGCTTCGGCACCTACACCAACACTTGCACTTGCATCTGCTCCGGCCCGTGCAGTGGCAACCGAACGAGCAGTTGCACCGGCAACAGACTGGGCTGCAGTTCGCACTTCATATACCAAAGTCCTTACAAAAACTGACATGTCCACCTTCTTGGTAAGCATTGGCCGCCCAAATGTTTTGTTCTTTTTTATTTCCATGTTGTTTCGCATGATTCACTGTGTTGATCTAACTGTTTGGGTATGCCTTCTTGTTTGCAAACATAGAATTCCTAGAGCAACGAGGAAGTCGTTCAACAATCCGGGCGACAGCGGCCAAGTTTCTCTTACCATGTGCAGCCTTGGTGTGAATGAACCTGCTCAATATACCATAAGTACAAAGGATGGTTGCATGATGATTGATGCTAAAGGATGGTCAAGGTTCAAATCTAAATCATATCTTGCGGTAGGGGATGATGTCAAAATCGAACTTTCTCGGCAAGGAGAGCTGGTCCAAATCAACTTTGAAATTCTTCAGTACTGCCGAACTGATCTATCCGCCGAGAGATTTTGATGTAATACTCTGGCATGGTGAAACAAGTGTCCTGTGTGTATAAGTAGTACGACAGTATCATTGATAGAATTGCAACTCTGATTGCTGGTTAGGAACTGTCGTTTGATTTCATTCCAACAGCTGCTGTGCTTTATTCAATTTTGTGTATTCGCCTTGCGACAGCATCTAAAACCAGCGCCGTACCGACCGCTTGCAATATGAAAAGCGCTGAGGTAGAACACATGGGCCCCCAAACATGCAGGCCCACCGGCCTATGGCCCAAAGTCCAGAACCGTGAGCCTGTCTGAGTATTTCTCAGCTGAACCCCCATAATGCCCGTGCGTTGCACGTAACATCAAGATGCATTTGTATGAGTATTTTATCTTGTGAGAGAAAAGGATGAATGAGGGAAGGCCTTATTTGCAAATGCGGAGAGGTGTGTGGGTACCTTTTTGCAAAATTGCCATAGTTTCCTTCCTATCCGTTAGATATAAATCAGACGGCCTATATTGCAGGACGACAGGCACACTATCATCACCAAGTCATCCATACCGTGTTAAAAAAACTCTGTTTTTTATAATTATATATGTTATATATATTCCCCTTTATTTTTCTTATGTATAAAGTTGTGATATAAAAGATCTTTATATTTCTTTATAGAGGGAATATCTCTGTGTCAAAAATATATTTATGTGTAATAACTAGTTACTCCTGTCTTTCTACTTCCTTGCACTAATATGTGGGGCATCCGGCAACGGGGTCCACATGCCATATGCACCAAATTAGAGTGCACAACTGCACGGTAGACACACCCCGGTCGTAGTGCCGCATTAATGCCCAATGAGCCGTCAAATCACAAAAAAAAACCACCTTTCTGTTGGAAATATGCCCTAGAGGCAATAATAAATGGTTATTATTATATTTCTTTGTTCATGATAATTGTCTATTGTTCATGCTATAATTGTATTGTCCGGAAATCGTAATACATGTGTGAATACATAGACCACAACGTGTCCCTAGTAAGCCTCTAGTTGACTGGCTCGTTGATCAACTGATAGTCATGGTTTCCTGACTATGGACATTGGATGTCATTGATAACGGGATCACATCATTAGGAGAATGATGTGATGGACAAGACCCAATCCTAAGCATAGCATAAAAGATCGTGTAGTTTCCTTTGCTAGAGCTTTTCCAATGTCAAGTATCTTTTCCTTAGACCATGAGATCGTGCAACTCCCGGATACCGTAGGAGTGCTTTGGGTGTGCGAAACGTCACAACGTAACTGGGTGACTATAAAGGTGCACTACGGGTATCTCCGAAAGTGTCTGTTGGGTTGGCACGGATTGAGACTGGGATTTGTCACTCAGTGTGACGGAGAGGTATCTCTGGGCCCACTCGATAATGCATCATCATAATGAGCTCAATGTGACTAAGGCGTTAGTCACGGGATCATGCATTGCGGTACGAGTAAAAAGACTTGCCGGTAACGAGATTGAACAAGGTATTGGGATACCGACGATCGAATCTCGGGCAAGTAACATACCGATTGACAAAGGGAATTGCATACGGGATTGATTGAATCCTCGACACCGTGGTTCATCCGATGAGATCATCGGGAACATGTGGGAGCCAACATGGGTATCCAGATCCCGCTGTTGGTTATTGACCGGAGAGGCGTCTCGGTCATGTCTGCATGTCTCCCGAACCCGTAGGGTCTACACACTTAAGGTTCGGTGACGCTAGGGTTGTAGAGATATATGTATGCGGAAACCCGAAAGTTGTTCGGAGTCCCGGTTGAGATCCCGGACGTCACGAGAGGTTCCGGAATGGTCCGGAGGTGAAGAATTATATATAGGAAGTCAAGTTTCCTGCCACCGGGAAAGTTTCGGGGTTACCGGTATTGTACCGGGACCACCGGAAGGGTCCCGGGGGTCCACCGGGTGGGGCCACCTATCCCGGAGGGCCCCGTGGGCTGAAAGTGGAAGGGAACCAGCCCTTAGTGGGCTGGGGCGCCCCCCTTGGGCCTCCCCCCATGCGCCTAGGGTTGGGAACCCTAGGGGGGAGCTTCCCCCTTGCCTTGGGGGGCAAGGCACCCCTTCCCCCTTTGGCCGCCCCCCCCCCTTGGAGATCCCATCTCCCTGGGCCGGCGCCCCCCAGGGGGCCTATATAAAGGGGGGGAGGGAGGGCAGCAACCTACAGCCTTGGGCGCCTCCCTCCTCCCCTGCAACACCTCTCTTTCTCTCCAGAAGCTCGGCGAAGCCCTGCCGGAGACCCGCTACATCCACCACCACGCCGTCGTGCTGCTGGATCTCCATCAACCTCTCCTTCCCCCTTGCTGGATCAAGAAGGAGGAGACGTCGCTGCACCGTACGTGTGTTGAACGCGGAGGTGCCGTCCGTTCGGCACTCGGTCATCGGTGATTTGGATCACGGCGAGTACGACTCCGTCATCCACGTTCATTGGAACGCTTCCGCTCGCGATCTACAAGGGTATGTAGATGCACTCCTTTCCCCTCGTTGCTAGTAGACTCCATAGATGCATCTTGGTGAGCGTAGGAAAATTTTAAAATTATGCTACGATTCCCAACAGTGGCATCATGAGCCAGGCCTATGCGTAGTTACTATGCACGAGTAGAACACAAAGCAGTTGTGGGCGTTGAGTTTGCCAATTCTTCTTGCCGCTACTAGTCGTTTCTTGTTTCGGCGGCATTGTAGGATGAAGCGGCCCGGACCGACCTTACACGTACGCTTACGTGAGACAGGTTCCACCGACTGACATGCACTAGTTGCATAAGGTGGCTAGCGGGTGTCTGTCTCTCCTACTTTAGTCGGAACGGATTCGATGAAAAGGGTCCTTATGAAGGGTAAATAGAAATTGGCAAATCACGTTGTGGTCATACGTAGGTAAGAAAACGTTCTTGCTAGAAACCTACAAACCACGTAAAAACTTGCAACAACAATTAGAGGACGTCTAACTTGTTTTTGCAGCAAGTGCTATGTGATGTGATATGGCCAGAAGATGTGATGAATGATATATGTGATGTATGAGATTGATCATATTCTTGTAATAGGAATCACGACTTGCATGTCGATGAGTATGACAACCGGCAGGAGCCATAGGAGTTGTCTTTATTATTTTGCATGACCTGCGTGTCATTGAATAACGCCATGTAAATTACTTTACTTTGTTGCTAAACGCGTTAGCCATAGAAGTAGAAGTAATCGTTGGCGTGACGACTTCATGAAGACACAATGATGGAGATCATGGTGTCATGCCGGTGACGAAGATGATCATGGTGCCCCGAAGATGGAGATCAAAGGAGCATGATGATATTGGCCATATCATGTCACTATTTGATTGCATGTGATGTTTATCATGTTTTTGCATCTTATTTGCTTAGAACGACGGTAGTAAGTAAGATGATCCCTTATGATAATTTCAAGAAAGTGTTCACCCTAACTGTGCACCGTTGCGAAGGTTCGTTGTTTCGAAGCACCACGTGATGATCGGGTGTGATAGATTCTAACGTTCGCATACAACGGGTGTTGACGAGCCTAGCATGTACAGACATGGCCTCGGAACACACGCAATACACTTAGGTTGACTTGACGAGCCTAGCATGTACAGACATGGCCTCGGAACACGGAGGACCGAAAGGTCGAGCATGAGTCGTATAGAAGATACGATCAACATGGAGATGTTCACCGATCTTGACTAGTCCGTCTCACGTGATGATCGGACACGGCCTAGTTAACTCGGATCATGTTTCACTTAGATGACTAGAGGGATGTCTATCTGAGTGGGAGTTCATTAATAATTTGATTAGATGAACTTAATTATCATGAACTTAGTCTAAAATCTTTACACTATGTCTTGTAGATCAAATGGCCAACGTTGTCCTCAATTTCAACGCGTTCCTAGAGAAAACCAAGCTGAAAGATGATGGCAGCAACTATACGGACTGGGTCCGGAACCTGAGGATCATCCTCATAGTAGCCAAGAAAGATTATGTCTTAGAAGCACCGCTAGGTGAAGCACCAATCCCAGAGAACCAAGACGTTATGAACGCTTGGCAGCAGCGTGCTGATGATTACTCCCTCGTTCAGTGCGGCATGCTTTACAGCTTAGAACCGGGTCTCCAAAAGCGTTTTGAGAAACATGGAGCATATGAGATGTTCGAGGAGCTGAAACTGGTTTTTCAAGCTCATGCCCGGGTCGAGAGATATGAAGTCTCCGACAAGTTCTTCAGCTGTAAAATGGAGGAGAACAGTTCTGTTAGTGAGCACATACTCAGAATGTCTGGGTTGCACAACCGCTTGTCTCAGCTGGGAGTTAATCTCCCGGATGACGCGGTCATTGACAGAATCCTTCAGTCGCTTCCACCAAGCTACAAGAGCTTTGTGATGAACTACAATATGCAGGGGATGGAAAAGACCATTCCTGAGGTATATTCAATGCTGAAATCAGCGGAAGGGGAGATCAGAAAAGAACATCAAGTGTTGATGGTGAATAAAACCACTAAGTTCAAGAAGGGCAAGGGTAAGAAGAACTTCAAGAAGGACGGCAAGGGAGTTGCCGCGCCCGGTAAGCCAGTTACTGGGAAGAAGTCAAAGAATGGACCCAAGCCTGAAACTGAGTGCTTTTATTGCAAGGGAAGTGGTCACTGGAAGCGGAACTGCCCCAAATACTTAGCGGACAAGAAGGCCAGCAACGCCAAAGGTATATGTGATATACATGTAATTGATGTATACCTTACCAGTACTCGTAGTAGCTCCTGGGTATTTGATACCGGTGCGGTTGCTCATATTTGTAACTCAAAACAGGAACTACGGAATAAACGGAGACTGGCGAAGGACGAGGTGACGATGCGCGTCGGGAATGGTTCCAAGGTCGATGTGATCGCCGTCGGCACGCTACCTCTGCATCTACCCACGGGATTAGTTTTAAACCTCAATAATTGTTATTTAGTGCCAGCTTTGAGCATGAACATTGTATCTGGATCTCATTTAATTCGAGATGGCTACTCATTTAAATCCGAGAATAATGGTTGTTCTATTTATTTGAGAGATATGTTTTATGGTCATGCCCCGCTGGTCAATGGATGAATCTCGAACGTGATGTTACACATGTTCATAGTGTGAATACCAAAAGATGTAAAGTTGATAACGATAGTCCCACATACTTGTGGCACTGCCGCCTTGGTCACATTGGTGTCAAGCGCATGAAGAAGCTCCATGCAGATGGACTTTTGGAGTCTCTTGATTACGAATCATTTGACACGTGCGAACCATGCATCATGGGTAAGATGACCAAGACTCAGTTCTCCGGAACAATGGAGCGAGCAACCAACTTATTGGAAATCATACATACCGATGTGTGCGGTCCAATGAGTGTCGAGGCTCGCGGAGGATATCGTTATGTTCTCACTCTCACTGATGATTTAAGTAGATATGGGTATGTCTACCTGATGAAACACAAGTCTGAAACCTTTGAAAAGTTCAAGGAATTTCAGAGTGAAGTTGAGAATCAACGTGACAGGAAAATAAAATTCTTACGATCAGATCGTGGTGGAGAATATTTAAGTCACGAGTTTGGTGCGCACTTAAGGAAATGTGGAATAGTTTCACAACTCATGCCGCCTGGAACACCTCAGAGAAATGGTGTGTCCGAACGTCGTAATCGCACTCTATTGGATATGGTGCGATCTATGATGTCTCTTACCGATTTACCGCTCTCATTTTGGGGTTATGCTTTAGAGACTGCCGCATTCACTTTAAATAGGGCACCGTCTAAATCCGTTGAGATGACACCGTATGAATTATGGTTTGGGAAGAAACCTAAGCTGTCGTTTCTAAAAGTTTGGGGATGCGATGCTTATGTCAAGAAACTTCAACCTGAAAAGCTCGAACCCAAGTCGGAAAAATGCGTCTTCATAGGATACCCTAAGGAAACTATTGGGTATACCTTCTACCTCAGATCCGAGGGCAAGATCTTCGTTGCCAAGAACGGGTCCTTTCTGGAGAAGGAGTTTCTCTCGAAAGAATTGAGTGGGAGGAAAGTGGAACTTGATGAGGTGATAGTCACCCCTTCCGAACCGGAAAGTAGCGCAGCGCGGGAAAATGTTCCTGTGGTGCCTACACCGACTGGGGAGGAAGTTAATGATGATGATCATGAAGCTTCGGATCAAGTTACTGAACTTCGTAGGTCCACAAGGACACGTTCCGCACCAGAGTGGTACGGCAACCCTGTCCTGGAAATCATGTTGTTAGACAACGGTGAACCTTCGAACTATGAAGAAGCGATGGCGGGCCCGGATTCCGACAAATGGCTAGAAGCCATGAAATCCGAGATAGGATCCATGTATGAAAACGAAGTATGGACTTTGACTGACTTGCACGATGATCGGCGAGCCATAGAAAACAAATGGATCTTTAAGAAGAAGACGGACGCAGATGGTAATGTGACCATCTACAAAGCTCGACTTGTCGCTAAGGGTTATCGACAAGTTCAAGGGGTTGACTACGATGAGACTTTCTCACCCGTAGCGAAGCTGAAGTCCGTCTGAATCATGTTAGCAATTGCCGCATACTATGATTATGAGATATGGCAGATGGATGTCAAAACGGCATTCCTTAACGGCTTCCTTAAGGAAGAGTTGTATATGATGCAGCCGGAAGGTTTTGTCGATCCTAAGAATGCTAACAAAGTATGCAAGCTCTAGCGCTCAATCTATGGGCTGGTGCAAGCATCTCGGAGTTGGAACATTCGCTTTGATGAGATGATCAAAGCGTTTGGGTTTACACAGACTTATGGAGAAGCCTGTGTTTACAAGAAAGTGAGTGGGAGCTCTGTAGCATTTCTCATATTATATGTGGATGACATACTATTGACGGGAAATGATATAGAATTCTTGGAGAGTATAAAGGCCTATTTGAATAAGTGTTTTTCAATGAAGGACCTTGGAGAAGCTGCTTATATATTAGGCATCAAGATCTATAGAGATAGATCAAGACGCCTCATTGGTCTTTCACAGAGTACATACCTTGACAAGATATTGAAGAAGTTCAATATGGATCAGTCCAAGAAGGGGTTCTTGCCTGTATTGCAAGGTGTGCAGTTGAGCACGGCTCAATGCCCGACCACGGCAGAAGATAGAGAAAAGATGAGTGTCATCCCCTATGCCTCGGCCATAGGGTCTATTATGTATGCCATGCTGTGTACCAGACCTGATGTAAACCTTGCCGTAAGTTTGGTAGGAAGGTACCAAAGTAATCCCGGCATGGAACACTGGACAGCGGTCAAGAATATCCTGAAGTACCTGAATAGGACTAAGGATATGTTTCTCCTTTATGGAGGTGACGAAGAGCTCGTCGTAAAGGGTTACGTTGACGCTAGCTTCGACACAGATCTGGATGACTCGAAGTCACAGACCGGATACGTGTATATATTGAATGGAGGAGCAGTAAGCTGGTGTAGTTGCAAGCAAAGCGTCGTGGCGGGATCTACATGTGAAGCGGAGTACATGGCAGCCTCGGAGGCAGCACAGGAAGCAGTCTGGATGAAGGAGTTCATTACCGACCTAGGGGTGATTCCCAATGCGTCGGGCCCGATGACTCTCTTCTGTGACAACACTGGAGCCATTGCCCTTGCGAAGGAGCCCAGGTTTCACAGGAAGACCAGGCATATCAAGCGTCGCTTCAACTCCATTCGTGAAAGTGTTCAAAATGGAGACATAGATATTTGTAAAGTACATACGGACCTGAATGTAGCAGATCCGTTGACTAAACCTCTCCCTAGGGCAAAACATGATCAACACCAGGACGCAATGGGTGTTCGATTCATCACAATGTAACTAGATTATTGACTCTAGTGCAAGTGGGAGACTGTTGGAAATATGCCCTAGAGGCAATAATAAATGGTTATTATTATATTTCTTTGTTCATGATAATTGTCTATTGTTCATGCTATAATTGTATTGTCCGGAAATCGTAATACATGTGTGAATACATAGACCACAACGTGTCCCTAATAAGCCTCTAGTTGACTGGCTCGTTGATCAACTGATAGTCATGGTTTCCTGACTATGGACATTGGATGTCATTGATAACGGGATCACATCATTAGGAGAATGATGTGATGGACAAGACCCAATCCTAAGCATAGCATAAAAGATCGTGTAGTTTCGTTTGCTAGAGCTTTTCCAATGTCAAGTATCTTTTCCTTAGACCATGAGATCGTGCAACTCCCGGATACCGTAGGAGTGCTTTGGGTGTGTGAAACGTCACAACGTAACTGGGTGACTATAAAGGTGCACTACGGGTATCTCCGAAAGTGTCTGTTGGGTTGGCACGGATCGAGACTGGGATTTGTCACTCCGTGTGACGGAGAGGTATCTCTGGGACCACTCGGTAATGCATCATCATAATGAGCTCAATGTGACTAAGGCGTTAGTCACGGGATCATGCATTGCGGTACGAGTAAAGAGACTTGCCGGTAACGAGATTGAACAAGGTATTGGGATACCGACGATCGAATCTCGGGCAAGTAACATACCGATTGACAAAGGGAATTGCATACGGGATTGATTGAATCCTCGACACCGTGGTTCATCCGATGAGATCATCGTGGAACATGTGGGAGCCAACATGGGTATCCAGATCCCGCTGTTGGTTATTGACCGGAGAGGCGTCTCGGTCATGTCTGCATGTCTCCCGAACCCGTAGGGTCTACACACTTAAGGTTCGGTGACGCTAGGGTTGTAGAGATATATGTATGCGGAAACCCGAAAGTTGTTCGGAGTCCCGGATGAGATCCCGGACGTCACGAGAGGTTCCGGAAAAGTCCAGAGGTGAATAATTATATATAGGAAGTCAAGTTTCGGCCACCGGGAAAGTTTCGGGGGTTACCGGTATTGTACCGGGACCACCGGAAGGGTCCCGGGGGTCCACCGGGTGGGGCCACCTATCCCGGAGGGCCCCGTGGGCTGAAAGTGGAAGGGAACCAGCCCTTAGTGGGCTGGGGCGCCCCCCTTGGGCCTCCCCCCATGCGCCTAGGGTTGGGAACCTAGGGGGGAGCTTCCCCCTTGCCTTGGGGGGCAAGGCACCCCTTCCCCCCTTTGGCCGCCCCCCCCCCCTTGGAGATCCCATCTCCCTGGGCCGACGCCCCCCCAGGGGGCCTATATAAACGGGGGGAGGGAGGGCAGCAACACACAGCCTTGGGCGCCTCCCTCCTCCCCTGCAACACCTCTCTCTCTCAGAAGCTCGACGAAGCCCTGCCGGAGACCCGCTACATCCACCACCACGCCGTCGTGCTGCTGGATCTCCATCAACCTCTCCTTCCCCCTTGCTGGATCAAGAAGGAGGAGACGTCGCTGCACCGGACGTGTGTTGAACGACGCGGTGCCTCCGTTCGGCACTCGGTCATCGCTGATTGGATCACGGGCGAGTACGACTCCGTTCCACGTCATTGGAACGCTCGCTCGCGATCTACAAGGGTATGGATCACGTGCTAGAGTCTAGACATCCGTCCCACGTAGTGGAGTGGATATCATATTAACTCGCTCAAGCGATCATTCTAAAGGGCTTATTAGTATCGCACTCGCTCTATACACGTCACCGATCGCTTGCGCTTCCGGATGCAGAGCCTACATACCCATCTATCTTGAGTGTAAATTGTGAAAGATTTTAATTATGCTACAGTTCCCTACTTCACTTCCTTTCCTGATATGTGGGCTTCAGCAACACATCCATGCACAAATTAGAGTGAACAACTACACGGTAAACTCACCCGGTCGTGAGCGCAAAGCCAATGAGTCGTCAAACAAAAACCACTTTCCCCTTGCAGTAGCTAGACGGACCATAATATTCACTAGGTGATCCCTTCTCCCTCGTCTGCTTGTCAGAGAAAACCCCCCTCGGCGATTGCATAGGGTTTCTCATGAGAACCAGGTACGAATTCTTCATCCATCCCCGATAAATCAAGTCCTTGTCCAGAAATCCTAGGATGGCAGTGCCGCGTTGATGCATTTTTCTTCTACGGAATCTAGTGTGTTTCATTTCAGTGCCCAAAGTGCAAGGACCCTACAGTTTCTGTCCCTCGGCGAGACGCCACACTTGTTCTTCTATCCTAACACAGGATTTTAAACGCGCCACAGTATGTTCCTAGAATCCTGCTTTTCTATCCGGGAGGGTGGGGTTTTTGAACATGATGTCGACTAATTTGGAAACTTGGATTGCTATATTTGGATAAAAGGTACTAGTACCATGGTCAACACTGACGGGAAGGAGGAAAGTATTTCTAGATTTGGATATAGGGAATACATTGTGTTCTCATATTATTTTTCCTGCAGTGCATTCCTTGCTCTGCCAGAACACATGTACTCAAGATGCTCGGCCTTGCCATAACTGAATACACCAGTTTAATGGTAGCAGTGAAGACAAGCCATGGATATAAGTTTCAAGTTGGGTTCATGAACCAAGAAGATCGCTGCTTTTTTTATGGCCGAACTTGGATAAACTTTCTCAAGTGTTACGGACTGAAAGTTGGCGCACGAATGTTGATGGAAATAGCAGAACCTGGTCTCATCTTCACTGCGATCTTCCACCCCGACGTCGTTCCAATTGTTCATCCATGTTAGTTTTGTATCTGGTTCTTGCTTGTTGCCTCGATTACTTCTTAATCCACCTATTCTGTCTAACTGATCACAATTTAACTTTAGAAGTAGCAACGAATCTCTCACAAAGATGCTACTTCTAACTAATATTTTCTTATAATTGGTGGCACGTGTAGGTTTTTTCAGAGTTAAGCAGGCTGCTCGTTTGTTATTCTGTTACAACTCGGCTGTTACTGATGGCACTGAAGTTGACTGGGACGACATCCACAAGTTCCTACACTTTATTGATCGTCTTGAGGTCCTTGTGGGGCGTTTCAATGGTGGAAGGCCACGTGGGATATGTGTGCCACTGCTGCACTCGTTGAACAGGTCCAACTGTGTCGAGAAACTTATGGTACGAGCTATTTTCTGTTATATATGTTGTTCATAAACTATTGCTTATACACAGTTTTACAGCTCTGATCTTCTTGAAACAGAAACTGCACAGTTCTATTGTTCCTATACAGATGCCTGACCATGGTCAGGTCAGACTTGCGCTTGGTCACAAAATGATGTTTATGTTGACCTACTCCATTCCCCTTGGAGGTGAAAAGATACTTATTCATGGGTGGTCTCAAATAATGAAGGCCCGTCCATCTTGGAGAATAGGACAGAAGATTATGTTCCTGCTTTTCCATGGATCTAAAGTGAATATCCTGTTTATTGACCACATTGCGAGATGAAGCCGCTTTCAGAAGGTTGTGGATGCGTGGGGTGGCTCCTGGGCCTTGTCCTGGGGCTTGGCGGCCTCACCCTTGGTTAACTGTAGGCAAAGTAGCACTGTTCGAGGCGTGCTTTGTACGGTTGAACCTGTATAAGTACTCATACTACTTTCAGCTATGGTTGTTAAGTGCCCCTGCTGGTTTCAGTTAAGGTTGTTAAGTACTTCTGCTGCTTTTACAGTCTGTCATGTTTCTTCAGTCCTATCTTCCTCCATCCGCCAAAACCAAACCAGCGCCGACGGGGCCGCCTGCTTCCGCCTCCCACGGCTGGCTGCGCCTCAGCGCACGCATCGCCGCCCCACCGTCTCCTAAATCGTTAACGCCGACGTCCGAGGCCTCGCCGTCGTCCTCCGCGCGCTTTGGTGCGCTAGCCGTGGTGTCGCCCTCTCGCGTTGTCAACATGGTCAACAAACAACAGGAATCGGCAGAAGTACATGGAGAGGACGATATTAGGGCCCACCATGTCAGCGTATGGAAAAATAAAATGCTTCCTCCTAGTGTTTTCCTGACATCTGGGACCCACGACATTGTGAGCGTATATAGTCAATAGACAAGAGAACAGCACAAGATCGGCTGACACCTGGGACGTAGCAGCTCGAGCAGTATTTTTTTTTGTTATTGTTGAGACGGAGCAGGGTTTGAACTGGGTTGTGGCCCGTCTAGCCCAGGTTTATATTTTATGTTCACCATGTGACCAGCCCAGCTATTTTTTCTTTGTGAAAATGAGCCCAGTTTATTTTTTCTGAAGAATGCCCAATCCAGGCCTACTTATTTTTCTACGCCCTGATGGGCTGCAACTCTTTCAAGACGCCTACAAATCTTGAAAGTAATATGAAATGGGTTGTAAATATAAAAACAGATGACAAATTGGCAATTACTTTATAATTTCTGAATTTTTTCACATTTTCAGATTCCTATTTCACTAGGCATTAACCTAATTTAAATATATCTTCAAAGTACTTTAAATCTGGCTCGACATTTCGGTACTAAAAATAGTTTGGAACCCACAGAAATATGTGAAATTGGCCCTGGCCAACCAAAAAAACGGACTGCAATAAATTGCATAAGAAGTTGCAATGAGCTATATATAAATTATTAAAAAAAGAGGGAATGGTCTGACTTATGGGCCTATTAAGTTGACGCGTATGCAAGATTTTTTTAGTTATTATATACGTCAAAAAACGATTCTAGCAGACGTAACCGTTGGAGGTCAATCCAACGGCCGTTGTGTTTCTTCAATCTCTGATCTTCTTGCTACAGCCGCCAAATCCAGCGCCGGCGGGACCGCCTGCTCCCGCCTCCCGTGCAGGCCTCACCGCCCCCTACTACTCCCACCGCTGGCTAGGGCATCCCTCTACTCACCCACACCCCCTGTTATTCTGCGGCGACGGCAGCCTCACACTGCAGCCGAACCAGTGAACCCTCGTACTCCTCTCCGCGCGGGCTTCCACTTCCGCGTCTTCCCCGGCTCCGCGTCGTCCCCTTCCTAGGCCTCGCCTTCGTCCACCGCCCTGGTGCTCTCGGCGCGGCTTGGTCAACGTGGTCAAGGAACGGCTTCCATCGGACGTGGACTGTACGTGGAGAGGCTGACAGCTGGGTCCACGACGGCAGCAAGGAAGTGCCTCCTTATTATGGGGAAAATAATGATTCCTCCACCTGACAGCAGGGACCCACCAGACGGGCCACCGTATTTCACGAAAAAAACGTTTCCCCCCTGACTGCTGGGACCCACCGGACGGGCCACCGTATTGCGCGAAAAAAATGTTCCCCCCGCTGTCAGCTCGGACCCACCGGAAGTGCCTCCTTATTACGCACAAAAAAATGAATACTCCCCTGCTGGTTGGGACCCACCTTGGTGGGAGGCTGACTTGTGGGCCTACTAAGTTGACGGGGACGGAGTGCTTTGTCAACTTAGTCAATATGAACGATTCTAGCTCCAGTGACCGTACGATCTCCATCCAACGGCCGTAGTGCTTCTTCAACCTCTGGTCTTGTTGCTCCAGCCGCCCAAAGCAGCGCCGGTCGTGCCGCATGCACCTACCTCCCGTGGTCGGCTGTGCTGCCGCGGAGGCCTCACAGCCCCCTACTATTCCCACCGCTGGCCAGGCCATCCCTCTACTCACCCACACCCCCTGTTATTCTGCGGCAACGGCAGCCTCACACCGCAGCGAACCAGTGAACCCTCGTACTCCTCTACGCGTGGGCATCCACTACCGTGTCTTCCCGGGCTCCGCGTCGTCCCCTTCCTAGGCCTCGCCATCGTCCACCGCCCTAGTGCTCTCGGCGCGGCATGGTCAACATGGTCAAGGAATGGCTTCCATCGGACGTGGATTGTACATGGAGAGGCTGACAGCTGGGTCCACGGCCGCAGCAAGGAAGTGCCTCCTTATTACGCGCAAAATAATTATTCCTCCACCTGACAGCGGGGACCCACCGGACGGGCCACCGTATTTCGTGAAAAAAACATTTCCCCCTGACTGCTGGGACCCACCGGCTACATCTTCGCACGCAAGGAAGTGTGTCCGGGCAAAAAACGATTCGCCCCCCTAACTGCTGGGACCCACCAGCTACATCTTCGCAGGCAAGGAAGTGCCGACAGTCGGGACCCACCTGGTCGAAGCGTATGTAGCGTTGTTATTCTGGTCGCGAACGTGTACGTACATAATGGTCGATGTAGAGGCACACACGTAGCATGTACACGTATGTACAGCGGCCAGTGTGCAAGAAAGAAAATACGGCCACGTACGTACATACGGGCAGGGTCTCGAACGCCTACTCGCACATACGTACGGCCAGGGCTTGTGTACATGGCTGGGCCGGAACGGAGAAACAGCGTCGTCGTCGTGTTCATGGGGAGCCAACCGGCTGGGTCGAAACGGAATGCGTCGTCGTGTTCATCGGGAGGGCTTGGATGGAACAGCCGATGGAAACGAGGCCTGGCATACCGCAGAACAGAGGAAACGACCTTGTGTTCGACCGGCCATGTTCGAAATGGATCCTGTTCATCGGGAGGGGTCTGGCGTACCGCAAAACGGAGGAAACGGACCTCCTACGGTAGAAACGGGGGTCCTATAGATCGGGAGGGGTATGGCGTACCGCAAAACGGAGGAAACGGACTTGTGTTGGAGCGCTACGGTCGAAACGGGGGTCCTGTTCATCGGGAGGGGTGTGGCGTACCGCAAAATGGGACTCAACGGGATACTGTTCATCTCCACCGTCGACCCCCTCCAGCCTCCACGGGCTACTGTTCATCCACCGTCGACCTCCTCCAGCCTCCACCCGCGACTGTTCATCCACGGGCTCCTGTTCATCCAGCCTCCACCGCGCGCTACTCCACCGGCTACTGTTCAACCGGCCCTCTCCACGGGCTCCTGTTCAACCACCCCTCCACGGGCTACTGTTCTGTTGGGGAACGTAGTAATTTCAAAAAAATTCCTATGCACACGCAAGATCATGGTGATGCATAGCAACGAGAGGGGAGAGTGTAGTCTACGTACCCTCGTAGACCGTAAGCGGAAGCGTTTATCAATGCGGTTGATGTAGTCGTACGTCTTCACGATCCGACCGATCCAAGTACCGAACACACGGCACCTCCGAGTTCTGCACACGTTCAGCTCGATGACGTCCTCGCCTTCTTGATCCAGCAAGACGGGTGAAGTAGTAGATGAGTTCCGGCAGCACGACGGCGTGGTGACGGTGTTGGTGAAGAACAATCTCCGCAGGGCTTCGCCTAAGCACTACGAAAACTATGACGGAGGATAAACTAGAGGGGACGGGGTTGCCGGCACATGACTTGGTGTTTCTTGATGTGTCTTGGGTGCTAGCCCTACCCCTCTATTTATATGTTGAGCCTTGGGGTCGAAACTTGGAGTAAAA
Source organism: Triticum aestivum (assembly GCF_018294505.1). Classification (NCBI taxonomy): domain Eukaryota; kingdom Viridiplantae; phylum Streptophyta; class Magnoliopsida; order Poales; family Poaceae; genus Triticum; species Triticum aestivum. The sequence goes on along the minus strand of NC_057814.1, from coordinate 430,157,176 downwards.
GCCTCCACAAAGTCGGTTTCACCCAAAAGGCAAGAGTCCTTCTCGGACTCCAGGGCCAGACGCCAGGGTTCCCGGCGTCTGGACCCAGACGCCAGGGACCCTGGCGTCTGGCCCCTGGACTCCGCAAAACTTCCTTTTGCGCTTTCCAAAAACCTCGTGGGCTTTCCCCCTTTGGCCCAGATAAAGTGTTCTCGTGCCCAAACATTTCGGGAAACATTCGGAACTCCTTCCGATGGATTCCGGAACCCTTCCGGAGATCAAACACTACTATCCACAGATCAATCTTTACTTCCGGACCATTCCGGAGTTCCTCGTCATATCCGTGATCTCATCCGAAACTCCGAACAACATTCGGTCTCCAACATACATAACTCATAGTACTATATCGTCAACGAACGTTAAGCGTGCGGACCCTACGGGTTCGAGAACTATGTAGACATGACCGAGACACCTCTCTGGTCAATAACCAATAGCGGAACCTGGATGCCCATATTGGCTCCTACATATTCTACGAAGATCTTTATCGGTCAGACCGCATAACAACATATGTTGTTCCCTTTGTCATCGGTATGTTACTTGCCCAAGATTCGATCGTTGATATCTCAATACCTAGTTCAATCTCGTTACCGGCAAGTCTCTTTACTCGTTTCGTAATACATCATCCCGCAACTAACTCATTAGTTACAATGCTTGCAAGGCTTATAGTGATGTGCATTACCGAGTGGGCCCAGAGATACCTCTCCGACAATCGGAATGACAAATCCTAATCTCGAAATACGCCAACCCAACAAGTACCTTCGGATACACCTGTAGAGCACCTTTATAATCACCCAGTTACGTTGTGACGTTTGGTAGCACACAAAGTGTTCCTCCGGTAAATGGGAGTTGCATAATCTCATAGTCATAGGAACATGTATAAGTCATGAAGAAAGCAATAGCAACAAACTAAATGATCAAGTGCTAAGCTAACGGAATGGGTCAAGTCAATCACATCATTCTCCTAATGATGTGATCCCGTTAATCAAATGACAACTCATGTCTATGGCTAGGAAACATAACCATCTTTGATCAACGAGCTAGTCAAGTAGAGGCATACTAGTGACACTCTGTTTGTCTATGTATTCACACATGTATCATGTTTCCGGTTAATACAATTCTAGCATGAATAATAAACATTTATCATGATATAAGGAAATAAATAATAACTTTATTATTGCCTCTAGGGTATATTTCCTTCATGTTCATCCTGCCCTCCATCGTCTACTGTTCATCCTGCCCTCCACGGGGTGGTCCTGTTTATCCAGCCCCAACCGGCTCGAACGATCGGGGTCCTGTTCATCCACCCCCACCGGGAACTGTTCATCCAAAACCCCCCAGCAACGCTCACTGTTCATCCAGAGGCAACATCACGGGGTCCTGTTCATCTACCCCCACCGGGAACTGTTCATCCAACCCCCCTGCAACGCTCACTGTTCATCCAGAGGCAGCATCGATCGGCTTCAGTTAGCAGCAGTAGCGAAGGAATCGCTCGGTCGGGTTCAGTTAACAGCCATCGATCGATCGCTCGGGTTCAGTAACGCGTAGCCTACAGTGCAATCGCTCGGGTTCAGCTAGAGCCCAACACCTCTCTCGGGTTCAGTTAGAGCCCAACTCCTCGCACACACGCGCGTACGTACGAGAGAAACGCGCATCGCTCGGCCCCCGACCACCCACCGTAACCGGGGACTCCCCGACATTTTCCGCGCCCTCGCTTCTACCACGGTTTTTTCCGTCATGGACGGCCCAAAGAATGTCATGCAGCTGCGTCTCCGGCCCGCCCAGGACGAAAAGCCCATTTTCTGTCATGATTTTTTGTCATAGAAGTAGGACCCAACCACATCTATGATGATACCGGGTTTTGTCACAATTATCGTCATAGAAGTGTCATAAGTATGATAGAAAAGATTTTTGTTCGGCCCAAAATGTCACGGATGTGTCTTTTTTTTGTGGTGGTTCAGATCTGAACTCATGGCACTCGGGCCCTAGTGACAAGCATTAAGCATAGCAAAGTCATAGCAATATCAATCTTAGAACATAGTGGATACTAAGGATCAAACCCTAACAAAACTAACTCAATTACATGGTAAATCTCATCCAACCCATCACGGTCCAGCAAGTCTATGATGGAATTACTCACGCACGGCGGTGAGCATCATGAAATTTGTGATGGAGGATGGTTGATGATGACGATGGCGACGGATTCCCCTCTATAGAGCCCTGAACGGACTCCAGATCTGCCCTCCCGAGGAAGAACAGGGCTTGGCAGCGGCTCTGTATCGTAAAACGTGATGAATCCTTCTCTCCTATTTTTTCTCCTCGAAAGTTAATATATCGAGTTGGAGTTGAGGTCGGTGGAGGTCCAGGGGGCCCACAAGGTCAGCGGGCGCGCCCCCCACCCTTGTGGATAGGGTGTGGGACCCCTGCTGCAGATTTTTTTGCCAATATTTTTTATTAATTCCAAAAATAATCTCTGTTGATTTTCAGGTCATTCCGAGAACTTTTTATTCTGCACAAAAATAACACCATGGCAATTCTGCTGAAAACAGCGTCAGTCCGGGTTAGTTCCATTCAAATCGTGCAAGTTAGAGTCCAAAACAAGGGCAAAAGAGTTTGGAAAAGTAGATACGTTGGAGACGTATCAACCCCCAAGCGCTTCTCTGGTCCACTGGATGTCTTCTGGTCCAAAAAAATCCACAAAAAGTTTCGCTGTGTTTGGACTCCGTTTGGTATTGATTTCCTGCAATGTAAAAAGCATGCAAAAAACAGCAACTGGCACTTGGCACTATGTCAATAGGTTAGTACCAAAAAATGATATAAAATGACTACAAAATGATTGTAAAACATCCAAGAATGATAATATAACAGCATGGAACAATAAAAAAATTATAGATACGTTGGAGACGTATCAGCATCCCCAAGCTTAATTCTTGCTCGTCCTCGAGTAGGTAAATGATAAAAACAGAATTTTTGATGTGGAATGCTGCGTAACATGTCATCTCATATTCTTTTCTTTATAGCATGGACATTTGGACTTTTATATGGTTCAAAGCAATAGTCTAGTTTTGACATGAGACTTAAATACTCAAGCATATCAACAAGCAACCATGTCTTTCAAAATATCAACGCTAAAATAAGTTATCCCTAGCCCATCATGCTCAATCATTGATCCATTCATGAAACACACTCGCATATTAGCTACACCCAATGCTCAAGTACGATCATAGTGCCCCCTAGTTGGTGCTTTATAAGAGAGGATGGAGACTCAAATTAAAAATAAAAATTGCATAAAGTAAAAGAAAGGCCCTTCGCGGAGGGAAGTAGGTATTTGTAGAGGTGCCAGAGCTCAAAGCGAAAAACATAGAAATAAAAACATTTTGGGAGGTATACTTTTCCCACCAACGAAAACAACTTAGAGTTCCCCACACTTTCCATGCTAGATATATCATAGGCGGTTCCCAAATAGAAAATAAAGTTTATTCCTTTTTCCACCATAGTTTAACTTTCCATGGCTAACCATATCCACGGGTGCCTTCCATACCAACACTTTCCAAGGAATTTATTATTTGACAACATAAAGTAAATTCTTTTTCATTTCGGGACTGGGCATCCCTAATACCTTTGCCTTACTCTCGTGCAATGACAAGTGAATAAACACTCATCGTGAGAATAACACATCTAGCATGGAAAATATCGGCCACCCCTCACCGCCTCGCGAGCGGTACGAGCACACAAAAGAGAAATTTATTTTGAAAATTAGAGATGCACATACAAATTTGCTTAGAACAGCAAAAGAATACCGCATATAGGTAGGTATAGTGGACTCATGTGGCAAAACTGGTTTAAAGGACTTTGGATGCACAAGTAGTGATCATACTTAGTGCATAATGAAGGCTAGCAAGAGATTGAGAAGCGACCAGCCAAGAAACAAATAATCTCATAAGAGAGCATTGAGCATAATTAACACCGAATAATGCACCACAAGTAGGATATAATTTCATTGCACAACTATTGACTTTCGTGTTGCATAGGGAATCACAAACCTTAACACCAATATTCTTACTAAAGCATAATTACTCATCAACATGACTCTCATATCACATCATCATACCTCAAAACTATTACCAGGAATCAAGTTTATTTTGTCCAATGATCTTCATGAAAGTTTTTATTATATCCTTCTTGGATATCTATCACTTTGGGACTAATTTTCATGTGTTGCTTTTGATAAGCTCAAATAAATATAAGTGAAGATCATGAGCATAATATTTCTTTCTCTCAAATTAATTTAAGTGAAGCAAGAGAGAATTTCTTAAAAAAATTACTAACTCTCAAATAAATCTAAGTGAAGCAAGAGAGCATTTCTTCAAAAATAGTAAAGCACACCGTGCTCAAAAAGATATAAGTGAAGCACTAGAGCAATTCCATAGCTCATAAAAATTTAAGTGAAGCATAGAGAGAAATTCTAACAAGTCATGGCATAATTTTGGCTCTCCCAAATAGGTGTGTCCAGCAAGGATTCAAGACTTAAAACAAAAGGCAAAATAAGCAAAGACTCATATCATACAAGACGCTCCAAGCAAAAATCATAGTATGTGACAAAAAAATATAGTTTCGAGTAAAATACCGATGGTCGTTAGAAGAAAGAGGGGATGCCACTCGGGGCATCCCCAAGCTTAGTTGCTTGCTTCTCTTTGGATAATAGCTTGGGATGCCATGGGAATCCCCAAGCTTAGGCTCTTCTTACTCCTTATTCCTTCATCCATCATAACATCACCCAAAACATGAAACTTCAATCACACAAAACTCAACCGAACCTTCGTGAGATCCGTTAGTATAAGAAAGCAAATCACTACTATAAGTACTGTAGCAAACCAATTCATATTTTATTCTTGCATTATATCTACTGTATTCCAACTTTTCTATGGCAAAAACTCATCAAAGAAAATCATAGAATCATCAAAACAAGCACACAACGCAAAGAAAACAGAATCTGTCAAAAACAGAACAGTTCCTATCAATTTGGATATTTCAAATACTTCTGAAACTCCAAAAATTCTAAAAAGTAAGGACAACCTGAGAAATTTGTATATTAATCTTCTGCAAAATGAATTGGTATTTTATCACACTTCTGTTAAAATGAGAATTATTTTCATGAGCGCGAAAGTTTCTGATTTTCAGCAAGATCAAATCAACTATCACCCAAGAAGATCCTAAAGGCTTTGCTTGGCACAAACACTAATTAAAACACAAAAAACACAATCATAACAGTGGCATAATTGTGCAAACACTCAAAAACAGAAAGCAAGAGACAAAAAATAAATTTTATTCATTGGGTTGCCTCCCAACAAGCGCTATAGTTTTACGCCCCTAGCTAGGCATAAAGTAAGGATCTATGTTTTGTCATCTGTAGTTTTGGCAACTTTTGTAAGGGTTTTCTCAAAACCAGGAGGCTCTTTGCGCTTCCCCAAATTCTCAGGAAAAGAAACCACTTTAGATCTAAAATATCCAATCACTTATTGCAGAGAGTAATCAAGGTATTCATGCGATTGATACTACCATTAAGAAGTTTGAGGGCTTCGATATATTTTTGCAATTCAACCATGTGTTTATGCAAATCACCAAGTTTGTCCAACATTTGAACTCCCTATGGGGTCAAAGAAAACCCCTTCTTTGGAGGTGGAACCCCCAAAATTCCTTCTAAGATTTCGTAGGCAGCATTAGCATCACGCTCAATGAAATTCCCTTTTGCGGCAAAATCTAAGAGTTGTCTATGATGCAAAGCCAATCCTACGTAAAAATTACGAAGCAAAACCTTTGCGTCCCCCTTTAAGTTGCAAACACGACAGGATTCCATTACCTGTGCCAAGCATCTTTCAAATTTTCTCCTTGTCACTGCTTGAAGTATAAAACTTCAAAATCTGGTGACAAAGGAGGAGTAGACACGCTAGCCATTATGACTAGAAGGCAAGAACACGGGTAGATCCGGCGAATAAAAAGGCAAATTTTTGTGAAGTGGGGGAGAGGAAAACGAGAGGAAAATGGCAAATAATGTAATTGCGAGGAGATGAGATTTGTGATTAAGAACCTGGTAGATGTTGATGATGTCTCCCCGGCAACGGCGCCAGAAATTCCTTTTGATGTCTGCTAGACTACGTCGGTATTTCCCCAAAGAGGAAGGGATGATGCAGCACAGCGACGGTAGGTATTTCCCTCAGTGATGAGACCAAGGTTATCGAACCAGTAGGAGAACCACGCAACACTACGTGAACAGCACCTACACACAAATAACAAATACTCGCAACCCGACGTGTTAAAGGGGTTGTCCAAAAATTAGCAAACGAACGTGAGAAAGTTGTAATAAGTTGATATATCGAACGCCAAATAAAAAAGTGCAGCAAGGTATTTTTGTATTTTTGGTTTAATATATTTGAAAATAAAAGCAAAGGAAAATAGATCGCAAAGGCAAATATAATAAGAAGAGACCCGGGAGCCGCAGATTTCACTAGTGGCTTCTCTCGAGAAAAATAGCAAACGGTGGGTGAACAAATTACTGTTGGGCAATTGATAGAACGTCAAATAATCATGACGATATCCAGGCAATGATCATTATATAGGCATCACGTCCAAGATTAGTAGACCGACTCCTGCCTACTCTACTACTATTACTCCACACATCGACCGCTATCCAGCATGCATCTAGTGTATTAAGTTCATGGAGAAACGGAGTAATGCAATAAGAACAATGACAAGATGTAGAGAAGATCTATTTATGTAGAAATAGAACCCATCTTCTTATCCTTAATAGCAACGATACATACGTGTCGGTTCCCTTTCTGTCACTGGGATCAAGCATCATAAGATCGAACCCATCACAAAGCACCTCTTCCCATTGCAAGATAAATACATCAAGTTGGCCAAACAAAACCCAAATATTTGAGAAGAAATACGAGGCTATAAGCAATCATGCATATAAGAGATCAAAGAAGACTCAAATAACTTTCATGGATAAAAAGATAGATATGAGCGTAAATTCAAAGTTCATCAGATCCCAACAAACACACCACAAAAAGAGTTACATCATATGGATCTCCAAGAGACCATTGTATTGAGAATCAAACGAGAGAGAGGAAGCCATCTAGCTACTAACTACGGACCCGTATGTCTACAAATAACTACTCACGCATCATCGGAGAGGCACCAATGGACATGATGAACCCCTCCATGATGGTGTCTAGATTGGGTCTGGTGTTTCTGGAACTTGCGGCGGCTGGAATTGATTTTCGTCGTCTGCCCTAAGGTTTCTGGAATATTGTAGTATTTATAGAGCAAAGAGGCGGTTCGGGACGCACCCGAGGTGGGCACAACCCACCAGGGCGCCTGGGCCTCCATACGCGCCCTGGTGGGTTGTGCTCCCCTCGGAGCAACCCCCAGGCGCTTCTCCGGCCCATTGGATGTTTTCTGGTCCAAAAAAATCCACAAAAAGTTTCGCTGTGTTTGGACTCCATTTGGTATTGATTTCCTGTGATGTAAAAAACATGCAAAAACAGCAGCTGGCACTTGGCACTATGTCTGTAGGTTAGTACTAAAAATGATATAAAATGACTATAAAATGATTGTAAAACATCCAAGAATGATAATATAACAGCATGGAACAATCAAAAATTATAGATACGTTGGAGACTTATCATTGGGCAATTGATAGAAGAGCAAATAATTATGACGATATCCAAGGCAATGATCATGTACATAGGCATCACGTCCAAGATTAGTAGACCGACTCCTACCTGCATCTACTACTATTACTCCCCACATCAACCGCTATCCAGCATGCATCTAGTGTATTAGGTTCATGGAGAAATGGAGTGATGCAACAAGAATGATGACATGATGTAGACAAGATCTATTCATGTAGGAATAGACCCCATCTTTTTATCCTTAATAGCAACGATACATGCGTGCCTCGCTACCCCTTCTGTCACTGGATGAGGAGACCGCAAGATCGAACCCATCAAAAAGCACTTCTTCCCATTGCAAGAAAAATCAATTTAGTTGGCCAAACCAAACCCAAGTTTCGGAGAAGAAATACGAGGCTATAACAATCATGCATATAAGAGGTAAAAGAAGACTCAAATAATATTCATAGATATAACTGATCATAAACTCGCAATTCAACGGATCCCAACAAACACACCGCAAAAAGTCATTACATCAAATAGATCTCCAAGAACATCGAGGAGAACATTCTATTCAGAATCACAAAGAGAGAGAAGAAGCCATTGATACGTCTCCATCGTACTACTTTTCCAAACTCTTTTGCCCTTGTTTTGGACTCTAATTTGCATGCTTTGAATGGAACTAACCCAGACTGATGTTGTTTTCAGCAGAATTTCCATGATGTTATTTTTGTGCGGAAATAAAAGTTCTCGAATTGACCTGAAAATTTACAGAGAATATTTTTGGAATATATAAAAATATTGGCGAAAGAATCAACCAGAGGGGGGCCACCTAGAGGCCACAATCCCTGGGGGTGCCCACCCCCTAGGACGCGCCCTGTAGGCTTGTGGGCCCCCTGGAGCTCCTCCGACCCTAATTCCAACTCTATAAGTACCTATTAGCGGAGAAAAAAACAAAGAGGAGGATTCATCGCGTTTTACGATACGGAGCCGCCGCCACCTCTTGTTCTTCATCGGGAGGGCTGATCTGGAGTCCATTCGGGGCTCCGGAGAGGGGATTCGTCGCCATCATCATCACCAACCTTCCTCCATCACCAATTTCATGATGCTCACCACTGGGAGTCAGTAATTCCATCGTAGGCTTGCTGGACGGTGATGGGTTGGATGATATTTATCATGTACTCGAGTTCGTTTTGTTAGGGTTTGATCCCTAGTATCCACTATGTTATGAGATTGATGTTGCTACGACTTTACTGTGCTTAATGCTTGTCACTAGGGCCCGAGTGCCATAATTTCATATCTGAACCTGTTATGTTTTCATGAATATATTTGAGTTCTTGATCCTATCTTGCAAGTTGTACACACCTATTACAAATTATGATCTGCATACCCCAAGGTGACAATAATTGGGATTCTTTCTGGTGATTACCGTAGTTTGAGGAGTTCATGTATTCACTAAGTGCTAATGCTTTGTTCCGGTTCTCTATTAAAAGGAGTCCTTAATATCCCTTATTTTAGGACCCTGCTGCCACAGGAGGGTAGGACAAAAGATGTCATGCAAGTTCTTTTCCATAAGCATGTATGACTATATACAGAATACATGGCTACATTTCATTGATGAATTGGAGCTAGTTTTGTGTCACCCTAGGTTAAAACTGTTGGATGATGAATGCCATCCGACATAATTATCCATCAATGATCCGATGCCTACGAGCTTTTCACATATTGATCTTTGCTAAGTTACTTTGTCGTTGCCACTGTTACAATTGCTACAAAATTGTTACTGTTACTTTTGCCACCGTTACCGTTACTCCCATACTACTTTGCTACTAAAAAATTTGCTGCAGATATTAAGTCTTTCAGGTGTGGTTGAATTGACAACTCAGCTGCTAATACTCGGGAATATTCTTTGGCTCCCCTTGTGTCGAATCAATAAATTTGGGTTGAATACTCTACCCTCGAAAACTGTTGCGATGCCCTATACTTGTGGGTTATCAGCCATCTAGCTACTGCCTACAGACCCGTAGGTCTGTGGTAAACTACTCACGCATCATAGGAGGAGCACCAACGAGGATGATGAACCCCTCCGTGATCATGTTCCGCTCCGGCAAGGTGCCGGAATAGGGCTCTAGATTGGATCTCGTGGTTCTGGAACTTGCGGCGGCTGGAATTGTGTTTTTGTCGACTTCCCTAGGGTTTCTGGAATATTTGGGTATTTTATAGAGCTGAGAGGCGGTGGAAAGGACTCCCGTGGGCCCCACTACCCACACGGGCGTGCCAGGGGCCTCTGGTGCGCCCTGGTGTCTTGTGGGCCCCAGGGGCCTCCCCTCTGGTACTTCCTTGGCTCCCAAGGTGTCTTCTGGGCAGAAAAAATCTCCAAAAAGTTTTGCTGCATTTGGACTCCGTTTGATATGGATATTCTGCGAAGTAAAAAACAAGAAAAAAATAGCAACTGGCACTGGGCACTATGTCAATACGTTAGTGTCACATCCTAGCTAGTTCATGCATTAGAGTGTTGCTTCATGTCTATTTTTCACAGAAACCTGAAATGGGGATGCCAGAAACCCCCAGCACCCCCCCTGAAACAACTAGGGTTTACTAAAATCCTTTTCAATGAACCTGAAATGCCCTCCATAAATGTTCACCATCTTTGGTCCTGGCTAAAACCTCTGCCAAAAATGGTTTCATATTTTTGGAGGCCATCTTGGATTTTTGCACAAGCCATAAGTATTTGCATTTGGGCATTTTAAATCCTATAAATATTTCCAAATGCCCAAATAATCTTGAAGGTATTTTTAGGCTGTTGAGAATAATTTCAAAGGTGCCTCAGAATATTTTCAGGATTTTTCCAAATGAAATAGTATTTTTACTATTTCAAAACACAGAACAGAAATAAATAAATAAAAGAGAAAACAGAAAGAAGAAGGACTTACCTGGCAGCCCATCTGGCGGCCCAGCACTGTGTTGGCCCGCGCCAGTCAGCTGCCTGCTCTCGCCAGAGCAGGCAGAGAGGTGACGCCGGCGAGCGCGAGCTTGCCACGGCGCCACCTGCTTGCCGCCTCGCCCGTGGATGCGCTGGACGAACCCCTCGACGCGCCCCCGAGCCTCTGGACACCCCCATTCTCCCCCATCGCCTCTCCCTCGCCTTTCCCCCACCATGGCCGACGCCGCCGCTGCCACCTCGTCGGAGTAGCCGCGCCCACCGTCGACCTCGCGCCGTCCCACCGTGTCCAACAGCTCCGCCGTCGCCCACTCCTTCGAGCAGGTCGAGCCCCGAGCGCTCGTTTGCCCCGAAGCCTCACCTCCGACCTCGCCTTCGCCGTTCACCGTCGGAGATCCCCTCCGCCGTCGCCACTGCAACAGCTCGCCTCCGACCTCACCGTCCGCTCCGTCGCAACCACCGTGAGCCTGGCCACCTTCCCATCCTCTCCTCTATCCCTCTCGAGCTTCGCAGCCACTGCTCGAAGCTCACCCGTACGCGCCGCCGCACGAGCTCGTCGCTGACGAGGCTCCGGCCATCCAACGGCCGCACCACCGTGGCCATTAGCTCCACCGCAACGCCAGGAACCCGTAGCACCATCGCATGTCCCTCGCCGTGCTCTCTAGCAACGGATTCAACTACGCCCGTACCTCGGCAGCCGCACGGCTCGTCGCCGGCGTCGATTCCGGCGACCCCGAGCTCCACCACCACCACCAGTCGATGCGGTTTGCTCCCAGCTACACGTAGGTACTCTCTGCCGTCCATTTGGTCGCCGGAGGAGGGATCCCGCACTCCACCGCCGCGTCTGGATGTCGCCGGCGGCTAAACGCCGACGAGTCAGCGTGGATTGACCACGGGTTGACCCCCCCAGAGTCACTGACAAGTGGGGCCCGCCTGCTAGTTAATCTGAGTTAGAATTAAAACTAATCCTAATTAGCTAATTACCTAACAGTGACACTGACACCGGGGACCCACACGTCAGGTTTGACCTGGACGACCCCGTTGACCTGCTGACGTCACACTGACATCAGGCTGACGCAGTAAAGCATTATCTGGATTTAAGTTTATATTGGAAATTCCAGAAATTATCACAAACTTCAAAAAATCATAGAAAATAATCTATAGCTCAGAATGAAAAGATTTATATATGAAAAATGATCAGAAAAATCCATTCTATCCATCTGTACTGGTTTCATGCATGATTAAGCAAGTTAACCTACTGTTTTATACAGAACAAGATAAAGCACTAACATGGGCCATTTATGAACTTGGAATTTGAATCTTTGATTCAAAATAGTCCAAACCCATCTGGTCTTAGTTGCACTAGCCCAATACATCCATCTTGCCATGTCTCATGCATGCATCATATTGTTGCACTTGCTTGGTGTTGATTGTGCTTCGATGTGTTCATTGTGGTAGGTCCTACCTCCGAGGATATTCACGAGTATCCAACTGAAGGGCAGTATCCCACCACCACTCCGTCAGGCAAGCAACCCATTGATCATTTCGATACAAACCCATCTTCTCGCTTCTGCTCTCATTTACTGCATTAAGACAACGCGATTCAAACTGCTGTGTGTTGCGGTAGTTGAACCCACTTTCCTTTGCATGACCTGTCATTGCCACAGTAACTAGATGAAACCCACTAGCATGTGTAGGAGTTGATTGAGCCATGTTGTGTTCCTACAATGCTATGCTTGCTACGCTTAGAGTTGTGTCAGGTCTGGCTCATCAGGGTGATGGACTAGAGTGAAAGTGTGTGTGTCGGTAATGAGAGTGAAGTGTTGAATACGATTTGGTAAAGGTATCGATGGGAGGCCATGTAGGAGTACATGGTGGGTTGTTTCATTGAGACCGTCCCTAAGAACTGAGATCTGTATGCGTGATTTAAGATTCAGCTACTACCCCGCATTGGGCCCGAAACCAATGGACCCCCTCGGCTTCTTAATCACCCTTGTCCTCTGTCCAGGAGTTGCACGTAGTTTCTGGTGTTTGTAGTAAGCTGGAGGCCGTGGACAGCGCTGACCAAGGGGTGGGCTGTGATGCGGTAGGCTCGTGGCACGGTGTACCGAGTCGCCCGTTTGGTGTCCGGGAACCCTGCACACATCGTTTGGGGCCGTATGTGGAAACCTCGGCCGGACTCCCTGCGGATGGAACCTAAATAGGCGATAAACCTGGACTAGAGACTCGAGTGTTTAGGTAGGCTGTGGCCGACACCCACGTTGGGCTTCCACTTGAAGGTTGCCGAGTACACGTCGTGTAGCGACGATAAGTGGTGAGAGCGTGTGTGACGAAGTACACCCCTGCAGGGTATAAAACTATTCGAATAGCCGCGTCCGCGGTAAAGAACTACTTGGTCGCTTATGCAGTTCATAGACAAGTAAATGGATACTACTAAAAGCCTCAAGATAAGTGTGAATACCGCGGATGGCCCTCTCGTGGGATGACGAGGGAGGATCCACGGTGGGGTATTGAGATGGTGATTAGTGGACTCGTGTGCGAAAACTATTTCACAAGTGGTGTATCGTAGGATAGCTTAGCCAAGAGTCAAAGCTGGCTTGCTGCAATAACCCCACTACCTTCTTGAGAATGAACATGTATAGTAGGATCTTTTGTAAGACTTGCTGAGTACCTTTGTACTCATGTTGCTTCAATTACTGTTTTCAGACGACAACACCGCCCCTTCTGATGGGCTCTACGTAGAACTCGACGACGACGAGTGACTTGCCACCCAGGTGGTGATCTAGGCTTGTGAAGGGCCTACGTAGATAGACAGGCTTCGTCAAGCCTTCTTTCTTTCTAGCGTCTGTACCCAGACAGTTTGCTTCCGCATGTGCTTGTATGATTGTATGACTTGAGTGTCGGGTCATGTGACCCCTATCTGTATGAACAAGTTATGTAAGGCTCTCCAGAGCCCTTTAAATAAAGTACTTTGAGTTGTAGAGTTTTGTTGTGATGCCATGTTGTATTTGCACATATCGAGCATATTGTGTGTATGATTGAAATGCTTGGTATGTGTGGGATCCGACAATCTAGTGGTTTATCCTTGGCAGCCTCTCTTATGGGGAAATGTAGTCTAGTGCCCCCTTGAGCCATAGTAGTCCGCTACAGCCCGGTTCACCGGAGTCCTGCTAGCCCAGCACTACTGCTCTGGACACCTGACTGGCCGGCATGTGATTCATATCGTTCCTGTGTCTGTCCCCTCGGGGAAATGTCACGCGGTGACATCCGGAGTCCTGCCTAGCCTGCTACAGCCTGGTTCCCGGAGTCCTGTTAGCCCAGTGCTACAGCCCGGATTCACACGCTGCTGACCGACACGTTCGATGTTGATTCATGTATGCCTATCCCCATACGTTAGTGCCGCTTTGGGTTCACGACTAGCCATGTTGGCCCGGGTTCTCTGTCATATGGATGCTAGCGACATTGTCATATACGTGAGCCAAAAGGTGCAAACGGTCCCGGGCCATGGTAAGGCGACACCCGTGGGAGTACCGTGCGTGAGGCCGCAATGTTATATGAGGTGTTACAGGCTAGATCGGTGTGACTTGGAATCGGGGTCCTGACAACTAGTCCCAAAAAATTATATAAAGTTGGTATAAAATGAATATAAAACATCCAAGAATGATAATACAACAACATGGAACAATAAAAAATTATAGATAGGTTAGAGATGTATCACCTTTCCCCGTGCTACCAGGGGCTTTGAGTTCTTATATGTCGCCATTGACAAGTTCACAAAGTGGCCTGAAGTAGAGCAGGTGAGGAAGGTGACAGCATAGTCAGCTGTCAAGTTCTTCAAAGGAATAGTTTACTGTTTTGGTGTCCTAATACGTCTCCAACGTATCTATAATTTTTAATTGTTCCATGCTATTATAATATCAATCTTGGATGTTTTATATACATTTACAAGCAATTATATATCATTTTAGGGACTAACCTATTAACTTAGTGCCCAGTGCCAGTTGCTGCTTTTTGCCTGTTTTTGGTTTTTTAAAATATCAGTACCAAATGAAGTCCAAATGCCACGAAACTTTTTGGTGATTTTTTCTGGACATAAGAGACCGTGGAAGCTTTGGTAGGGGACGGTAAGATGGAGCAGTGGCCCACAAGGCACCAGTGCGTGCCTAGGGGGTAGGCGCGCCTTGGTGGATCGTGGGCCCTTGTAGCTCCATTTGACCTAACTCCGCCTCTATAAATTCTCAAAAATCAGGAAACCAACAAAGGAGTCCACGAAATACTTATTCCACCATTGCAAGTTCCTGTTCTCGAGAGATCCCATCCGCGGGCCTTTTCCGGCACTCTGCCGGGGGGATTCGATCACGGAGGGGCTCTACATCAACCTTGTTGCCCTTCTGATGATGCGTGAGTAGTTTACCATAGACCTACGGGTCCATAGTTAGTAGCTAGATGGCTTCTTCTCTCTACTTGATCTTCAATACAATGTTCTCCTCGATGTTCTTGGAGTTTTATCTGATGTAATCACTTTTTGCGGTGTGTTTATTGGGATCCGATGAATTGTGAGTTTATGATCAGATTATCCATGAATAATATTTGAGTTTTCTCTGAACTCTTTTATGCATGATTGTTATAGCTTCGTATTTCTCTCCGATCTGTTGATTTGGTTTGGCCAACTAGATTGCAATGGGAGTGGTGCTTTGTAGGTTCGATCTTGCGGTGCTCAATACCAGTGACAGAAGGGACATGATATGTATTGTATCGTTGCTATTAAGGATAAAAAGATGGGTTTTATTCATGTGTGAGTTTACTTTGTCTACATCATGTCATCTTGCTTAAGGCGTTACTCCGTTCTTTATGAACTTAATACTCTAGATGCATGTTGAATAGCGGTCGATGTGTGGAATAATAGTAGTAGATGCAGAATCATTTCGGTCTACTTGTCTCGGACGTGATTATTTGCTTTTCTATCAATTTCCCAACAGTAATTAGTTTACCCACTGTATGCTATTTTCAAGAGAGAAGCCTCTAGTGAAAACTATGGTCCCCGGGTCTACCTTTATCATATATTAAAAATCCTAAAAATACCTTGCTGCAATTTTACTTTATTTATTTTATTTTATATGTTTGTTTGATTTAATCTTGCAATTAACCGTCAAGGGACTGACAACCCCTTGTTCGCGTTGGGTGCAAGGATTTGTTACTTTGTGTGCAGACATTGTTAATGAGTTGTTGTGTGATTCTCCTACTGGATCGATAACCTTGGTTTCATAACTGAGGGAAATACTTATCTCTACTGTACTGCATCATCCCCTCCTTGTCGGGGAAATCCAACGCATCTCACAAGTAGCATGTCCCTAACAGGATCATCACCGACAACGGCACACGGTTCACAAGTCGCACCTTCATGTTTGCGTTCAAGACCTTGGCAGCAAAATCTGTTTTGCATCAGTTGCTCACCCGAGAAGCAATAGCCAAGTGGAGAGAGAAAATGTTGAAGTGTTGCACGGTCTCAAGACCAGAACATTTGACAAGCTGCACAAGTGCGGAAGGCGTTGTATTGATGAGCTGTCGACAGTTCTTTGGTCACTCAGGACGACACCAAATCGAGAAGCCGGCAAAACACTCTTCTTCCTAGTCTATGGTGCAGAGGCGATGCTGCCCATAGAACTCATATACGGGTCACCTCAAGTGCAAGCTTTTGACGAAGCTGAGCAAGAGCAGATGCGACAAGATGATGCCACGCTCCTTGAGGAAGATCGTCTTTGGGTTGCCGTGCGTGTTGCGCACTACCAGCAAGCTTTGCGCTGCTACCATTGCTGCAAAGTGCATGCCCGAAGCCTTGAGGAAGGTGACCTTGTCCTTCCTCGGATCCAGTCCGCGAAGGGATTAAACAAGTTGACACCAAAGTGGGAAGGCCCTTATCTTGTAGTGCAAGTCACCAAACCTGGCTTAGTCCGTCTAGAGACTCAAGATGGCACTCTCGTGCGGAATTCATGGAACATTGAGCATCTTCGCAAGTTCTACCTGTGAGGCACGGTTTCTGGGCCACCCGGCAACCACTTTTGTACAAGTCCGGCAAGGTATGTAATCCTTTGTACAAAGCCAGGCGCTGACCCTGTGCATAGTGAAATAAAGCTAAGCGTTTCACAACTCTTTGTCAAAGTACATATTTATTTGTGTATGTTGCATGTGATGTTGTGTTACATCTTCCCTTGTGTGAAATGCTTAACGAGTCGTCAAGGATTCCATCCTCCTTTTTCTCTTCTTACTTTTTCTCAAAGGACGGAAGGGTTCCTCAAATGCAAGTTTCTTGGGGGGCGTGATGGTGTGGATACCCAAATGACACTCAAGTTATCATTCTACGACAAGAAGTACAACAAAGAAAAAGCTAATTTGAAAAACTTTGAAACAAATTATTTGTTGTAGTTGCTACTTTTCCTTGAATGATTTTTAGTCTTTGTATTAAAGATGTGCATGCAAAGGAACCTTGTCGGGATTGGTTGCGCTCTTACTTTGTTTTGAGTCCGCTCAGCAACTTAAGTAGTTGCATTAAGACCGTCAAGTGTAACCTTGCCAGCGGCAGCACTTCCGGCAGGCTGCTAAGTACCCGTTCCTCAAGCGCTTGCAGCAAGAGTGTGCGCACCGGCAAGTTTCCGGCAAGCATAGGGTATAAGAACATGCAAAGATAGAGTCATACAAGGGACACATCATACATTCATTCCAACAGCACAAGTTATATATATCAAAGCGCGTAGTGCAATTCTAACTTACGATATATTGTCTGTTACATGGATTGCACTCGTGGCAAGACACGGAAGGATTCTAGTTCTTGAGGTGGCCTTTAGATCGGGGGATCTCGCCAACCTTATCGGCGATTGGTGCGACAAGTTCTTCAGCCGCCCTAGTGTCAGCTGTCAGGACCCCGATTCAAAGTCACACCGATCTAGCATCTAACACATCATATCACTTTGCGGCCTCACGCACGGTATTCCCACGGGTGCCACCTTACCTGGCCCGGGACCGTTTGCGCCTTTTGGCTCACGTATATGATGGTGTTGCTAGTATCCATATGACAGAGAACCCGGGCCGACATGACTAGTCGTGAAGCCAAAGTGGCACTAACTTACGGGGACAGGCATACATGAACCAGCATCGAACGTGTCGGTCATCAGCGTGTGAATCCAGGCTATAGCAACTGGGCTAACAGGACTCCGGGAACCCGGGCTGTAGCAGGCTAGCAGGACTCCGGAAGTCACCGCATGACATTTCCCAAAGGGACAGACACAGGAATGAAGTGGATCACATGCCGGCCAGTCTAAGTGTTCCGGAGCAGTAGTAACTGGGCTAGAAGGACTCCGGTAAACCGGGGTATAGCAGACTACCATGGCTCAGTGGAAGCACTAGACTACATTTCCCCATAAGAGAGGCTACCAAGGATAGACAACTAGGTTGTCGGATCCCACACATACCAAGCATTTCAAAATCATACACACAATATGCTCGATATGTGCAAATACAGCATGGCATCACCACAAGACTCTACGACTCAGAGTATTTATTCATTAGGCTCTGAGGAGTCAAGTATTACAAACATGGGTCTCATGACCCAACATACAGAGCATACAAGCATCAAGCACAAGCGGAAGCTTAACTTGTCTGAGTACATACAACTACAAATGGAAAAGGCTGAGAAGCCTGACTATCTACAAGACCCTGCTCAGGGCACAAGATCGTAGCTGAGGTAACAAGCTAAACGTCGAAGTCCACGCGGAACTACTAGCGAGACCGAAGTCTCTCTGCAAAAACATAAATTAAGCAAACGTGAGTACAAATGTACCCAGCAGGACTTACATCAGAACTAGCTACATATGCATCAGTATCAACAAAGGGGGTGATGGAGTTTAACTGCAGCAAGCCAGCTTTGACTCGGTGGCTATCCTATACTACGACTGCAAGTAACTCTTTTGAGGTGGCGCACACGAGTCCACATATTCACCATATCAATACACCACTATGGATCCGCTCCCGTCTCCCTACGAGAAGGCCATCCATAGCACTCACGCTTATCTTGCGCATTTTACAGTATCCACTTTCACTTGTCTATGAACTGTACAGGCGACCCAGAAGTCCTTTACCGCTGACACGGCTATTCGAATAGATGATGTTAACCCTGCAGGGGGTGTACTTCTTCACACACGCTCTCGCCACTTACCACCATGTACACGTCGTGTATCTCGGCAACCTTCAAGTGGAAGCCTGGCGAGGGAGTCGGCCACAACCTGACTAACCACACAAGTCTCTCGTCCAGGTTTATGGCCTATTCGGGTTCCATCCGCAAGGAGATCCGGCCGGGGTGTCGCTCACGGCCCCAAACGATGTGTACAGGGTTCCAAGCCCACCAAAAGGGCGGCGCTTGGCATACCCGGCCACGGTGCCTAGTCTGTCCCAAGCCCACCTGTACCGGGTGCCACTTGGTAGACTACTAACACTACCTACAAACACCAGAAACTAGTTGCAACTCCTGGACAGAGATCAGGTTGATTAATAAGTCGAGAGAGCTGGGAGTGCCTGAAGCCCAATGTGTGGTAGTAGCTATTCATGGATCACAAACACAGAACTCAGTTCCTGAGGACGGTTTCAATGAGACAACCCACCATGTACTCCTACATGGCCTCTCACCGCTACCTTTACCAAATCGTGTTCACACACTTAGCTCTCAACAGTAGGACATGTTCACCACATTCCAATTCATCCCCAATGAATCAGACCTGACTCAACTCTAAGCAGTAGCAGGCATGACAACAAGCATGAATGAGTAGGCACATCAGGGCTCAAACAACTCCTACTCATGCTAGTGGGTTTCATCTATTTACTGTGGCAATGACAGGTCATGCAGAGGAAAGGGGTTCAACTACCGCAACATGTAACAGTTGAATCGCTGTTGTCCTAATGCAGTAAAAGAGAGCAAGAGCGAGAGTGTGGGATTGTATCGGAATGAACAAGGGGGTTTTGCTTGCCTGGCACTTCTGAAGATAGCATTGTGTCTTCATTAGTGTCATCGATCACATCGTCGGAACAACGTCTACCGAGAGGGAACAACACCGGCAACAGAGAAAGAACACAATCAATGCAATGCAGCAATATAATGCATGATCATGACATGGCAATATGCTATGATTTGGGCTAATGCAACAGAAAGTCAATTTAATTGAAGTGGAATTCAAACTACATCAAATTCCAACTCCAAACCTAATTTTCAGATTTACCCTAATCATGTTTTATCCTAAACAGTGGAGTTAACTTGCTCAAACATGCATGAACAAGGCATAAATAGATTCTTTGGATTTTTCTGATCATTTTTCATATATAAATTATTTCATTTGGAGTTACGGTTTAATTTCTATGATTTTTTGAAGTTTTAGCTATTTTCTGAAAATAAATAAATCATTTCGATTTATTTTAGATCCAGAAAAGCTTCATGACGTCAGCATCACGTCATCCTTGCGTCAGCTTGTCAAAGGCCTGGTCTAGGGTCAAACCTGACGCGTGGGTCCACACGTCAATGGCACAGTTTTAGTTAACTAACTAATTAGAGGTTAAATTAGCAACTAACCTAGCTTTGACCAGGGACTGGGCCCACATGTCAATGACTCCAGGGAGTCAAAGGGTGGTCAAACCCGGTCAAAACGACCGGCGGTTAGCCGCCGGCGACGGCAGTCGCGACGGAGGGGCTCGGAAATAGCCCATGGGGCGCCGTTTTGAGCGTGGATTATTGCTGCAGCTCTCGGGCGGAGCTCGGGGAGGAGCTGGAGAGGGGGAGAGGGGCCAGAGAGCAAGGGGGAGCCAGAGGAGGCTGCAGGCGTCTCCTGGGCATTTCGAGAAGGGTCGGAGAAGGAGGAGGCAGGCAGGGAGGTGGACACGGCGATCACGTGTGCGTCGACACGCCTTTGCGTTCTGGCAGAGGTTGAGGACGACCGCTTTGCCCTGGTGGGCTGGGCCTCAGCTACGGTGTTGGGCCAGCTGGGCTGCCAGGTAAGCTAGGTGGGTTCTCTCTCTCTCTGGTTTTCTCTATTGTTCATTATTTTTGCTATTCTGCTTTCTTTCCTATTCCTTCTGTCTGTTTTAATTTAGTTCTGGGACCCAATCATTGTTGTAGCTTCTGAAAATAATTATGGGGTTAGATATGAAATATCCAGAACCACATAAAAAGTTCCAGAATTATTGGACGTATATTTAATATATATATATATAATATAAATCCAATGCAAATAATTATTAGATTAACTCAAATGCCCAAAATAAATATTTTTGAGCTTCCAAAAATATTGGTTTGAATTTTAGCTCTTGCCAATATTTTCAGAGAGAAGCAGGAACATTTTCTTGGACTTGTTTGAAGCAATAATCTGAGGCTTTCCACTTTCCTCAATTCAAATTTAAATGGAATTTAAACATGATGCATGGATGCCACTCACTGATGCAACTAATTACAAAACAGAATTCTAGGGCTGTGACAACTCACCCCCACTAAACAAGAATCTCGTCCCGAGATTCAAGACGTGAGGTAAGAGGAAAGGGGGTCACAAAACTATCACAATCTTCATGATCCATTTGCTCTTCTCGAAGATGTTGATTCATTGCATCATCTTGATCTTGATATCTTTGCTTTCGAGATCTTCATCCAACATGATGACAACAGAGAGAAACTCTACAGGAATCAATCTCCTCGAGGTTCGAGCACTCAAAATCAACTCATGGAGTGAGACGAAGGAACGTCTCTTGAGCTGAGACACAAGACACACATCAGGGGTGAAAGGAAACAGAAGGCGATGCTCAATTTGGTAGGCAACAATTCCACGCTGGAGTAGGATGGTGCATGGTTTTAAGGTAGTGAGGAGATAATTGCCATGATTCCATAACGGGACACCTCGGGAAGGTGACTCGTAGAATTATTCTCGTAAGTGGCAAAGAGAGTTACTTCTGATACAGAGATCATTGAAACTCTCTATACCAGCCTAAGGAAAATCACAATTGATCGTTTCAAAGAGTTCGAAGAAATGGCATACTCAGACTAGAATGGATGATGTGGACTACCTTGTTGAAGACAACGCAATGGATGATTTTTGCTTATCATTGGAAATGGACGGGACCCATGGTAAGTCCACTTTCGAAGATGATCCTGAACAACAATTACTAAGAAGGCAGACCATAATAAAATGGCACAAAGACGGGGGCAAGCTGGGAACAAAATGCAAATGTTGGGAATGTTCCAACCATCATATCTACCTGAGATTCAGATCTGGTTAGTAACAGGATAC
Organism: Triticum aestivum; assembly: GCF_018294505.1. NCBI lineage: Eukaryota > Viridiplantae > Streptophyta > Magnoliopsida > Poales > Poaceae > Triticum > Triticum aestivum. Next base: position 430,135,211 of record NC_057814.1, on the reverse strand, counting down.
TTCAGACTCAACATGTCTGCAAAAGAAAGTTTGCAACACAATTCGACAAGATGACGTTGCGAAATTCTCGGGGGTTGAACTATGATAGCAAGCTCCAAAACATGAGTTGGTTCTGCTACATACATGTGAACACGTTGTCCAGGACAAGCATGACCACGTAGAAGTCTTACAACAAAACACTACCGAGTTCGGGTTAGGAACCATCATCGAGGATAACAGAATCTTGTACAAATCCGTCTGGTACCTTCAGGAGTAGCACTTAGAACTTATTATCCTCGATCAAATCAATCAGTGGCTTGGTGTGCTAGGAATTACATATGGAATGAAGATGATCAGTCTATCAGACCATAGAATACTTCGCACGGGCATGACCGACTTGGGATGATTCCAAAGGAAGCAAAAACTAACTTTCTCAAATTCACGGCGGCAACTTACATCTAATGCATGTGAATCAAAGGAAGTCACTCCTTTCATCCAAACATAGGCTTCATGAATGGAACACAAAGATAATGCTTACAAAAGTTTCCAACACTAGCTTGATGTTCAACATGAATCATGGAGGAGACAAAATGCTGCTGATGGGCTCAATAGCAACTCATCGGAATTTCCATATCACTGGACTTCCACCATTATGTGAACACGGTGACAGCATTGGTCAGACCAAAAGATGTAATGGTGTATGCTCGAGGGATCAACCACGAGTAAGACAACATTACGAACATCGTTGGTTCTGATTTGACTTGACGATAGCCCATACTCAAGTCAAAGTTTTGACAAGGCAATGGATCCAACAACTGATCACGAGGACCAATCGATGGAGATATCATCTTTCTTCAACACACACACACAAAAGATATACCTTTGGAATGAACTAAGTCAGATAAAGCTTTATCTTCCAACTCCCCAAGTTGTTGTTTAGCTCAACCGACTAGTTCAGGGTACCCAACACAGAATCTTCGAGAATGGGTGGTTTGGAGGAGAACCAACATGATCACGAACTCAACATAGCGGTCTGGTGACAACCTGGTAATACTTCCGAGAAGATATTCGGAACATCACGAACCACCGACATGTTACTAAGCTCGAGAACAATCTTGCTTTTCAGAGCAAGACGATATGATCAAATAAGCAAGGGATTGAATAATCCTAACTCATTGATCAAAGAGTGCACCAGAAATAAGGACTAGGTAGCACAATCTATCTTAGAATGATGATTCAATAACCAACACGCTAAGAATGAGAATATTGTCCATTTACTACCAAGAAAAGAGTTGCTCGGAGTATTGATTTCACACATCACAATTAACTTGTCGGCATTCCGGTTACAACAACACGATGACCGAGGAATGAATGATGATGGTGAGAAGTATCACTGCATCAAGAATTCATAAGAGATGGTGCAATTCCGATGATATTCTTGACATAAATAGGGTAATACTCCAAGGTAGAACAGAACAAAAGCTGGTTTGGCATTTGATCTGCAGAATACAACTACTTTGACCCAATCCTAGAAATGGATAAGGTACTGGAGTTTGTTTATCCTAGTCATTCTAAAATAGAATGTCTTGACAGACCACAAGGGTAGAAGGCATCGATGAACACAGATGCACAAATACTCTTGACTATCAATTGATAGACGAAGGCCGGAATACAGCTGAAGAAGGACAACTCAAAGGAACATGTAACTTTCCGAGTTGTGGATGCATGGATTAGCATGGCAAGCAAAGTTCAACATGTTTCTTCCGGATAACCCATGCAGAAGGGTAGGATTGGCAGAGTCACAACTATCGAATGAAGAACTCGTCAAGAGCACTCTTGTTGTGATCTTTTCGTTTAGAGAACTTCTGCCTTGGCTGGTTCATGGTATTGGAAGAATGAGATACCATGGACCTCGGGGACTATTGCAAGGTCACTAATATCCTAAGGAACTAGCAGACAATATCAACACGAGGTAAGTAGAGTAAATCTTGGGTTCAAGAACCCAGGAATGGAATACCTACTAACTAATAATATCACGGGATGCTTTCGAGAATGGCGGCCAGAATCATCACACTGGGAACACAAAACATGGATAGATCGCTAGGTGGTTCTCTAAGATACCTAGGGTCATAGTAATAGTTCCAACATATATACTGAGGCAGTGGAGTACCGCAACACACCGGTTAGTGTGGTTAATCTGGCCTAGAAGGGCATCGGAACAGGGAGAAAGAATTTGCAAATGCATCAGATTATCTAGAAACTTGGGATGACTCGGACAGCATAACGGCTGTAAATGCTCAAAAAGATTAGAGACATCCTGCAAAATGGTGGCATAGCCACTCAACATCACAATATCAAGGTTCTGAGGCCAGCTATGAACATACGGAAGTAGTAGAAACTGAACTGAGACTTGAGACCATCAATCCTATAAGTCTATGGATTAGTAACACGTGATCCTGATAGAAAGACAAGAAGCCTAGTTCTTAATCCTCGTAGAAAAGAAGAGGTTGACTCAGATCAGAAGGACATAAGGTAAAGGAGTAAAAAGAGCCTTACGTTCCCTTCCACAATCAATTCCCTTATATAACTAAAGCATTTCTAGACTCGACTTCGACCAGTTTGGCTTCGTAATCCTACAGGCAGTCAGGCTCTAATACCAAAGCTGTCAGGACCCCGATTCTAAGTCACACCAATCTAGCATGTAACACATCATATCACTTTGCGGCCTCACGCATGGTATTCCCACGGGTGCCACCTTACCTGGCCCAGGACCGTTTTCGCCTTTTGGCTCACGTATATGATGGTGTCGCTATCATCCATATGACAGAGAACCCGGGCCGACATGACTAGTCGTGAAGCCAAAGTGGCACTAACTTACGGGGACAGGCATACATGAACCAGCATCGAACGTGTCGGTCATCAGCGTGTGAATCCAGGCTGTAGCAACTGGGCTAACAGGAGTCCGGGAACCCGGGCTGTAGCAGGCTAGCAGGACTCCGGAAGTCACCGCGTGACATTTCCCGAAGGGACACACACAGGAACGAAGTGGATCACATGCCGGCCAGTCTAAGTGTTCCGGAGCAGTAGTAACTGGGCTAGAAGGACTACGGTAAACCGGGCTGTAGCAGACTACCATGGCTCAGTGGAAGCACTAGACTACATTTCCCCATAAGAGAGGCTACCAAGGATAGACAACTAGGTTGTCGGATCCCACACATACCAAGCATTTCAAAATCATACACACAATATGCTCGATATGTGCAAATACAGCATGGCATCACAACAAGACTCTACGACTCAGAGTATTTATTCATTAGGCTCTGAGGAGTCAAGTATTACAAACATGGGTCTCATGACCCAACATACAGAGCATACAAGCATCAAGCACAAGCGGAAGCTTAACTTGTCTGAGTACATACAACTACAAATGGAAAAGGCTGAGAAGCCTGACTATCTACAAGACCCTGCTCAGGGCACAAGATCGTAGCTGAGGTAACAAGCTAAACGTCGAAGTCCACGCGGAACTACTAGCGAGACCGAAGTCTCTCTGCAAAAACATAAATTAAGCAAACGTGAGTACAAATGTACCCAGCAGGACTTACATCAGAACTAGCTACATATGCATCAGTATCAACAAAGGGGGTGATGGAGTTTAACTGCAGCAAGCCAGCTTTGACTCGGTGGCTATCCTATACTACGACTGCAAGTAACTCTTTTGAGGTGGCGCACACGAGTCCACATATTCACCATATCAATACACCACTATGGATCCGCTCCCGTCTCCCTACGAGAAGGCCATCCATAGCACTCACGCTTATCTTGCGCATTTTAGAGTATCCACTTTCACTTGTCTATGAACTGTACAGGCGACCCAGAAGTCCTTTACCGCTGACACGGCTATTCGAATAGATGATGTTAACCCTGCAGGGGGTGTACTTCTTCACACACGCTCTCGCCACTTACCACCATGTACACGTCGTGTATCTCGGCAACCTTCAAGTGGAAGCCTGGCGAGGGAGTCGGCCACGACCTGACTAACCACACAAGTCTCTCGTCCAGGTTTATCGCCTATTCGGGTTCCATCCGCAAGGAGATCCGGCCGGGGTGTCGCTCACGGCCCCAAACGATGTGTACAGGGTTCCAAGCCCACCAAACGGGCGGCGCTTGGCATACCAAACGGACGGTTTCAATGAGACAACCCACCATGTACTCCTACATGGCCTCTCACCGCTACCTTTACCAAATCGTGTTCACACACTTAGCTCTCAATAGTAGGACATGTTCACCACATTCCAATTCGTTCCCAATGAATCAGACCTGACTCAACTCTAAGCAGTAGCAGGCATGACAACAAGCATGAATGAGTAGGCACATCAGGTCTCAAACAACTCCTACTCATGCTAGTGGGTTTCATCTATTTACTGTGGCAATGACAGGTCATGCAGAGGAAAGGGGTTCAACTACCGCAACATGTAACAGTTGAATCGCTGTTGTCCTAATGCAGTAAAAGAGAGCAGGAGCGAGAGAGTGGGATTGTATCGGAATGAACAAGGGGGTTTTGCTTGCCTGGCACTTTTGAAGATAGCATTGTGTCTTCATTAGTGTCATCGATCACATCGTCGGAACAACGTCTACCGAGAGGGAACAACACCGGCAACAGAGAAAGAACACAATCAATGCAATGCAACAATATAATGCATGATCATGACATGGAAATATGCTATGATTTGGGCTAATGCAACAGAAAGTCATTTTAATTGAAGTGGAATTCAAACTACATCAAATTCCAACTCCAAACCTAATTTTCAGATTTACCCTAATCATGTTTTATCCTAAACAGTGGAGTTAACTTTCTCAAACATGCATGAACATGGCATAAACAGATTCTTTGGATTTTCTGATCATTTTTCATATATAACTTATTTCATTTGGAGTTACGGTTTAATTTCTATGATTTTTTGAAGTTTTAGCTATTTTCTGAAAATAAATAAATCATTTAGATTTATTTTAAATCCAGACAAGCTTCATGACGTTAGCATCGCGTCATCCTTGCGTCAGCTGGTCCAAGGCCAGGTCTAGGGTCAAACCTGACGCGCGGGTCCCGCACGTCAGTGGCATAGTTTTAGTTAACTAACTAATTAGAGGTTAAATTAGCAACTGTCCTAGCTTTGACCAGGGACTGGGCCCACATGTCAATGACTCCAAGGAGTCAAAGGGTGGTCAAACCCGATCAAAACGACCGGCGGTTAGCCGCCGGCGATGGCAGTCGCGGCGGAGGGGCTCAGAAATCGCCCACGGGGCGCCGTTTTGAGCGTGGTTTGTTTCTGCAGCTTGCTAGTGCTCGCGCGCATCTGGTGGTGGCTGCGTTTGGGCGAAGGGCGGCCAAAATCGAGATCGGCGATGAGCTCAGGCGGCGGCGGCTACGGTCATCAGCGAAGCAGCGGCTACGGCGTGTAAGCGAGGAGAAGGAAAGGGGGTTCGGACCGTGGCCTCACAGTGAGCACGATGGGCGGGTCGGCGAGCTTGGGGAAGCACCGGAGCGAGCGGAGCAGCGAGGGAGATCTCCGGCGTCCGGCGGTGAAGATGACGAAGATGGCGGCGAAACGGAGCACTCCGGCTCGTTTCCTTCGGCGTGGAGACGAGGTGCGCCACGAAGGAGCTTCTGAACATGGCCATGTGGCGAGAGGGGAACCGTGGCTACGCGTACGCGCGACGGTGGCCGGCTGCTGCTCTTGGACAGAGCTCGGGGAGGAGCTGGAGAGGGGGAGAGGGGCCAGAGAGCGAGGGGGGAGCCAGAGGAGGTTGCAGGCGTCTCCTGGGCATCTCGAGAAGGGTCGGGGAAGGAGGAGGCAGGCAGGGAGGTGGACACGGCGATCACGCGCGCGTCGACACGCCTCTGCCTTCTGGCAGAGGTTGAGGATGACCGCTTCGCCCTGGTGGGCTGGGCCTCAGCTACGGTGCTGGGCCAGCTGGGCTGCCAGGTAAGCCTGGTGGGTTCTCTCTCTCTGGTTTTCTCTATTGTTCATTGTTTTTGCTATTCTGTTTTATTTCCTATTCCTTCTGTCTGTTTTAATTTAGTTCTGGGACCCAATCATTGTTGTAGCTTCTGAAAATTATTATGGGGTTAGATATGAAATATCCAGAACCACATAAAAAGTTCCAGAATTATTGGACGTATATTTAATATATAACAATTATAAATCCAATGCAAATAATTATTAGATTAACTCAAATGCCCAAAATAAATTTTTCTGAGCTTCCAAAAATATTGGTTTGAATTTTAGCTCTTGCCAATATTTTTAGAGAGAAGCGGGAACATTTTCTTGGACTTGTTTGAAGCAATTTTTAATGTTGATCATTTTTAGAAATGATATCTGAGGCTTTCCACTTTCCCCAATTCAAATTTAAATGGAATTTAAACATGATGCATGGATACCACTCACTGATGCAACTAATTACAAAGCGGAATTCTAGGGCTGTGACAACAGCGCCCCTCGGCAAACTCTTGGACGCCTTGGGCAGATCTACTCCAGGGTTGTGGTACACAACCTTGACGAGTATCTTGAAGAGGACATCATGACTGAACTTGCGGGACTCGCTGGCAAAGTTGGCGGCCCGATCCTGATGGTACTTCTCAAGTGCAGAGATGAGCTTGTCGAAAAAGAGAGTCAATTTGGCACTCGCTGCCTCGTGCTCGTCGGTGATGAATTTGTAGTCATGCATCCCCATTACTAACAACTATGCGGTGAGCGGCAGTATCCACAAGGCGAGTGGTCCAGAGCTCCAGGTCGTTCTTCATATCATTGAAGGTGTTTTCTGCGTTGGAGAGCGAAGCCTTCTCATTTTGCGAGTTATCCAGCAAGTTCTTCTCCCTGGCCTTGCCTTCTTCAAGATCATTCTCCAAAGTTGTGAACTTTAGCTTGAGATCGGCAATAAAATCATTGGCAGTAGTGACACTAGTATGTGTCGATGTTATACAAACGGTTTTTAACCCCTTTCCGCGACGGCATTTTGAACCGTCGCCTAGTGAGTGTGGGCGATAGGGGGGTCCTTCCCACACGACCCAGAAACCGTTGGGGATATGCCCTCCTAGCACACACACTCGGCAAAATGAGGTTGTGTGCAACCGGCGAGCGCTCAAATACGGAAATACGTACAGTAGAGCTAAAAAATACAATTATACAGGCGAAATCATTTCCGGTCGCAAGTACATCCCACACAGTCAGTCCCCGCTAAACGTTTTCGTTCGTATGTACATCCCACATAGTCGCTCCAAGGAAAACATTTCCGTTCACAGGTACATCACACACATTTTTTCCCGTTAAATCATTTGTGATAGTGTTGCCATTGCACACGATATTAACAATTTTATCATTTGCGTTATTGAATGCATCACACACGGTCCGTAGAAGAAACTGTGTGGCAAAGGCTGTCCATCACACACAATTTTTATGTGGTAAACGTTTGCGCAAGGTGGCCTAACGCAAACAGTTTTCAAGAGAAAGTCGTGTGTGATTGTTCATTGATCCAACACGGTTTATTCCTAGAAACTGTGTGCGTTGCCTGAGGTCATCGTCCACGGTATTTTTTCAATAACCGTTTGCAATAGCAAAACCCAATAGTTTTTCTTTATCACTTTTAGTTTATCAACTGAATTGCTTGAGGACAAGCAAAGGTTTAAGCTTGGGGGAGTTGATACGTCTCCAACGTATCTACTTTTCCAAACTGTTTTGCCCTTGTTTTGGACTCTAACTAGCAAGATTTGAATGGAACTAACCCGGACTGACGCTGTTTTCAGCAGAATTGCCATGGTGTTATTTTTGTGCAGAAATAAAAGTTCTCGGAATGACCTGACACTTCACGGAGATTATTTTTGGAAATAATAAAAAATACTGGCAAAATAATCAACGCCAGGGGGCCCACACCCTATCCACGAGGGTGGGGGCGTGCCTACCCGCCCTGGGCGCGCCCCCTTCCTCGTGGGCCCCCTGGTGCTCCACCGACCTCAACTCCAACTCTATATATTCACGTTCGGGGAGAAAAAAATCAGAGACAAGGATTCATCGCATTTTACGATACGGAGCCACTGCCAAGCCCTAATCTCTCTCGGGAGGGCTGATCTGGAGTCCGTTCGGGGCTCCGGAGAGGGGAATCCATCGCCATCGTCATCATCAACCATCCTCCATCACCAATTTTGTGATGCTCACCGTCGTGCGTGAGTAATTCCATCATAGGCTTGCTGGACGATGATGGGTTGGATGAGATTTATCATGTAATCGAGTTAGTTTTGTTAGGGTTTGATCCCTAGTATCCACTATGTTCTGAGATTGATGTTGCTATGACTTTGCTATGCTTAATGCTTGTCACTAGGGCCCGAGTGCCATGATTTCAGATCTGAACCTATTATGTTTTCATGAATATATGTGAGTTCTTGATCCTATCTTGCAAGTCTATAGTCACCTACTATGTGTTATGATCCCGCAACCCCGAAGTGACAATAATCGGGACCACTCCCAGTGATGACCGTAGTTTGAGGAGTTCATGTATTCACTATGTGTTAATGCTTTGGTCCGGTACTCTATTAAAAGGAGGCCTTAATATCCCTTAGTTTCCAATAGGACCCCGCTGCCACGGGAGGGTAGGACAAAAGATGTCATGCAAGTTCTTTTCCATAAGCACATATGGCTATATTCGAAATACATGCCTACAGTACATTGATGAACTGGAGCTAGTTCTGTGTCACCCTATGTTATAATTGTTGCATGAATAATCGCATCCGGCATAATTATCCATCACTGATCCAATGCCTACGAGCTTTTTACATATTGCTCCTTACTTTGTTACTTTACCATTGCCACTGTTACAATCACTACAATACTGCTACTGTTACTTTTGCCACCGTTACCGTTACTTCCATACTACTTTGATACTAAACACTTTGCTGCAGATAGTAAGTTATCCAGGTGTGGTTGAATTGACAACTCAGCTGCTAATACTTGAGAATATTCTTTGGCTCCCCTTGTGTCGAATCAATAAATTTGGGTTGAATACTCTACCCACGAAAACTGTTGCGATCCCCTATACTTGTGGGTTATCAAGACTATTTTCTGGCGCCGTTGCCGGGGAGCATAGCTCTATTCTTTGAGTCACTTGGGATTTATATCTGCTGATCACTATGAGGAATCTGAAAGACGAGAAAACCAAAATGTATCCCTCGACTACGAGGGGAGGTAAGGAATTGCCATCTAGCTCTACACTTGATTCTCCTTCTGTTTTGAGTAAGCTTGCGATAGCTAAACCTGCTTCTGCTATTAATTTTGATATGTCGCATGTTATTGATGATGCCACTTCTGCTATGCATGATACTTATGATGAAACTACTTCTATGCTTCATACTACTGTGCCACTAGGTGAATTTCTGGATGAACAACTTGCTAGGGCTAGAGAGAATGAAATTATAGAAATTGATAATATTGATGAAAGTGATGATGAAGATTCTCCTCCTAGATATGAATTGCCTGTTGTGCCTGAGGGTTATGTTATGGATGAAGAAACTGCTAGAGATTTTCTTGCGTGCAATCATAGGAGTGATCTTAAGAAATTATTAGTTAAACTGAAAGAAAAATCTTTGAATGCTAGAATGAAATATGACCCTGCTTTTGCTACTTCACCTATCTTTGTTACTGATAAGGATTATGATTTCTCTGTCGATCCTGAGATTATTACTTTGGTTGAATCTGATCCTTTCTATGGCTATGAATCTGAAACTGTTGCGGCACATCTTACTAAATTAAATGATATAGCTACCCTATTCACTAATGATAAGAAAACTCGCTACTATTATATCCTTAAATTATTTCCGTTCTCATTAAAGGGTGATGCTAAGACATGGTTTAATTCTCTTGATCCTGGTTGTGTGCATAGTCCCCAGGATATGATTTATTACTTCTCTACTAAATATTTCCCTACTCATAAGAAACAAGCTGCTTTAAAGGAAATATATAATTTTGTGAAAATTGAAGAAGAGAGTCTCCCACAAGCTTGGGGGAGGCTTCTCCAATTACTTAATGCTTTGCCTGATCATCCTCTCAAGAAAAATGAAATACTTGATATATTTTATAATGGACTAACCGATGCTTCCAGAGACCACCTAGATAGTTGTGCTGGTTGTGTTTTCAGGGAAAGAACTGTTGATCAAACTGTTTTCAGGGAATGAATGAAAACAATTGGACACTCCTGGAACCAACTCCTAAGCCAACTCCGAAGAAAAGGGGTATTCTATTTCTCAGTCCTGAAGATATGCAAGAGGCAAAGAAATCTATGAAAGAAAAAGGTATTAAAGCTGAAGATGTTAAGAATTTACCTCCTGTTGAAGAAATACATGGCCTTAATTTACCACCTATTGGAGAAATACATGGCCTTAATCTACCACCTATTGAAGAAACACATGGTCTTGATAACCCGACACAGGTAGTAAAGGTAAATTCTCTCTATAGATATGATAAAGCTGAAATCCCGCCTACTAAGTTTGCTAGCCAATGCTTAGATGAATCTGATAATTCTATGGTTAAGCAAGAAGATTTCAATGCTTATTTTGGTAGACAATTAAAACGCAATGCTTATATGATTGAACACTTGAGTGATTATATGTCTAGAGTTAAAGGTGAACTTAAACTCATTAGTAAACATGCTTCTATGGTTACCACTCAAGTTGAACAAGTACTTAAAGCTCAAAATGATTTGCTCAACAAATTAAATAGTAAGAAAAATGATTATGCTGTTAGATTTATGACTAGAGGGGGTAAAATGACTCAGGAACCTTTGTATCCTGAGGGCCACCCTAAGAGAATTGAGCAAGATTCTCAGAGAACTAATGTAGATGCACCTAGTCCTTCTAAGAGGAAGAAAAAGAAAAATGATAGGACATTTCATGCTTCTAGTGAACCTGTTGTTGACACACCTGAGAATCCCAATGATATTTCTATTTCAGATGCTGAAACACAATCTGGTGATGAACACGAACCTAGTGATAATATTAATGATGATGTTCATGTTGATGCTCAACCTAGAAACAATAATGATGTAGAAATTGAACCTGCTGTCGATCTTGATAACCCACAATCAAAGAATCAACATTATGATAAGAGAGACTTCATTGCTAGGAGGCATGGTAAAGAAAGAGAACCATGGGTACAGAAACCCATGCCTTTTCCTCCCAAACCATCCAAGAAAAAGGATGATGAGGATTTTGAGCGCTTTGCTGAAATGATTAGACCTATCTTTTTGTGTATGCGTTTGACTGATATGCTTAAAATGAATCCTTATGCTAAATATATGAAAGATATTGTTCCAAATAAAAGAAAGATACCGGAAGCTGAAATTTCCACCATGCTTGCTAATTACACTTTTAAAGGTGGAATACCTAAGAAACTTGGAGATCCAGGGGTACCAACTATACCATGCTCCATTAAAAGAAACTATGTTAAAACTGCTTTATGTGATCTTGGAGCCGGTGTTAGTGTTATGCCTCTCTCTTTATATCGTAGACTTGATTTGAATAAGTTGACACCTACTGAAATATCTTTGCAAATGACCGATAAATCAACTGCTATACCTGTCGGTATTTGTGAGGATGTACCTGTTGTGGTTGCAAATGTTACTATTTTAACGGACTTCGTTATTCTTGATATTCCCGAGGACGATAGTATGTCTATTATTCTTGGAAGACCCTTTTTGAATATTGCAGGGGCTGTTATTGATTGCAACAAAGGTAATGTCACTTTTCATGTTAATGGTAATGAGCATACGGTACACTTTCCGAGGAAACAACCTCAAGTCCACAGTATCAATTCTATTGGAAAAATTCCAACTATTATTATTGGAGGTTTTGAATTTCCTCTTCCCACTGTCAAGAAAAAATATGATATTCTTATTGTTGGGGATGTGCATATCCCCGTTGAGGTAACCTAGTGTTATTCGAAATTTCTCCGGTTCCATGTTATTCGAAAATAGTTTGTTAACAAGACTTGATCAACCTTGTTAGTGGATTCCTTTTGATGAGCATGAGATAGATGAAGTTAGAAAGCACAGCCTTCTGTACCTTCTTTTTACTTTCTGTTATTTAGATTAAATAAAGCAAAAATAGTATTTTCTGTCAGTTTTCTGAATTATCCGTGCAATAAAAAATACCCCAAAAATAAAAGTTCTCCAAATGCCCCGAAATTGAAATATGATTTTTTTTGGAATATTAGAGAATATCTGGCACTGAGAACATAGCAGGGGAGCAAGCACCTGGCCACAAGGGTCCAGGGCACGCCCACACCCCCTGGGTGCGCCCCCTGCCTTGTGGGCCCATGGTGGCCCCCTCCACTTATTCCAGCCACCACACACTCCTTCCTCCCAAAAAAATCACCAACCAGCTCAAGCACGAGTTCTAGCTCATTTTGCTGTGATTTTCGATCTCCTAGCCCAAAGCTCCACTCACAAAACTGCTTTGGGGGATTGTTCTTCGGTATGTGACTCCTCCAATGGTCCAATTAGTTTTTGTTCTAGTGCTTTATTCATTGCAAATTTTTGCTGCCTAGGTGACCCTGTTCTTGAGCTTGCATGTCAAAATTTATATGGTCCCAAGTAGTTCTAATGCATGATATAGTCTCTAGGCACTTGTGGGAGTAGTTGCTATCAATTTTGTTGAGTTTGGCTCACCTTTATTTGAAGTTACTAAAAATTTCAAAAAAAATCAGAAAATGATGAAGAGATTTTTGAGGGGCTCTTCGAGCCGAAGCTCGAAGGATAAGCAAAGTGAAGAAGATAAGTGGCCTAAATATAATCTCCCTCGCACCGCGGAGGTTCGGCCGTGTGAATGGCCTTGTGATGAGTTCTTGAGAGCAGCTGGGATTCATGATGATTTTTATGATTTGGCTGAGAATGCAGGCCTCACCGACTTCCTCCGCGACCAGCGTGAACAGTATCTCCTACTCACTAACATCTTTGTGCAAATTTTTCATTTCCATGCTAGGAGGTCACCACCTTTGGTGGATTTTTATTTATATGATGAGTATAAGGAGATGCCCCTTCATGAATTTTGTAAGGTTTGCAAGTTGCCCTTTTCGGGCAGCGTAGAGGAACCACATCGTAACGATGTGGAAGGGTTTATTGATACAATTGCTGTAGGGGAAACGAGGAAGGTTTCCGATGCAAGAATTACTAGCATACACTTTCCTGTTCTATGTTATTTTGCAATATTTGCTAGTAGATGCTTAATTGGTCGCGGAAACTGTGGCAACCTTAGTGCCCCTGATATTATCATTTTGTGCCATGCCTTGTTCCGTGATAACACTTTTAGTATGGGTGCTATTGTTGCCAAGCGGTTAAATCTGAACCGTACTAAAGGTCCTATCCTGGGAGGTATCTTCGCCTCGCGCCTCGCTGCACACTTTAACATACCAATTAGGCATTATGAGGAAAAAGTTGTTGCCTTATGTTTTTCTAGACTATAAGAGTATGGTAGCACATGATTTTATTGTTAATAACAAGAAAAAGGAGCTTAAATACAGACTATTATTTGATAAAAATCACCCTGAGACTATTACTTTGCCTGCTCCTTCTTTGTTTAACTTATCTTCAGGCAAGTATCTTGTTCAGCCGGAGGCATTACATGCCTACCAGAACCCCACATCAGTTACAGAGCCAGAGCCGGAACCACAACTTGATCCTCCACGACAGTCTGTTTACCAGTGGGATCCGGAGGAGGTTGCCAACCAGTGGCACCCCGAGGCTCCTTCTCAGTACAACCCCAACTAAAACTTTGGATATCCGCCAGGCCAGCCGTGGCCATAGACCAACTTAGGCCAAAAGCCTAAGCTTGGGGGAGTACGTATTTCTCACCGACATTATATTTATGTTCACACATGCACGCTAGTTGTCGGTGTTCATACTTTTTCATTGTATTATCCATGCTAGTTTATTTTCCTTTTTCTAGCTTTCTTCTTGTGTGTTTGAAAAACCTTAAGAAAAACCAAAAAATAGTTGTAGATTTTAGCTAGTTTACTTTTCATGCTGTAGTAGTAGTAGTAATTAAAAGAAAACCCAAAAAGATTTCTTGTTCTTCTTTTGCTTGTTGAGAGCTTTCCCGTGTAAATAGTTTTATTTCTTTTCTTTTCCTTGGGGGTCGAGAGGAGAAGACCATAATGAAAATGTTGAAGTGGCTCTTATATGCATTATTGTTGATTTAACCAAGAGCCCATATTGCCTTGTCTTCTCCTGTTTATTGAATGCTTGCAGATTCCAGCTTAGTCCAAAGCACGTGCACTATTATTATTATACACACCGTTCGGTCGTGCAAGTGAAAGGCAATTATGACGATATATGATGGACTGGTTGAGATGAGAGAAGCTGGTATGAACCCGACCTCTCTTGTTTTTGTAAATATGATTAGTTCATCATTCCTGATTCAGCCTATTATGAATAAACATATTTGCAATGACAATTAGAGATTATAGTTGCTTATGCCATGCTTAATTAGCTAGGAGTTTATAATGGTTTACCTTGCGTGCCAACATGCTATTAAAATGGTTGTGATGTGGTATAGTAGGGTGGTATCCTCCTTTGAATGATTCGAGTGGCTTGACTTGGCACATGTTCACGCATGTAGTTGAGACAAAATCAACATAGCCTCTACGATATTTATGTTCATGGTGGATTATATCCTACTCATGCTTGCACTCAGTGTTGATTAATTTTAATGCATGCTCATGATTGTTGTCGCTCTCTAGTTGGTCGCTTCCCAGTCTTTTTCTAGCCTTCACTTGTACTAAGCGGGAATACTGCTTGTTCATCCACTTCCATAAACCCCAAAGTTATTCCATATGAGTCCACCATACCTTCCTATATGCGGTATCTACCTGTCGTTCCAAGTAAATTTGTATGTGCCAAATTCTAAACCTTCAAATGAAATTCTGTTTTGTATGCTCGAATAGCTCATGTATCAACTAGGGTGTCTGTATCTTCCATGCTAGGCGGGTTATTCTCAAGAGGAGTGGACTCCGCTCCTCACTCATGAGAAAATGGTTGGTCACCGGGATGCCCGGTCCCATGCTCAAATCAAATCAAATTAATTGCAAACAAAACTCCACCGGGACTGTTGTTAGTTGGAGGCACCCGTTGTTTCGGACAAGCCATGGATTGATGTTTGTTGGTGGAGGGGGAGTATAAACTTTACCATTCTGTTTGGGAACTGCCTATAATGTGTGTAGCATGGAAGATATCGAGATCCCTCGGTTGTTATGTTGACAATGAAAGTATACCACTCAAATTATTATTTATCTCTATTTTAAAATCGAGCACTGGCACCTCTACAAATCCCTGCTTCCCTCTGCGAAGGGCCTATCTATTTACTTTTATGTTGAGTCGAGGCCAGGGAGATTTTTTTGGAAATAATAAAAAATACTGGCGAAAGAATCAGGGCCAGGGGGCCCACACCCTGTCCACAAGGGTGGGGGCACGCCTACCCCCCTGGGCACGCCCCCTGCCTCGTGGGCCCCCTGGTGCTACACCGACCTAAACTCCAACTCTATATATTCAAGTTCGGGGAGAAAAAATCAGAGAGAAGGATTCATCGCGTTTTACGCTACGGAGCCGCCGCCAAGCCCTAATCTCTCTCGGGAGGGCTGATCTAGAGTCCGTTCGGGGCTCCGGAGAGGGGGATTCGTCGTCGTCGTCATCATCAACCATCCTCCATCACCAATTTCATGATGCTCACCGCCGTGCGTGAGTAATTCCATCATAGGCTTGCTGGACGGTGATGGGTCGGATGAGATTTATCATGTAATCGAGTTAGTTTTGTTAGGGTTTGATCCCTAGTATCCACTATGTTCTGAGATTGATGTTGCTATGACTTTGCTATGCTTAATGCTTGTCACTAGGGCCAGAGTGCCATGATTTCAGATCTGAACCTATTATGTTTTCATGAATATATGTGAGTTCTTGATCCTATCTTGCAAGTCTATAGTCACCTACTATGTGTTATGATCCGGCAACCCCGAAGTGACAATAATCGGGACCACTCCCGATGATGACCGTAGTTTGAGGAGTTCATGTATTCACTATGTGTTAATGCTTTGGTCCAGTACTCTATTAAAAGGAGGCCTTAATATCCCTTAGTTTCCAATAGGACCCCGCTGCCACGGGAGGGTAGGACAAAAGATGTCATGCAAGTTCTTTTCCATAAGCATGTATGACTATATTCGGAATACATGCCTACATTACATTGATGAACTGGAGCTAGTTCTCTGTCACCCTATGTTATAACTATTGCATGAATAATCACATCCGGCATAATTATCCATCACCGATCCAATGCCTACGAGATTTTTGCATATTACTCCTTGCTTAGTTACTTTGCCGTTGCCACTGTTACAATCACTACAATACTGCTACTGTTACTTTTGCCACCGTTACCGTTACTTCCATACTACTCCCTCCGTCCCAAAATTCTTGTCTTAGAATTGTCCAAATACGGATGTATCAAGTCATGTTTTAGTATTAGGTACATCCGTATCTAGACAAATCTAAGACAAGAATTTTGGGACGGAGGGAGTACTTTGCTACTAAACACTTTGCTGCAGATATTAAGTTATCCAGGTGTGGTTGAATTGACAACTCAGCTGCTAATACTTGAGAATATTCTTTGGCTCCCCTTGTGTCGAATCAATAAATTTGGGTTGAATACTCTACCCTCGAAAACTGTTGCGATCCCCTATACTTGTGGGTTATCAAAGGCTAATTCGCCATTAGCAGGATAATTGCCCTATTATTAATAATCCAGTTATTAATCTAATTGACATTCATAGTAAGCACATAATATATTTCATTTCCATATTAAGGAAGCGGAATTTCATAATTGAAATACATCAGAGTACAACATGATATAGCTTCAGCACTCAGCTACCCCATTACACAACTGCACCAGCACCAAGTTTCACATGCAACATGTAGAACCTTTTGAAATTAGCATCATAGACGGTATATAGACAGATGCATCTCATCTAGAAAACTGCTGAAGCGGAAGGCGAATATTGAGCCTCCATTCATGTTGAAGGTCTTTGCAACTTTAGGCCAGTGCCTGTGGATGATTGACCGTCCGTCCTTTGTCCTCTTCAGGAACACTTCAATATTGAACCGTGGGTGTTGTATGAAAACCTTCCTCGCCTCCTGACCATAGAGGTGGTTTGAGAGGTAATCATCAGTGAACTGCTTTGGAAAGGCCT
The DNA here is from genome assembly GCF_018294505.1 of Triticum aestivum. Classification (NCBI taxonomy): domain Eukaryota; kingdom Viridiplantae; phylum Streptophyta; class Magnoliopsida; order Poales; family Poaceae; genus Triticum; species Triticum aestivum. The sequence goes on along the minus strand of NC_057814.1, from coordinate 430,117,965 downwards.
GAAAACAAGGATGTGCATAAATATCTTCTCTATATTGGAAATGGGGCAAAGGAATAAAAAAAGGCAAGGTATAATAGTTAGTACCATCTTGTAGTGAACTGATGTCTTCTTCATTGTGCAGACAAAGATCTTGTTATTTTTTGTCGCTAATTTCTTTATCCTAACAATCTTTCTCAGTTTCTTGATTTGATTGATACTCATGGACAACTCATTTCCCCATATGCAAAAAGGATCGAACAGTGGGTCAAAATCTCTGACAGCAGGACCTACATGTGCAAGACCAAATTGTTAAAAACCTAAATATTAGAATGGATCCTGTAATTGCACAATAATGTGCTATTAGACAACGGACCATGCACGTGCTAATCTCGATTTTAAACCTCAGTGCTTCCCATTGTTTCCCTGCAATACATATAAGGTAGTTAGTCATGAGGTTAAGTAAGGGTTCGCATGCTATCAGTAAAATATGTTGATGAAAAATAAGCACATTGCAGATTCATCAGATTAATTCAAGCCACATGGAAAACCCATTTATCCAAACCAAGCATGCTTAACAACTTGGAAATATAGCAATTGTATTTGTTTATCATGTATTTAGTATAGCCAAATTCGATTTATTTCTCACATGGTATACAATAACAGAATGCAGCCACAACAATTGGACATCGCATTGCAGAATTGAACAAGCATTTAACTAAACACCACAACAAATGAACCAAACATTAATTGAGCACCACATTACACAATATAACATACTCCTAATAGAAGATCAGACAGTTAACCAAACCAATCATGCTTAACAACTTGGAAATATAGCAATTGTATTTGTTTCTCATGTATTTAGTACAGCCAAATTCAATTTATTCCTCACATGGTATACAATAATAGAATGCACCCACAACTATTGAACATCGCATTGCAGAATTGAACCAAACAGTTAACTAAACACCACAGCACAAATGAACCATTAACTGAGCACCACATTGCACAATGTATAACCAAACCAAGCATGCTTGACAACTTGGAAATATAGCAATTGTATTCATTTCTCATGTATTTTGTAAAGATAAATTCGATTTATTTATCACATGGAAGACAATACAAAATTGCAGCCTGAAGAATTGAACATCACATTTGCAGAATTGAACCAAACAGTTAACTAAAGACGGCAACTAATTAACAAAACAGTTAATAAGTGAGCACCACACTGCACGACATATAGAACATATACACTAGAGCAACATATTGCATGGTAAAATTAGATAGCACAATTCACTAGAATTTGTGAAGGAAAGGCAGGAGCAGCACACGCAACGGGTAAACCGAGCATGCTTAACTGAAAGTGCGTTATATCGACTAGAGGGGGGTGAATAGGCGATTTTTATGAATTCTACACTGAGGAATTTGCAGGTGAGGAAATTCCTTAGCGAAGAACTACTTGCAGCGGAATAAGTACTCAAAAGTAAACATAGCAGAATACAAGCATGGTCATCATGATGAAATGAAGACGAGCACAGAGTACAGAAAGCGTAAACACAGGATAGCACAGGATGAAGACAAACAGAATACTGAGCCTGAATGTCATCAGCGGTGCTGGCATTTTCTTCAGTCGGCTGAGCAGATGCTTCAGCCTGAGGATTTTCTGGTTGTGTTGGGGCTGCAACCTTTGAAGTGAACTTTTCAGTCAATTTCACAAACCTGACTTTGGCTCCAAGCCAGTCAGCTCTGTATACGTCAAAGTCATCACTGAGGTTCTTGATCTCAGATTGAATGTTGACAAGTTCTTCAGTTGTCATTGAGACAACGTTTTTCTTCAGGAAGCGCTCCTTTTTGTACTGCGCTTTCTTGATTTGCCTGGCCTTCTCAAATTTCCGTTTTTCTTCTTGGATGAAGGCAGTCAGCATATGACTTTGGCCAGGAGTCAGCTTGAAATCAGGCATAGGAGTGTTGGGGTCCTTGTGCCAGAGATCGATGTAATCAAGGATCAACTTAGGATCCAAAAGCAGTGGCACATTTGTGCCCTTGGCTCTAGCGGCCCTGAGCTGCCTGTCTCTGATGATTTCGGCAAGTTCATCATCATCAGCTTCGTCTTCATCAGACGGCACTTGGAAGGCGGCCTGCTTCTTGTGAGGACTTGGGCGAGAGCCACGTCCAGCAGTGGCCTTTGTCTTCAGCAGAGAGGGTCCCGTTGAAGAATTTGGTGCGGCTAAGGAACTAGCAGAAGCTCCTGAGGCAATAGAGATGCCTGTTGTCCTTTGGCACGTGGCGAGATGCACAGGTGCTGAGGATTTGGACGGAGCAGCTGAGGACTTTAGCGGAGGAGCTGAGGACTTTGGAGGAGCAGGAGCAGTCTGAGGAGTTGGCCTTGAGGGCTTTGAACAATCTGGCCGTGAGGGCATTGAGGGTGAGGCACTTGTCTTATGAGCAGGCTTCTTTGCCATGGCCTTCTTCGGCTTGCTTGCAGAGGCCTCAGCAGTGGCAGCAGCAGTAGAGTCTTCGTTGAATTTCCTCACTGCTTCTTTTGCTTGTCTAGCCAATTTGGCCTGGCGCTTGGCCCATTCATCAGGATAGTCCTCACCGCGCTTGAGGCTGGTGGGATCTGCTATTTGGCCAGGTGCCAACAGAGGTCTTGGGCATGGAGGATTTAGAGCAAATTTCTTCATGTACTTGGGAGTAACATACCTGTACTCCCTCCATTCCCGTGCCCATCTCCTCTCTATCCTTTGGATGCGCACCTTGCGCTGATTTTTGTCCTCCTTGCCAAACTTGGCCTCATCAGGAGTGCAATAGTCCTTGTATATGTCATCAGGGATCTCAAAGGCAGTATTGACCTCATGCCTCTTTCCTCCTTTCTGCGGCTTCTTTCCATCAGCCATTTTATTTAGCTGAGGAATTTGGACAATTGAATTCTCTGAAGATGTATGCAACTTTTCTTCGAGGAACGCTGCAAATGAGTTAAGTTGATGAGAACCTAGTGATTCAGCAGCGGACATGTGTACCTGTGAACAGAGTATAGTTGCGAGGAATTTGGAGAGGTCATATGCGTTCTCAGAAGGTTTTTCAAAAAGAACAAGTTTGAGGAATTTGACCAGATGAGTCCTGAAGAATTTCACTAAGCATTATTTGTCTTAGGTTCCAGAGTTGTACAGATAAAAAATCCACACAATTGAGGAATCATGAAGAAAAATATTGCTTAGAGAAATGAATCAAGAACAGATGACATGTGAGGTATTTAGTGTGTGAGGATTTGATGAAAAAAACACCTTTGAAGATTTTGTAGAAATCATTTGAATCAACGAGGGTAGTAAAAGTAAATTTTAATTACCCTGGACGAAGAACACGATGAACTGGGAAGTGTAGATGTGAAGTTCGTCAGTTCAGATCTTCCACGCCCTAACTCGGCTGAGGAAGACAGCTACGGCGGCGGCGGAGAGAAGACATCTGCAGCCGGCGCGAGTACGACGGCGACGAGGTCGAGGCAGTGAAGCTCTTCCTCACCGGCGACGATGAAGTAGCGGCAGCACTAGGGTTTGAGAAGCTCGAGCTAGAGTGAGATCGAGCGGAGTAAAAGAGAAGTGAGGAAGGGGAGGGGTATTTATAGCCACGGTGAAAAACTGTTCGCCCAAAGAAATTGGACGAACGTGCCCCTGACCCTTCTCATTCGCTTGACATGTGTCACCCACGTACTGAGAAGTGGAGATCGTGTGTGATCGTGGGTGAATAGATAAGTGTTTTCATGGGATGCGGAACGGTTTGAGCGGCAAAGCCGAAAATTTAGATAAGATAAGTTAAAAGTTCCGTTCGCAAATTCTTCAGCTGACAAGGACACAGTGAAGATTTTGAACGAGTTTCAAATAGAACGCACATGAAGAATTTGTGAATAGATTAGGTTGAGTATATCATAGAGGGGGAAGGGTCCGATCACATTCACTTAGCAAAAATAGCAACTTGAAGAATTAGCAATAAATGAATGTTGTAGAGGACATAAACTCATATATATATAGCCAATGAAGAAAAACGACGAAAATGGTGAAGATATTGCAAAGTTTAAGAAAAAAAAGAACAACTGAGGAATTTCACAAACTGAGGAAAAACTCAAATTAAAGATTTTCAACTTTTGGTGGTGGCGTGACCCACCGTATAAGAATGATGATTTCAGACACCGCGTACAATTGTCGTAGGGCTCTGAGAATCCAATTCTTCGTTAATTTCTTCACACTTAGAGTGTTAGTCTTCATTGATTGAAGAAAAACGTTTCTTCATGTGTTGCACAACTAAGTCATCAATTTTGCATAAGTGTTAGGATGAGTGTCCTTTTCAGAGAACATTCGAAGATTCTAAGATATTTAGCTCACACCGCAACTTGCTAAATCTCTTTTCATCCAAGGGCTTTGTGAAGATATCGGCTAACTATTCTTCAGTCTTCACATGCTCAATAGAAATGTTGCCCTTCAACACATGATCACGAAGAAAATGATGACGAATCTGAATGTGCTTTGTCTTCGAGTGCTGAACTGGGTTGTGAGCAATCTTGATGTTACTCTCATTGTCACAAAAGAGAGGCACATTCTTCACGTTGACGCCGTAGTCCTTGAGAGTTTGCTTCACCCATAGCAATTGAGCACAGCAAGAACCAACAGCAATGTACTCAGCTTCAGCAGTAGACAGTGATACGCAGTTCTGTTTCTTCGAGGACCAACAGACCGAAGATCTTCCGAGGAAATGGCATGTGCCAGATGTTGACTTGCGGTCCACACGATCACCGGCATAGTTAGAGTCAGAATATCCAATGAGATCAAAAGCCGAGCCCTTGGGGTACCATAATCCAAGTGTTGGTGTGTGAGCTAGATATCGAAGAATATGCTTCACAGCCTTATGGTGTGATTCCTTCGGTGTAGCTTGAAATCGGGCACACATGCAAACACTAAGCATAATATCTGGCCTAGATGCACATAGGTACAATAAAGAACCAATCATGGGGCGATATACCTTTTGATCGAAGTCAATACCATTATCATCAGTGCATAGATGGCCATTTGTGGGCATAGGGATTTTGACGCCTTTGCAATCTTGCATGCCGAATTTCCTCAATACATCCTTGAGGTATTTCTCCTGAGATATGAATATGCCATTGTGCTGTTGACGAATTTGAAGACCTAAAAAGAATTTCAATTTCCCATCATAGACATTTGATATTCTTCACTCATCATATAGGCAAATTCATCACTGTAACGTTGGTCAGTACAGCCAAAGATAATATCATCAACATATATTTGGCACACAAACAGTTCACCATCATAAGATTTAGTGAAAAGAGTAGGGTCGAGTGAAGCGGGTTTGAAGCCTTTCTTCATGAGGAATTCCTTCAAAGTGTCATACCACGCCCGAGGGGCCTGCTTGAGGCCATAGAGGGCCTTATTAAGTCTGAAGACTTTGTCAGGATGCTTTGGATCTTCAAAACCTGGGGGTTGAGCAACATATACTTCTTCCTCAAGCTTACCATTGAGGAATGCACTTTTCACATCCATTTGATATAGAGTGATATCATGATGGTTAGCATAAGCAAGTAATATTCGAATAGCCTCAAGTCTAGCAACAGGTGCAAAAGTTTCATCGAAGTCAATTCCTTCAACCTGTGTGTAGCCTTGAGCTACAAGTTGTGCCTTATTCCTCACCACAAGGCCATTTTCATCTTGCTTGTTGCGGTAGATCCACTTTGTGCCAATGATATTGTGCTTGCGAGGATCTGGATGTTTGACCAGTTCCCAGACGTTGTTGAGCTTGAACTGATGTACTTCTTCTTGCATAGCTTGAATCCACCCAGGCTCCAGAAATGCTTCATCTACCTTAGCGGGCTCTGTGATAGAGACAAAAGCAAAGTGCCCACAAAAGTTAGATAAATGTGAAGCTATTGAGCGTGTGAGAGGACCTGGTGCTTCAGTGTCATCGATGATTTTCTCAGTCTGCACTTCTTTTGCAATGCGAGGATGAGCGGGTTGTCGTCGAGGAATTTGATTAGCATTTTCTTCAGCACCATTTTCTTCAGGTGCATTAGCTCGACTTTCTTCACGTTCTGGAATGAATTCTTCAGCAGATTCTTCGGTAGGAATGACATCCTCAGTAGCCTTGAACTTGATAGTTTCCTCGGGTGCTGGTTCATCTATCACATAAGGTAGGTGCTCTCTTTGCGAGCCATTAGTTTCATCGAACCGCACATCTACAGTTTCAACAACCTTGTGAAGAACGTTGTTGAAGACTCTATAGGTGTGCGAGTCCTTTCCGTAACCAAGCATGAAACCTTCATGTGCTTTCGGTGCAAATTCAGAGTTGTGATGAGGATCTCTAATCCAACATTTAGCACCGAAGACTTTGAAATAACTCACATTGGGTTTCTTGTCAGTGAGGAGTTCATATGCAGTCTTCTTGAAGAATTTGTGAAGATATACTCTGTTGATGACGTGGCATGCAGTATCAATTGCCTCAATCCAGAAACGACGAGGCGTCTTGTATTCATCAAGCATAGTGCGAGCCATCTCAACGAGAGTCCTGTTCTTGCGCTCCACGACGCCATTCTGTTGAGGAGTATAAGGAGCAGATAACTCATGAGTAATACCAAGTTCATCAAGATAGTCATCAAGACCAGAATTCTTGAACTCGGTTCCATTGTCACTTCTGATGTGCTTGATCTTCACACCAAAGTTGGTTGAAGCCCTCGAGGAAAATCGTTTGAAGACTTCCTGCACTTCGTGTTTGTAAGTGACAATATGTACCCATGTGTAACGAGAGTAATCATCAACAATAACAAAGCCATATAGAGATGCATCATTTGTAACTGCAGAATAATGGTTAGGGCCGAAGAGATCCATATGAAGTAATTCAAATGGTCGAGTGGTAGTCATGATTGTCTTCGCTGGATGTTTGGCCTTGGTCATCCTTTCCAGCTTCACAGGCTCCGCATAAGTGATCCTTGAGGAATTTGACATTCTCAATGCCAATGACATGCTTCTTCTTCGCAAGCGTGCGCAAATTCCTCATGCCTGCATGACCAAGTCATCGATGCCATAGCCAGCCTTCTGAAGCTTTTGCAAGTAGGCATACGGATGGTTGTGGTCCTGTAGAGAAATCAACAATATACAAGTCTCCTCTCCTAAAGCCTTCGAAGACTTTGGAATTGTCAGCTTCGATGATCACAACACAACGATACTTGCCAAAGACAACAACCATATCAAGATCACAAAGCATTGAGACAGACATGAGGTTGTATCCTAAGGACTCGACAAGCATGACTTTGTCCATGTGTCGATCCTTTGAGATCGCAACCTTACCTAGGCCCAATACCTGACTTTTGCCTTTGTCAGCGAAGATGATATGCTTCAGATGCGATGGAGATAAGGGAGCATCCATCAATAGATTCTTGTCACCAGTCATGTGATTTGTACATCCACTATCGAGGACCCACTCAGTGGCTTTGGGTTGATCATCCTGCAGATGAATTAGTGTAGCTTACGAACTCATATACTTCTTCAGTGAAGAATATGACATCAATTTCATCAGATCAATTTCATCAAGTAGTAGAACAGATAAAGCAATATGAGGACGTGAGAAATGAAAGTTCATTTCTTCATGATTAGCCTGCGTCCTTTCAGGCAATTTCAGGTCTCCAGCAAATTCTTCAGACGTTTACGCACGTCTGGAGACCTGACCCTGCAGAAGAAATTAGTTCTTTTTCTTCACCACCCACATCTGAAGGGGTAGCAAAGAGTTCATCACTCTGCGAGCTCCATACGAGAAATTTGGCATAGAAGCCAGTCCATTTCGTTTCACATAAGAGGGGTTAGGATAAGCATATGAATAAGCAGAGAAATTCTTCGAGGACTTATGAACATAATGGTTTGAAGAATAATGCACATATTCATAGCCCTTAGCTCTTCCCTGCGAAACAGAGGGGTTAGCACGATGATGTTCATATGAGGACTTGGATCCTTTTGAGGAATTTGATCTGGGGTTCCTATTCTTCACAGGTGGTGTCATGAGGACATTCACCTGAAGACTTTCAAGGCACCGTTTGGGAACCCAGATTTTCTTCATAGGGGAACGTTCGTGCAGTTAGTGCTAACATATCTAGCAAATACTTCACCATTCTGATTTTTGAACAGTTTATAGTTGGAGTCAAATGATGCATCAGAAGAATGAGAAGATTCACATGTAAAGCCAGATAGATTAGATGGATCAACTGGAGGTCCCTTTGCAGCAACCCATGAGGTTTTTGGGTACTGCTCAGGCTTCCGATATGTACCATCAGCATTGAGTTTCCTCTCAAAGGCAATACCCTCTTTCCTGGGGTTCCTGTTGAGGATCTGCTTTTTAAGCACATCACAAAGAGTTTGATGCCCTTTGAGGCTTTTGTACATGTCTGTCATATACAATTCCTTCAACCCTACATCATCAGTGATACTAGCAATGTCCTCAGATGAGGAATTAGTGATAGCAGAGACAGTTAAAGAATGTGTAGCATTAGAAGCATTTGAACATTCAGGTGAAGAATTAGCAGATTCACGTTCAATGCACTTCAAACATGGAGGAACAAATTCTTCCTGATTAGCGCTGATTTGTTGAGCAAGTAATGAATCGCGCTCCTTCTGAAGATCTTCATAACTCACTCTTAGCTTTTCAAAATCTTGCTTTCTTTGAAGAAATTCATAAGAAAGCTTCTCATGATCAGATAAGAGAGTGTTATGATGGCCTTGAAGGTTGTCAAACCTAGACTGAAGTCTGTGAAGATTTTCAGTCAAGGTTTTAGTGTGGTCCATTTCTTCACCCAACATATCATCACTTTTGTCTAGCATGTTTTGAACCTTTTCAAAAGCCTTTTGTTGTTTCACAGCAATCTTAGCAAGTTTAGAGTAGTTGGGCTTGAGGTTTTCATCAGATTCATTCTCACTTGATTCAGAGGAGGTGTATTTGAGTACCTTGGCACCCTTTGCCATGAAGCAATAGGTGGGAGCGTAGTCATCATTACCTTCATCAGCCTTGTTGGTGAAGTCACTTTCTTCAGAGTTGAAGATAGACTTGCTGACGAATGCAGTAGCGAGGGCTAGGCTCGCCACACCGGATTCGGACTCCTCAGATGCCTCCTCTTCCTCATTTTCTTCAGATTCAGCCTCAGAGTCCATTTCCTTGCCAATGAATGCCCGAGCCTTCTTGGAGCTGCTCTTCTTGTGAGATGAAGACTTTGAGGATTTTGATGATGAAGACTTTGAGGATTTCTTCTTCTTCTTCGCATCATCAGAATTTTAATCCTTGTATTTCTTCTTCTTTGATTCCTTTTCCCACTGAGGACAATCTTGAATGTAGTGACCAGGTTTCTTGCATTTGTGGCAAAGCCTCTTCTTGTAGTCACTGGATGAGGAATCATTGCTCCTTGAGGGTTTTCCAAAGCGACCACGTCTTGAGAACTTCTGGAATTTCTTCACGAGCAGTGCTAGTTCATGGCTCAGTTCTTCAGGATCTTCAAGGCTGTTGCCAGAGTCTTCATCTTCAGACTCAGAAACTGCCTTGGCCTTCAGTGCACGTGACCTGGCATAGCTCGAACCATAGAGATCTCTCTTTTCAGCAAGCTGGAACTCATGAGTATTTAGCCTCTCGAGGATGTCAGCAGGATCAAGTGACTTGTAGTCAGCATGCTCTTGTATCATCAGTGCCAGAGTATCAAATGAGGAATCAAGCGATCTCAGCAATTTCTTCACCACCTCATGGTCGGTGATGTCAGTGGCACCAAGTGCTTGAAGCTCATTTGAGATGTCAGTGAGGCGATCGAAGGTTTGTTGAACATTTTCATTGTCGAGTCTTTTGAAGCGGTTGAAGAGATTGCGAAGAACGTCAACTCGAGAGTCACGCTGTGTTGAGACTCCTTCATTCACTTTGGACAGCCTATCCCAGATAAGCTTCGCAGTTTCCAAAGCACTCACTCTTCCATACTGCCCTTTGCTTAGATGGCCACATAAGATGTTCTTCGCTTGAGAATCGAGTTGCTTGAATCTCTTCACATCAGTAGCATTCAGAGAAGGTGTGACTGAGGGAACACCATTTTCCACAACATACCAGAGATCGTTATCAATTGCCTCAAGATGCATTCGCATCTTATTCTTCCAGTAGGGGTAGTCCGTCCCATCGAAGGTAGGACACCCAGCAGAGACCTTGATCATACCTGCGGTCGACATAACTAAAACTCCAGGCGGTTAAACCAAAATCACACAGAACAAGGGAGTACCTTGCTCTAATACCAATTGAAAGTGCGTTATATCGACTAGAGGGGGGTGAATAGGCGATTTTTATGAATTCTTCACTGAGGAATTTGCAGGTGAGGAAATTCCTTAGCGAAGAACTACTTGCAGCGGAATAAGTACTCAAAAGTAAACATAGAAGAATACAAGCATGGTCATCATGATGAAATGAAGACGAGCACAGAGTATAGAAAGCGTAAACGCAGGATAGCACAAGATGAAGACAAATAGACTGAAGAAATTGAACTGAGGAAATTGAGAAAATCCTCAGTCAAAGTCTTCAAACACATATATGAACAAGTGCACAACACAGTTATGAGGGAATGAAAGAGTTGAGGAAATAGAACCAGTAAGCTTGGTGAAGACAATGATTTGGTAGACCAGTTCCAACTGCTGTCTCAGTTGTACGTCTGGTTGGAGCGGCTAGGTATTTAAACCTGAGGACACACAGTCCCGGACACACAGTCCTCACCGTATTCTCCTTGAGCTAAGGTCACACAGACCTCGCCCAATCACTCGTGGTAAGTCTTCAGGTGACTTCCAAACCTTCACAAACTCGGTCACTCGGCAATCCACAATTCCTCTTGGATGCTCTAGACCATGACGCCTAACCGTCTGGAAGAAGCACAGTCTTCAAAGGTAAAAAGCGTCGGATCCACGCAGGATCAATCTCTTAAGTGATGCTCAATCACTTTGGGTTTGTAGGTGTTTGGGTTTGGGTTTTCCTCAAAATGGCAAGGGTCACTAGATGATTTGTAAGTCTTCAATACACCAAAATCACTAAGGGTCACTAGATGCACTTACATTAACCGGTGTAGCTAGCAAATGGCAAGGTGCTCCTCCAAGATTTGGGGGTCAGCACGAATGGCAGCCATCGCGACCTCATCCGCGCGTGCGGCCGCGATTTGCTTCTCCGCTGCCAAATGCTCCTTGAGATCCTGGCTATACTGCATGCACCATGGCTTAGGGCGGCGCTTATTTGGTGGAGGGTCGGTGATTTGGGTGGAAGGTGTCGCGCTCGCGCCGGTGGTCGGGGCATGTGGGATGTGGAAGGAGGAGGAGGATGGGGGTCGGGTGTGGATTACCTGCCTGGATAGACGAGGCCGAGCAGCATGAACAAGGGTCGCCGGCGAGGAGGCAGCGCTGCAAGCAAGGAGTGAAGGTTTCAACTTGGAAAGGAAGGCGGAAACAGGGGAAATGTGGATTTTTGTAAGAGGGAGGGGGCAGGGAGGTAGATATTGTTGGGGAACGCAGTAATTTCAAAAAATTCCTACGAACACGCAAGATCTATCTAGGAGAAGCATAGCAATGAGTGGGGAGAGTGTGTCCACGTACCCTCGTAGACCGAAAGCGGAAGCGTTTAGTAACGCGGTTGATGTAGTCAAACTTCTTCGCGATCCAACAGATCCAAGTACCGAACGTACGGCACCTCCGCGTTCCGCACACGTTCAGCTCGATGACGTCCCTCGTGCTCTTGATCCAGTTGAGGACGAGGGTGAGTTCCGTCAGCACGACGGCGTGGCGACAGTGATGATGAAGTTACCGACGCAAGGCTTCACCTAAGCACTACGACGATATGACCGAGGTGTGTAACTATGGAGGGGGGCACCGCACATGGCTAAGACAAATCTTGGAGTGCCTTTGGGGTGCCCCCTACCCACGTATATAAAGGAGGGAGGAAGAGGAGGCCGGCCCTAGAGGGGGCGCGCCAAGGGGGGAGTCCTACTTGGACTCCCGGTCTAAGTAGGATTCGGCCCCCCCTTTCCTATTCCAACTAGGAGAAGGAAAGGAAGGAGGAAGAGGGGAGAAGGAAGGAGGGGGCGCCGCCCCCTTGCTACCTCTTGAGCATGCGTTGGTTTTCCCTTGAAGAGGAAAGGGTGATGCAGCAAAGTAGCGTAAGTATTTCCCTTAGTTTTTGAGAACCAAGGTATCAATCCAGTAGGAGACTACACGCAAATCGCCTAGTACCTGCACAAACAATCAAGAACCTTGCAACCAACACGATAAAGGTGTTGTCAATCCCTTCACGGCCACTTGCAAAAGTGAGATCTGATAAAGATAATAAAGTAAATATTTTTAGTATTTTTGTTTATAGATTGGAAAGTAAAGATTGCAAAATAGTAAACGAGATGCGATGTAAATAAAAGTGATTCAAGATAATAGGAAAGAGAACCAGGGGCCACAGGTTTCACTAGTGGCTTCTCTCAAGATAGCATATCTTATGGTGGGTGAACAAATTACTGCCGAGCAATTGATAGAAAAGCGCATAGTTATGAGAATATCTAGGATATGATCATAAACATAGGCATCACGTCCGTGTCAAGTAGACCGAAATGATTCTGCATCTACTACTATTACACCACACATCGACCGCTATCCAGCATGCATCTAGAGTATTAAGTTCATAAGAACAGAGTAACGCATTAAGCAAGATGACATGATGTAGAGGGATAAACTCAAGCAATATGATATAAACCCCATCTTTTTATCCTCGATGGCAACAATACAATACGTGTCGGTTCCCTTTCTGTCACTAGGATCGAGCACCGCAAGATTGAACCCAAAGCTAAGCACTTCTCGCATTGCAAGAAAGATCAATCTAGTAGGCCAAACTAAACCGATAATTCAAAGAGACTTGCAAAGATATCAAATCATGCATATAAGAATTCAAAGAAGAACCAAGTATTATTCCTAGATAGACTTGATCATAAACCCACAATTCATCGGATCTCGGCAAACACAGCGCAAAAAGTATTACATCGAATAGATCTCCAAGAAAATCGAGGAGAACTTTGTATTGAGAATCAAAGAGAGAGAAGAAGCCATCTAGCTAATAACTATGGACCCGAAGGTCTGTGGTAAACTACTCACACATCGTCGGAGAGGCTATGGTGTTGATGTAGAAGCCCTCCGTGATCGATTCCCCCTCCAGCGGAGCGCCGGAGAAGGCCCCAAGATGGGATCTCATGGGTACAGAAGGTTGCGGCGATGGAAAAGTGGTTTCATGGCTGTCCTTGATGTTTTTAGGGTATAAGAGTATATATAGGCAAAAGAAGTAGGTCGATGGAGCTACGAGGGGCCCATGAGGGTGGGGGCGTGCCTCCCCCCTGGGCGCGCCCTCCTGCCTCGTGGCCGCCTCGTTGCGTCTCTGACTTGAACTCCAAGTCTCCTGGATTGCGTTAGTTCCAAGAAAGATCCTCGCGAAGGTTTCGTTCCGTTTGGATTCCGTTTGATATTCCCTTTCTGCGAAACACTGAAATAGGCAAAAAAACAGCAATTTGCACTGGGCCTCCGGTTAGTAGGCTAGTCCCAAAAATAATATAAAAGAGCACAATAAAGCCCATTAAACATCCAAAACAGATAATATAATAGCATGGAACAATCAAAAATTATAGATACGTTCCAACGTATCAAGCATCCCCAAGCTTAATTCCTGATCGTCCTTGAGTAGGTAAATGATAAAAACGGGATTTTTGATGTGGAATGCTACCTAGCATAATTTATCAATGTAATTTTCTTTATTGTGGCATGAATGTTCATATCAGAATGATTCAAGACAAAAGTTAATATTGACATAAGAATAATAATACTTCAAGCATACCAACAAAGTAATCATGTCTTCTCAAAATAACATGGCCAAAGAAAGTTCATCCCTACAAAATCATATAGTTTGGCTATGCTCCATCTTCGTCACACAAAATACCCAAATCATGAACAACCCCGGTTTCAGCCAAGCAATTGTTTCATACTTTAGTATTTTCAAACTTTTTCAACTTTCACACAATACATGAGCGTGAGCCATGGACATAGCACTATAGGTGGAATAGAATGGTGGTTGTGGAGAAGACAAAAAAGGGAGGAAGATGGTCTCACATCAACTAGGCGTATTAATGGGCTATGGAGATGCCCATCAATAGATATCAATGTGAGTGAGTAGGGATTGCCATGCAACGGATGCATTAGAGCTATAAATGTATGAAAGCTCAACAAAAGAAACTAAATGGGTGTGCATCCAACTTGCTTGCTAACGAAGACCTAGGGCATTTGAGGAAGCCCATTGTTGGAATATACAAGCCAAGTTCTATAATGAAAATTCCCACTAGTATATGAAAGTGACAAAATAAGAGACTCTCTATAATGAAGATCATGGTGCTACTTTGAAGCATAAGTGTGGAAAAAGGATAGTAGCATTGTCCCTTCTCTCTTTTTCTCTCATTTTTATGGCCTTTCTCTTTTTTTTTGTGGCCTTTCTTTTTTATGGCCTTTCTCTTTTTTTTGTGGCCTTTCTTTTTTTTATGGCCTTTCTTTTTTTATTTCCTCACATGGGACAATGCTCTAATAATGAAAATCATCACACTTATATTTATTTACAACTCAAGAATTACAACTCAATACTTAGAACAAAATATGACTCTATGTGAATACCTCCGGCGGTGTACCGGGATGTGCAATGAATCAAGAATGACATGTATGAAAAATTATGAATGGTGGCTTTGCCACAAATACGATGTCAACTACATGACCATGCAAAGCAATATGACAATGATGAAAACGTGTCATAATAAACGGAACGGTGGAAAGTTGCATGGTGATATATCTCAGAATGGCTATGGAAATGCCATAATAGGTAGGTATGGTGGCTGTTTTGAGGAAGGTAAATGGTGGGTTTATGGTACCGACGAAAGTTGCGGTACTAGAGAGGCTAGCAATGATGGAAGGGTGAGTGTGCGTATAATCCATGGACTCAGCATTAGTCATAAAGAACTCACATACTTATTGCAAAAATCACAAGTCATCAAAACAAAGTACTACACGCATACCCCTAGGGGAAGGGTTGGTAGGAGTTAACCATCGCGCGATCCCGACCTCCACACAAAGGAAGACAATCAAAGAAATACCTCATGCTTCAAATTTGTTACACAATGGTTACCATACGTGCATGCTACGGGACTTGCAAACCTCAACACAAGTATTTCTCAAATTCACAACTACTCTACTAGCATGACTCTAATATCACCATCCTCATATCTCAAAACGACCATCAAGCATCAAACTTCTCATAGTATTCAATGCACTTTATATGAAAGTTTTTATTATACCCATCTTGGATGCCCATCATATTAGGACTAGTTTTATAACCAAAGCAAATTACCATGCTGTTCTAAAATACTCTCAAAATGATATAAGTGAAGCACAAGAGATCAATAATTTCTATAAAATAAAACCACCACCGTGCTCTACAAAGATATAAGTGAAGTACTAGAGCAAAATTATCTAGCTCAAAAAATATAAGTGAAGCACATACAGTATTCTAATAAATTCCGATTCATGTGTGTTTCTCTCAAAAGGTGTGTACAGCAAGGATGATTGTGGTAGACTAAAAATCAAAGACTCAAATCATACAAGACGCTCCAAGAAAAACACATATCATGTGGTGAATAAAAATATAGCCTCAAGTAAAGTTACCGATAGACGAAGACGAAAGAGGGGATGCCTTCTAGGGCATCCCCAAGCTTAGGCTTTTGGTTGTCCTTGAATTTTACCTTGGGGTGCCTTGGGCATCCCCAAGCTTAGTCTCTTGCCACTCCTTATTACAAAATCCATCAAATCTTTACCCAAAAACTTGAAAACTTCACAACACAAAACTTAACAGAAAATCTCGTGAGCTTCGTTAGTACAAGAAAACAAACCACCACTTTAAGATACTGTGATGAACTCATTCTTTATTTATATTGGTGTTAAACCTACTGTATTCCAACTTCTCTATGGTTCATACCCCCCGATACTACTCATAGATTCATCAAAATAAGCAAACAACACATGAAAAACAGAATCTGTCAAAAACAGAACAGTCTGTAGCAATCTGTAACTTTCGAATACTTTTGTTACTCCAAAAATCCTAAGAAATTAGGAGGTCCTAAGAAATTTGTTTATTAATCTTCTGCAAAAAGAATCAACTGAAAATCACGTTTCTGTTATTTATGAAAACTATTTCCGTGCGCTCAAAAGTTTATGTTTTTCAGCAAGATCAAATTAACTATCACCGTAGGTTATCCTAAAGGTTCTACTTGGCACAAACACTAATTAAAACACAAAACCACATCTAACCAGAGGCTAGATGAATTATTTATTACTAAACAGGAACAAAAAGCAAAGAACAAAAATAAAATTGGGTTGCCTCCCAACAAGCGCTATCGTTTAACGCCCCTAGCTAGGCATGAAAACAAGAATAGATCTAGGTATTGTCGTCTTTGGTATGCAATCCATAAGTGGCTCTCATAATAGATTCATAAGGTAATTTGATATTCTTTCTAGGAAAGTGTTCCATGCCTTTCCTTAACGGAAATTGAAATCTAATATTTCCTTCTTTCATGTCAATAATTGCACCGATCGTTCTAAGGAAAGGTCTACCAAGAATAATAGGACATGTAGGATTGCAACCTATATCAAGAACAATGAAATCTACGGGCACATCCTATTTACAACAATAAGAACATCATTAATCCTTCCCATAGGTTCCTTAATGGTGGAATCCGCAAGGTGCAAATTTAAAAAACAATCATCAAATTCACGAAAACCTAACACATCACACAAAGTTTTTGGAATCGTGGAAACACTATCACCCAAATCACACAAAGCATAGCATTCATGATCTTTAATCTTAATTTTAATAGTTGGTTCCCACTCATCATAAAGTTTTCTAGGAATAGAAACTTCTAGTTCAAGCTTTTCTTCATAAGATTGCATTAAGGCATCAACGATGTGTTTAGTGAAAGCTTTACTTTGACTATACGCATGAGGAGAATTTAACATGGATTGCAACAAGGAAATACAATCTATCAAAGAGAAATTATCATAATTAAATTCCTTGACATCCAAAATAGTGGGTTCATTGCTATATAAAGTTTTGACCTCTTCAATCCCACTTTTATTAATTTTTGCATCAACATCTAAAAACTTCGAATTATTGGGACGCCTTTTAACTAAAGTTGACTCATCTCCAGTCCCATATTTATCAAGATTCATATTGGAAAACAAATATTTAATAGGGTATACATCAATCACTTTTAGATCTTCATCTTTATTGTCATGAAAACTAGAAGAACACGCTTTTACAAAGCAATCTTTTTTAGCACGCAACCTAGCGGTTCTTTCTTTGCACTCATCAATGGCAATTCTCTTGGCTTTGAGAGACTCATTGATATCATGCTTAGGTGGAATAGATCTCAGTTTCAAATAATCCACATCAAGAGAAATTCTATCCACGTTCCTAGCCAACTCATCAATCTTAAGCAATTTTTCTTCAACCAAAGCATTAAAATTCTTTTGCAAACTCATAAATTCTTTAACACTAATCTAAAATCAAAGGGCATCTTATTAAAATTTCCATAAGAGTTGTTGTAGGAATTACCATAATTATTAGAGGAATTACCAGGAAACTGCCTAGGACTAAAGTTTCCTCTATACGCGTTGTTACCAAAATTGTTCCTACCAACAAAATTCACATCCATAGATTCATTATTATTCTCAATAAAAGTGGACAAAGGAATATCATTAGGATCAGAAGAAACACTCCTATTAGCAAACAATTTCATAAGTTCATCCATCTTTCCACTCAAAACATTAATCTCTTCAATCGCATGAACTTTTTTACTAGTGGATCTTTCGGTGTGCCATTGAGAATAACTAACCATAATATTATCTAGGAGTTTAGTAGCTTCTCCTAAAGTGCTTTCCATAAAAGTGCCTCCCACGGCCGAATCTAAAAGATTTCTAGAAGCAAAATTCAATCCGGCATAAAATTTTTGTATAATCATCCATAAATTCAAACCATGTGTAGGGCAATTACGTATCATTAATTTCATTCTCCCAAGCTTGTGCGACATGCTCATGATCAAGTTGCTTAAAATTCATAATATCGTTTCAAAGAGAGATTATCTTAGCGGGAGGAAAATACTTAGAGATAAAAGCATCTTTGCACTTATTCCATGAGTCAATACTATTTTTAGGCAAAGAAGAGAACCAAGTTTTAGCACGATCTCTAAGCGAAAACGGAAACAACTTCAATTTAACAATATCATTATCCACATCTTTCTTCTTTTGCATGTCACACAAATCAACGAAGTTGTTTAGATGGGTAGCGGCATCTTCACTAGGAAGGCCAGAAAATTGATCTTTCATGACAAGATTCAACAAAGCAGCATTAATTTCACAAGATTCAGCATCAGTAGTAGGAGCAATTGGAGTGCTAAGAAAATCATTGTTGTTGGTATTGGAAAAGTCACACAATTTAGTATTATCTTGAGCCATCGTGACAAGCAATCGATCCGACAACCAAGCACACAAGAAGCAAGCGAAAAAGAGATGAACGGGAAATATGCGAGGAAAAGGCAAAGGCAAAGGTTTTTGAAAATCGTTTTAGAAGTGGGGGAGAGGAAAACGAGAGGCGAATGGCAAATAATGTAATGCGAGGGAGAAGAGTTTGTGAGGGGTACTTGGTATGTCTTGACTTGAGCGTAGATCTCCCCGGCAAGGGCGCCAGAAATCCTTCTTGCTACCTCTTGAGCATGCGTTGGTTTTCCCTTGAAAAGGAAAGGGTGATGCAGCAAAGTAGCGTAAGTATTTCCCTCAGTTTTTGAGAACCAAGGTATCAATCCAGTAGGAGACTACATGCAAATCGCCTAGTACCTGCACAAACAATCAAGAACCTTGCAACCAACGCGATAAAGGTGTTGTCGATCCCTTCACGGCCACTTGCAAAAGTGAGATCTGATAAAGATAATAAAGTAAATATTTTTGGTATTTTTTGTTGTATAGGTTGGAAAGTAAAGATTGCAAAATAGTAAACGAGATGCGATGTAAATAAAAGTGATTCATGCCACAGGTTTCACTAGTGGCTTCTCTCAAGATAGCATATCTTACGGTGGGTGAACAATTACTGCCGAGCAATTGATAGAAAAGCGCATAGTTATGAGAATATCTAGGCAATGATCATAAACATAGGCATCACGTCCGTGTCAAGTAGACCAAAACGATTCTGCATCTACTACTATTACTCCACACATCGACCGTTATCCAGCATGCATCTAGAGTATTAAGTTCATAAGAACAAAGTCACGCATTAAGCAAGATGACATGATGTAGAGGGATAAACTCAAGCAATATGATATAAAACCCCTCTTTTTATCCTCGATGGCAACAATACAATACGTGTCGGTTCCCTTTCTGTCACTGGGATCGAGCACCGCAAGATTGAACCCAAAGCTAAGCACTTCTCGCATTGCAAGAAAGATCAATCTAGTAGGCCAAACTAAACCGATAATTCGAAGAGACTTGCAAAGATATCAAATCATGCATATAAGAATTCAGAGAAGAACCAAATATTATTCATAGATAGACTTGATCATAAACCCACAATTCATTGGATATCGGCAAACACACCGCAAAAAGTATTACATCGAATAGATCTCCAAGAAAATCAAGGAGAACTATGTATTGAGAATCAAAGAGAGAGAAGAAGCCATCTAGCTAATAACTATGGACCCGAAGGTCTGTGGTAAACTACTCACACATCAGCGGAGAGGCTATGGTGTTGATGTAGAAGCCCTCCGTGATCGATTCCCCTCCTGCGGAGCGCCGGAAAAGGCCCCAAGATGGGATCTCACAGGTACAGAAGGTTGTGGCAGTGGAAAAGTGGTTTCGTGGCTCTCCTCGATGTTTTTAGGGTATAAGAGTATATATAGGCGAAAGAAGTAGGTCGGTGGAGCTACGATGGGCCACAAGGGTGGGGGGCGCGCCTACCCCCCATCGGCGCGCCCTCCTGCCTCGTGGCCGCCTCGTTGTGTCTCTGACTTCAACTCCAAGTCTCCTGGATTGCGTTTGTTCCAAGAAAGATCCTCGCGATGGTTTTGTTCCGTTTGGATTCCGTTTGATATTCCTTTTCTGCGAAACACTGAAATAGGCAAAAAACAACAATTTGCACTCGGCCTCCCGTTAGTAGGTTAGTCCCAAAAATAATATAAAAGAGCATAATAAAGCCCATTAAACATCCAAAACAGATAATATAATAGCATGGAACAATAAAAAACTATATATACGTTGGAGACGTATCACCCCTCCTAGTCCAATTCGGACCAGCCCATGGGGGGGCGCGGCCACCCCTTGAGGCCCTTCTCTCCTTTCCCGTATGGCCCATTAAGGCCCACTACTTCCCCCGGCAAATTCCCGTAACTCTCCGGTACTCCGAAAAATACCCGAATCACTCGGAACCTTTCCGATGTCCGAATATAGCCTTCCAATATATCGATCTTTACCTCTCGACCATTTCAAGACTCCTCATCATGCCCATGATCTCATCCGAGACTCCGAACAAACTTCGGTCATCAACTCACATAACTCATAATACAAATCATCATCGAACGTTAAGCGTGCAGACCCTACGGGTTTGGGAACTATGTAGACATGACCGAGACACATCTCCGGTCAATAACCAATAGAGGAACCTGGATGCTCATATTGGCTCCTACATATTCTACGAAGATCTTTATCGGTCAAACCGCATAACAACATACGTTGTTCCCTTTGTCATCGGTATGTTACTTGCCCGAGATTCGATCGTCGGTATCCTCATACCTAGTTCAATCTCGTTACCGGCAAGTCTCTTTACTCGTTTCATAATGCATCATCCCACAACTAACTCATTAGTCACATTGCTTGCAAGGCTTATAGTGATGTGCATTACCAAGAGGGCCCAGAGATACCTCTCCGAAACACGGAGTGGCAAATCCTAATCTCGATCTATGCCAACCCAACAAATACCTTTGGAGACACCTATAGAGCACCTTTATAATCACCCAGTTACGTTGTGACGTTTGGTAGCACACAAAGTGTTCCTTCGGTAAACGGGAGTTGCATAATCTCATAGTCTGAGGAACATGTATAAGCCATGAAGAAAGCAATAGCAACATACTAAACGATCAAGTGCTAAGCTAACGGAATGGGTCAAGTCAATCACATCATTCTCCTAATGATGTGATCCCGTTAATCAAATGACAACACATGTCTATGGTTAGGAAACATAACCATCTTTGATAAATGAGCTAGTCAAGTAGAGGCATACTAGGGACACTCTGTTTTTGTCTATATATTCACACATGTACTAAGTTTCCGGTTAATACAATTTTAGCATGAATAACAAACATTTATCATGATATAAGGAAATAAACAATAACTTTATTATTGCCTCTAGGGCATATTTCCTTCAGATATTTCCGCGGCAGCCGAAAATTTGGAATCGCTTCAGCGAAAAAACTGGCGCGCAAAGTGTCATCAGACACGGTCCCTTATTCAGAACTGTGTACGATATGTGAACATCGCAAACGATTCATATAGCTTAACCTGTGTGCGATGAGTTTGAACATCAAAAATTTTGGTTCAAATTTCCATGGTTACAGTGGTCATCCACGCCATTGCATAATTTGGGTACACAAAGGAGACTACAACACACCCACACTTCTTAATCAATCAAGTTCAGCAATTAAACAGAGCTAGCCGACCTAAACATTACTCTAACAAATTAGAGACCAATGTTCTTAATTAAACAAAACAAAGAGTACTACTATGGCTGGTGCTCGTCGATCTCCGCTGCCGCCTCCATGTCCAGCTCGCGCCCGACGGTCTCCATGGCATCCATCGCACCATACTCGGCAAGCACCTCGCCATCCGCGTCCTCCATCTCTTTGGAAAAGGCCGCCACGAGCTGGGCGTGGGCGACCGTGATCTGGGCTTGGATGGGCTCCGTCGTCGCAAGGTATGCGGCGGAGGAACGGACGACTGCTCGAACGCTCTCGGCGATTGCCAGCTCTTCGGTTGTGGGTTGTCGACTGTTGTCGGAGAAGCTTCGTTCGATTTGTGCGGTGACCGCCACGAGCTGGGCGTTGGCGGCCTCGACATGGTCGTGGGTGGCTTCCATCGGGGCTAAGGCCGCCGCTGCGGAACGAACAGCTGTTGTGCCGCTCTCGCCAGTTGCTATCCCCGAGGCAGATGTTGCTGCCACCACCTGAGAAGCAACACCGGCCGTCTGGGCTGCCGTGGCCGCCCGGTCGCAAATTGCGGCCGCGCTCATGCACCCTGTTAGCACGCGCATGGCGGTTGCGGCCGCGCTCTCGCTAGAGTGGGCCACCGAAGTTGCCCTCACGATGCGGGTCCATGTGCCCATCTTTCACCGGCGATGATTGAGCAGTGAAATGATATTTGGGGAGTGAGCTAGTGTGCTTGAGACGCCGGCTGTGGACTGTAGCCGATGCACCTTCTCGCATAAGCCATAGGCGTACTATACACCGATGGTGCTCCGGGATATTTTGTGTTGCATCTCACACGGTTGGTGATAATAAACTGTGTGCGATCTACTTGATTTTTCATCTTGAGTTGAATTATATAATGGGGTCACAGCGGCAATGGACAGTGTTTGAATTGCTAGACCTTTATCTACAGTGAACATGCAACTATATGTGTGTCGTAAAAGAACTGGAATTATTCAGGGTTCGTTTGAACATTTAATACATTAAATTGGTTTTCTAGCCATTTCAGGTGCACAATTCAAAATTAAACTACATGCACATGCTCTAGTGCGCCAACATGGGTTGTAAAATCATATATGTGTCCATGGGTTTATGCTTATGTCCCATGCAAGAAATGGGGATGAAATTCGAACACCATGGCACCGTGTAATTCTAGTAAATCCAAAATTCATCCGAAATTCATGAAACCATGCATGCTATCATGGAGCGGCATCAACACGCCGTGGTAAATTTTTTGTCCCATTTGGGGCAGGTTTGGGTATAAGCTTCTCATAAACCAGAGCTTCTCACAACAATGGTGATGGTTTCGGTAGGGAACGTTTCACCATTCTGGGCGAAACGATATCTGTTGCCTCTTATCGATTTCAATTTTTTCCTAGTGTCAACATAGAACAACAGGAGTGTTGTGTCAATTTTTGGGATTTTTCGGGGTTCGTTTGGACATTTTTATGCATTATTTTAGTTTTCAATGCATTTATGTGCATAATTCAAATTTGAACTACATGCACATGCTCTAATGCATATAAATTGGTTGAAAATTCAAATCTGTGTCTTTGGTTGCGGCCGAGTGATGGTTTCGGTAGAGAACGTTCCACCTTTGGGGACGAAACGATATCCATTGCCTCTTATTGCTTTCAAAATTTCTCTCGTGTCAACATAGAACAACAGGAGTGTTGTGTCAATTTTGGTGATTTTTCAGGGTTCGTTTGGACATTTTTATGCATTAACAGAGTTTTCAATGCATTTGTGTGCATAATTCAAATTTGAACTACACGCACATGCTCCAATGCATATAAATTGGTTGAAAAATCAAATCTGTGTCCTTGGGTGCATGCTTAGGTCCCATGCAAGAAATGGGAATGAATTTCAAGCACCCTGCCACTGTCACTCGACCGGAAACATTGAGATACATGGTATTTAAATTCTAGTAAATCCAAAACTCCTCTGAAATTCATGAAACTTGGAATGCTATCATGGAGCGGCATCAACATGCCGTGGTAATTTTTTTGTCCCATTGGGGGCAGGTTTGGGTATATGCTTCTCACAAACTAAAGCTTCTCACAACAAGCATGATGGTTTCGGTAGGGAACGTCCCACCTTCGGGGACGAAACGATATCCATTACCTCTTATTGCTTTCAAAAAATTTCTCGTGTCAACATAGAACAACAGGAGTGTTGTGTCAATTTTTTGTGATTTTTCGGGGTTCGTTTGGACATTTTTATGCATTAACAGAGTTTTCAATGCATTTGTGTCCATAATTCAAATTTGAACTACATGCACATGCTCCAGTGCATATAAATTGTTTGAAAAATCAAATCTGTGTCCTTGGGTGCATGCTTAGGTCCCATGCAAGAAATGGGAATGAATTTCAAACACTAGGGCATCGTTGATTGCCGGCAAAACATTGAGATACTTCATTTTTAAATTCTAGTAAATCCAAAACTCGTCTGAAATTCATGAAACTTGGCATGCTATCATGGAGCGGCATCAACATGCTGTGGTAAAATTTTTGTCCCATTTGGGGCAGGTTTGGGTATATGCTTCTCACAAACCAGAGCTTCTCACAACAAGCATGATGGTTTCGGTAGGGAACGCCCCACCTTTGGGGACGAAACGATATCCATTGCCTCTTATTGCTTTCAAAAAATTTCTCGTGTCAACATAGAACAACAGGAGTGTTGTGTCAATTTTTGTGATTTTTCGGGGTTCGTTTGGACATTTTTTATGCATCAACTGAGTTTTCAATGCATTTGTGTGCATAATTCAAATTTGAACTACATGCACATTCTCCAGTGCATATAAATTGGTTGAAAAATCAAATTTGTGTCCTTGGGTGCATGCTTAGGTCCCATGCAAGAAATGGGAATGAATTTCAAACACCAGGGCACAGTTGATTGCCGGCAAAACATTGAGATACTTTATTTTTAAATTCTAGTAAACCCAAAACTCGTCTGAAATTCATGAAACTTGGCATGCTATCATGGAACGGCATCAACATGTCGTGGTAAATTTTTTGTCCCATTTGGGGCAGGTTTGGGTATTTGCTTCTCACAACAAGCATGATGGTTTCGGTAGGGAACGTCCCACCTTTGGGGATGAAACGATATCCATTGCCTTGTATTGCTTTCAAAAAATTTCTCATGTCAACATAGAACAATAGGAGTGTTGTGTCAATTTTTGTGATTTTTCGGGGTTCGTTTGGACATTTTTATGCATTAACTGAGTTTTCAATGCATTTATGTGCATAATTCAAATTTGAACTACATGCACATGCTCCAGTGCATATAAATTGGTTGAAAAATCAAATCTGTGTCCTTGGGTGCATGCTTAGGTCCCATGCAAGAAATGGGAATGAATTTCAAACACCAGGGCACCGTTGATTGGCGGCAAAACGTTGAGATACTTTATTTTTAAATTCTAGTAAATCCAAAACTCGTGTGAAATTCATGAAACTTGACATGCTATCCTGGAATGGCACCCGACATGCTGTGGTATTTTTTGTCCATTTTGAGAGAAGGCGCACTGAAATAATGACAGCCAATAAAGGCATTTTGAAAAAATAGCTGCCACTTTAATATCTCAAACGTTTGTATAATTCAAATCGTGTGCGTTATGTTAACTATTGACGTGACACCACGTGTCTTGGTTTTAATGGCTATAGGAGGTGCAGTGCGGACAGCTGCTTGACTGAACGGGAGGCATGCGAGCGCAGTTCGGTGTGCAGGCTCACCGGGAAGCGTGCGAGCTGTTCAACGCAGGATTTGTGCATCTCTTAAACGCAAACGGTTCAAATTGAATACGGTATGAAAATTAAACCCAGACTTCGGCGCTAAGCCAAGAGACACTGCGATTTGTCAAATGTCTTGGTTTTAATGGGTGTAGTAGTTGCCACTTTAATATCTCAAACGTTTGTATAATTCAAATCGTGTGCGTTATGTTAAGCATTCACATGACGCTAAGTGTCTTGGTTTTAATGGTTGTAGCAGGTGTCGTGCAGACAACTGCTTGACCTTGACTAAACAGGAGGCGTGCGAGCACCGTCCGGTGCGCAGGCTGACCGAGAGGCGTGCAAGATGTCCTCGAATGCGCAGGCTCACCGGGAAGCGTGCGAGATATACGCTGCGCAGGCTCACTAGGAAGCGAGCCCTTTGACTTCCATGGATGCCCGCCTTCCTCTCCGTGCATGCGCCCCCCTCAGCAGCATGGGACGCCGCCGTCGAACGCTAATGAGCGTCCCGGAGGACGACAACGACGGCGCGGCACGCCGCCTCCGCCGCCGGAAATAGTTTTTTTTCTTGGGTTTAATATTGTATCTTGATCATTTGAATATAAATTCGGAGTACGACTGAATGAAAGATATAGTTTGAGCGAACTTGCATTTTTCTCTCTTAATGTACAGACTTATCAAACGATTTTCTTTTGAAAAAAAGTCAATGGTTTTTAAATATAAAACACTCATCGCAAACGTTCTAGTTAGAACACCCGTATGCAAACCGTGAGCTTCCCCAGGAAGCCAAGGGAAAATGTGCCGAGCAGGATTTTTGTGGCTCTTGATCGCAAACGTTTTAGATAGAACACCGTATGCAAAGTGAGAGCAGGATTTGTGCATCTCTTCAACGCAAACAGTTCTTTTGGATGACCCGTGTGCAACCACTTACAAATAATTTGGTAAGATTTGCATCTGTCATATTGGGTATGTTGCCATTTGTCAAACTGGAAAGATTGACATTTGTTGATATAGTAACATTGCCATTTGTCAACCTTGTAACACTGCGATTTGTCAAAATATGAAGCTAAAAATCACTAGCAGTATCTAATTTTTGCAACTAAAATTCAATAATTAAGCATTGATTTCATTCATAGATTAAGCAGTCGTTCTTAATTTCTACAAACAGTTCAACTCGACAGCTGAACCGACCAAACTTTTCCCAATTGTTGCCAACCATGTATTGAAATAGCTAGTTCAACTATATATACTAGCTAATTTTAAGTACGTTGTACAGTTCCACCACATCTATAGTCAGATGAACTGAACAAAATAGCCCCTAAATACTACTACTACGGAGGGGCTTTGTACTACTTCCGGCTGCCTCTCCTCTGCCGAGCGCGCTCACTAAGAGGCAGAGGAGGAGGAGCCTACCGACGAGCTGGACAACTGCAATACGGTGCTTGCCGCTGCTACAGCTTCAGCGACGCTCACCTCGAACGCCCTCTGCCACTCTAGACGACCCCTCTCGAAGTGGTGGTTCTCCTTGTATATCTCTTGATTCCTCGCCTCTGAGGCGGCGTGTGCCATGGCCACGGCGGCGGTAAGGCTCTTTGCATGCTCGACGAGGCGCTCCTCCTCCTCCCATAGGAACTCGGTGTAGCGCGCAAGGTCGCTGACGCACGTGCAGGCATCCACCTCCGCCTCCCACCTTCGGGCGGCGGTGGCGGAGCAGGTGATGACCCCGGCGGTCGACGGTGGGCTGGCGGCCACGGCGGCCGACGATGTGGTGGCGGCCACCACCACCACCTCCCGCCTTCGGGCTGCGGTGGCAGAGCGGGTGATGGCCACGGTGGCCAGCAGTGGGGTGGCGGCCACGACGGCCACATCCCGCCTTCGGGCCGTGGCGGCGGAGCGGGAGATGGCCCTGGCTTTCGACGGTGGTGTGGCGGCAACGGCGACCGGCAACAGCTCCGACGGGCAGCGGCGGTGGAGCGTGTGGTGGGTGTTCCGCACACACCCAACAGGGACGCCACGCGCACTACACTACGCCGAGGACTGCGCCGCCGCCGCGGTGTAGCCTCCCAGCTGGAGATGTCCTCTGATGATGGCGGAGTGGCTGAGCGACAATGACGGACCGGTGCCATTGGTGATTGTGGGAGAAGCAGACGAGATAAGCTACAGGGAGGGAGGGGAAAATGCGACGCAGGACTCATCGGTCGTGAGGGGTTTTATAGCAGGCCGGTAAGCATTGAGATTTTGGGGGATTTCATCGAGTCGGGCGGGAAGCTTGCGCGGGAACCTGCGAGGTTGCGCGGGAACGGGCTCACCGACGATTCATTGGCGCCACCGTTTGGCCAAAACAACGCCCCCGCGCGCTGCGCAAGCTTGCGTTGTAAGCCGTCTGCGGCAGCGGGGTGACAAGACGTGCGAGAGGAGGACGAAAGGCCATGTTCACATACGGTTAATAAAAAACGTTCGCGATTTAATTACCTACTATACCTCGTCCTAGTTTATAAGTATGATTTAACTAATAAAATACGAATGCATGTCGCCAAAGATTATATAGTTGGATTCGTATTTGAACATAGTTTCCAATTATATAATTTTTATAACATGCATTAACATTTTGTTGGTTAAATTTGAGGGCAAAGTATGGCACAGAATATAAAGGGGACTATAGACTAGACAGAGGTAGTAGCACACGGCCGCTCTCTATGCAGCGACGCAACTGTCGGCCGGCTTGTAGGCGACCATTTCCTGCGTGTTCAACTGCTCTATGCGTGTGGTTGCTTGTGGTTCAGGCGGCCGCGGCGCGCTCTGCTCGCGTCCCACCGCGCGCGCTCTGCTCTCGCGTCCGTCCGGGTGCTCTGCCCTCGTCCCTCCACGTGCGCTGCCAGTGTTTGGGGCCGGCACACGATCACGCATGTTCGTGTGCATGCGGTTGCACCGGGCACGGCGCAACGATGCAGTTACCCGATGAAAAAACTGCCATGTGGACGCGTCGAGAATCCACGCCGCCCGGCCCCCTTTTATTCCTGCGGCCATTTACCTTCATCTCTCGTCTCACATGACACAATAAGCACACCCACGAGGACACATACAGAGAGGACATCCAACGGTTCCAATGGCGCTCCCCGTGGCTCCAATGGCGCTCCCAACGGCCGACGACGACAACGCTGGGCAGTTCACCACACAACACATTGTGGACACCCACGTGAGGGGGAAGGCTCCCTTGGTGGTGTACACGAACGATCCGGTCTCGGTGGAGAGCTCCATCCAAACTATGGAGCAGTTCCTTGCCGAGGACAAGTACCAAGTGGTCGGCTTCGACCTCGAGTACACCATGGGTCGTGCCAGGCACGATCAGAAGGTTGTCGTCGCCCAGTTGTGCGTCCGACATGATGTCCTCGTCTACCACTACCACCTGCCCACAAGGCCTTGCGAGCGTTTCTCCAGGTTTATCAACAAATCCGACTACAGTTTTGCTACGATGGACACCACTAACGATCTAAAAGCGCTCAAGGTTTCGGGCTTGAAATGCCCGAATCTTGTCAACATCCAGCACCACTACAAGGTCTGGGGGAGCGAAAACAACAAACTAAACTCCCTGGTTGACCTCGCCTCGGCCATCATCGACCCCTACTACACGAAGATGAAGGAAGAGAGCAAGAAGGACAAGAATGTCTGGCACAGTGTTTGGCATGCGAGACTAGATGAAGAACACGTCAAGTATGCGGCCAAGGATGCGTACACAAGCTACGAGATGTACAAGCGGATCGTTGACATGAGGAACTGTCTTCTTCCTACCCCAGATCAGGGATCGAGCCACAAAGCAGTGGCGGGAGCGTCACAAGAAGTAGATGACTAAACGATCGTTTCTCCTACTTTAGAATGCATGCAATTGTTTATTGAGGTGTGTGCGAATGATCTATATAGTTACTTATGTAATTGGATGTTTATTTCAGTTATATATATACATGTTATTCTACTGTAGACAGAGCAAATCACATGGCTTATTAGCAGCAATCGTCTCTGTTATTATTGGTCTTCGCACACATTTCTGATTACGGACCTGTTTGCCGCGTATCATACACATCTTGTTCAGTTGAACCGTTTCCATTGTGTTGCCTAATCACACACAGTTCATCCTAGTGAACTGTATGTTGTATATCGCACACGCCTTCATCTGGCTGCCGGTTTCTTTTGTTCCTCCTCATCCCAAATAGTTAATTGAACTGAACCATATGCCCTGCATCGCACACGCAACTAAAATCTGAACCGTGTTTGATGCATCCATCGTCGCAAATGTTTTACACCTTTTGACGGGTTTTTTACACCATCGTTTGCGATTATGGCATCGCACACAGTTTCGTCGAAGGGTCTCTGATCGTAGTGTCGCGTTTGGACCATCCTGCAGTAGTGTGAGCTTCTAGCTCTTGGTGGACAGTGAAGTTTGCAACTCAACCAAGGTGTGTGTTGTCTTCTCTGCATCTGCTTTGAGCACCAGGACCTCCTTGCTGTTGGCAGCAAGATCTTCCTCGAGCTTCTTCACTTCTGCTTCCAGCTCTACCTTGACGGTCTCAGCGGCTTCGGTAGCTTTGACGGCCTCTTGGAGCTTGCCAGCGTGATCCAGTGCATGAGCTTATATAACCTTCTTTTGGTTTTGCTCTAGCTCTTCGGTCCTTTGCGCAAGTAGATTCTGGATCTCTTCATCCTTGCCGCGCAGCTTGGCGGCAAGTGACTCTTCTCTGGCGGCAAGACCTTCTTCCCTTGCGTTAAGCCGCGCTTCTCGCTCAGATAGCTTGCCTTGTTTCCTTTCCAGCAATGGCAAGCTTATCTTCTTCTCCCTTGATGCTTTGAAGTTTCTCTTCATACCACCTGCGGGTTTCTTCAACCTTCTCATCCAACTTTCATTCGGCCAGCTCTACAGCTTGTTGCTGCATTTGGAGTTTCTCCCAACGTCTGCTATAGCGTTCTTGCACATCCTTGAAGCTAGCAGCCATGGTCTTCACGAAGGCGAGATCAGCGGAGCTGTCGTCGGAGGGGTCCATTTCCTTGGCGCTGCGAGACAAGGGTAGGATGATCCCCGCAATTGCATCCTCGAGGAAAAGTTTCCCATCATCAGATGAGTCAGAGGCTTCAGATTCTAGCAGCTGAAGAAGGTGCTCCGAGAGATTTGCCGTTGGTTGCACTTCAGGCATGGCAGGATGGATGATGACACCTAGCTCTTCGTTACTAGCTTCTTCCATCTCAACGTCTGCGGTGATGGAAACATATGTGTTGTCGGGGGCTTTGTCAGCTTCCCCGACAGCTTTCCTGGCTCCCGCTCCCAACGTCGGCAGAAAGTTTGGTAGCCTCATCAGCGACGCTCTTTGCAATTTCTTGCACATTTATAATTGCTTCCTCCTCTTTTGGTTGAGTTGAATATACAAGATGGAAAAGGAAAGGCAAGGAGCAGAAGGAAATTCAAGATCCAGATCAAGTTCAAGAAAACAAAATGAAAAACCAACAAGGATAAAGTTATGCCTGGACAAAGATTTACCTTGATGATCATGTGGAGGAGATCTTGTTTCTTCTCGGGCAACGTTAGTTGCCATCACTCGGTCCTTGTCGGCATCAGTTGCTGGCGGATCCTCAACGTGGACAAGATCTTCTTGGCGCTCCTAAAATGAGTGGTCCTTGTCAACGAGCTACTTGACAGGGGAACATAAGTTGAAGGTGTCATCAAAGGATCTGTTCCTTGCTCTTCTTCTAACAGATTACCCTCCGAATCCTTGTTGGTCTCCATGATTGCGGTCTCATCAGTGGCGCTTGCGAGCGAGAACTGGAGGTTGGACTCATGTTGGGGGCTAGAGCCAGCAACATCGGAAGAGATCACATCTTGATTGATGTATGTTGTCGCCTCGCCTTCCTCGGTGGTTCTGGGTTTCTTCTGATGCCTTTCCACCAACGACACTTCGTCCCTGCAAGATCAAGTCAATCAAGATAATCAAAATTAGCAACAGATACAGATAATCAATCAGAAAAACTGATGAAGGAAAGATGAAGTACTCACTCTTCTTCGTCTTCGCGGTCACTAAGGACAGACACGTCCTAGAGTGTCGTGTCTCCGACACCTGCAGTTGTAGTTGACGGCGGAGTGCTCCTGGTGCACTTTGTCCCTGAAGAGGTCGGGGGCTGAGAAGCGCCTATCTCTTTGACGATTGATGGAGTTGGTTGCTGGGAGGTGGCGCCGCGGGGAGGTTGTCGCCGAGAAGGTTGTGCCCGGGAAGCTTTGTCAGCTGCCTTTGCCCCGACAAGCTTGTCGCTTGATGGGTCGATGCGCGTTGATTTCTTCCCGGCAGGCTTTTTAGCGATGGCGGTCTTGGTGCGAGTAGGAGAAACATAGGGTTCCTCCTCCGCCGCCTCTCCTTCAGTCTCTCCGGCGTGCTCCACATCACCACCACCATGCTCATCAGCATGTTCATCTTCATCTGGGGATTCATCGGCGGGCTCTTCGGCATGCTCCTCAGCATGTTCTTTGACATGCTCTTCGGTGTGCCCTTTAGTATGCTTTCCCTTGCCAGCACCCTTAGCTGTTGCCTGGGAACGAGCGGCCCTTTTGGCCTCTTCTATTCTTGCGACGAGGAACTGGGCTTCGTCATTTTTGGTAGGATGAACCATATCATTCTCTACTATGACAGCCTCTTCCTTCAGGCCGGCAAGCCAGTTGTCCATCTCTATCTTGGTGAGCACTTTCCACTTGTCCACAACACCCTTGAAGTTGCACCCTGGCATCATAACCAAGATGTAATCCTTGGCGGTATTGTTGCATAGCGGAATCACTTTCGCCGGCAAGCGGAATTCACAGATCTTGTTGAAAATCTGACAGATGAGCCAATAATGCTCCATCACCGTCAAGTTGTTTACAAGGCTTGTGTACAAACGCATTGTGTTAGCGGGATTCTTGTACTCCCACACATTTTGGCCTCCCCTGTGCTACAGAGGAGCGATCCGGCGGCGAATAAAATCTTCTCCCACCATCTCGATGGTCAAGCCGGCGTCCTTGAGGCTAAGAAGCCTATACAGAGCAATCACAATCTTGGCATCATTTGGACCAACATTGCTCCAAGTAGTGTCTTTATCAATTCTTTGGGTTCTCGGATGCCGGAAAGGTGGAGCGTGCTCCTGCTTGATCCAACACCAATCCGCTCTCCATTCGTTCCATTTGGTGTGCACCTTGTCGTCAAGATAGTGCTTCTTTATTCCCGTCCTTGGAATCCAAGTGATGTTGCCGGAGAGGGCATCGCTCTCGATCCTGCGGACGAAGAAGTGATGGAATAGAGCAATATTGGGCACTACCCCCAGAAAATTTTCACACAAATGCGCGAAGATGGACATGCAGGTGATGGCGTTGGTGGCAAAATCTAGCATCCTAAATCCATACGACAGCATCACTTTCACAAAGAAATCTGAGAAGGGCAGGCAGAGCCCACGGTAAAAATACCCGGCGTAGAAGTGGAATTTATCGTATGCACGTGGAGTGGATCCTGGAAGAACCTTTATGGCTGGGTGATCCTTGGTCTTGCTCAACCAGATGTACGCATACTTCCTCACCAAATCATCGGTCGTCAGAGTCGGCGGAAAGACGGCGTTATCCCGCCGTCGTGTAGATTTCTCGGCCTTCCTCTTCTCCGCTTCTGGATCAACCTCCTTGCTTGCCTTCTTCCATACCATGGCGGCTTCTGGAGGAAGAGATTGGTGAAGGGCGCGAGTGGAGCGACACGAAGGCAGTGTGCTCTATTCTTGCGCAAGATTGAAGACGGAGGCGAATGGATAGATTGGGGAAAAGGGGGGTAGATGAGCAGTGCCCCTTGCGAGTGCCTTTTTATGGGGAAGGCACGGGGGCTGGCTCTTTACTATCCTACGTGGCTGCGCTTTTTCAGGCGCCACACCTGGCAGCCGTTTCAGTCCACCTCTCCCACGTCCTGATTTAATGTGCGTCGTGGGGGCGCAGTAAAATGATAATTACGGCAATTATTGAAGGAAATATGCCCTAGAGGCAATAATAAAGTTATTATTTATTTCCTTATATCATGATAAATGTTTATTATTCATGCTACAGTTGTATTAACCGGAAACATGATACATGTGTGAATACATAGACAAGCAGAATGTCACTAGTATGCCTCTACTTGACTAGCTCGTTAATCAAAGATGGTTATGTTTCCTAGCCATAGACAAAGAGTTGTCATTTGATTAACGGGATCACATCATTAGGAGAATGATGTGATTGACTTGACCCATTCTGTTAGCTTAGCACTTGATCGTTTAGTATGTTGCTATTGCTTTCTTCATGACTTATACATGTTCCTATGACTATGAGATTATGCAACTCCCGTTTACCGGAGGAACACTTTGTGTGCTACCAAACATCACAACGTAACTGGGTGATTATAAAGGTGCTCTACAGGTGTCTCCGAAGGTACTTGTTGGGTTGGCGTATTTTGAGATTAGGATTTGTCACTCCGGTTGTCGGAGAGGTATCTCTGGGCCCACTCGGTAATACACATCACTTAAGCGTTGCAAGCATTGCAACTAATGAGTTAGTTGCGGGATGATGTATTACGGAACGAGTAAAGAGACTTGCCGGTAACGAGATTGAACTAGGTATTGAGATACCGACGATCGAATCTCGGGCAAGTAACATACCGATGACAAAGGGAACAACGTATGTTGTTATGCGGTTTGACCGATAAAGATCTTCGTAGAATATGTAGGAGCCAATATGAGCATCCAGGTTCCGCTATTGGTTATTGACCGGAGACGTGTATCGGTCATGTCTACATAGTTCTCGAACCCGTAGGGTCCGCACGCTTAAAGTTCGATGACGGTTATATTATGAGTTTATGTGTTTTGATGTACTGAAGGTAGTTTGGAGTCCCGGATGTGATCACAGACATGACGAGGAGTCTCGCAATGCTCGAGACGTAAAGATCGATATATTGGACGACTATATTTGGATACCGGAATGGTTCCGGGTGAGATCGGGATAATACCGGAGCATCGGGAGGTTATCGGAACCCCCCGGGAGGTATATGGGCCTTAATGGGCTTTAGTGGAAAGGGGGGGAAAGGAGCAAGGGAGGGGGCGCCCCCCCTTTCCTTCCTCCCTCCTTCCTCTTCCTTCCCTCTCCCTCTCCAAATTGGAAATGGGTCCTCCCCTCGACCGGCCCTCTCCTCCCCCTTTATATACGGAGGAGAGGGGCACCCCATAGACACAACAATTGATCTCTTGGATCTTTTAGCCGTGTGCGGTGCCCCTCTCCACCATAGTCCACCTCGATAATATCGTAGCGGTGCTTAGGCGAAGCCCTGCGTCGGTAGAACATCATCATCGTCACCACGCCGTCGTGCTGACGGAACTCTCCCTCAAAGCTCGGCTGGATCGGAGTTCGAGGGACATCATCGAGTTGAACGTGTGCAGAACTCGGAGGTGCCGTGCGTTCGGTACTTGATCGGTCGGATCGTGAAGACGTACGACTACATCAACCGCGTTGTGCTAACGCTTCCGCTTTCGGTCTACGAGGGTACGTGGACACACTCTCCCCTCTCGTTGCTATGCATCACCATGATCTTGCATGTGCGTAGGAATTTTTTTGAAATTACTACGTTCCCCAACAGTGGCATCCGAGCCAGGTTTTATGCGTAGATGTTATATGCACGAGTAGAACACAAGTGAGTTGTGGGTGATACAAGTCATACTGCTTACCAACATGTCATACTTTGGTTCGGCGGTATTGTTGGATGAAGCGGCCCGGACCGACATTACGCGTACGCTTACGCGATACTGGTTCTACCGACGTGCTTTGCACACAGGTGGCTGGCGGGTGTCAGTTTCTCCAACTTTAGTTGAACCGAGTGTGGCTACGCCCGGTCCTTGAGAAGGTTAAAACAGCACTAACTTGACGAACTATCGTTGTGGTTTTGATGCGTAGGTAAGAACGGTTCTTGCTCAGCCCGTAGTAGCCACGTAAAACTTGCAACAACAAAGTAGAGGACGTCTAACTTGTTTTTGCAGGGCATGTTGTGATGTGATATGGTCAAGGCATGATGCTATATTTTTTTGTATGAAATGATCATGTTTTGTAACCGAGTTATCGGCAACTGGCAGGAGCCATATGGTTGTCGCTTTATTGTATGCAATGCAATCGCCCTGTAATTGCTTTACTTTATCACTAAGCGGTAGCGATAGTCGTAGAAGCAATAGTTGGCGAGATGACAACGATGCTACGATGGAGATCAAGGTGTCGCGCCGGTGACGATGGTGATCATGACGGTGCTTCGGAGATGGAGATCACAAGCACAAGATGATGATGGACATATCATATCACTTATATTGATTGCATGCGATGTTTATCTTTTATGCATCTTATTTTGCTTTGATTGACGGTAGCATTATAAGATGATCTCTCACTAAATTTCAAGATAAAAGTGTTCTCCCTGAGTATGCACCATTGCCAAAGTTCGTCGTGCCCAGACACCACGTGATGATCGGGTCTGATAAGCTCTACATCCATCTACAATGGGTGCAAGCCAGTTTTGCACACGTAGAATACTCAGGTTAAACTTGACAAGCCTAGCATATGCAGATATGGCCTCGGAACACTGAGACCGAAAGGTCGAGCGTGAATCATATAGTAGATATGATCAACATAGTGATGTTCACAATTGAAAACTACTCCATTTCACGTGATGATCGGTTATGGTTTAGTTGATTTGGATCACGTGATCACTTAGATGATTAGAGGGATGTCTATCTAAGTGGGAGTTCTTAAGTAATATGATTAATTGAACTTAAATTTATCATGAACTTAGTACCTAATAGTATTTTGCATGTCTATGTTTGTTGTAGATAGATGGCTCGTGCTGTTGTTCCGTTGAATTTTAATGCATTCCTTGAGAAAGCAAAGTTGAAAGATGATGGTAGAAATTACACGGACTGGGTCCGTAACTTGAGGATTATCCTCATTGCTGCACAGAAGAATTACGTCCTGGAAGCACCGCTAGGTGCCAAACCTGCTGCAGGAGCAACACCAGATGTTATGAACGTCTGGCAGAGCAAA
This sequence comes from Triticum aestivum, assembly GCF_018294505.1. Lineage (NCBI taxonomy): Eukaryota > Viridiplantae > Streptophyta > Magnoliopsida > Poales > Poaceae > Triticum > Triticum aestivum. The sequence continues at coordinate 430,081,289 of NC_057814.1, read as the reverse complement.
GACGATGACTACTCGATAGTTCAGTGTGCCATGCTTTACGGCTTAGAACCGGGACTTCAACGACATTTTGAACATCATGGAGCATATGAGATGTTCCAGGAGTTGAAGTTAATATTTCAAGCAAATGCCCGGATTGAGAGATATGAAGTCTCCAATAAGTTCTACAGCTGCAAGATGGAGGAGAATAGTTCTGTCAGTGAGCATATACTCAGAATGTCTGGGCATAACAATCACTTGATTCAATTGGGAGTTAATCTTCCGGATGATAGCGTCATTGACAGAATTCTCCAATCACTGCCACCAAGCTACAAGAGCTTCGTGATGAACTATAACATGCAAGGGATGGATAAGACGATTCCCGAGCTCTTCGCAATGCTAAAGGCTGCGGAGGTAGAAATCAAGAAGGAGCATCAAGTGTTGATGGTCAATAAGACCACCAGTTTCAAGAAAAAGGGCAAAGGGAAGAAGAAGGGGAACTTCAAGAAGAACAGCAAACAAGTTGCTGCTCAAGAGAAGAAACCCAAGTCTGGACCTAAGCCTAAGACTGAGTGCTTCTACTGCAAGTAGACTGGTCACTGAAAGCGGAACTGCACCAAGTATTTGGCGGATAAGAAGGATGGCAAGGTGAACAAAGGTATATGTGATATACATGTTATTGATGTGTACCTTACCAGAGCTCGCAGTAGCACCTGGGTATTTGATATCGGTTCTGTTGCTAATATTTGCAACTCAAAATAGGGACTACGGATTAAGCGAACACTGGCTAAGGACGAGGTGACGATGCGCGTGGGAAATGGTTCCAAAGTCGATGTGATCGCCGTCGGCACGCTACCTCTACATCTACCTTCGGGATTAGTTTTAGACCTAAATAATTGTTATTTGGTGCCAGCGTTGAGCATGAACATTATATCTGGATCTTGTTTAATGCGAGACGGTTATTCATAATGGTTGTTCTATTTATATGAGTAATATCTTTTATGGTCATGCACCCTTGAAGAGTGGTCTATTTTTGACGAATCTCGATAGTAGTGATACACATATTCATAATGTTGAAGCCAAAAGATGCAGAGTTGATAATGATAGTGCAACTTATTTGTGGCACTGCCGTTTGGGTCATATTGGTGTAAAGCGCATGAAGAAACTCCATACTGATGGACTTTTGGAATCACTTGATTATGAATCACTTGGTACTTGCGAACCATGCCTCATGGGCAAGATGACTAAAACGCTGTTCTCCGGAACTATGGAGCGAGCAACTGATTTGTTGGAGATCATACATACTGATGTATGTGGTCCAATGAATGTTGAGGCTCGCGGTGGGTATCGTTATTTTCTCACCTTCACAAATAATTTAAGCAGATATGGGTATATCTACTTAATGAAACATAAGTCTGAAACATTTGAAAAGTTCAAAGAATTTCAGAGTGAAGTTGAAAATCATCGTAACAAGAAAATAAAGTTTCTATGATCTGATCGTGGAGGAGAATATTTGAGTTACGAGTTTGGTCTACATTTGAAACAATGCGGAATAGTTTCGCAACTCACGCCACCCGGAACACCACAACGTAATGGTGTGTCCGAACATCGTAATCGTACTTTACTAGATATGGTGCGATCTATGATGTCTCTTACTGATTTACCGCTATCGTTTTGGGGTTATGCTTTAGAGACGGCTGCATTCACGTTAAATAGGGCACCATCAAAATCCGTTGAGACGACGCCTTATGAACTGTGGTTTGGCAAGAAACCAAAGTTGTCGTTTCTTAAAGTTTGGGGCTGCGATGCTTATGTGAAAAAGCTTCAACCTGATAAGCTCGAACCCAAATCGGAGAAATGTGTCTTCATAGGATACCCAAAGGAAACTGTTGGGTACACCTTCTATCACAGATCTGAAGGCAAGACATTCGTTGCTAAGAATGGATCCTTTCTAGAGAAGGAGTTTCTCTCGAAAGAAGTGAGTGGGAGGAAAGTAGAACTTGATGAGGTAACAATACCTGCTCCCTTATTGGAAAATAGTTCATCATAGAAACCGGTTCCTGTGATGTCTACACCAATTAGTGAGGAAGTTAATGAAACATTAGATCAAGTTGTTACTGAACCTCGTAGGTCAACCAGAGTAAGATCCGCACCAGAGTGGTATGGTAATCCTGTTCTGGAGGTTATGTTACTAGACCATGACGAACCTACGAATTATGAAGAAGCGATGGTGAGCCCAGATTCCGCAAAATGGCTTGAGGCCATGAAATCTGAGATGGGATCCATGTATGAGAACAAAGTATGGACTTTGGTTGACTTGCCCGATGATCGGCAAGCCATCGAGAATAAATGGATCTTCAAGAAGAAGACTGACACTGACGGTAATGTTACTGTCTATAAAGCTCGACTTGTTGCAAAAGGTTTTCGACAAGTTCAAGGGATTGACTACGATGATACCTTCTCACCCGTAGCGATGCTTAAGTCTGTCCGAATCATGTTAGCAATTGCCGCATTTTATGATTATGAAATTTGGCAAATGGATGTCAAAACTGCATTCCTGAATGGATTTCTGGAAGGAGAGTTGTATATGATGCAACCGGAAGGTTTTGTCGATCCAAAGGGAGCTAACAAATTGTGCAAGCTCCAGCGATCCATTTATGGACTGGTGCAAGCCTCTCGGAGTTGGAATAAACGTTTTGATAGTGTGATCAAAGCATATGGTTTTATACAGACTTTTTGAGAAGCCTGTATTTACAAGAAAGTGAGTGGGAGCTCTGTAGCATTTGTGATATTATATGTGGATGACATATTGTTGATTGGAAATGATATAGAATTTTTGGATAGCATAAAAGGATATTTGAATAAGAGTTTTTCAATGAAGGACCTCGGTGAAGCTGCTTATATATTGGGCATCAAGATCTATAGAGATAGATCGAGACGCTTAATTGGACTTTCACAAAGCACATACCTTGACAAAGTTTTGAAGAAGTTCAAAATGGATCAAGCAAAGAAAGGGTTCTTGCATGTGTTACAAGGTGTGAAGTTGAGTAAGACTCAATGCCTGACCACTGCAGAAGATAGAGAGAAAATGAAAGATGTTCCCTATGCTTCAGCCATAGGCTCTATCATGTATGCAGTGCTGTGTACCAGACCTGATGTGTGCCTTGCTATTAGTTTAGCAGGGAGGTACCAAAGTAATCCAGGAGTGGATCACTGGACAGCGGTCAAGAACATCCTGAAATACCTGAAAAGGACTAAGGATATGTTTCTCGTTTATGGAGGTGACAAAGAGCTTGTCGTAAATGGTTACGTTGATGCAAGCTTTGACACTGATCCGGACAATTCTAAATCGCAAACCGGATACGTGTTTTTATTGAACGGTGGAGTTGTCAGTTGGTGCAGTTCTAAACAAAGCGTCGTAGCGGGATCTACATGTGAAGCGGAGTACATAGCTGCTTCGGAAGCAGCAAATGAAGGAGTCTGGATGAAGGAGTTCATATCCGATCTAGGTGTCATACCTAGTGCATCGGGACCAATGAAAATCTTTTGTGACAATACTGGTGCAATTGCTTTGGCAAAGGAATCCAGATTTCACAAGAGAACCAAGCACATCAAAAGACGCTTCAACTCCATCCGGGATCAAGTCCAGGTGGGAGACATAGAGATTTGCAAGATACATACGGATCTGAATGTTGCAGACCCGTTGACTAAACCTCTTCCACGAGCAAAACATGATCAGCACCAAGGCTCCATGGGTGTTAGAATCATTATTGTGTAATCTAGATTATTGACTCTAGTGCAAGTGGGAGACTGAAGGAAATATGCCCTAGAGGCAATAATAAAGATATTATTTATTTCCTTATATCATGATAAATGTTTATTATTCATGCTAGAATTGTATTAACCGGAAACATGATACATGTGTGAATACATAGACAAACAGAGTGTCACTAGTATGCCTCTACTTGACTAGCTCGTTAATCAAAGATGGTTATGTTTCCTAGCCATAGACAAAGAGTTGTCATTTGATTAACGGGATCACATCATTAGGAGAATGATGTGATTGACTTGACCCATTCCGTTAGCTTAGCACTTGATCGTTTAGTATGTTGTTATTGCTTTCTTCATGACTTATACATGTTCCTATGACTATGATATTATGCAACTCCCGTTTACCGGAGGAACACTTTGTGTGCTACCAAACGTCACAACGTAACTGGGTGATTATAAAGGTGCTCTACAAGTGTCTCCGAAGGTACTTGTTGGGTTGGCGTATTTCGAGATTAGAATTTGTCACTCCGATTGTCGGAGAGGTATCTCTGGGCCCACTCGGTAATACACATCACTTAAGCCTTGCAAGCATTGCAACTAATGAGTTAGTTGCGGGATGATGTATTACGGAATGAGTAAAGAGACTTGCCGGTAACGAGATTGAACTAGGTATTGAGATACCGACGATCGAATCTCGGGCAAGTAACATACCGATGACAAAGGGAACAACGTATGTTGTTATGCGGTTTGACCGATAAAGATCTTCGTAGAATATGTAGGAGCCAATATGAGCATCCAGGTTCCGCTATTGGTTATTGACCGGAGACGTGTCTCGGTCATGTCTACATAGTTCTCGAACCCGTAGGATCCGCACGCTTAAAGTTCAATGACGGTTATATTATGAGTTTATGTGTTTTGATGTACCGAAGGTAGTTCGGAGTCCCGGATGTGATCACGGACATGACGAGGAGTCTCGAAATGGTCGAGACGTAAAGATCGATATATTGGACGACTATATTTGGATACCGGAATGGTTCCGGGTGAGATCGGGATAATACCGGAGCATCGGGAGGTTATCGGAACCCCCTGGGAGGTATATGGGCCTTAATGGGCTTTAGTGGAAAGGAGGGGAAAGGAGCAAGGGAGGGGGCGCGCCCCCCCCCAATCCCAATCCGAATTGGGAGGGGGGGCGGCCCCCCTTTCCTTCGTCCCTCCTTCCTCTTCCTTCCCTCTCCCTCTCCAAATAGGAAAAGGAGGAGTCCTGCTCCCGGTGGGAGTAGGACTCCCCCCTTAGGCGCGCCTCCTCCCCTTGGCCGGCCCTCTCCTCCCCCCTTTATATACGGAGGAGAGGGGCACCCCATAGACACAACAATTGATCTCTTGGATCTTTTAGCCGTGTGCGGTGCCCCTCTCCACCATAGTCCACCTCGATAATATCGTAGCGGTGCTTAGGCGAAGCCCTGCGTCGGTAGAACATCATCATCGTCACCACGCCATCGTGCTGACGGAACTCTCCCTCAAAGCTCGGCTGGATCGGAGTTCGAGGGACGTCATCGAGTTGAACGTGTGCAGAACTCGGAGGTGCCATGCGTTCGGTACTTGATCGGTCGGATCGTGAAGACGTACGACTACATCAACCGCGTTGTGCTAACGCTTCCGCTTTCGGTCTACGAGGGTACGTGGACACACTCTCCCCTCTCGTTGCTATGCATCACCATGATCTTGCGTGTGCGTAGGATTTTTTTTGAAATTACTACGTTCCCCAACAATTATTCCCTGCCACGTGTGTGCACTATTTTGGGCCTAGCCCAAATGACGCTTTGCATGCGTGTGTGGCCCAGGCCCAGGGGCTCCTGTCGGTGTACTAAGACATAGTTGCCTTAATACCCTGACTTGTGCACAAACAGTGGTAGCCCTCCAAACGGCAGGGCTTGCTGGAAGATAACCTTATACAAGACTCAAGACTTGCTTTATAAAACCATGAAGAAGACCTCGAGGCAGGTCATCGAGAAGTAGTAAGATAGTATTGAAGATCAAGACTCAGACTGCCAGCAAGCTACTCACCGGCAAGATCCCACTACCTTGAAACCGCTCCACCTCAATGACCAGCCTGTCGCTTGTCAAATAGGTGTCGAGCAGGCAGGTAGTTAGGTGAGCCTTGTCTGGGCACGTGTCAACTCACCGCCGAAGAGTTAACTTTAATGACACCCGTCCCTGGAGCGTGTCAAGATAATACGAGGTAGCTGGATGAACGACACATAAGGAGAGACCCCTCTTGCCAGAGATCATCACCAGCGCGACACCTCACGGTGCATTTCGTGCTTTTGTCCTAATCCAGCAGGGTTAGGTATGATAGCACTATAGCCACTATCCCAAACGTGTAATGACTGTTTTGCCACTGTGGTGACCCCTTAACCTATAAAAGGAGGCCCATCGCTACATTTACAAAGGTTGACACTTGGTTCAATTACACGTGTAGCTGCAGTTCTCGCGCACCTTGTCGTCAAGCTGCGCTTCTTGTAACTTGAGCTCAACACTTTCAATACACCAAAGCAAGAGTAATGTTTTACACCCCACGGTGCCTCGAACCTAGCTAAAACGCTTGTGTGGATTGTTGGTTCTGCTCTTTGTGTGCATAAATCCCCATAGTCGAATCGCAAAGGGGCCTCATTGCAACATTGTGACCATAATAATTCTCGGTTGTCTTGACCACCTAAATGACTTGCGAGTAGTCTGATTCCGCAACTACCTTGCTACACCCCATAATGTTAGCCAAGAATAAACCATTGCAAAGGGCAACGGCCTCAGCAACTTCGACATCACACACGTAGTGGATGTACCATGTAGGAGCCCCAATAAACTGTCCCATTCACTTTGCAGAATTGGTTCAGTAGCATAGTCAGGGGAGTTGACATGAAATGATGCGTCCACATTAAGTTTAACATAGCTATGACTCGGTTTCTCCATGTCTTATCCTACTTTGGCATATATTTCTTACTATCAGATCAGATGAAGTTTGTTGCTAAAGCTCTAATAGATAGTGTTGTTCTGTGGACCGATTACACAACCTCCTTTTTCATAATTTGTCTCCTCTACCACTGGCAATACCGGTAAGTCACGACCACAAGCTCAACTACTGGGATATCCAAAGGATCATGAATATCCTCTTTTCGAAATAGGAGTATGGTGATCGATCCAGATCGGCAATGGCCGATCGCTAATGGGCGCCGCATGAAATGTTCAATCCCGTGTCTCTGGGAGGAAGAATCTCTCCCGGAACACCGGGATGAGATTAGATCCCACATATACTCCTTCTACAAGGAGCTCTTCTCGGCAAAACCCCGCAGTGGATCTCCCTATCAGTGGATGTTTGGCCGCTGACGGACAGGGTTTTTGATATTGAGAATGCGGAATTGACTATCCCATTCTTGCCGGAGGAGGTGGGTAGGGCCATCGCCTCTATAAAGGCGAGATCGGCACCGGGGCCAGATGGCCTACTAGTGATCTTCTTCCAAAAGTTCTAGAATGTCCTAAAACCTATGATCATGTCAATGTTCCATGAATCTTATATCGGGACGTTCGACATGGCACATATAAACTATGGTGTCATTACTCTTATCCCCAAGGTAGTAGGGGCTACGGACATTCGCCACTTTAGGCCTATTACGGTTATCAATGTTCTCGAGCACATCTTCTCCAAAGTATGCGCTACCCTGTAGCAGAGTGGCTTGATCACCCCCTTCAAACGACATTTCTGAAAGGCCGACGGATGAAATCCTGGCCCTACACGAAATCGTCCATGAGGTTAGGGCACGTGGCCATAAGGGTGTCTTCCTCAAGTTGGACTTCCAGAAAGCATATGACTGTCTGGATTGGTCCTTCTTGTGGCTAGTCATGCAGCGTAGGGGCTTTGATGATCGTTGGTGCTCGTGGATCATGCAGCTAGTCCAATCTGGTAGCAGGACGATCAACATTAATGGCGAGGTGGGATCATTCTATAAGTACCCTTTAAGAGTAAAGCAGAGAGACCCGATATCCCCACTCCTCTTCAACCTCATCGTTGATGTGCTAGCAGGGATTTTGGATAAGGCTAGGAGGGCCGACCACATCTCGGGCGTAGTTGGACACCTAATCCCTGGCGGTGGGGTCACCCATCTCCAGTATGCTGATGACACCATGATTATGGTGGAGGGGACGACCCTCGACATCATCAATTTTAAGTTCTTGTACCTGTGTTTTGAGTCTATGTCCGGACTAAAGATCAACTTTGATAAGAGCGAAGTCGTTGTTTGGGGATTCTCGGCGGAAGAGCAACAGAGGATTGCTGACAACCTTAACTGTTGGCTGACCACATTCCCCATCACTTATTTGGGGATGCCGATGGACGACTCAAAAATTCAAGCAACTGCATTTGACCCCCTGGCGGTGCGGGTGGCATCTAGAGCCGAGCCATGGCGGGGATGGTTTACCTCCAAGGGGAGCAAATCGATCCTCATTGGTGCGAACCTTGCGAGCCTCCCCATGTACATGATGGGGATGTATATCTTACCAGAGGGCGTCCATAGCTCCTTCGATAAGGACCTTGCCAGCTTCTTTTGGTAGGCCGCCGATGGCCGCCAAAAGTATCACATGGTCAAGTGGGCTGACATTTGCATGCCCAAAGACCAAGGTGGCTTGGGCATTGTGGCCTCCCGACGTATGAATGTCGCCTTGATGTTGCCGTGGGTTTGGCGGATACTGCACGGGGAGGGCGGACTCTGGCTTCAGCTCATTCAGGCAAAACATTAGGGGTGAGCCTCTTCTGGCATGCTCTTGGAGGGGAGGATCGCAGTTTTGGCGAGCCATCCAGAAGATCAAGGAGGAAACCGCCTAGGGATTTCCTTCTCCATGGGTAATGGAGACGAGATCCAATTTTCGTTGGATCCCTGGTTGGGGCCCAAACCGTTACGTGTGAGGTTCCCCAGTCTATTCTCGATTTGTGTGGATCCGTCCGCACTTGTATCAGCGACGCTACGCGATGGACAGTGGAACGTTAGGTTCCGCAGTACCTTTGGTCAAGCGGAGAGTGATGACTGGTCTAGTTTGTGGGAGGCTCTACCACTGACGCTCCAAGAGAACCCGGACACGGTGTCGTGGAGGCTCACCCCGACGGCGGAATTTTCGATGAGCTCGGCATATCTTTGTGTCAGGCTCCGGCCACACCTTGGTTGGTTCCAATGTGGAAGGCCCCCTGCCCCCCTGAAAATTAAGATATTCGTGTGGCAGCTTTTGCGTAACCGCCTCCCCTCAGGGACTGAGATTCTTAAGCGGCACGACCCGGGGAATGGCTTGTGTCCCCTTTGCGCGATACCGGAGATAGAGACACATATCCTCTTCTCCTGTACGGCCGCAAGGGTGATGTGGATGTTCGTCTGCGAGGCGTTGGGGCCCGACTGGAGGGCCCTGGACCTTGCGGAGTTTCTCCAATATAGGGCCACCCATCCGTAGTAATCGCCGCCTCTTTTGGCTCATTTTTGCGGTGATGGCTTGGACACTTTGGACGACCCGTAATAAGATGATGATTGAGAAGGTCTTCCCGACAAAGGCATCTGACTCCTTCAAATTCCTTGCTTTTATGCAGCACTGGCACCCGCTATCGAGGCAGCGTGATCATGCCCACCTCGGCTACATGATGGATGCGCTTATGGCTACGGCGCGCCGGCTTTCAGTATCGTAGTGTCACCTCGCAACTGCCACTAGGTGGCCTTTTTTTCCTATTTCTTTTCTGTTTTCTTAGGCTTTGCTGTGCTGTGGCCCCAGCCGTCGGTTTGGTGATTATGCTCTGTTGACTGTTGTACGGGACTATGCTTTATCTATAAAGTGAGACAAAAGCCTATTTCGAGATATTGGCAATGGATAACAATTTTCTTTATTAGATCTAGGAGCCCGAGCTCTTCCCAAATGCCTTGTACTCTCTCGCAAGTAAACCCGCAGTGTTGGATGTCTTCCGTAGCTAAAAGTCCTGTCGGGAATTGTGCCCTTGTGATTACATGACGATTTGCCAAAGTGCCCAGACATGGTAAGATCACATGTAAAACCTTTCAACAGAATGTTTTTATCTTCCCAGGAATCTGTAACTTCCAGACCGTCATATAGGACTGGATAGAACACATCCTTGTCCATCAACTCAAGACAGACGTTGTCCATGTTTTTTATAACACGGTACAATCGAAGTCGCTCACATACACAAGCATACACTCACCCATATGAACGTACACACGCATGACGTATCCCTATAAATGCATGCGCGCATACCCTACCCCTATGAGCATATTTGAGAGACTGGGCCGGCATAACATCTTGAGATTTTATGAAGTCACTACATGCGTCTCGCAATCGACGAGTACGTCTCTGCACTGAATGAACATCGCCGGAAGCCTGAAATAAATCCAGGAATAATGCGAGCATCAATGCCAAGTCTAAGACTTGAACCCCGGTGGGCTGAGGATACCAATGTCCTCCTAACATCCAACCACAGGTTGGTTCGCAAGGTTGTCCATGTTGGTGTTCCCATTCTCTATGATATGCTGATCTGATAGAGAAGGTGCCCGATCTGTTGTAGTGCCACGTGAAAAAAATCTTAACAATCATGCACATTTAGTTGTATTTGCAATATACATTGTGCATCGACCAGACCGAAGACGTCACAGATCAATGCTTCATCCCACTGTCCATTATATGGATCTACCAACTCTTCTACTTCTGTCAACATAATTTGACCCCTTGGAGTTATCATCTTATGGTTAGCACTTGAAGGGTTCCACGGGTCCTGCCATATGTTGATCTTCTCATCAGTTCGAAATCTTCAAATAAAACTTCTTTTAAATGTTTAGTTTCCGACAACAATACTTTGCCATGTATGTGGTGAACCATTCTTCGGTTTGGCTTTCAAAACGTCACCATCCGGATAGTATTTTGCACCAAGAACACGTGCATATAATGATTCATTGACATAGTAGGATTAAACCTGTGAAGATCTCTAAATACCATACCTTCCATCTTCTTCGGTACTAAATCCATGACACTTACTACCTCTCTCCCTAAATACAGGACGTTTTTGCAGTTCAAATTAAACCGCAAAAACCTCTTATACTGAGACATAGGGAGTATTTTGGAATGAAGAGAGTAGCTTATCACATATCCCATGTGATGAGAGCATCTCCAATAGAAAACGCAAATTTGGAGATGTAAAACGGGACATGTAATTACATCTCCAAAAAATGCTTTTTACATCTCCAAAAAAGAGGCAACTCTAACAGATGATGTATATTGGAGATGTAAAAGCGCAACTCCAATAGATGATGCAAAATGGAGATGTAAAAGCTGCTGACGACCGCGCGACTGCTGTTCAGCCGCACAAATTGAAATAACACATCTGGGAAACAACTTAAAAGTTTCACATGCCCACAATGTCAAAATATTACATAATTCATCAAATCCACAAGATCAAATGCAACACAAATACAACATAGTTTTGCACAATTCAACAAACAAATAATGAAACTAGCTGGCTCTTTTGCCATGCCATTTCCAATGCTTCTCCATCAAATCCTTCTGAACTTGATCGTGCGCATCGGAGTCTCTAATTTATTGTACACCTTCATGAAACATTTGATTCGCTCCTCTATTCTCAATGGAATAACGCGTATGCCCATCAAATGATAGAAGGTGTAATCTAAATCTTGTCCACGCTCATTCCCAATGATCATGTTATGCATGATCATGTAAGTGGTCATGATATACCAAAGGATTTTTTATCCCAGAACCTAGATGGTCCTTGCACAATAGCAAATTGGGATTGCAAAATCCCAAAAGCCCTCTCAACATCTTTCCTAGCTGCCACTTGTGCATTGTGAAAGATGAGTTATTTCTTACCTTGGGGTTTTGCAATTGGCTTGACAAAAGTACTCCACCTCGGGTAGATCTCATTGGCAAGATAGTACCCATAGTTGTATGTGCAACCATTTGCTTCGAAGGTCACCGGTGGTGCTTCTCCATTTGCTAACTTGGCAAGCGAGGTGACCGGTCGAGCACGTTGATGTCATTGCAAGATCTAGGCATCCCAAAATATGAATGCCAAAACCATGTTTCTTGATCGGCAACGACCTAAAGAATGATGGTGGCATGCTTCCCACGACCCTTGAACTGTCCATGCCATGCTTTTGGGCAATTTTTCCATTAACAATGCATGCAATCGACGGACCCTAGCATACCTGAAAACCCATGAGTTTTGTTCATCTCCAAAAGCCTATGAGTGTCCTGAGCATTGGGTGCTCTCAAGTACTCTGCACCAAACACTTCTACCATAGTCTTTGCAAATTGTTTGACATATAAGATAGAACTGCTCTCTGCCATCGCCAAGTTGTCATCAATGTAGTCTGCCGGAACACCATAGGCCATCATGCGCAAAGCCGCAGTGACCTTCTGTTCGGTGCTATGTCCAAGCAACCCAGCACAATTCCCCTGCTCGAAGGATCGATCATGCAGCTTCACGGAATTGCAAATGTGGATGAACAAGTCGTTGGATATTCTGAACCGGCGTCGGAAGTACCTCTCGGGAAAAACGGGTGGTGAACCAAAATAGTTGCGCATCAACCTCTTGTGCGCCTCAACCCGTTCTCTCCGAATGAACGCACGGCCTTACACGAAACCGTCGTGCTTCAGCTTCTTCCTCTTGTGCATCGCCACTAGCATAGAAACGTCCTCTTCTTCGTTCAAATCAAATTCCTCATCCGACGAGGAATCATCCACGAAAGAGGAGTCGCACGAGATCATCTACAATGCGGAAATCACCGTCGAACTACCTCTCCAACCGAATTATAAAACCCTTCAAGTTTGCTCGTTTTTTTACCTTGGGGGAATTTCGTCGAACACCTTGCTTGCGGGGTGGAAGAAATCGGTCGGCTGCGGGTTGGGCAGCAGTTCGGCAGCGGCAACGGCAACAGCGGTTTGGCAGAGGAAACGGTCGCGGCCCTGCAGAGAAGACGGCGGGAGCTAGGTGCCGTGGGCGACCGGAAGAACGGCGTACGCGGGCGGCCGTCGGGCGGGTGGCGTGGCGCGCCTCTCCTGCCTCCGGCGGTTGGTCTTGGCTAGGAACAAGCCCAACCCGACCACGACCCGCGCCGTGGAAGGCATAACGGAGACCAGCCCGACCACGACCCCCGGCGACCGAAAATGAATCGGCGGCTGCGGGGGACAACCGACGCTAGTACGACGAGGCAGGCAGCGGGGGACAGGCGGGCAGAGTGGCGGCGGCGTCGATTTTGGGCGAATTCAGCGGACGGCGGATTGGGCGGGCAGCGGTCGCGCGGAAGCACACGGAAAGCAGTTAGACGATTGGCGCGCGGTTGCCATTTTTATATCTTCTGTAGGTGGAGATGTAAATTTGCATCGCGAGGTATTGAATTTTACATCTTCGGGAGGTAGAGATGTTGCATCTACATCATCCGTTAAAGTCTTGAAGAGGGAATTTCGGGCCTCAAAGATGTAAAAATTAGTTATTCATTGGAGATGTTCTTAGTATGTGTGGGTGACACACCCAGCAGAGCATCCAGCCTCATCGGTGCTCTCCAAGGTTTTCCATTTTTCCATCCATCCGGATCCAGTAAAGAAAAGGTTTTCTTTTTTCCTTTTTCTGCTCCTGGTTCAACCCCTTACGAAACCCTACCGCGCGCACCCTCCTCTCGGCTCCCAGTCTCCCACCCTCTCTGGCGTTCGGCGGCGGCGGTTGAACGGCGGCCGGCACCGGCGGATCTGCAGGTGGGGCCCAATTCCTCTCTTTCTCCCTGCGCTTGACGCCCTCTCTCCTCTCTGCATCTGGCAGCGGCGGCGCCTAATCGTCTTTTATCCAAAACTGAATTTGGCTGCTGTGATGTGCGTTGCCTGTGTAGTTTTCTGAAGAATTGCGTCTGTCCGCCCTTGTTGCAGAGCAATCCGAGAATGGCTTGGGGTCAGGGTGCTAGAAGGCCCATACTAGGGCTTCTGTCTCGTGCTCAACGACAAGCCGCTCGAGGGTATACTTCTGCAACGTTCGAAACTCATCTGTCGAGCAATCATTTTGCCCAAAATGGCATGATTCGTAGGAGATTTAGCTCTGAGGTGCCTGCTTCGGAGCAAATGAATCTTATTAAACAACTACGCGAAAGAACGTGTGCCCCGATCAAAGATGTCAAAGCTTCGCTAGTCAGTTGCAACTGGGATATTGGTTAGCTCTTCTTTCTTCTCGCTTTAGGCGCAGCTTTGTTGACAAATGTGTTTATTCCCTCCATTCTTACCCCAGTTTGTTGATTTCTTTCAGAGGATGCACAAAAGGATCTAAGGAAAAGAGGGGTGATATCTGCTGCCAAAAAGTCGTCAAGGACTGCTGCTGAAGGTTTGCTAGCTATCGCACAAGATGAGAAAAGGGCTGTTGTGGTCGAGCTAAACTGCGAGACTGACTTTGTGGCAAGAAATGATGTGTTCCAGTATCTGGTCGGTATCACCCTCAGCAACATGATTTGTGTTATCTTAACATATGACTTAGATGTGCAATACTTATGGCACATCTAGATGTGCTTTAGCAAAACTGAATCTTATAATTATACTGAACCATGTAAGAGTGAGAGGCAAGGTCCTTTTAGGTCCATATCCTTAACATAAGTATATGAAAATTAGAAGATGATTTTATTGTAGTTGACATAAGTAGAAATCATTTCTCCATGACTTGAAGAGTATCATTTTAATTTTGGGAAAAGATGGCAATTCGTCTGATTTTAAGATCTCAGACGATTTTAAATTGGGAGTCCGTTTTTTGGACGGTAGAAAATCAAGCGCACATGGTATGGGAGCAGATTGGCAGCTGATTGTTTTTTCGGATGGTAGAAAATCAGGCCCACGTGTCTGGTGTGTGAGGGGAGTTGGATGACGGACCCACCAATTCCCCTTTATAATAGCAGTAGTAAATGTTGTGTCGGACCTTATGTTATATAAAACATAAATAAGAATTTTCTAACCTATATATGGTCAGCTTTCTAGTTTTTGTCTGATACTCCAACTTCAAACTCTGTTGTAATTGTATTCTTGAAGTACTCTGTTCATGTCATTTTATATTCTAGGATATTAATAAATTCTGGTATCATATTGGACAAAACACCAGAGTGTACTTAATTAAATGTGTTGATTATTATCTGTGCTCTCACACGGATACAATGTCGATAACCCTTTTTTCCAAAATTTATTTGCCATGCAGGCTTCATCCTTGGCAAAGATGGCTTTGTCAGCACAGGATCCCGGCAAATTGGTTTTTCCTTTTGCTCCTGCATATTTGGAGGTGTGTAATTACCTGTTGGTTAGTTTATTGAACATCTATTGTTTCTATCATCCTCCCCTGCTGAGCAGTTCCAATACATGACATATGGTATTTTGCTTATATCTACCAGTGATGGCTGTAGGCTCGTCACTACCAAATCCAGATTATTAGATTTTAATTGATGGAGTTTCATGTTGATTTATATTCCATTTGAACTGGCTTTATGATCAAATTTGTGTAAAGTGTTATGGCAGGGCCTAATACAATCTAAGCCTTGTGGGCATCAGTTTTTCATTACGTATGGAGTCGGTTTGGTGAATTGCTTGAAGTACTAAAATACCATTGATCAAGAACATGGATATGTCATAGTGTTATGTCGTGACCTAGTATCACTGAAATTTTGTAGATATTGGCAAGAGTTGATATGATAAACTTGACATGGCATCTACTAATGCAACATGAGTGAAAAAGTAGATCATAGTATAAATGAAGGGGTTTGCAACACCAACAGAAGTTCCTGTAATGAAGGTGATGCAGCCTTAGCAGTGCAAGTAAGATTATTTGTGTCCTGCACTGTTGACTTTGTGAATCTATGCCGAGACTAGTTTGTCGTATATTTGATTTGTGATTGGTGAGGAATGGGATGGGTGAATGGCGGTGATGATTTTGAGGGTCATCATATTCAATTATACAGGCAATGCTTGGTGACAAGCATAAAGCATCTGACAACAACAACAACAACAACAACAAAGCCTTTAGTCCCAAACAAGTTGGGGTAGGCTAGAGGTGAAACCCATAAGATCTCGCAACCAACTCATGGCTCTGGCACATGGATAGCAAGCTTCCACGCACCCCTGTCCATAGCTAGCTCTTTGGTGATACTCCAATCCTTCAGGTCTCTCTTAACGGACTCCTCCCATGTCAAATTTGGTCTACCCCGCCCTCTCTTGACATTCTCCGCACGCTTTAGCCGTCCGCTATGCACTGGAGCTTCTGGAGGCCTGCGCTGAATATGCCCAAACCATCTCAGACGATGTTGGACAAGCTTCTCCTCAATTGGTGCTACCCCAACTCTTTCTCAGATATCATCATTCCGGACTCGATCCTTCCTCGTGTGGCCACACATCCATCTCAACATACGCATCTCCGCCACACCTAACTGTTGAACATGTCGCCTTTTAGTCGGCCAACACTCCGCGCCATACAACATTGCGGGTCGAACCGCCGTCCTGTAGAACTTGCCTTTTAGCTTTTGTGGCACTCTCTTGTCACAGAGAATGCCAGAAGCTTGGCGCCACTTCATCCATCCGGCTTTGATTCGATGGTTCACATCTTCATCAATACCCCCATCCTCCCGCAACATTGACCCCAAATACCGAAAGGTGTCCTTCCGAGGTACCACCCGGCCATCAAGGCTAACCTCCTCCTCCTCACATCTAGTAGTACTGAAACCGCACATCATGTACTCGGTTTTAGTTCTACTAAGCCTAAACCCTTTCGATTCCAAGGTTTGTCTCCATAACTCAACTTCCTATTTACCCCCGTCCGACTATCGTCAAAGCATAAAGCATCTGAAACGAAATGAAATTACTTCAGGTGGTTTTGGTTGGATTTCCTGTTTTGCTTATGTTACATTACTTTTGGAACAATTTGGTACCTGTTTCTCAGTTGTAGTGCCTTGCAGTGCCTGCGTCTATTTATCATAGATGGATAGTAAATTTTAGGCTAATAATGTCTGATGATCTATATAAATTGAAGTGTCTGCAATACAGCTGAGATTATTATATGTTTATCTTCCTTTTTTTCTGTTTTTTTCATGTGAGAAACTACTACATTGCTCCTCATCTTTGCAGAACATGAGTATTAACCTAGATCATCCTAAACTCAGTGGTGAAACAACTGTTCAAAATGCTGTTACAGAAGTCGCTGCCATGGTTGGGGAGAATGTAAAACTCAGACGAGGTTTCATGTTGTCCACGACTGGACATGGTGTCGTTTCATCTTATCTGCATACCTGTCCTCAGCCAGGTGCACAGACGTTATTTCAGTTTGTCAAGTTTTATCCAGACCATGTGTCTGCCATTCTTCAGATTTTTTATTTCGTTGGCTAAGTATGATTTTTAAACACCACGAACAATAATTTTCAGCTGGAGCATGTTTGTCTCCTATTTATTCTTATCACCATTTCATTCATTGTAGACAACTGGATATCATATACAGTACTGTGTATTTTGTTCAAAAAAAAATACAGTACTGTGTATTTATTGTATTTGTAGCAGGAGACAGGCCTTAGTGTACTGTTGCAGAACTGTTGGCAGAAACATAGCTGTGCAGCCATACTGCTGATAAATTGCAATTTCAACAACTCTTGAATTTTGTACTAGCAGTACAACATTAAGAAAATGACACTTGATCTAAAACCTGGAAGCCTTGTTTCTGTACTCCTTATATAAATTACACGTTATATTAATCCTACTAATAATCTCTTTCCTAAGATGGCCAAACTCGGTGTTATCATTTGTTCCTGTCAGCACTCTTTTCTTTTTCTCATTTTCTCCTTTCTTTGGATAAACGGCACATTTGCTCGTTCACTTAATTAATGCATTTTCTTGCTTCAGGTTTGGGCCGCATTGCTGGATTGATTACATTAGAAGCAGAAGATAGCAGTGCTTCCCTTGATGCTCTCAAGAGAGTTGGGTCGTCTATCGCAATGCATATTGTTGCAGCAAAACCATTATTCTTATCAAAAGAATTGGTTTCTGCTGCAGCTTTAGAAAATGAACGTGACGTGCTCCGAACTCAGGTATCCTTATTCTGACATTACCTAGAATGATTTACAGTCATATAGTCGTGTGGCTGAGTAGTTGACATCCATCCACTATTATGCAAGAAATGGACATGCACTTGTGTGATAAATGTGTCTATCACAGGCCATCAGCTGGTTCTTAAGTTTTCTACCATTTTGACAGAACAAACAAAACAATTTTACAAAGTAGGGAATGACTAAGGATAAGCAGATGCATGCATCGCCGTAAGATTTTGGATTAAAAGAAAGAAGAAACATGTGTGTTGCGGAGATGAGAAAGATGATGTAACGGGAAGCAGCCTGATCATATCATAAGATTTTTGGATTAGTAATATCGGGAGAGCTGTTTGGTTTAAGTTTTAGAAGTGGGTAGCATTTACACTGCTTATTTCCATGAGTTGAATTAATGTGTTTTATGACATGGATCCTTAATATGAGGGTGAGCTGTGCATGCCAAGTTACTTAAGAAAAGACATGACATACTGCTTTGTAACATGTTAGGCTGAAAGTTCAGGTAAACCCCAAATGGCCATAGAGAAAATGGTGGAGGGCCGATTGAGGAAGTATTTTGAAGATGTCGTGCTTTTGGAGCAAAAATACGTTGTTAATGATAGCACAAACATTAAGGTAAGTTGGCCAACCTTTTCCTTGATGATTTACGGCCGTGAATTGTGATCTCTAATAGCTTTGCTTGTTGGTATCATTCTTTTCAGACTCTGCTGAATGATTTGTCAAAGGAGGTTGGTTCGAAAGTAACAATTGGCAATTTTATCAGAATGGAAGTTGGAGAAGGAATTGAGAGGTACAATTTGTGTCTACTGCCATCTCTAACAACGTTTTTGCTCGACTAATCTCTTTTGTTATGCATACTGACCTCGGTGTCATTAACAATATACATAATACGTTAATTGATGGTCTATCATCCATCCAAAACAAAACTAGATTCAATTTTCTTCAGGCGTCGTTTTTTATGCAAATGGGAAATACAACTTTTTTTCTTACTAGTTCATCTCATTTTGTTTGTTCACTTAACCAGTTACTAACCTCAGCTTTTGTGCTCAGCAGACCTGAGGAAACAGCTAAAAAAGAAGCTATGGCTTGTGCTGCGTAAATTGCGAGCTGAGATGAATCAAATGCATTGGTTCCTTTCTCCTGATAATTAACATGGGCTCTCATCTTTTGTCCAAGGGGATGTTTTTTCTGCAAATGTATAAATGCCCATCAATCAATTAGCTAGATGTTGGCAAACAAGTTAAAGAAACATTGTGGTAAATTGAATCAAACTGAATAATGTACGACTGAAACGAAAGGCCACGCGTGCTGAGACCTGCAAGGCTGCAAATGTTGGGGTTTGCTCGCTATTTGTCTGATTGAACTGCGGTGTGATCGAATAAAGATTGCAATAGCTCAAAGAAAATTTTGTGCATGCTGTTCCGGCGTGTTATACCTTTTGATCTTGTTGGTGGATTGGATATGCGTATTTGACACCATCAGTTGCCATGTACGATTGGACCATCGCCTCCCTTTTGCTGCGTGTCATGTTCCTCTCTGGTTTCCTTGTCTGTAGAGAAACGGTGTCAACCAAAGTGTTGCACCCGCGTTGGTTTGTGAATGCTGGCAGTGTGGCCACACCACAGGAGATGCAAACAAAATGACCCTGCATTGGTGAGTTTTTTAATCTAACCTAGTAAAGGCCCTAAGTAAGGGAAAGAGAAATGACAATCAAAACAATATGTATCTAAATTCTACTTGAAACCGCTGCCATACCTATTGGCATTGCCATGCATATCTCATGATGATGAATGGACAACATCGAGAAGTACCTCCGAAAACATGTAGAGTAACAAGCCATGTTGGATAGATTCCCCCGAATTTAAGTTCTAAGTGAAGACCTTAGATCAAAATGTTAGGGAAATTCTCTTGATAAACACTATTAAATAAACGAAGTGATAAATTCCATCAATAAAGTTGAGGTACAAAACAATAGAAAAATTGCTTCTATAAGTGGAGAAATAATTCAAGCGACGAATCATATGGGAAACAGGGACTTAGCACCGAACCGTCATCTGATATGCTAGTTGAGTTTTATATTGCAATGGATCATGATGATTTCGTTTGTCTAACTAGCTTTGGAGAAATCCGACTAGAATTGTAAAGTTTCTAAAATAATAATGATTTGGCTGAATAGCATGTTGTCAACTACATCCGTAACTAGACAAATTTAAGACAAATAATTTGGGACGGAGGTTGTACTTTGTGGTTATATAATAGAACTCCTCGTCGATAGATGCCATGAATGGTTGTTAGGTCTATATTTGTATTTTTATTAACCATGCCGCAATTACTAATTTACGTGGTTGGTCGCTGTCTTCATCACCAACAATCACATACAGATGCGAACCAACCGGTGGTTGGATGGTTAGAGAGACTGTGGTATCCTCAGCCCACCAGGGTTAAGTCCTGGTGCTCGCACGGTGACTTCGTAAATCTCAAGATGATATGCCGGCTCAGTCTTTCGAAGGTGCTCATAGGGATATGGTGTGCGTGTGTGCGTTCATAGAGGTGAGTGTATGCGCGTGTATATGAGCGCTTGCCTCTATACTGTGGGTGCCATGAAACCTCCAACAAAATCAAAAAAAGTTGGGCATTTGTACCTCAAATCCAACTATCCAATGGTGCATTTTTGTTTGATTAATTATGTTGTCTAGACCATATTCAATGGTCTATATTGTCTTGGTAAATTCTAAACAACAAGTATTTTATCAGAATTAGACACATCGACATGCATGCCACATGGTTAAACAATCTATATTAGCCACGTGGAATTCATAATTAATGGCAATCGTATATGTGTCGCTACACACAATTTTACATAATATACAATCATAAATGTATATAGACATATACAACCAAGAGGAAAGCATATACCATGTGAAATATGTACATATGGGCAGAGAAGACTACTAGAGTTCGGTGTGCAGACAATGCAAGGTGTAAAATAAAATGGATATTTACAGTGAAAAATGATTTGATAAAAAAGAAGGGAATAATTACACAATTGCGGGGATAGTTATTGCGTGACCAAACAAAATTCTATTTTTTCATATATATATTTTTGGATGGTTTGGATTGATCAGATAAAATCAAACAAAATTTTCATCGGTATAGATTTTTGTTAGGGATATCGGTATAGATATCAACTGCACAGGTGATTGTAAAATGTGTTCCATGACCCAATCTGAAAAAACCGTAATCCGCACATCCTCCCAGGCCCCAGCCCCAGCAGCCCGCGACTCTCGGCGGCGCTTGCTCCCCGTCGGCGCACTCGCTTCTCCCTGGTTCCTCGGCGCCGCTCGCTCTACCCCTTTGTCTCTGGCGCGCAGCCTCGCTTGCCTTCCCCCTCGTCGCCCTAGCCGGCCGCGGGTGCGCCCGCGCCCCCACCGTTGTTGTGGCCTGCTGGTGCGCCCGCGTCCTGGGCCCCGCCTCGTCGTCACCGGAGTCGCGCTGCGCCGTTCGCCTCCTTGCCTGAGCTCTCGTGCCTTCCTCCTCTCTCCCGCCCTAAATCGGTTCTGCATGTTACCGAATACGCATGTCGTCCACCTCCTGCCTAGCCCCTCCCCCTCTGCGGCTCCCCTGCGGTAGGGTTAGGCTCCCACCTCCCTCCGCCGCCGCCGAGAGGCCATCACTCAGATTTAAGCCTGGCGGGGCTGCTCACACCAAGGTAAGGCGGAAACGACCCCCTGCTCTCGGGTTCAACCGTTTGCCTTTATTTCTGTGTAGCCGGTCGTGTGGTTGTCTGCCGCAACTATTGCAGGCAAGCCTTGTACGAGCATCACAGTGCTCGGCTTTGTGGAGTTTGGGACAAAGGGCTACAGATTTTGCGAGTCGTGTGGGTCAGTTTAGTAATCTTGGTTCCAGATTATATCTGTAGACGAAAGCAACGATGGATTCATTCACTTGGATATGTGTGGTTTATTTGCCAGTTTGATGTATTAAGTTAGGTTTCTAAGCTGCAACATTGCTGCTATCCACCCGGCCAATTTGAATGTCATGCCCATCAATTTGCTTTGTTAGTGTCAAAATGGCATGCTACTTGGGTTAATTTCATTTTCTTTTTCGCGTGCTTGTTGTGTGCATTTAGGGATGGAGGCTGGTTCACATCTCGTGCTTCAGGCAGGAGCAAGACGTCTCAACAACATCTGACGATGGCACCGGCTTCAAATACAATGAGCAGGCGGAGATCTCAGGGGACCCTGACCTGAAGGAGGAAGACTGTGGAAGCCCCAACAGGGATGATCAGAATTATGTAAAGGGAGACTGGTTTGTTAGAACGCATAAGGTTTGTCTGGTTTATTTTCTGCATTCCAGCTACATTGTGTTTGACCAATAGGAATTCCAGATGTAGAATATATTAGTAGGATACTGTAAAATGAAGCATAGTATGTGCAATGCAATAGAAGTAAAGCTACCAGTTTCTAAGTTCAGTTGCTCACTTCAATGCTATTTGAGAGCTTAAGAGATAAGATAGCCAGCAGTCATGTATGAAATCGTGGCATAAAACATTATACACAGATGAAGGAGACATTGTGAATTACTCCGTTATCCAATTTGAGTTCGTAACTTGATCTGTTAAATCCTGGGCACAGTTTTCAAGTTTGTATACTGAACCGCTTTGCTTCTGCCAGTATTAATCGGCCTGTTAACAAGATTAGTTGTTGCACATGATTGGTTTCTTACCAATATGGACATGTGCTTTTCTCTGTCTGTGTTTTGCCAGTCAATGTGTGGACCGAAGAAAAATAGCTATCATTGTTTTTTTTCCTATACTACCGTGGGATTTGCAGTTATTTGGTAGAATACTTATCATCTTATTGTTAATATACTTTGAAAATTAGTTTCTAACTCTCATTGGATATTTGATCGGTTCAGGTGCTCATATTTTGTTTAGTGCCAATTGGCTAGATATTGATGTTAGTCCTTTTCATTGTTAAGACTTCAATTTTCTCTTGTGAGTCAATGAAAATTCTGAATTTGTCTCCCAGATAAAGGAAAATCTACGGGAAACAATATCCAGATTTTGGAATGAGCGCTGGGCAGTACCTTGGACTGGACAAACAATTACCCAGGTTAGTTCTCAACTTATTCTGTTATGTTCCTATATTAGTTTTGGTTTTGTCGGACATTGGTTTTGCTAATTCATCAGATATCATCTGGATATCCTAAGGGACATGCGTAGGGGCCAGATATTGTTTTTCTTGTGTTGTAATTTGTCCTGTACGACACGGGCAAATCAATAGTAAATCTGATCTAAAAGATGCCGAACCCATGTGATTACTTCTTTTGGATATGGTATGCGACCAGACAGATATTAATATGCCCTCATGTGTCCACCTAGGATTTTTATACTCTTGAGGAAGTCTTATAAGTTACAACAAGGCACTTTGCACTACCATAATGTTCTGTTTTTTTTTTGAATTGCTCAAAGCTCAGCTCCCATGTGGGACATGTGCTATGCACCCGCCTAGAATTTTGCTGCCGCCTCATATAAAGTGTCTTGAGTGTGGTTTTTCTGCACCCCAGCTCGGTGCACCCCCTCTACACCCACGCAAGAAAACATACCAAAAGATTTTGACAAAATCTAAAAGTTTGTGGGAATGATCATCAACAAATGTTAGAGTGGCTTGCAAAGTTTGGTGGTCAAATGACATCCGAGGAGCTCTGTACAAAAAAACAACAAGATTACTCAAAAGGTTTTAGACTTGGTAGAACTAAAACCGAGTACATGAGTTGCGGTTTCAGTACTACTAGGCACGAGGAGGAGGAGGGGGAGGTTAGCCTTGATGGGCAGGTGGTGCCTCAGAAGAACACCTTTCGATATTTGTGGTCAATGCTGCAGAAGGATGGGGATATCGATGAAGATGTGAACCATCTAATCAAAGCCAGATGGATGAAGTGGTGCCAAGCTTCTGGCATTCTCTGTGACAAGAGGAGTGCCACAAAAGCTAAGAGGCAAGTTCTTATAGGATGGCGGTTCGACCCGCAATGTTGTATGGCGCTGAGTGTTGGCCAACTAAAAGGCGACATGTTTAACATTTAGGTGTGGCGGAGATGCGCATGTTGAGGTGGATGTGTGGCCACACAAGGAAGGACCGAGTCCGGAATGATGATATACGAGATAGAGTTGGGGTAGCACTGAATGAAGAGAAGCTTGTCCAACATCGTCTGAGATGGTTTGGGCATATTCAGTGCAGGTCTCCAGAAGCGCCAGTGCATAGCGGATGGCTAAAGCGTGCTGATAATGTGAAGAGAGGTCGGGGTAGACCGAACTTGACATGGGAGGAGTCTGTAAAGAAAGATCTGAAAGACTGGAGTATCACCAGAGAACTAGCCATGGACAGGGGTGCGTGGAGGCTTGCTATCCATGTGCCAGAACCATGAGTTGGTTGTGAGATCTTACGTGTTTCACCTCTAGCCTACCCCAACTTGTTTGGAACTAAAGGCTTTGTTGTTGTTGTTGTTGTTGTACTCAAAATGACTCAAAATGTATGTGCATTGTTTGATCAGAATTTGTAATTTTGTCTTTTTTGTACAGAGCTTCTTGGATGTCATTTGACCACCAAACATTACAAGCTTTGTTGATGATCATTCCCACAAAGTTTTAGATTTTTTCAAAATGTTTTGGTATGTTTTCTTGCGTGGGTGTAGCGGGGGTGCACCGAACTGGGGCTCAGCCACTACTTTCCCAAAAGGTCTTATAGGGATATGGGACAACACAGCAAGCATTACATATTAATAATGTCACTCACTTTAGACTTCTAACTCTAGTGTGGAACTAAAGTCACAACCACAACTCCCCAGGGGCCACTCCAAACAGGCTGGGTATAAACAATATGTTTTCCTTTTAAATAAAATAAGTTATGACGCATGTGCTAGCATATTATGTATATAATGGAAATGAATGGATGCCGCTGGGAATATGTTGGTTATTTGGTTCTCTTGCTAAAGTTACCAGTTAAACGGGGAATGTTGATTGGTATAATGGTCTCTTAGCAGTTTGCATGGATTTGGTATTAAGAGAATCTGGTTATACTTTTTGAAAACAGGTCATGTTTTTGTGGATCGCGACATTTTGGCTTGTGGGTTCCTGGATAGTGCCATTCTTGGCTCATGCTGCTGGCTTTAGCAAGGAAACATTGACGCACAGAGGCCAAGCATTATATAGCCTTGTGACGGACATAACTGAAGGCCTTGCTGGGATTGCTATCCTTCACCAGTGCCTTGGTAGATTCCGTCCCCTTCCTCCAGGCTGGTTTGAGTTCAAATTGAAGGGCAAATGGCATTGGGATGTAGCGTTGGGGTGCCTGTTATTCCCACTGGTGAATTTGCTCTCTCACATCAACATCAGCTTAGTTCATATGTCATCAGGGCCAGTCGCCGGGGTATCCAGTGTAGAGCAATCCATTGTGGCCCGTGACCCGGTGGCAATGGCCTTGTATGCTGTGGTAGTCACTGTATGTGCACCTATATGGGAAGAGATTGTGTTCCGTGGTTTCCTCCTCCCATCTCTAACGCGATACATGCCTCTTCCATGGTCGATCCTGCTAAGTGCCGTGGCATTTGCGCTGGCGCACTTCAACGTGCAAAGGGTGTTGCCGTTGATATTTCTCGGGGTTGTGATGGGAGGTGTCTTTGCTAGATCACGCAACCTATTGGCATCGACGGTGCTTCATAGCCTTTGGAACGGTTTTGTATTCCTGGATTTGATGAAGTGAGGTATGACGCTATTGTTGTGCAGCTTTCGATATCTCCTGTGGAGTTTCCTCCAACCTTTGTGTTCTCATTTTGCATGGAGTAGAGAAGCTAACAAACGGATGTTCAGTGGAGATTAGACAAAAGACAGTTTTTTCAAAGATTTTTGTATAGGGTCAGAAGATAGCTATAGGACTTGTGCCCACAAGCATGTTTCTTACTCATGTAAATTATATACGCGTGAGAATAATTGCCTCATCGTGTATAGAATCACCCATTCATATGTATTGTGTATTTTATTCTTGATTATGTGCTCTGAAATATAAATTCCTTGGTATATCTTGTCCAATGCTATTTCAGATAGCATGATGGAACATGTTTGTTTGTAAGGTACGGGCCTATTCGATTCAAGGGAATCTGATGAGTTAAGAATCATTGTCTCACGATTTTTAGCTCTGGAGTTTGTTTCGCTTTCAGGGCTGAAACCATATGAATTGTTGCTGTGAGCTAGTTTGTACCAATATACAGTGGCAGAGCCAGCCGATTTATAGAGCTGGGCAAAGTCTGACTACTATCACTTGGACTAGCATTTGCTCATGGAATCAGCTAGCTAAACAATAAACCAAAATAAAAATAAAATTATCGAGTCTGTTCTTATGGAATTATTTCCCTTTTTCCTACGGTAACGATGGCAAACAACCGGTCTGAAGAAAAGATGAATCCTGCACTTCTTCACGCCTTCGTGTTGACAACCAGTTCCTACGTTTTTTCTGCTTGCTCCGTTAGGAAAGAGAGAGCCTCCGTTAAAAAAATTGCACAAGACTCAGCTGATCGTTTGAATCTCTCTAAGAACTGGTTGCCCTGCTCTAAAGGAGATATGAATACGTTGGCATAATGGCATAACGCGGGTGCAAATAATATCCGAAGCGTTTTTCCACGTGGCAATGGCCGAGAACAGCAGAAGCATGGCAACTTTAAGCTTCTCCCTACAACCTATCAAGCGACACTACCTGCACACAATAATTACAATTTATAGTGTTTTTTAGATCTAACCTTTCGAAATAACCTGATGCAGGAAAGGGAGTACGTATGATCATTTTATGTCTTTCATAAACCGGGATGCGAGCCGCACCTGCCGGGACTGATTATTTGTGAAGACACGGGAACACACTAAATATGCGCTTCACTTATGTATCTACTTCTTGTGCACTGTTTTTTTTCTGTCTAACTTTTTTCTGTGTTTTTTACCCAAATTTTTTGTCGCCATGGTAGTTTCATATATCAACCTTTGGCAACTTCATCACACATTAGATGCCATTTTTTGTCCATTCGCACCACACCACAGCGCCCCTGCAACACATTATAAACACATGGCAACTTTTTCACCCACATGTCATGATTAACTATAAAATACGACAACTTTATCAACAATTTGATGGCAACATCACTCAAAATCACATGCCAATATTTACTCAAACACATGGAAATCTAGCTCATCCCTAGAATTTTATCTGTACTGATTTTCTTGAAGCGGTTGAAAGGGGCGTGGTGGCAATCCACCCACATTAGATGCCATTTTTTGTTCACTCACACCACACCACCCCGCAATGCATTCTAAACACATATAGCAACCCTTTACACCCACATTATGTGTCAGGATTAGCTAGTAAACACGACAACTCTATCTACCATTTGATGGCAACATCATTAAAGATCACATGATAACAATTTGGAAAAACACATAGTAATCTAGCTCATTCCCAGATTTTTGTTTATGTACTGATTTTCTTAAAGCAACCGAAAGAGGTAGAGAGGGGAGTGGTGGCAATTGAAAGGATGGACATGGACTAAGAATGATGATTGAGGTTTCTTCTTCATTTACACACACTTCTTCTATAGTAAAAATGTTTCCAATTCCCATAGTCCTTATGTCTTATGAAGTATTCTCATCACCTACATCAACTTGCTCCCCATAGGAACCATTAAATTCATCAAACACCACGTCACATGTTTCCTCAACACATCCACTGGATTTGTTGAAGACCCTATAAGTGTGAGAGTTTTATCCATATCCGACAAATATAGCCTCAATTGTTTTGGATTGAAACTTAGCTAACCGAGTTTTCTTGTTGAGAATGAAACACTTACAACTGAATACCCGGAAGTATTTGACGCATGGCTTGTGCCCGGTTAAGAGCTCATATGGTGTCTTGTCCAGGTACTTGCGAAGGAAAAGCCAGTTTGATGCATACAAGCCGTGTTGACGGTCTCGGCCCAAAAGCTATATGGTGACTTATACTCATCAATCATTGACTTTGCCATCTCCACAAGTGTCTGGTTATTCCTCTCGGCTACACCATTTTGTTGAGGGATGTATGGTGTGGAGTATTGGTGCTCAATCCCCTCATCACTAAGGAATCCTTCTAAGGTGTAGTTCTTGAATTCCGAGCCAGTGTCACTTCTAATTCCAATGATCACATCATTGAACTTGCGTTGAGCTTGATTGGCAAAGTCAATGAATGTTCACTTTGTCTCATCCTTAGATGCGAGAAAGAACGACATGCGTATCTTGTGTAATCATCAATAATGATTAGACCATGCTTCTTTCCGCCAAGGCTATCCCATGATTGAGGCCCAAAGAGATCCACACAAAGGATCTCCAAAGGCCTAGAGGTTAATAATATACCCTTGGGAGGATGCTTTGCTTGATGTTGCCTTTTGACTATGCATGCATTACACACACGATCTTTATAAAAGAACATCCGTTAGTCCAAGGATATGCTCACCCTTTAGGATATGTTTAAGATTTCTCATGCCGACATGTGTTAGTTGGCGATGCCATAGCCACCCCTTTCCTGCCTTGGTCATTAGACATGTTTCAAGAAATGTGCTCTCTTTTGAGAAATCAACCACGTAAATGTTGTCATCCAGATGTCCAACAAAGGCCACTTCGAGAGTATGTATCTTTCCTAAATGAGACCATCCTTAGTACTCCCAGGTGTACCCACTCCCTTTATCTCAACCACTGGAATGTGTTTGAGCGGCCTCGAGATGTGCACACTGCTCTATCAACGAGCAGCTACAGTGACATGGGGCCACTTCAATGGATGCGTATCTGACTCTGTTGAGCAGCGGCTACAGTGACTAGTCAGCCACACTTGTCTACACCCTCTTGCACAGTCCTACTACCTAGCACTGCAACCCTAGAACATGAACTAGTACTATTTAGACTAATGATCTGAGTTGCCCGCAGTGTTGCTGCAAAAACTCTGCTCACAGTCAGAAGGATGCATGAATCTCTCAGCAATTCGATGGACTAGATAAGGGGAGTGGACACACCTGAGAGTAGCCATACCTTTCGGCTCCTAAATACTTTCACACTTTTTAGACCAAATAGTGTATCGTATCCGGCAAAAGCCAATTGACGAGCGGAAATCAAATAATATTTAAGGGATTGGACAAGCATGGCATTTTCAAGAGATAAATCATCATCACATGTCATATTGCCCAATCCAAGTATCTTTCCTTTTGACCCCCCCACCAAATACAATGCTCACAAATGGTTTGATAGCATCCATGAAGTCCATCAACGTTTTACTCTCTCCGGTCATATGATTGGTGCATCCTCTATCCATCACCTATTTTACTCCACCGAAAAAATCAACCTACACACAATAAAGTCTTGGTTAGTGCACCCATTTTAGAATGGGACCTCTAAAGTTAGTAACAAGGGTCTTTGGAGCGCAAATTGCGTAGAAAAGAAATGCATTGCGAGGAGTAATGAATTTAGCACAAACATATCCACCTTTTTCCTTATGAAGCACACGGGATGGAGGCATAAATTATTTTGCCTTGTTGGGAGTGGACTTGCCCCTAGTGGCCTTTTCACTAACAACCTTATTGCCAACCTTGTCCTTGCCTTTATTCTTGTGCCCTTCGCGCACAAACACAACCCTTTGAGGGGTTGCACTCTCTTGAGGAGTGTCATCCTTCTTCTTGATTGAACGTGGCACAAAACCAAGTCCCTCTTTTGCAAACACCTCCTTATGTTGGCTCAACACTTCATTGAGATTCTTCTCTCCTTGTATACGAGATACTAGACCTTTATTAAGTTGGCCTCTCAACAAGTTGTTCTCCTCAACAAGAAGTGTTTGATCACAAGTAGGGTTAGTAGTACAAGCATCAACATTTATAAGTATGGAGTGTTGACATCAGCAAGAGTGCCAAGATGAGTAACATGAAGTGCCTTGTCTCTCTTTAAGTTTGATGAGCTCCTCTTTTGTAGCATTGTGAGACTCTCCAAGGAGCTCAAAATCCTTATAGAGATAAGCATAATCCACTTCAAGTTTTCCCACTATTAGGCCTTCCCACAATTCCTTGGCGGTGATAACGCGAAGTTAAGGTCTCTTTTCATCTTCGTTCAAACCCCTTTTTATCATGGTGCATGCCAAGGAGCTGAGTTGATCATCACACGCTACCTGTGAAACGATATTGTTGGGGTCGACGGTTTTAAACCTTCGAGCATAATCCTCCTCGTATCCACGGAGGTGTTTTTAATGTGATTCTCCATCTCAAACTTCCAATATGAGAGCTTCCCCTTCTGTTATAAAGAAGAGGGGCACCTTGATAATTCTACTTGAGTTCACGTGGAAAGGACCTTGGGTAGTTCGAGCCAAATTCGACATGATTGTTACCCCAAGATAGAGTAGTGGAAAGAGGGGCAACAAGACTTGTCGTTAAGGATGGCAATTTTACCCATGGGTACGGGTACCCGCGGATAACGTACCCGCATGGGCAGGGTATGGGCACAATTTTGTACCCACGGGTAGCACCCATACCCTGCCCGTTAATTCGTGGGTAGGGCACGGGTATAGCTTTGTACCCATGAATATGCCCATACCCTACCCGTTTATACTGACATGTTACATACTTGTCAGATGTTATTTGGTGAAGTGTGTTGCAAGCTTCTGAACCTATGTTAAAGTTATCATCAATTATCAATTTGAATTGAGATAATTGTCTTGTACTCATCTATTTGTTATTGAGTTGAGATAAATGTAATTTTTTCAAATGTGCGATGGATGGATGTAAAATTGTGAATAACTTGTGTAGTGTTTGATCTACCCATTGGGTACCCAATGGGTATGGGTACTTGTCGGGTATGGGTACGGGTATGGGTAGAACTTTGTACCCATTGACTGCACGGGTATGGGTATGGTATTGCTCTACACGCCCCATACCCTACCCATTGCCACCCTTACTTGTCGTTGGCGATGCCTTTGTCACCTTGGGAGAGGGGGAGGCACCACTAGGACTTCAATTTGCCAATCTTTCCTCCATAGCTAAATCAATCATATCGTGCAAATCGGTCGCGTAGTTGCCCAATAAGTTTTCAACTTCGCAGATGTATAAGGCATGTTGTTATCTTACAACGACGAACCCATTTTAGGGTCGGCAAGTCTGTGGTAGTGGTAGTAAGTTGTTTCTCATCTTTTTCCATCTCGCTCTAGGGAGGTTAAACCACAAGATAGATCATGAGGCTCTCATACCAATTGCAAGGATCGAGATGGATGCTACTTGTGAGCTGCGTTGGGTTTTCCTCAAAGAGGAGGGGATGATGCAGTACAGTAGAGATAAGTATTTCCCTCAGTTATGAAACCAAGATTATCAATCTAGTAGGAGAATCACGCAACAACTCATTAGTAGCACCTGCACACAAAATAATAAATCCTTGCACCCAACGCGAACAAGGGTTGTCAATCCCTTGGCGGTTAATTGCAAGATTAAATTGTATGGTGATAGATAGATAGACCAAACAAAAATACAAAATAAAATAAAAAAAGTAAAATTGCATCAAGGTATTTTTTAGGATTTTTAATATATGATAGAAGTAGACCCGGGGGCCATAGTTTTCACTAGAGGCTTCTCTCTTGAAAATAGCATACGTGGGTAAACAAATTACTGTTGGGCAATTGAGAGAAAAGCGAATAATCATGACGATATCCAAGACAATGATCATGTATATAGGCATCACGTACGAGACAAGTAGATCGAAACGATTCTGCATCTACTACTATTACTCCACACATCGACCGCTATCCAACATGTAGATTATTAAGTTTATAAAGAATTGAGTAATTGTTGGGGAACGTAGTAATTTCAAAAAATTTCCTACGCACACGCAAGATCATGGTGATGCATAGCAACGAGAGGGGAGAGTGTTGTCCACGTACCCTCGTAGACCGACAGCGGAAGCGTTATCACAACGCGGTTGATGTAGTCGTACTTCTTCACGATCCGACCGATCAAGTACCGAACGCACGACACCTCCGAGTTCTACACACGTTCAGCTCGATGACGTCCCTTGAACTCCGAACCAGCCGAGTGTTGAGGGAGAGTTTCGTCAGCACGACGGCGTGGTGACGATGATGATGTTCCACCGACGCAGGGCTTCGCCTAAGCTCCGCAACGGTATTATCGAGGTGTAATTTGGTGGAGAGGGGCACCGCACACGGCTAAGAGATCTCAAGGATCAATTGTTGTGTCTCTGGGGTGCCCCCCTGCCCCCGTATATAAAGGAGCAAGGGGGAGGCAGCCGGCCAAGGGGAGAGGCGCGCCATAGGGGGGAGTCCTACTCCCACCGGGAGTAGGACTCCTCCTTTCCTTGTGGGAGTAGGAGAAGGGAAGGGGGAAGGAGAAAGAAGGAAGGGTGCGCCCCCCTTCCCTAGTCCAATTCGGACCAGACCATGGGGAGGGGTGCGGCCACCTTTTGAGGCCTTTCTCTCCTTTCCCGTATGGCCCATTAAGGCCCAATACGAATTCCCGTAACTCTCCGGTACTCTGAAAAATACCCGAATTACTCGGAACCTTTCCGAAGTCCGAATATAGTCGTCCAATATATCGATTTTTACGTCTCGACCATTTCGAGACTCCTCGTCATATCCCCGATCTCATCCGGGACTTCGAACTCCTTCGGTACATCAAAACTCAATAAAACTGTCATCGTAACGTTGCGTGCGGACCCTACGGGTTCGAGAACTATGTAGACATGACCGAGACACGTCTTCGGTCAATAACCAATAGCGGGACCTGGATGCCCATATTGGCTCCCACATATTCTACGAAGATCTTTATCGGTCAGACCGCATAACAACATACGTTGTTCCCTTTGTCACCGGTATGTTACTTGCCCGAGATTTGATCGTCGGTATCTCGATACCTAGTTCAATCTCGTTACCGGCAAGTCTCTTTACTCGTTCCGTAACACATCATCCCGCAACTAACTCATTAGTCACAATGCTTGCAAGGCTTATAGTGATGTGCATTACCGAGTGGGCCCAGAGATACCTCTCCGACAATTGGAGTGACAAATCCTAATCTCGAAATACGCCAACCCAACAAGTACCTTTGGAGACACCTGTAGAGCACCTTTATAATCACCCATTTACGTTGTGACGTTTGGTAGCACACAAAGTGTTCCTCCGGTAAACGGGAGTTGCATAATCTCATAGTCATAGGAACATGTATAAGTCATGAAGAAAGCAATAGCAACATACTAAACGATCGAGTACTAAGCTAACGGAATGGGTCAAGTCAATCACGTCATTCTCCTAATGAGGTGATCCCGTTAATCAAATGACAACTCATGTCTATGGCTAGGAAACATAACCATCTTTGATTAACGAGCTAGTCAAGTAGAGGCATACTAGTGACGCTCTGTTTGTCTATGTATTCACACATGTATTATGTTTCCGGTTAATACAATTCTAGCATGAATAATAAACATTTATCATGATATAAGGAAATATATAATACTTTATTATTGCCTCTAGGGCATATTTCCTTCAGTAACGCCTTAAGCAAGATGACATGATATAGACAAAGTAAACTCACACATGAATAAAACCCATCTTTTTATCCTTAATGGCAACGATACAAATACGTGTCATGTCCCCTTCTGTCACTGGGATTGAGCACCGCAAGATTGAACCCATCACAAAGCACCTCTCCCATTGCAAGATAAATAATCTAGTTGGCCAAACCAAATCAATAGGTCGAAGAGAAATACGAAGCTATAACAATGAATCATAAAAGAGTTCAAAGAAAACTCAAATAATATTCATGGATAATCTGATCATAAACTCACAATTCATCGGATCCCAACAAACACATCGCAAAAAGTAATTACATCGAATAGAACTCCAAAAACATCAAGGAGAACATTGTATTGAAGATCAAATAGAGACAAGAAGCCATCTAACTACTAACTATGGACCTGTAGGTCTGTGGTAAACTACTCATGCATCATCGGAAGGGCATCAAAGTTGATGTAGAGCCCCTTCGTGATTGATCCCCCCTCCGGTGGAGTATCGAAAAAGGTCCCCAGATGGAATCTCTCGAGAACAGAGGCTTGCGGCGGTGAAAAAAATATTTCATGGACTCCTCTGTTGGTTTCTCGATTTTAGAGAATTTATAGAGGTGTAGTTAGGTCAAATGGAGCTACATGGGCCCCACGAGCCACCAGGGCGCGCCCTACCCTCTGGGCACGCCCTAGTGCCTCTTGGGCCACTGCTCCATCTTCTCGTCCCCTCCCGAAGCTTCCATGGTCTCTTATGTTCAGAAAAAAATGTCCAAAAAGTTTCGTGACATTTGGACTTCGTTTGGTACTGATATTCTGAAAAACCAAAAACAAGCAAAAACAACAACTGGCACTGGGCACTAAGTTAATAGGTTAGTCCAAAAAATGATATATAATTGCTTGTAAATGTATATAAAACATCTAGCATTGATACTATTATAGCATGAAACAATAAAAAATTATAGATATGTTGGAGACGTATCAAGCATCCCCAAGCTTAATTCTTGCTCGTCCTCGAGTAGGTAAATGATAAAAATATTATTTTTTATGTGGAATGCTACATATCATATTCATCATGTAATTCTTTTATTTTGTTGCATGGATATTTGGACTTGAATGATTCAAAGCAATAGTCTATAGTTTGACTTGAAGACATCAATATTCAAGCATACTAACAAGCGACCATGTCTTTTAAAATATCAATGCTAAAGAAAATTATCCCAAACCCATTACGCTCAATCATTAATCCATTCATGAAACACACTCAATATTAACTACAACCAATGCATAATTATGACAATAGTGTTCCCTAGTTAGTGCTTTGTAAGAGAAGATGGAGACTCAAAATAAAAATAAAAATTGCATAAAAGTAAGTAGATAGGCCCTTCGCTGAGGGAAGCAGAGATTTGTAGAGGTGCCAAAGCTCAAGGCTTAAATTGAGAGATAAAATTATTTTGAGAGGCTGATGTAACGGCGGCCCGATCTTTCGATGAGAGTGGGGATAACTATCGATTTGGTGGATTTTGACCTTGATGATCCGGCTATACCGTATCCGACGATACACCTCGACATTCGCTAAACCAATCTCCAATGGTTATTGACCTTGCCGTAGGCACGATCAACCTAAACAACGAGGTTCGAGTTCCTGCAAGCAACCGAAGAACCAGCAAGAACAAAGGTGAATTGCAACTGAAATTGCGGATGATAAACTGAGCACACGAACTAGATGAAAAGTGGGTTTCACTGTGGATCTGACAAGGCGGTAGTCCTACACGTCTCGTAGAAGCAAGTTGTAGCAATGGCTAGACAATACAATAAAACCCAAGTCTAACCCTAATAAAGAGATAAGTATTTATTAGATGAAAAAGAGTGTAGCCGCCGCCTGATGTCGGTCGATTGATCTGTAGGAGCGTCGTACGGCAGTGGCTTGGGCCGTTGCAGCCCGTGGCCTAGCCAAGCCCATGCGCCTAGTTGCATGCATGCATCATGTGGCGTGCAGCATACATGAATCTGGGTCCTGCCTCCTTTGCATGTACGTGCACCCTTGCATGGCTCAATATGATATAATTTCTTGCATACAAAAAGCAGCGATGCTGACTGTTTCAACAAACGGTGATCTTTATTTTCCATCTCTAATTTTTGTGTTTCCATCTCGCATCTTCACACGTGGCTTGTACAACTCTCTATTAATTCTGCATAAAATAAAAGATTGTGTCGTATTTCTATTTGAAGAAGCAAAATAATAATTCATATAATTGTTAATAAAAATTACCTGATTATAGTATATGCGGACAATATTACGTATGGCAAGTCATCTCCCACAATAGACGCAACCCAACTATTGTTTGCTCTAGGATCTGTCATGGTTAGTACCATACAAAAACAAAATCACAAGTATAATGTTTCTATAGTACTACTCCAAGGTGGTGGAAATTTTTTCTCAACACTCTAGCAATTACCCAGCTCTTACCAGTTCTTACCGTGCTGCAGTGGATGTTGGCCGTTGGCGATGTCAAAAGTTATCAAAAGATTGATATAGCGATTACCAAGTGACCGAACAAGATGCAATATAGAAAGTGGAGCTTGGTTAAGGTTTCCTCAACTCACAATATCAATGGCACAATTTAGCAAAGAGTAATGTAAGTTGAATAATTGCTCAAACTCCTAACTAGTGCTGGCAGTCGACTAGTAAGAGATAAAACGATCTAAGACCAGATACTGAATCAAAGGAGAGAAAACTGATGAAAATTATATAGCTCTATGCAGCGAGTGTACGGCAATCAAGAAGAGAAAAAAAATGTCCAGCAAATATGACGTGTACAGGGGAGAGGAAATTTTCTGAACATCCAAATGAAATTGCCCAAAAAGTGCTAGCCGGCCTCAACTTTGCAACTTTTTTCTCTTTTTTTGCTCTTTTTCCTCGTTTTTTTTGCAGGCCGACTACTAGCAGAAGTCACATACTCAAACAAGAGCACCAAGGGATTGAGGACTGCATGACCATGTGCTATACGAGCTAGCAAAAGCTAAACAAGAAACAAGCTAGTAGGCACGTACTAAAGGTTGCTGGGAGGTTGGACGCACGCGGGCTCTTGACCTCTTGTGATTATTAAAGTTGATCGGACTAGTACACAAGATCGGCAAAGAGGAAAACAATGGAAAAGAGGCGCAGGTGTACACGCAGGCAGACACGATTAGTACGTACGTACTGTAGGATGCAATCGGACCGGCGCCCGCGTATGGTGTATGGTTGTCTAGGCCGTGTTTGGTTACATTGCCAATTTAGCCTGATCCGGCGAGCCTGGCTCTAGTGAGCCGGTTTGAGGGGATGCAGGCCAAAACACCCCAGATGCACATAGTTTGGTTGCCTGCATGCCACTAGTTGCATGAGACAACCATTTTTGACCCGGCATTTGGTTGTCCGCATTGCATTAGGCGCACATATGACATGGTGTTTGGTTGCAACCTGCATAAGGTGTTGTCATCATTTCTAAGTAGTGCTGAGCTTACCACACACATCTAAACATGTAGCGCCAGCTAATTAAACAAATGACAGTTCATCCTAACTACTATCAAATGACAGTTCAAATTATTAAGAGCCATTGGCTAAATAGGGGATAGTTCATCGGTGTTGCTGCTACCAGATCTTCCTCTTCCTCTTCTTCCGCTTCTGCTTCTGCTACTGCTTCTGCTACTGCT
Source organism: Triticum aestivum (assembly GCF_018294505.1). NCBI lineage: Eukaryota > Viridiplantae > Streptophyta > Magnoliopsida > Poales > Poaceae > Triticum > Triticum aestivum. Next base: position 430,044,107 of record NC_057814.1, on the reverse strand, counting down.
GTTGCTGCTTCTTCTTCTTCCTCTTCTTCAAATCCTGCACTGACCTCTGTTAAGCCACGTTCACTACAAAAAATACACTTTCATGATGATACGTGTTTGTCACAGTAGGTCACTTTTTTGTCATGCATGTACATCCATGACGATTTTATGACAGAATCAAGATAGTCATACCTGTGCTGTCGTAGAAGTGTTCCATGACATTACCAAAATTATCATCACGGAAGTGTCCACTTCCATGATGATAAATCGCGCGTCACAGAAGTGCTTTCGTCAAGGGTGACCGACACGTGGCATCCACCGTAACGGAACGCCGTTAAGCTATTGGGTCCGGTTTTGGATCCGATAACCCGTTAACAGCCCCGACCAATGGGGATTTTTCACGTGTAAAATCATCATTGGCTGGAGGAAACACGTGTCGGCTCACCATTGGGACAGATGTCATCCACTCATTGGACCCAAGGCGCCTATGATACGTCGACACGTGGCACGGCCCAAGAAAGGCCCATTCCTGTGAAAAGGCTGGCCCGTCTGACTTGGTCAGAAGGTGGGGGGCCAGCCCACGGAAAGCCTGTTAACGGCCTGTTCGCATATAGCCCATTTACAGCCCGCTAACCCAGGGCCCGTTACGACCTCTCCGAATTAGGCCCAGTACCGTCATCTGGGCCGTCCAATATGATTCCAGCCCGTTTTAACTTCCGGCCCATGTATGGCCCATGACGTCTTTCGGCCCATATGAGGCCCTTTGTAACTCTTGGCCCATTAACGACCTGTGGTGAAACTAGCCCGTAATGAACAGTGTATCACTTCATACCCATTAACGGCCCATTATTTCATTGGGCCGTTTCCAGCCCATGTTATCTTTCGGCCTTCTCAGGGCCCATTTATTCTTGGGCTCATTTCCAGCATTCGGTTACTTACAGCCCGTTACTGTCATTTTCTGCTTGTGGGCCAAATTCAGCCCGTGGTTACAGTCGGCCCGTTTGTGGCCCGTTAATACGTTGGGCCGTTTTCATGTAAAAAAACCCGTTGGGCTGTTTTCATAGAGTTATCAAATATAGCCTATTAACGGCCTGTTATGGTCCACGAATAGTACGACCCATGATTGGCGAAATGATGATACGCCCCGTAGAAGGCCCATAGATCGTACGGCCCGTAAAAGGCCCATGGATCATATGGCCCGTAAAAGGCCCATGGATCGTACGGCCCGTAGAAGGCCCATGGATCCTACGGCCCGTATAGAAGGCCAATGGATCCTACGGCCCGTAGAAGGCCCATGGATCATACGGCCCGCAGAAGGCCCATAGTTACAATAGTCCATGTGTTGCCATGATTATTTTGGCCTAGTTTCCAAAAATAGGTTATTGTGGCCACTAGAAAAACACAGAAAAAGAACTGCAGTGACTACAAGCAAACAACTAAACAAGACAATAAGGAAATAAATAAGCAAGCAATTAACGCTAGCCTATTACGGCTATTACACGTATTACATCCACTGGGCATCAAAGTTCGCCACCAGTGAAAATATAGGGAACAAAGCAGCATATTACATACACTGGCCGTCAAAATTGGCCACCAGTGCAAATAAACGCGGCAGCAAAACAAGAGCATAACTGAAACAACTTCAGAAGAGCTCAAGAAACGTTATCCTGGGTATCCACCATGCTGCCAATAAGCTTAGCAAGCTTATTAGCTTTGTCCTGTTTGGCGCTAAAATCCTCCAACGCTTGCTATTGCACCAGAAAGTATGAATCTGAATGCTCCAGGGACTTCCGCAGTCCTTCCGCTTCTTGTCGCAGCACAGCTGATCGATGTCTTTCAGCTTATAGTTGAGACTCAAGAAACCAAACTGATTCAGACAGTGAGTTTGAATAGCTTGTGCAAGCGGTAGTGGTCAGTAACTCGAACACTAAACCAAGACAGGACTTTGGGGTTGTCTCACTGTCTTTGAGATAGTCTTCCTTAGCTGTTTTATCAGCTTTGTTGGAGACCAACAAGGATGTGTCACTATCCTGAACCTTATCTGCATTACTTCCTTTACCATTGCTTAATAAGGCACTCTTCCCCAATATTCTGTCAGCATTCTAAAAGAATAAACAAGCAGACACATAACAGGTTTAGCATGTACTAGTATATGAAACTCATTTCGGTGAACCAGTTCATTAGTAAGGTGGACAGGATTAAACTACCAAGTCTTCTATTGCCAAGTACTAGTACATAATAAAAGCATCAAACAAACATATATCTATGTCCTATGGTCACTGCATTGTCTTGCCAAATCAAAATAGAGACACGGTTCAAATCATATCAGTTCAAGACAAAGCAGCAGTGAAAGAATACAAAGCGTGGGAAACTACACGGCACAACAAGATTTAAGATGGGTAGCACGGGTCTACATGTACAACAACACTATTGGCTCTGTTGTGATGCTAGTAATGTGCATGATATGAGAATTCAACTGTATACACAATTGAAATTGAAATCAACAGAGCTATTGATAAGAGAAAATCTGTTAAAGAAACATGCGTGAACATACCTGCTGTGCCATTGGAGTTTTGATTGGATCCTTCAATTTAAAAATAAGTTTGTATGAGTAAATACAGTGATACAAGAGCAAAGCAGTATGCACGATAGCAATCATAGTTAAAAAAGGCGCGCCTAAGCGAGCGCTTAAGCGCTCCTAGGCTCTAGGCATTGGCAAAACACATTGCGCATAACTACGCTTAATCTTTGCATAACTGCGCATAAGCATGCGCTTTGGTCAGTAAAGCGCAAGGCGGTGGCAAAACGCACAATTAACGCGTAGCGCTTTTTTGAACTATGATAGCAATGGAATCTTAAATTAAAACAGTTGTTCTTCAAGTTTAGGCACTTGTTCTACATGAATAGAGTACAGTAAGACACACAGATATAGTACTTAAAATAGAAAATGAGCTCATAGACCTTACCACATTCTTGGTTCGGGACCAGTACAGAACAAGGCGTTCCCAGTCATCGTCCAGTAAATGTGTCTTAGGAGAACGTAAGGGAATTTGATGAGTTTCTTTGCCGGTGAAGTACTTTTCTTCAGGTAATTCCGATACTGCCACCAAGCATTCTTGAAGATAGCAGAGGTATTAGCACATGTTACCTCATCTTGAGTTTCCAAGTCTGTCCTTCTCTATAGAGAAAAATGGGAAAATTTGCTATATTATAACCATCATGGAGGTAGGATGTATGGGACAAAGCAAAGTAATTGCCATGAATAACATTACTTACACATAACTCCTGGACAAACACCTGCAACTGGCATTTTCCTTCATCTTTAGTATAATATTTCCAAGATGGCAAGATATGCACATACAATTTAACAACATCAAATGCGATAGATGCTAAACTACGACTAGCTGGTTGTGCTTCCTCCACGGGAATAGGCGTACTAGCTGGTGGAGTTGGGGTTCGCCGTGGTAGTACTGGCCCTTTGGGCACTGGAGCTGCCTTACTAGCTGCTCTTGTTTGGGAGCTCTGTGGTGGAGATGGTGCTGCGTCAACAGGAACTGGGTTACTATCTGCTGGGGTTGGGGTTAGATTGGGTGAAGCTGGTTCTCTGTCCATCGCAGTAGGGGTACAATCTGCGAGAGTTTGGGTTATGTGTGGTAGGGCTGGTTCTCGTGCATGTACAACCGGGGTGCTATCTCCACCAAGAGGTAGCACTGTTTTATTTAAAGACCGTGTTTTTAGTCCGCTAGATACTGGCATCACCCGCTCCAATTCAAATGGCTGATAAACAGGAAACATAGTTGAATGTATAGACATTGTATGAGAGACAGATGCAATAGATAGTGTGAAAAAAAGAGGGCATGAAATAGTTGACATGTATATTGTTTAACTAAAACAGATAACATGACATAATTTCACATATATGATGTCTATCTAAACTGGATAGCATAGCATAACATAATTCAAAGATATGATGAATAACTAAACAGGATCGCATGACATAATTCACCTACATGTTATCTAAGTAATCATGATCACATCATTTAATTCACATATGTGATTTATATGCTAAACAGAGGGCATTCGATATGATGTCTGAACTAAGAACATGGTGTTGAGTATTGTGTATATGATGTCTAAACTATGCAATGCAAGACACCATATGCATGATATGAGCAGTATAACCGTGCCAAGTTAGACCATACACCTCGGTGGGGGAATAGGACTGGTCATCTGTCTCTGAATCCATCTCCGAGGAGCTATCGAGACCCAACAAGAGATCTGCTTCGACAGGTAGCACTGTTTGCTCTGAAGGCCTTGTTTTCACTCCAGGTTTTTCAATCGCCCACCCAAATGGCTGATTCACAGGAAGAGTAGTTTAATGTACAAACATTGTCGACAAATGGAAATGTAATGAAGAAAAGGATGGGTAAGATATCATTCAAATATATGATGCCTGGTTAAACAGGATGGCATTGCACATTTCACATATATTATGGCTGGCTAAAGACATGAGACTGCATAATTCCCATATATGATATAGAAACTAAACATGTGGCATTACAGAACATGTCTAAACTAAGCAGATGACATATATGATGTCAAAAGTAGGCACTGCAAGGCAATATATGCATGATATGACTAACATCATCATGCCAAGGTAGAGCAAACACCTTGGGAGGTAAATAGGAGTGGTCAGCGGCGTCTGAATCCGCCTCAGAACAGATATCTTCCTCTGGATTACAATCTGGAGATGGGTGGGGAGGGTTTGCCATTGAACCCACCATGGAGCGATGTCTGCATGACATTGTATTGCCACGCAAAACTCTTCTCTTTTTCTCTACATGTTCAACATGACTGTGTACAATATCTGACATGCATACGAAAAAAATATGGTGAGAGCATGCAGAAATTTAGAGTGATGGTAACAACCAGTGGATGGATCCAAAAATAATGATAGCAGGCTGATGATTGCTTTAATTTAATAAAAAGACAGATGGTGATTGCTTTACTATTTGTTTCCCACCCAAGATGAACAACATAGGCATACCCTAGGTGAACCAGATATTAGACAGAGATACTATTCATTGCTTCCTCGATATGTGCCCCACAACTAATTTAGAACTCAAGTTTGAACATAATTTGGACCTGACTTGGAGTCCAAGAGGTGAACAGGACGATAAAGTAGTAGGTAATTTTAAGCAATGCATAACATAAGCAGAAACAAAAGAGTGCGACCTCTCTTGTGGACCCGTGTACTCCCCAGGTTCATCTGCTGAGTCGATGATGGTGATGCCGTTGCGGTGGGTGCCGGCGGCAGGGAAGGAGATCTGAGGCGGCGAAAGACGGTCAGGAGTCGTGATGTATGGTTTGGTGGATGTTTCTGTCGATGGAGCAGCTTAGGTGAGGTGGACGACGTCGCGGCAGGAGCAGGACAAACCACACAAAGTTCCCTTCGACACCTACCTGTAACTGAAGTAATTCTGTAAGGGCTCATTTGGCTTGCATGATTCTAAAAACGCAGGGATAGGAAAAACACCGGAATAGGATAGGAATGCACATGGTAAACAGAGCATTTGTAAACACAGGATTTCTGTCAACTTGGGTGTTTGGTTTACAGGAATTGGAAGAGCAGAGGAATGCAAAGAAACATGGCCAAAATAAAGTGAAACCATATGAAAGCGTGTACAGTTAGAATGTTATTCTGCCACTAATGCACTTGGTCTTGTTTTCATGCATAGGATTTTGAAAAGTAGGTACAGGTGGATGTTTTGCTTCATTCCTTTCAACATGAATAATTGAATAGTAGAGTGCCATTGGAAAATTCCCTATTGCTATGTTTTTCCGTTGAACCAAAATAGCCCTAATGGATCGACATGAATGTATAGTAATAAGTGATGCAACAAGTGTACAATCTCTTTGCCGTAGCCGTGTCGACCTCAGCATCATTGGGTTGGTCGCTGAAGAAGTTGAGGCAGAGGTGGCTGTCGGAGGTGTGGAGGAAGATCTGAGGAATCTGTAGACGGCGTCCAGGGCACTGCTCTGTTGTGATGGATCGTTCTGTCGTTGGAGCAGCTCCGGTGAGCCGTAAGACGTCAAGGCTGAAGCAGCACAAGACAGACATCGTCAATCTCAAGTGAGATTCTAATAGCATCTCCAATAGATGATGTAAAATAGATGTAAAATTTACATCACCAAAAACCACCTGACTACAACAGATGAGGTAAAAACTGTTGACTCTGAACTTAACTGTCGAAACTGAAATTTACTGTGGAATCTGAATGTTACCGTCGAAACTGAACGCAATGGTAGCAGAGAGGCACTTGACATGTAGTTTAGGGAGGGCCTGCAGTTCATCTTCAACCTGCACCCCCTGAGCCGCCAGCCACCACCGGCCGAACCGCCGGCCCCAGCGCCGCCTCGCCACCCCGAAACAACTCCCAACCGCCGGTCCGCCGCCGCCTCGGCCAGCCCTCTAGGCCCCCCGCCCCCACCCTGAACCCTAAGATAGACAGTGGGGTACCTCTCCAGCGAGCCCCCGTCCCCGCCGCGGGTGGTTCTTCCTTAACTCCGGCGACCCCCCCACCACCTGAAAATCGATTGACCCAAAAGTCAATTCAGTCGACTGAAGTGTAGGTAAATCGGAGCAGAGCAGCAGCACGAGTGAGGGGGAGAGCAGCAGCAGCAGCGCGAGCGAGAGCTGGAGCAGCAACAGCTGGGCGAGCGAGCGATCGAGCGAGAGCCGGAGCAGCAGCAGCAGCGCAAGCGAGCGAGCGAGAGTCGGAGCAGCAGCAGCAGATCCGGTTAGCATGGACGCCGCCGCCGAAGGGGCCTCGCACCGGGGGAGAGCCGCCATGGAGATGTCGCCCGCGGCGCCGGCTTCAAGGTAGCCGCTCCATGGGGGTGCGGGATGGAGCACCGTCGGCGCTGGGAGGTCGAGTTAAGGAGAAGGTGCGATGCGATGAGTGTACAACCTCTTTGGTGGCACCGAGTAGGCCTCGGCTTCGTCCGAGGAGTCGATGAGGATGCTGCGGTTCCGGTGGAGCAGGTTAAGGCGACGCTGTGGGGATGGAGCAGCCACGATAGACGAGGTGATCGTCAGAGCAGCTCCTTGGAGGTGGAGGAGAGGACGGGGCGGCTGAACCGGCGGGACGACAAGATGGACGACGGATCCTCATCCGGGGAGGTGGACGAGGGACGTCGAGCTGTTGCGGTGGACGACGTCGTCGGGGAAGAGGCTCCGGCTGGGCAACGGTGAGGTGGCGGACGGAGAAGGGTGGGGTTTCGCGGCTGGAGCGGAGAGGTTATGGCGGCCTGGGATTTCAAATGGCAAAAAGGAGGCGATGGGAGGGGGTGAACCATGACTTAGGGACGCGCTTGTCCAAAATGTAGGGTGTGTTACAAAAGTACCCCCCACCGATTTGAACTAGTAGCCCTTTAGCTCAGGGTTAGAAGGGGGATTTCGTGTGTCGGGATTTGGCAGCTGGAGGGAGTTTTCGCGCGCGTTGTAATTTCGGGATAGCAAGGCGCGGGTTGTGAAGGCGCCAGTTTTGGGAGCACGATATCTGAATTTTCGGGATATAACAAGGCGCGGGTTGAATTTTAGGGACAAGCCTAACGTGTAATATTGTACTTGTACGTACCAAATCAATTCGCACTTCCCTCAACCAAAAAGAAAATGAAAAAAATAAAACTATTCACACCACACAAAGAGAGAGTCTTGCCCCGTTTTACTATAAAAAGGCTATTCAAAGCTACCCCCTCCTTCCATATATAGGGCCTAATGCGTTTTTCGATGCTAACTTTGACCAAATATTAGAGCAATAATATATGACATGCAACTTACACAAAGCACACCGTTAAATTCGTCTGTGAAAGGTTCTTTCAATGATATAATTTTCACATTGTGCATGTCATGTACTATTAATCTTGTCAATAGTCAAAGGCAGTCTTAAAAAACGTATTACGCCCTATATAGATGGAAGGAGGGAGTATGAATCCATGTTATGTCCAATTAAATTTTTTCGCTTGCTGTATAATGCATGTAACCTACTCATATCAACATTTTAGCGCATTCCAAATGTCTATACTACCGCTGCAATTCGAACTGAATTTGAATTCGTTTCTCTATTTCAATAAGAATCTACAATCATGATTGTTGCCAACTTCAACCATCATTCGTGTATTACCTTATTAACACACCACATGATTACTATAGAGATAGATATGAACTATGTGTACTACATGAACTCGAATTCTATTTTTTGAATACACTTGATGTTGATTCCAAATAATAGTACATTTGATGTACTAACTATATATTCATAATCTAAACCATGTTCCATACGTACACCGTGTTTATCACACATAGTATAGTGCCCCGCCCCTACATTATGACAAGTATTTAGACCTGAGCTGCAAAAGCCACACATTAGCCCAAATTATGATCAATGTTCTATATATTATACGTAGTACTAGCAAGATGCCTATGCGTTCCACAGAACATCAACATGATCAAGGGGAGGCCTAATTTGCAAATATGGAGAGGGGTGTGGGTATCTTTTTTCAAAATTGCCATAGTTTCCTTCCTATCCATCAGATATAAATTGGACGGCCTATATTGCAGGATGGCAGGCACACCATCATCAACAACTCCGTTTTTTATAAGAGTAGAGATAAAATATATTATATGTAGTATAACATGTTCATAACCACACCATGTGTATCACCGTTATATATATTCACACATGCGTTGGTTTAAAACACTATGATAAATTCTTCAAATATCCAAATTCGCTTTTTATAATGAAGTATGATCTCTATTCCTCTTTTACACCCACACAATCCTCTTATCTTTGTAGCTAGCACTAACTTTCTCTCGTGCATTCACATGCCCGCATCCCTCTCACCCTCCCTCAGCATTCTCTAGCTCCATCGCGCAAATTCGTCTTTTCACTTTAGGTCGTTCACCCACGGTGTGTGTAGGCCCCCCAGCTCCTTCTTTAGGCACACATCGATCGATATGCCTCTCTAGCCAGGTGTGCCTAGCACAAACACAAGCTTCCCCTCTTCTCTTATCACCGTCCATGCCTCACTCCCACCACTCTTTTCATCGATCTCATACTCGCACACTCCTTCCCCCTCGATATAGTATGACTCTCGCACCACCTCCTAGATGCATCCCTCTCTCTCTATCCTTCTCCCCGTGCCTCATTTGCTTCTAACACACACATGCATGTATACCGATCGATCTCCCAACATATACCTAGGTCGACTTTAACTATTCCCCCCCCCATCGATCGACGTACCTCACAAGTTATGTCTCTTCTTTCTCTGACAAAGGACGATTGCTCTTCCTATGTAGTTACGTCTGCTTACCACAGCCATATCGTCCCCCCTCATCATTCGTGCATGCCTCCTGACCCGTCTCTCACACGCACGTGCACAGACAGGCAGCCACCCCCTCTCTTATTGATATTGCAGGCGTGCCCTTCGGTTGTCTAGCAAGCCTATCCCACCATTTGTTAGAAGCAACTCCACTACCACCCCCTTCAACACTCTAGCTCTGTCTCTCTCCCAACCTTATTCCTCTCCTACACAGATGCATGGATGCCGATCGATCTCCCTTAATACATGTGGTAGATCGATCTTCCTTAATACATGAGGTAGGCCTCTCTCCTCCTCCACAAATATACCAGCCATTGTACCTCTATAGTTAATTAGGCCTCCCTCCCCCCCCACAACACACCGATAGTCGAGCGCTGTAGGTAGGTATCCATGCCACAGAGACAAACTGTACCTGTCCCCTCTCACGTTCTAGTAGGCCAGCCATTCTATATCTTTGACGTGGGCACACACAAATTCGATGGCACTCTTTATCGATCGCGCGCGCGCGCACACACACACATCATCCCTCTCTTCGATTCTATGGACACCTCAACCGATGATACCTCCACTCTCTTCTCGTGGATCGCCCCCTCTATATATATGATATATCCAGGACTCTATTTCACACACATTGCATATGTTACATTCTTTGATTGACCCACAAAAAAAACACTCACGAACCCACACACTATATCTCTCTACGTTTGTATCTCTCTCACACAACCCCACGTAGGTGGTATACGTATACAAGAAGAGAATAGGTGCACCGTGCACGTACTCACACTTCGTGCCCAGCCACACCCGCGCGGGTACACGGTAGAGGTAATTTCTGTACGAAATGGCAGCCCACGTGCTAATTTGAAAGCGTGTAGCGGTTGTTTACCTACGGAGGTCGTGTACCACGCGTGCACGAAACAAATTTCGACTTGATGCGTTGGCGCGTTATCTTTAAATAAAGTTATATCGCTCAATGGCACGTACACAAAATATAAAATGATTTTTATGGAGAAAAAGGTAGTCCGCTCCACTATATACAATGGAGACTGCCTGCCTGGTTTGTCTCTCTTCCGAGTATCTCACACAAGGCTGTGGTGGCCTCTCTATCTCTCTCACCGTCGGTCATTGATCCGGCCGCATCCCGTCCGTCGGCGGAAAGGGAGGACGTGCATCATTCCCCGTTCGACGGCGCCGAGGCAGCACATCCCGATCTGCGGTACACGCCGTTCTCTCTGACCAAGCTCCGGCGCGGTAGGGCCTACGCCACCTGCTCGCTGCCGCAGTATGTGCAGATTCCGCCTGCCGCCGCTCACCTAGTTACATCCCGACGACCTCTAGGTATCCGCTCCGGCCTTGCTCTAGTGCCCGTCTTCCCATGTCGCTGCATGTGGATCTTCCATAGTTCTTTGCCCAAAATGTAGCTCGTCCGACATACTTTCCGTATCGCAATCTCGTCCTCACACCGTTTTAGATAAACACAACCGTGTTGTTATCTTCCCGTAGGACAAGGAATATGCTTCTTTTTTGTCGTCGCATGTGTCATCAACTTTTATTAGCCAGAAATTGTTTCCTTTCTACCTATTTTTTGCAAACAGGGCTATCCATTTCACCTCATTGCTATTGCGACCTTTTGGTGAACCGCACAAATCACTTTTTTCTTAAGAGTGTTTTGTGCAGTTGTACTAAAATGTCACACGGGCAACGTCTCTACATTTTAGTGCGACCGCACAAAGGGAGATTGGTTTTGCTCTATCCTCCTCATCCAACTCCGAGCCTAATCTTCTCCAACTAGTTAGTCTTAAGAGAGATTGCAAAGGTGACCGGCTTCTATTTGTGTGTTTATTGTTTCATCAGCAGTCCTCTATTATCGTAATCACACTTAATATCTTTGGAGCAGGGACGCTCAGTTCTATTTTAGTGGAACTGCACAAAATGATTGGAATGTTGCATGCTCCAGACAGCTACTTTTTTCCCAACATGCCTTGTTGATTTAGACAGAGCTGGGGGGACGTTGCTGCCAATGAAAGCATGGATCAATTTTAATTTAACACCTTCTCACAACTTTGTCTTCAGTTGTGATATAAATATTAGCTCTGATCTGCTAACAATTGAGATGCATTAGCAAGGAAGTTAGTTTTTTATTGTTTCCGAAAGAGCATCGATGGCAAGACACATGAAACAAAAGCTGAAAGCTCACACCATTGTACAATTTCATGTAGCTGGAAAATTATTTGTATAGTACGTCAATTATGTAAACAAATGCTGGAAGCTTGATAGCATTGCCAGAAGCCTCTTCGGTATCCGGGTCCATGTGCCATGCACAAAATTATACTCCTTCGTTCCTAAATATTTGTCTTTTTACAAATTTCAAATGGGCATATTTTAGAGTGTAGATTCACTCATTTTGCTTCGTATGTGTACTCCCTCCGTTCCTAAATATTTGTCTTTCTAGAGATTTCAACAAGTGACTACATACGGAGTAAAATGAGTGAATCTACACTCTAAAATATGTCTATATACATCTGTATGTAGTAGTCCATTTGAATCTCTAAAAAGACAAATATTTGAGTAGTCACTCGTTGAAATCTCTAGAAAGACAAATACTCCGGAGTATATTTAAGAACCGAGGTAGTGCACAGCCGCATGGGAGACTCAGCCCGGTCGTTGCGCCGCATTAATAGTGAGTAATGAGCAGTCAAATCATAAGCCCCCCTTTCCCACTGTAAGTTGCTCGGAAGAAGCAACCATCAATACGCTCTTCTTTGAATCCGCTCATACTACTCCATCCGTCACTGTTTATAGAGCGCGCTTCAGAAAAAGAAAAAATCTCTGGGACCAAGGCGACTAGCGATCGGCCTGAAATAGCATTGGTAGTTATAGCACGGCGTCTATTACTAGAGGAAATAATGTGTACACACATGCATGCAGTGCTTCCACCCTGGGTACACACATGCATGCACCTACTCCACTCCGTAGTACATCGAGAGAAAATTGTGGACTTGATTGCGGTTACCACGCCCTAATTAATTGAGCATTAAACCAAACGCATCTAAAGTCTCTCTGGTGGTGGAAATGCATTGAGAGAAATGCATCATAATGAAGCGCGCCCTGTAAACTGTGACGGAGGGAGGAGTAGTATGAAGGTGCAAAACCAAGTACGCGTATGGCCAGTCAGTCAACGCACCTCCTCTTGGCATATCACTGACATGTGGGACCGGAGTGTGAGCAAACCCATCTCAATTGACGGCAAAATGGCCAACCCGCCGTTCCTTGAGAGAGACGAGGAGCGAGAACACACATACGGGCTCGCACGGAGGCCAAGATATATTCGAGCATGGTTGATCGATATCATCATTACATGTTGGGCTGCTGTTTTCCGCCCTTCTCCGGAATAAATGTGTGCTTTATCAGAGATTAAAATAAATAAGAGTACAGACGCTCCACCATGCGGTTCTAGTAGTAGTACTACTCGTACTACTAAACCTTGCGCTTGGCTCTTCGCCTCTTCGTAAAGTCGAACAATGATGGTACTCCGCATGTTCGGTACTACAGTGTATGCCTCTGGCAATCTGACACCGAATGAACTGAAGCATGTCCACCGCCTGGGTGAGGGTAGGTTGCATTAGTCAAAAGGCGTAAGCGAGCTTCACCTTGTCCTGGAAGCTTCTCCTCGTTCTGCGAGTTGACGGGACACACCAAAAAGTAGTGCTAGTCCATACTCCCTCCTTTCCGGTTAATATGGCTTAATCTTTTTTGCGGGTAAATGAGAGAGCTTTATTAATATATAAGCATTCTTAGGACGATCAGCCAAGACACTGGTCACTAGGAAGCGAGGTACCCTGCAAAAAAAGAAGTAGGAAGCGAGGTGTTTCATCAAGCTAGCTCTCGGCCACATTCAAAGTGCAGCAAGCACGGTTCGCACAAAGATGCGCCGCAAGGTTTGCTGACCTGTTTACATGCTGAACAACAAAAAAGAGGAAATATTACCAAGCGCTCCTATTTGTAACAGGATATGAGCCAAAATCAAGTGAGAATTGTGGCGAGTGTTCCATGCAATCAACTTCCATTATCACATGCGAGAACCCTCGAAGAGAACCAAATGTGTTGAAGATTGCTTTATCACATTTTAAAAATATAATAAGAGTGCAGACGCTCCTCCATCCTCTTCCTAGTAGTAGTATAGTACATACCTCTATAGACTATAGTAGTAGTACTAGTACTAGTAAACTTTGCGCTTGGCTGTTCGCCTCTTCGGCAAGTAGAACAATAATAATACTAGTATAGTGTATGCTTCTGGCAATCTGACACCGAATTAACTGTTGCACGTCCACCGCCTGAGCGAGGGAGAGCTTGTATTAGTCAAAAGTTTCTTCTTGTCCTGCGAGCCACCGCGCGCAAGCTTCTCCCATCCTGCAAGTTTCTCCTCGTTCGGCAAGTTGATGGGACACAACAAAGTAATGCTAGTCCATACTGCCGCCTCTCCGGTTAATATGGCTTAATTTCAAACAAGATAAATACACTGTCTGTCACTGTATATTTGTAAAAATATGGTCAGTGGACTTCATAATACGCTCATTGCGCTCAATATATACATTTTCCGGTGTTTATACAGTCACTAGCTCACCCTGGCTGAGTATGTGTGTGCATGCACGTGTAGGTGGAGCACTTGAGCGTGACCGTGTGTGTTCCGTCGTGTGCTCGGACATGCATGCATTAGGGCGTCGCGCGCGTTTTTGCGTCCATGTGTACGTGTGACTGTTGCATACACGTAGGGGGAGTACGTGTAGGGGCCACTAAAGGAGCAGTCAAATCACACAGTAAGTTAGTCGGAAGAAGCAACCATCATTTCACTCTTCAATGACACGTACGCAATATAAAATGGTTGATATGGAGAGAAAAATAAAACCACTATATATACACTAGCAGGAGCCTAAGCTACAAGCCTGCTTGCTTGGGTTGCTCTCTTCACAAGCATAGAACGACGGTGGCCACACCGCTGGTCTCATATCCGACCTGATCCCGCAGCTGGGGGAAGGGAACAATGTTCTACGTAGACGCTGTCGACATCGGCGAGGGAGAAAATCCACGGTCGGTGCGTCCCAATCGGGGGTCACCGCGGTATGGGCCGATGCCGCGTCCCAACCGCCCTTCTAGCTACAGCCCGACGTCCCAGGTAGTCCATCTTCCTTTTGGAGCTGGCTTGCTCCACTGCCGCAGCTCCCCACGTAGCTCCATCTCCATGTCGATCTTTCTCTACTTCTACCGGCTTCTATTTGTTATGAGTTTATGTCCCATGAACTAGTGCCAGTACTATTATTCTAATCACACTTCTTCAATATCTTTGCCATCAGGGATGCTCAGCTCAATTTTAGTGGAACTGCACAAAAGCATCATATGATCCGAGGGTGCCAGCCGTCTTTCCTTCGACAGGTTCTACCTGGCCAGTAAATTAAATCCTGTTTAGGGTTTAGGGTTTAAGTCGTAGTGACCCCATCAATAGTTTTTCTTTCGTACACGCTCTCACAACTTTTCTCTTTAGTTGTGAAGTAAATATTGGCTATGATCTGTGAATCATTGAGGTGCATCAGCATGCGTGTTAGTTTTCCTTTGTATTTGATGGAATGTTGTAACGGGGCAACCTTGGAGTAGGAATGAAAATGGAGTGGAAAGTTTCCGTTTTTCCGGAGAAAAAATGGAAACGGAGAGAAACCAACGTTTTGTTTCGTTGGATCGCGCCATCGAGCAAAACCAATGTTTAAATCACGTCTGTTGCGTTCGTGTCTCACCCTCCTCCACGGCTCAACCCCACACGGTCGCTCGGCATGCCACTCACCGCAAACCGAGTATGCGATAACTTTCCCGCCTGCTTGTCGATGGATCACGCCATGGAGTACTAGTACTACTGGAAGAGATTGACGAGTTGGGGGAGGACAGCTAGCTGTAGAACGGACTCCTAAGAACTTTTTACATGCATGTTGTGGCCGGCTATTACAACCTTTGAACGCGGAGCAGTCGCGTGCACCAGGAAGCGGCGCGGGCGACGCTCTCTCGGCCGGCGCGCCGCTTCAATGCCGGCGCCAGTGAGAGGTCGCGTCCACTCTGGCCGGGCATGAATGCGGCACTGACCGTTTCGGGCGGGAAGCACGCGCGGGTGATGAAGAGGGTTCGGGTTGGTCAGGAGCGGCCGTGGCAGCGGTCCGGACGTCCGCAAACAAGAGATACTATACGTTAATATTGCTGCGTATATAACTAACAACGTAAATAATGTGCCAGTTGGACAAATATGATTGGAGATGAAGATGGAAATTGAATTTTACGTAAACACGAATATGCATGTGTATGTCTATGTGTGTGTGCGCGATGACTCTAGCGACCTGGAAGCGGGGGCGTGTTTTTGATCGAGTTTTATTTCTTGGTACGTTAAAAAATTGCCGCCAGTCGTTTCTTTTTTCCGGGAACGCGCGTATTCTATTTAAAACCATAACTATGGAGAGATTTTTTTTACTCCATTATATCCTCTTGTTTGATAGAGTTTCTCGCGTCTCGCTCTCTCACCCTCTCCATATCAAAACAACAAGACAGTGTCCACACTATCTCTCTCCTCACCGGTGGTCACAGATCCGGCCGAATCCCGTCCGCTGCGGGAGATGAGGAGGTGCAGCGTTGACGTTGTCGCCGTCGGCGATGGAGGAAGCCAATGCGCACCGTCCTCTCGGAGCCGGCGCTAGCGCAGAAGAAGGTCCTCCGTGCCCTTGTTCGCTATCGTCGTGTGGGCAGATCCCGCCCGCCCGCCTAAGCGACATCTCGCCCACCGGAGGTATAACTTCTTGTATTGGTCCAGCTCCCTAGGTCGCTGCATGCGGGTTTTCTTCTCTGCGACTACTCCCCAGCTCCCCATGTAAGTAGCTAGGGTTCGTCGGCTGGTCCAACATCACCTATTATTATAGAGGAAATGCCACTCGAAAAGCTGTCCTGATTTATGCCTCGGTGGAGGTATACATGTTGTTTCGACAAAAAGTACATGGTGGTTGTGCGGTCATTGTCCATATGCTCCTATTCCTGCTGCTAATCTACTATCGCTGGTTAAATGAAGAAATGCTTTTTTTCTTGGGTATCCTGGTTTAGTTCCCATCAAGATAATCATGATGCTTCTGTTTGTTGGTGTACTTTTCATAATTCTTATTGACAATTGAGATGTCGTTGTTAATCTTGTAAAACAAAGTAACAACACTATATCCCTTTTTTATATTTTTGGAAACAACGATGGGTATCTCCATACCCGGGCATGTCTTCCTCAATTTTAGTGGAACTGCACAAAATTGGATGGCCATTGTTGTTCCGCCTCACTGTCCTCTGCCACGTGGTTCTTCCTTCCTCGAGCTTGATTACTGGGAAGAAACAGACCACAGTGAGGATTTGTCGAACTTCATAGGTGCCTCACCCAAACTTGATGCCAAATGGATGATGCATCACCACGATGACCTATCGATGCTCATGGTTGCGCCTCATGGTTGCGTCGGCTAGTGAAGCTGATCGATTTTCAATGAAAAACAAGCTGTCTTCCATCAGTGCTCTTTGCTTGTTACCCACAAAGATGATATCCTTCGTCAGTTCACCTTGGTTGTGTTGGAGACGCAGTCGTCTTTCATGTTGGTGCAATTTTATCACACAATTGGCTATGAACCAAATGTTTCCTCGAAGTAGGATCGGCGTTGGTACTAAGAGCATAAGTTTTGTATTGATTTCTATGCCTTCTCACAACTTTGTCTCCAGCTCCCCTGTAATTTTATTTGTCCAGCTATTAACTTTGATTAAAAAATGGTGTGGACTAAAAACCCGGATGGACGTAGTACCCCTCCATTTTTATTTACTCCGCATATTAGATTTGACTGAAGTCAAACTTTGTAAAGTTTGACCAAGTTTAGGCCGAACACAACAAACCATAATTATTAGAGAGGGCAAACTGTACATACTCTCAAACCTTTCCGATAATTGAAATTAAATTCTTTATTTGTACACACTCTCACACGTTTCCAATAATTTGGCGCATGTGTGGTTGTTCACTTAAGGGAGGGTAGTGTACCGCACGTGAAGGACAGGAAATGGGACCAGGATGCGTGGATCGTTAGTTCATCGGAAGTACTCCCTCCGTTCCTAAATATTTGTCTTTCAAGTGGTTTGAAATGGACTACCACATACAGATGTATATAGACATTTTTTACAGTGTAGATTCACTCATTTTGCTCCGTATGTAGTCATTTGTTGAAATCTCTAGAAAGACAAATATTTAGGAACAGAGGGAGTAGTAGTTTTCTTCACTGGTACGTTAAATAAAGAGTTTCGTTCCGTACTTACACAATTTAAAACGATTGTTATGGAGAGAATAAGAAAATCACTCCACTATATATTAGTCGTATACACGAGTACTATATGGACGCAGCTTCATTGGCTTTAGTGCACCTGCCTTTGGGTTTATGACAGGTGGGCCCAAAATGTGGCTGGCCCACCTGTCATACAGCCAAAAGCAGGTGCAGTTAAGGCACCAGAGCTCAGTCCGTACTACAGTATATATATAAGCTGGAGTCTCAGCGCTTGTTTGCTAGGGTTTGCACTCTCCACACTCTCGCCGCACTACATATATATATATACACGCCGGAGGCTCAGCGTTCCTTTGCTAGGGTTTGCACTCTCCACACTCTCTCCGCACTACATATATATACACACGCTGGAGGCTCAGCGTTCCTTTGCTAGGGTTTGCTATATTCACAGTCTCTCACCCTCTTCACCAGATCTAAACAAGACTGCGTTGTGGCCTCTGTCTCTCTCACCCCCTCACAGCTGGCGAAGGAGGTGTATGGATCCCGTCACACCGGGAAGGGGAGGAGGTGCAACGTTCACTCTATCGCCTTCGGCGAGGGACGCAATCCACTGCCGGCTGCGAATTTCTCTTTCACCCAACGCCTGTGCGGGAGGGCCACCGACCCCTTCTTCCTCGCTGCCGTACATAGTGTGGGCAGATCCGACCTCCCGCCGCACGCCTTGCCACATCCCGACGACCCTAAGGTATAAGTTTCTTTGAAGCCGTCATTGGTCTAGCTGCATGCGGATCTTTTTCGATTCTATAGTCGAATCTAGGTCTTGGTTCAAAGAGGAAAGAAGGGTGCGGTGGGGTGGAGCATGAATCTAGGACGTGGTTCAATGAGGAAAGGAAGGAGGGAAAGTAGTATAGACTAGCTATCCAGCTGCTTTGTTGGTCGAAAAGGGAAAAAGGGGGTAACCCAGTACACACATCTGTAAGGAACCGAACTCTTTGTTGAAAAGGGAAAGAAACTGGGGGGTCGGGTAGTTTGTGCAGGACTAGATTTGCTGCCCTCACATAGGAAAAAGTTTCAAAGAGAACAAATATGGGACCAACGCAGATATGCTGCTTGGCTACATACTCTGCATCACCCATTTATACGTGTGGACGCACATGGTGCTGGCATGTCCCATGTCCCATCCACATCATCGTGCAGTGTGTTTTGAGATGTTGTGCTACTTGTATTGGTACTGTTTTAAATAAATGTTGAATTGAAGCTATTGTATTGCTCTCTTTTCCCATTAAGTAGTGAACAAAAATGGTACCAACCCAGACATGATGCTTGTTGCTTTGTTACAACAAATTCTGCATCCCCCCTTTATAAGTAGATGGAAGCACATGGTGTTGTTGCGCCCACTCGCCCCTGGAACTGTTTATGCTTTTTCTTAATCTAATGCTGATGGTAAAATTAAGCAATGCCACTCTCAGAATTAACTACTTAGGTATTTTAAGAGAATTTCTCTGTTAATATGAATCAATGCAACCGTTTTAGAAATGCTAATGTCCTATACTTTGTTTTCCATCAAGATAAGGTAGATGCTTCTTTTTGTGGCCGCATGTTTCATCCTCCTTTATTGGCAGTAATTGTTTCCTTTTTTGCCTCTGTTAAATCAGGGATATCTGTCGGAGGAAATGGCCACGGGTAGCCTAACCGACTACCCCTGGCTCTTCAAAAAATTATCAGGCCATTTGAGCCTTCAAGCATTCGAAGCATTGGGCCGCCTTCCCCCGGCCGGCTACCCCAGGAGCCGAGTCTCAGAAGGCGACCCAGTCTCAGAAACCTCCCCCAAGATAACTACGAGATGGGCGACTCCAGGAAGCCGGCGCCAAGAGGACCGACTCCCAAAAGCCGACCATGGAGAACGCCGACTCCCAAGAGCCGACCATGAAGAACGCCGACTCGAAGAAGCCGGCCAAGACCGCACCCACCAAAACTACGCCCACATAACGGTGACAAGACGGGGTGTGGCCACAGTACGGCCCACTACCCCCGAATCCCGAGGCAGGCATGGCCACAGGACACCGTACGGGTCAGCCATCTCCCGTCCGGCTCGGCACTGTAGCCATGCTGGCCTCAACGTCATCCACGACAGACGCCAGTACAGCCCACGGGCGGCGGGCCCCTTTAGCCAGAGAGAGGAACGAAGGCGGCCCGGCCTCCCCCAGTCGGCCAGGGGCGTAGCCGGCCCCCAGAAGCCGGCTACCCCCCTCCCTCGAAACATGTGCCACATTAAGGAGACAAGACGAGGTAAGGCTACAGTGAGAGCCCTCGAGGCGGCACACTGTAGCCACGCTCACCTCGACAAAGCCCTCGTCATCAGGGGCGAGGCTACAGTAAACAGCCGCCGACAAGACCCCCAGGCAGTGGGGCCGGCCTGTCGACCAAGAGGCCGGCAGTCGGCGGGACCCACCAGTCGGCGGGCCCCGATGGCCGGCGGAGAAGCCGGCGAGCACAGACACTGACGGCTGAGACCCGCGCCCAGCCAGATTACAATTGTATCCCCGGGGGTAGGCCTATATAAACCCCCCGGGGCACCCATGCAAAGGGTTGGTCTCTTAGAATTACACACACACCATATAGAGAGAAAAGTGAGAGCTAGCCTTGCTCTTCTTCTCTCTCGAATCCGACAGCTCAAGGAGCACTTGTAGCTACTCATTTTGATCTAGTGATCATGCGGAGACCCCGCAGAGCAGGACTAGGGGTATTATCTCCACGGAGAGCCCCGAACCTGGGTAAGATTCGCCGGCGTGCATGTCTTCGCCTCATCCCGTTTCCAGGCACCGGCGACATCTTACTGGCTCCCACAATGATAAGCTACCCGTTGGCATATGTCGCACCTACCACCCGACATTTGGCGCCCACCGTGGGGCCAGGTGCACCGTCGTCCGGAGACCTGTTCGGGACGGGAACCCTTTTTCTCCCCTGCGAGCGCAGCCAGCCTGCTGCGCCCGATGGCGTTTGCCCCGACGCGCTGCAAGGCGTCGACGACGCCTGCGCGGTGAGCCGCCTCGCCGATCTGCTCGGCGAGACTCGCATCTCCGACGAGCCCGCGTCCGACGCGGGCACGGACTACCCCGAGAGCCGCCTCGTCAGCCTCCTCGACCAACTTCACGTCTCCAGCGAGCCTGCTGCAGACTTGGAGTCGGTCGGCTCCACCGACCCGATGCTAGTCGATTCCGACACGGCGTCGATCGACGCCTACCCCTCCAACGTGTTGGTCTTCGACGACCCTCTCCCTCGAGCTGACAGCGGCAGCAGCACTGTCACCGAAGTGTTGGTCATCAGCCACGTCGCCAACTCAGGCGAGAACGCCCACGACGCCCTGCAAGCAGCGATGCACGACTTATCCGTCCCCATCCTGGCCGACGCCGACGCCGAGACCTTGGAGGCATGCCGCCTCGCCCTCATCGCGGAAGGCCAGAAGATAGCCTCCATGAGACGCCTCACCGAGGCCCACCAGCGCGAAGTCGACCGCGCCGCCTTCGGTACGCCGCTGCCTAGCGGGCCGAGCCGAGCCGGCTTCGTACAGAAGTGCGGCGCGGCTATCGCCAGCATGCTGGGGGCAGATCGCCCCGTCTACGCCACCCCGCTCGAGAATCTGCGTGCCGCCCAGGCGGCCGCTGAAGAGCTAAATGGGCTGGGAGCCGATGAGCTGCCCTACATGACAAGGCGAATCCAGCAGCTGATCGACGCGGCCGCAGAACGGCACGAAGCCGGCGCCCGCGCTGATAGTCATCCCCCGCGCCGAGAGCACGCCGCGACATCCCGGTCGCCGACTGCGAGCGGCGCCTGCGAGAGGAAAGACAAGGAACCGGCTGCTAGCCGCAGCCGGACTCGTATCACCATCGAGCGCGACGCGGAAGGCCGCCCTCGAGCGGTGGAGCGCCAAGGAAATCCGCCTCCTCCCCCGCCTCGAGGAGTGAGACGTCCCACCCCGCCGCCTGTCACGCATCCGACTCTTGGTGGCCGACTAGGCCGCCGCGAAGGAGTCGGCGAAAACGACGCCCGCTACCGGATCGACCGCCTAGCTCGATCCCTGGCGCTAGAAGAAGACGATGTCGGCCCGCCATGCTTTGGCCCCCGCATCCGCGACGAGCCCTTCCCCAAAGGGTTCTCGCTCCCCAGAGACACGCCCAAGTATAACGGCTCTGTGAAGCCGGAAGATTGGCTCATCGACTATTCTACTGCAGTCAGCATAGCCAACGGCAACAGACGCGTAGCCGTGAAATATGTCCCCCTCATGCTGCAAGGCACGGCGCGCACCTGGCTCAACAGCCTCAAGCCCTACAGCGTCAACAGCTGGCTGGACTTCACGGAAGTCTTCGTCCGCAACTTCACCAGCACGCACAAGCGGCCTCCCAAGCCTCGCCAACTCTCCCTATGCGTCCAAGGGCCCAACGAGTCGACCCGCGACTACCTCACGCGGTGGGCCGAGCTCCGCAACTCCTGCGAGGGGGTGCACAAGGTCCAAGCCATCGAGTACTTCACCGCCTGGTGCCGAGAGGGCACCCTCCTCAAGCACCGGCTCCTCTGCGACGAGCCGGCTACCCTCGACGAACTACTGATCATCGCGGACAAGTACGCCACGGCCGATTCCTCGATGAAGACCGAGCTCCGAGTGGACGCCTCTAGGAAGGTGCTTGCTCCGGCTCCCAAGACGCCGGCTAGCGAGTCCAATCGGCGCCCCTACCAGAACGACC
Source organism: Triticum aestivum (assembly GCF_018294505.1). Classification (NCBI taxonomy): domain Eukaryota; kingdom Viridiplantae; phylum Streptophyta; class Magnoliopsida; order Poales; family Poaceae; genus Triticum; species Triticum aestivum. Next base: position 430,021,687 of record NC_057814.1, on the reverse strand, counting down.
ACAAGCGCAAGGCCCCTATGCCGCCTTCCACCAGTCGGTAGGTGGCCACAGTTGAAGATGAGAAACCCGAAGAACGGCCTGCTCCCAAGAAGAAGAGTGGCAGGCCGGCTTGGCAGCCGGCTTTCTCCTACGAGCAGACTCTCGACGCCCCCTGCAAGTTCCACAGCGGCGCAAAGCCGTCCAACCACACGACCCGAAAGTGCCACTGGCTCACGCGAATCTCCAAGGGCGAGGGGCTGGTGCCGCCTCCGCCTCCCGGCCCGCTGCCTCCAGCCCCCCAGCAGCCGGCGGCTCGGCCAGGAGTCGGAGCCATTCAAGATGAGTTCCCTGAAGAGCACGCCGCCTACGTCGTCTTCACAAGCCAAGTCGAAGACAAGCGTAGTCGGCGCCGTCAGCATCAAGAGGTCAACGCAGTCGCCTCTAGCGCCCCCGAGTTCATGCACTGGTCCGAGAAGCCCATCAACTGGAGCCAGGCTGACCACCCAGAGGTGATGCCATCCCCTGGCTCCTATGCACTAGTCTTGGATGTCACCCTCACGATGGAGAGGCGAGCTGCCCGATTCTCCCGCGTCCTGATTGATGGCGGAAGCAGTATCAATATACTGTACCGCGATACCATGGAGAAGCTAAACATCAAGGCGAAGCAGCTCATGCCAAGCCGGACCGTGTTCCATGGCATCGTCCCTGGCTTGTCTTGTTCCCCGATCGGCAAGATCAAGATGGATGTTCTCTTCGGAGACAAGGATCATTTTTGCCGAGAAGCGATCTGGTTTGAGGTAGTGGATCTGGAGAGCCCCTACCATGCTTTGCTCGGCCGACCTGCTCTGGCCAAGTTCATGGCTGTGCCCCACTACGCCTACCTGAAGATGAAGATGCCGAGCTCGAAGGGGATCATCACTGTAGCCGGCGACTACAAGAAGTCCATCGAGTGCGCCATGGCCAGCAGTCGGCTGGCCGAGTCCCTCGTAGTGGCGGCAGAGAAGAGGATGCTGGAGCGGGTTGTGGCCATGGCCGGCAAGCAGCCGGCCTTGTCCCCCAACCCCAAAGATTATGATGCACAGGGCTCCTTCCAGCCGGCCAAGGAGACAAAGAAGATACCTCTGGACCCGGAGAATCCGGAAAGGTTTGCTGTCATTGGGGCAAACCTGGACAGTAAATAGGAAGGCGAGCTCGTCGACTTCCTCCGTGAGAATCGAGACGTCTTTGCATGGTCCCCAAAGGACATGCCGGGTGTCCCGAAGGATTTCGCCGAGCACAAATTGCACGTCCGAGCCGACGCGAAGCCGGTCAAGCAGCCCCTCCGCCGACTATCAGAAGAGAAGCGAAGAATCGTAAGAGAAGAGATAGCCCGGCTCCTCGCCGCTGGCTTTATTATGGAAGTATTTTTTCCAGAGTGGCTTGCCAACCCAGTCTTGGTTTTGAAAAAGAATAACAAGTGGCGTATGTGTATAGACTACACCAGCCTCAACAAGGCCTGCCCCAAGGATCCGTTTGCTTTGCCACGGATTGACCAAGTGATAGATTCCACAGCCGGATGCGAGCTATTGAGTTTTTTGGATGCCTACTCAGGGTACCATCAAATCAAGTTGGACCCAGCAGACCGCCTGAAGACTGCCTTCATCACACCATTCGGAGCTTTCTGTTACCTGACTATGACATTCGGCTTAAGGAATGCCGGTGCCACTTTTCAGCGTTGCATGCAGAAATGCCTCCTCAAGCAACTCGGCAGAAATGCCCATGTCTATGTAGAAGACATTGTGGTGAAGACAGAGAAGCGCGGCACCCTGCTGGAAGACCTCAAAGAAACATTCGCCAACTTGCGCCGGTTCCAAATCAAGCTCAACCCCGAGAAATGCGTGTTCGGAGTACCAGCCGGCCAGCTGCTAGGCTTTCTGGTCTCCGAACGCGGCATCGAGTGCAACCCTGTGAAGATCAAGGCCATCGAGAGGATGGAGATTCCCACCAAATTGCGAGATGTGCAGAAGTTCACCGGGTGCTTGGCCTCCCTAAACTGCTTTATCAGCCGGCTAGGAGAGAAGGTTCTCCCCCTGTACCGACTCATGAAGAAGTCCACTCACTTCGAGTGGAATGACCAAGCCGACCAAGCCTTCCATGAGCTGAAGAAGATGCTGACCACTACACCTGTCCTGGCGGCGCCGACTGAGAAGGAGCCCATGCTCCTCTACATTGCCGCGACTAGCCGAGTGGTCAGTACAGTTGTCGTGGTCCAGCGCCCGGAAGAAGGCCGAGCCCAGCTAGTTCAAAGGCCAGTGTATTATCTAAGCGAAGTACTATCCAGCTCAAAGCAAAACTACCCGCACTACCAGAAGATGTGCTATGGGGTGCACTTCGCTGCCAAGAAGATGAAGCCCTACTTCCAAGAGCATCCCATCACGGTCGTGTGCACCGCCCCGCTTGCCGAGATCATAGGCAGCCGGGATGCATCCGGCCGAGTGGCTAAATGGGCCATTGCATTGGCACCATACACAATCTTCTACCAACCCCGCACCGCCATCAAGTCCCAAGCATTGGCTGACTTCCTCGTCGACTGGGCCGAGACCCAGTACCTACCGCCAGCTCCTGACTCTACCCATTGGCGGATGCACTTCCACCGGTCCAAGATGCGCACCGGCTTGGGAGCCGGCATCGTCCTCACCTCTCCCAAAGGCGACAAACTCAGATACACGCTGCAAATCCATTTCGCCGCCTCCAACAACGTGGCCGAGTACGAGGCGCTCATACACGGGCTCCGGCAAGCCAAAGAACTCGGCATACGCCGGATCCTGTGTTATGGCGACTCAGACTTGGTGGTCCAGCAGTCGTCTGGCGACTGGGACGCCAAGGATGCAAACATGGCGAGCTATCGATTCCTCGTCCAGCAGATCAGTGGGTACTTCGAAGGGTGCGAGTTCCTTCACGTACCAAGGGCCGACAATGACCAAGCAGATGCCCTGGCACGGATCGGCTCCACCCGACAGGCTATACCGACCGGCGTCTCCCTCCAGCGCCTCCTCAAGCCGTCCATCAAGCCGTCTCCAGAGTCGGACTCTATCTTCGTACCACCTATCCCCGACTCAGCCGGATCCGACTGGAGAGACCCCGCAGGCGGCACGGGGACTTCGACAACCGGCCCGGGGACTGCCGTAGTCGCACCCGGCCCGGGGACTGCGGCAATCGGCCCGGGGACTGCAGCAACACAAGAAGCGGTGGCCGACTCCAATTCCACGCCACCCGACCCACCCACCCGAGTCATGGTGGCCGTACTAATAGAAGAAGAAGTCACAGCTCCATCATGGGCCCAACCCATCCTCAAATTCCTAGTCAACAGAGAGCTGCCGGCTGATGAGATCTTAGCAAGACTAGTGCAACGACGAGCTGGAGCATATGCAATAATCAACAGAGAGCTTGTCAAGCGCAGCGTCACTGGAGTCTTTCAGCGCTGTGTCGAGCCAGAAAAAGGAGTGGCAATCCTCAAGGATATCCATCAAGGCGAATGCGGCCACCACGCAGCCTCAAGATCACTTGTGGCCAAAGCTTTCCGCCACGGTTTCTTTTGGCCGACTGCTTTGGAAGATGCCAAAGAGATAGTCAAGAGCTGCAGAGGGTGCCAAGTCTTCAGTTCCAAGCAACACTTGCCGGCTTCTGCACTCAAGACCATTCCCCTCACCTGGCCCTTTGCCGTCTGGGGACTGGACATGGTGGGCCCTTTCAAGACAGCCCGCGGCGGCTTGACACATCTGCTTGTCGCCGTGGACAAGTTCACCAAGTGGATCGAAGCGAAGCCGATCAAGAAGCTGAATGGGCCGACTGCCGTGACGTTCATCACCGACATCACTACTCGGTACGGCGTACCGCACAACATCATCACCGACAACGGCACAAACTTTGCCAAAGGAGCACTGGCACGTTTCTGCGCGACGCAGGGTATCCGACTGGACTTAGCGTCCGTTGCCCACCCGCAGTCAAACGGCCAGGTCGAGCGAGCAAATGGACTCATCCTCTCCAGCATCAAGCCCCGACTGGTTGTACCACTGGAGCGATCGGCCGGCTGCTGGCTCGATGAGCTGCCGGCTGTCCTCTGGAGTCTGCGTACTACCCCTAACAAGTCAACCGGCTTCACTCCGTTCTTCCTTGTATATGGTGCCGAGGCTGTCATCCCAACCGACATCGAGTTCGACTCACCTCGGATCACCATGTACACGGAGGCGGAGGCCAAGGAAGCAAGAGAAGACGGTGTCGACCTACTGGAAGAAGGCCGGCTGTTAGCACTCAGCCGGTCCGCTATCTACCAGCAGGGGTTGCGCCGTTACCACAACCGCAAGGTCAAGCCAAGATCCTTCCAAGAGGGCGACCATGTGCTTCGGCTGATCCAACGAACAGCCAGCCAGCACAAGCTCTTGGCCCCTTGGGAAGGCCCTTTCGTCATCAGCAAGGCACTAGGCAACGACTCCTACTACCTGATTGACGCGCAAAAACCAAGAGCACGCAAGAGGGACGACTCCGGCAAGGAGTCGGAGCGACCATGGAATGCGAACCTCCTGAGAAGATTTTACAGTTGAAAGCAGTATGTATCATGCTACCCTTTTGTATTAAGTACGAAACAACAGCCCCCCCGAGGAGAACTCGGGGACTGCCTTCATCTATCTATGAGTGACGAGTGTCATATCGATGAATGTATTATTACATTTTCTGTCTGGCACCGGGTTCGACTAGTCGGCCCGGGGACTGGCCGCCTTAAGCTATATTAAAGTTCTACCTGAAGTCAGACAAGTAGTGTGCCGGCTCCCGAGTCCTCTCTTGTTGAAAGTCGCAGCTCGAAGAACCGACTGTCCGACTAGCAAGAGCCAAGGCAGAAAGGATGCCCACACGAAAAATGGCTAAGGACTAATGAACTTGTATAACGAAAAGACGGCCTCCAGCTACGCTTGCTGGCTGTCAGAACAGCTGGTTAGCCGGCTTCCCAAACACTTCGCTATAATCCAACAAAGCTAGAGTAATTGCCCTCCCAATTGGCCAAGCACTTCTCCAGCCACAGATTGCAGAGCAACTGTCTGACTGGGGAGGCGGCAACCAAGGGAGGGCGGCAAAGGAAACAACAGAAGGATGAAAAGCAAAGAACAAGGAAAAGCCGAACACATGCTTAGTCATATATACATATAAAGCCCCCAACAGGCCGGCAATCGACATAGTTCGAATACACCCCGAGTGGGTGGAATTGTGCAAACTTAACAAAATATTGTTCCAAAAGTGATAAGACAGGAAAATAAAAGATAGCAGACTAGACTAAAGGCGTGGTATGGGAGCCGGGTTGGTCAGTGGAGACGGCGTCACCAGCTGAAGGAGTGGCCGGCTGGCGGGTCTCGGCTTGATCACCGCCGGTGGCAGGCGGCACACCCGCGCGTGTCGTGTTGCTAGAGGCACGGTCAAGCTGAGGCTGGCCGGCCGCTCCACCATCCGGCCCGGCGTCTTCACCCTCCTCCTCTTCGCCCTCGTCGCTGGAGTCGATCTCCTCCGCCGAGTCTTCGCCGTCTGCCGGGTTCAGCCCGAACCATTCCTCCGGCTGGGCAACACCGTTGTCATCTACCTCAGGGGCGAAGGCGCTGGTGTCGGTGTAGCCGGCGATCGCCAAAGCCCGCCGGATGATAGCCGGCCGTGCCGGCTCCAGCTCCGTGTCGGCCTGCTGCCGCCAGGTAGCCAGCTGGTCCAGACTCAGACCGGGATACCAGGCCTTGACGAACTCCAGTGCCCGCCTGGCACCGGACCGAGCCGCCGAAGCCTTCCAGGCTTCGAAGCGGCCGACCGCCACCTCCAGCCAGTCGGCAGTCCGACTGGGGGTGCGGGGAACCACTTCGCCAGGCCAGAGGGCGGCCAACAGCTGCGCCCCAGCACGTTGAAGCTGGCGGAGCAGTCGATGAGCCGGCTGGAGGCGGGCCTGGATCGCCAAGAGCTGCTCCTCCAGCGACCGGCTAGCGTTTGGTGCAATCTCGGCGCTAGCCTGCCTCCGTGCCTCGCGGCGGGCCTCGATGATCTAGTTGGCGGCGGTAGAGTAGCCAGGGAAGTACTCTGCGCAAGAAAGAAAGAGAAAACACCAAGTCAGAAAACGAGCCAAAAGTGGCAAGCGGCAAGAAAGGACGAAGAAGAAGGCGGCTTACCGTCAACCAAATCTTCGATCTGGCCATAGCCATTGATCAGCGTCTGTCTCGCTTCGGCCCAGCCAGCCGCCTCTGTCTCATACTCGGCCTGGAGGGCGGCTTCGCTGTCCTGCACCGCCTTCAGAGCCGCCTTGTGGCTCTCCTCCTGGTCGGCCAACCTCTTGGCCAGGCGGTCACGCTCCTGCACCAAGGCGGCAAACTCGCCTCCTTAGCACGAAGGGCGGCCTGAGACCCTCCTAGATGCTCCCTAAGACTAGCGTTGGCCGCTGCAGGGACGGCAGAGAAAGAAGAAGCAATAAGAAGAAGTCGTCAAGGAAGATCCGACCCGACTGCTCAGCAGTCGGCCCGAATCTCGGGGACTACACCCAGTGGGTGCGCTGACGCGCCCCCACGTGAGATAAAGGACGAAGCACTTACCCCGGCTCTCAGATAGGTCAGCGGTCTTCTGGGTCAGCTCCCGAGCCTGGGAGTTGAAGGCAGCCGCGCGAAGATTGTGGTAGTCCTGCAAGACAGGCAGAAGAGCGAAGTAAGAGCAGGAATAGCAAAACTAAATCCGCTAAGAAGTTCCAAGCCGCCTGCTCAGCAGCCGACTCGGAACTCGGGGACTACACCCAGTGGGTGCGCTGACGCGCCCCCAGGGAAGAAACCAAGATCAAAAAAGCAAGAAAAGAAGACTAACCCGGATGGCCGCCCGCGTCGCAAGGAACTCGTCGTTGTACTTCCTCAACGCCGTAGCCTGGGCTTGGAGCCTGGTCCGAACGTCCTGCGCGGCCACGTTCATCACGGCCGTCCCTCCACCCGGCGTCCACCCCGAGCTGGCGCTGGCCGCCTCCATATCCTGGGCCGACGAGCTGGAGCCCGCGGCCGGCTGCGGCTCTGACGCGGCCTTCCCCGCGCGCTGGCGCGACGACGTCCGGACCGCCAGATCAGTCCTCGCAGATGGCTCGCCCCGGCCGATTGCACAGGCGACAGGACAGGCCGGCCGCCTTGAGTCGCCCCAGTCGGCGGGGCCGGTGCCGCCACCCTCTCCAGGATGACGATGTCGTCTTCCCTCTCCAGCCCCGGCTGGTCATCGCCGGCTTCTTCTGGCGAGGGCTCTGGGGCCCCAGGCGCCGCAACGCGCAGTGGGGTGACCAGCAAGGCCCCCTCCGCCATCGCCGCAGCTGCGGTCTCCGCTTGGGCCTTGGCCACGGCGTCAGCGCGCGCCTTCGCCGCCTCCTCCTCCTGTGCCGCCTTGGCGGCGGCCGCCCTCAAAGGCCTCCGCGTCCCGCGCGTCCCGCGCATTCCGCTCCGTCGCCGCCTGAAGATCGGCACGGGGTTCCACGCGGCGAGTAGTGCTCCCAGATCCTCCCGGCGACCCAACGACGGAGGCGGCAGCAGCCCGCTCAAGCGACAATGGAGCCCTGGTTTTTTGGAGAAAAGACAAGGACTCAGGAGCTACCAGAGAAAAGAAAAAAGAATACACGAAGGAGTATATACTTACGCCGACATCGTCTGCGGCTGCTTCACCGCCTTGCGGAAGCGGGCCGCCTTCGCGGCCGCCTCCTCCCGCCTGGTCGCCGCAGCCCCGCCTCTGGGCTGCTTCGGCCGACTACCGAACAAGCCCGGCGCGGCACGACGCTTTTGCCCGCCGCCCCGAGCAGGCGGCGCGGCGGAGGAACCCGCGCCGTGGCCAGGCGCCGGCTAGCGGCGTGGGACGACTTCAGCCTCGTCATCGTCCGGCCAGTCATCGAAGCTGACTCCAAGCCCGGAGCCGCCTGCCTCACCGCCGGCTTGGCCACCGCCTGCCTCGGTGTTGTCGTCCATAGCGGCCGCCCCCAAGTCGGGGTCCTCCATATCATGCTCCGTCCGGTCGGGGACGAATCGGTGCTCCGCGTCTGACCCGCCTGCAGGCCGAAGAAGAGGGCTCTGTCGAGACAAGCCGACTAGTCAGAGCCGGCCAAAAGGAACTCGGCGACAAAACTGAGAAGAGGAGAAAGAGAAAAAGAGAACATACCGTGGGCGGCGGATGAGCTCGGCAATATGGCTCCTTGCCGAACTGCCACTCTGCGGAGAGCTTGCAGTTCGCAAGGTAGTTCACCATATGGGCCACCTCGTGGTGCGGCATGTCTTTGGTGCACATCCGGCTCGGGTCAAGCTGGCCGCTCATCTGACAGATTAGATGAGGGCGGCTCTGGAGCGGGAGCACCCGGCGCGTGACGAAGGCGGCCAGCAGGTCGGGCCCGGACAAGCCCTGCGACTGGATCATCACCCGCAGTCGGGCGATAGCTGCGGCTCCAGCCGGCGTCAGCGTCACTGCCCGATAGGACCACTGGGGCCGCCGGCCAGCCGGTGGGCCGGCTACATAAGCCGGCAGATTGACGTAGTCGCCCTGCGGGGCGACGTTCTTCACATAGAAGTATGACTTCTGCCATAGCTTCACCGACTGGATCAGCGTGATGAGGGGGAAGGGGTTGTCGGCAGTCACCCTCCGCATCGTGATGAAGGCGCCACTCTGAGCCGGCACGCCCTGCATGCGCGTGCCCAACTTGGACTGGAAGAACTCCCCCCAGAGCTCGAGGGTGGGGAGGACGCCGAGGTAGCCTTCGCACAAGGTGACGAAGGCGGACAACAGCACCACCGTGTTCGGGGTGAGGTGGTGCGGCTGGAGTTGGTAGAAATCGAGAAAGGAGCGGAAGAAGGCGCTCACGGGCAAGCCGATGCCGCGCAAGAAATGCGAGCGGAAGACTACCCGCTCGCCTTCCTCCGGCTCCGGCGTATCTCCTTCGCCGGTGCAAGACGGACCTGCACCTTGTCCGCGCCGGGCAGCCGCCGCGTCTTGCGGAGGAACTCGACGTGATCCTCATGGACGTTGGAGCCGTCCCAATCCCCGCCATACTGCATCATGGCGTAGGGCTGGCGAGAATGAGCGCGGTGGCGGAGAATCGAGTGGTAGAGCGGTGCGGCGGCGAGGCGCTGTTGCAAGAAAGGGTAGAAGGAAGAAGATGGCGGAGAGGGGAGGGGCGTGCGAGCGCCTGCCGCTCTCCCCCTCCCCCTACTTATAGCTTCGCACTGTGAAGCCGAGGAGGCAGGGCGTGGGGCGAGACGTGGGATTAACCGCACCCACTCCCCCCACACCCCGCGATTATTACGCCCTAAAAGCGTGCCGAAACCGCCGCAGGAAGACGTGCGGGCGGCTTAGGGCCGCAGAGAATCCACGCCTGGGCCCGGGCATAGGCGTGGCGGGCCCCCGACCTGCGGCAACGTCCCGTCGCGCGCGTGGGCTGGCAGGCTTTTTAGCCAAGGTAGGCCACGTGGTTCGCAGGCGGCAAGTGGCCGGCCCGCGGCCCGGTGCGCGCGCTGGCAGGCTCCCGCCCTCCGACTTCAAAATCTTTCGCCGGGACGGCGCGCCCAACCAAGGCCGGCTCCCAGCTGCCGGCTCGTCAAGATAGGAAGCTGACCGAGCTTCTCGACTCCCACCCAACCTCGAAGCTCAATCAGCCTCGGGGACTACTGTCGGAGGAAATGGCCACGGGTAGCCTAACCGACTACCCCTGGCTCTTCAAAAAATTATCAGGCCATTTGAGCCTTCAAGCATTCGAAGCATTGGGCCGCCTTCCCCCGGCCGGCTACCCCAGGGGCCGACTCTCAGAAGGCGACCCAGTCTCAGAAACCTCCCCCAAGATAACTACGAGATGGCCAACTCCAGGAAGCCGGCGCCAAGAGGACCGACTCCCAAAAGCCGACCATGGAGAACGCTGACTCCCAAGAGCCGGCCATGAAGAACGCCGACTCCAAGAAGTCGGCCAAGACCGCACCCACCAAAACTACGCCCACATAACGGTGACAAGACGGGGTGTGGCCACAGTACGGCCCACTACCCCCGAATCCCGAGGCAGGCATGGCCACAGGACGCCGTACGAGTCAGCCATCTCCCGTCCGGCTCGGCACTGTAGCCATGCTGGCCTCAACGTCATCCACGACAGACGCCAGTACGGCCCACGGGCGGCGGGCCCCTTTAGCCAGAGAGAGGCACGAAGGCGGCCCGGCCTCCCCCAGTCAGCCAGGGGCATAGCCGGCCCCCAGAAGCCGGCTACCCACTCCCTCGAAACATGTGCCACATTAAGGAGACAAGACGAGGTAAGGCTACAGTGAGAGCCCTCGAGGCGGCACACTGTAGCCACGCTCACCTCGACAAAGCCCTCGTCATCAGGGGCAAGGCTACAGTAAACAGCTGCCGACAAGACCCCCAGGCACTGGGGCCGGCCTGTCGACCAAGAGGCTGGCAGCCGGCGGGACCCACGAGTCGGCGGGCCCCGATGGCCGGCGGAGAAGCCGGCGAGCGCAGACACTGACGGCTGGGACCCGCGCCCGGCCAGATTACAATTGTACCCCCGGGGGGTAGGCCTATATAAACCCCCCGGGGCACCCATGCAAAGGGTTGGTCTCTTAGAATTACACACACACCATATAGAGAGAAAAGTGAGAGCTAGCCTTGCTCTTCTTCTCTCTCGAATCCGACAGCTCAAGGAGCACTTGTAGCTACTCATTTTGATCTAGTGATCATGCGGAGACCCCGCAGAGCAGGACTAGGGGTGTTATCTCCACGGAGAGCCTCGAACCTGTGTAAGATTCGCCGGCGTGCATGTCTTCGCCTCATCCCGTTTCCAGGCACCGGCGACGTCTTACTGGCTCCCACAATGATAAGCCACCCGTTGGCATATGTCGCACCTACCACCCGACAATATGTATTCAACTTGTTGCTATAGCAAACTTAAATGTCACACCGGCGACTTTACTTGATGTCAGTGCAACTGCATAAAACGAGATTGGATTTCCTATTCGTGTTGGCAGATTCGTACATGATCTTGTGTGCGTCATGACAGGTTGGTACTTGCCTTCATCCACATGATCGTGCAGTGTGTTTTGAGATGCTGTGCTACTTGTATTTGTACTGTTTTAAATAAATGTTGAATTGAAGCTATTGTATTGCTGTCTTTTCCCATTAAGTAGTGAACAAAAATGGGACCAACCCAGACATTATGCTTGTTGCTTTGTTACAACAAACTCTGCATCACCCCCTTTATAAGTAGATGGAAGCACATGTTGTTGTTGCACCCACTCTCCCCTGGAACTATTTATGCTTTTTGTTAATCTAATGCCGCTGGTAACATTAAGCAATGCCACTCTCAGAATTAACTACTGAATCTTATTTCAAAACTACAACACTTGTTAGGGATTGGCGGGATTACCATTTTTGTGGCCGCATGTTTCATCCTCCTTTATTGGCCAGTAATTGATTCCTTTTTTTGCCTCTGTTAAAACAGGGATATCTATTCAACTTGTTGCTATTGCGACATTTTGCTTCGCTTAATTTTTGTGGAACTGCACAAAATGAGACCAGATTTCCATATATGTGTTGAGATCTCTTTTAGATCTTCCTCGGGAGTTGTTTCAAATCTTGGTCTTGAAAGGTCAGTACCTACTTTCCTCAGAATTAACTACTGAATCTTAGTTCAAAACTGCAACACTTGTTAGGGATCGGCGGGAGTACCATTTCTGTTAGGGATTGGCCGGAGTACATGTTTAAGAAATGTATTGTTTAGATAATGTCTCTGTTATTATATATCAGTTACAGTGTTTTACAAATGGTACTATCCTGCTTTGTAGTTCTTTCTGCATGTTTAACCAAGGTATTGTTAAGATAATCTCTCTGTTAAAATGAATCAGTCGCATTGTTTTAGGAATGATACTTTTCTGCTTTGTTGTTCTTTATACATGTTGAAACAAGGCATTGTTAAGATAATGTCTCAGTTAATATGAATGAATCACACTAATTGAGAATTGCTACTCTCCTGCTTTGTTTCCCATTAAGATAAGGTAGATCAGTAGATGTTTTTCTTCTGGGAGTACAAGTCATCAACCGTTATTTCTTAGTAATTGTTTCCCTTATACCTATTGTTGCTTACAGGGATATCAAAATTAAAGCTCGGTTTTATTCCGACTTTGATTTTAGTTGAACTGCACAAAAGGAGCCAATGTGTCTATGGAAAACAGCTGCATTAGTGGGTCCAGTTGGTCTTACCACTTTGTAGAAAGAAGCAGTCACTGTTTGCGCTACATTACACAAGGAATGATCGAGAAGCTTTACAGAGTATTAGTAGACGCTGGTGACATGACTAGTCTGCAGAGAGCATAGGAAACTCTACACCATGTGGAGTGCACTGGGCAAAAAGTGCCCAAACAAGTACAGGAAGCCAGGCTAGGACTCCAAATCTGTCAATGTCATTCTAAGCAACAAGGATGGGGCATCTGGGTATGGTAATCTGTTTACCGTACTTTTAGTTTGTTAGTCCACCGATTGGTGGGTTGACACTGGGGCCAATATTCATGTGTGTGCTGCTGTGTCTTTGTTTTTTTGCAGCATATAAATACGATATCCACAGGGATGCTCAGCTTGATTTTAGTGGAACTGCACAAAATGTCCAGATGGTTTGTGTCCTCCATAATACTTCATCATGCACAATACATCGAATGGTTCTCTAATCATTCGTCGTCACCTTGAGCCACCGGACTATATGTTTGAATGGTGCTGCCAGCGTTGGCCATTAAGAAGGGTAAGAAGAAAGACAAAAAGAGAGATGGCTACTTTACTTGTGGATCGGAGGAACACTAGGCAAACAAGTGCCCAAACAAGTACCAAGAAGCCAGGACAGGACTCCAAGTATGTCAATGTCACTCTAAGCAACAATGATGGGGCATCTGGGTATGGTAATCTGTTTACCGTACTTTCAGTTTGTTAGTCCACCGATTGGTGGGTTGACACTGGGGCCAATATTCATGTGTGTGCTGATGTGTCTTTGTTTTCTGGCAGCATATAAATAAGAAATCCACGGGGATGCTCAGCTTGATTTTAGTGGAACTGCACAAAATGTTCAGATGGTTTGTGTCCTCCATAATACTTCATCATGCACAATACATCGGATGGTTCTCTAATCATTCGTCGTCACCTTGAGCCACCGGACTATTAGATGACAAACTGATGACAAACCCTGCCCGTTCCACAATCGTAGGCATTACATATTTTGAATGGGAAAAGCTTGTCAAAGTTGACATTAATTTAATAGATTGGAATTGGAAAACCTTGTCAATTTTTGCTCATTGATGTTAGCTAGAAGACATGCATTTGCTATTTTTGAGTGGGACGCCCTTTGCTGTGAGCAACATCGATCGTTTTTTCCTATTCATGTCGTCAGTTCAGAAGTAAATGTTTACTCTACTGAGATGCATAGTCACATGAATGTTGACTTATGTAAGATATTTTAAGAGTTTGTTCTGAATATTGTCTATGTAATGCCAGGCCTTGTGTTTGATTGCAAAGTTGAGCTTGGAATGTTGTGGCATGCGACATCACGAGCTGTTTTCACCGTGCCTCCTGAGAATAATGCTTCGTATTGTTTTGCATGTCGATCTAATGCCAGTGATTTGCTTGTTAAGAAGATCATCCTCTTCTGTTGTTTCCGTGCTTAAGAAGTTCATCGTCTTATGTTTCATTCATAGCCTATATGACAAGTCGGGTAGGTTAGACGTGAAACCGTATGATCTTCCGACCAACTCATCATCTTAGGCCATGATTGGATCGTCGTTTTCCAACCAAAACCGCTTGTAAAACTGACGCTTGTAAATAAAAGCAGATGGTCTCGGGCGAAGAGCTTGGTTGGTCGATTTCGACTAGTAAAATATACAATGGTCTCTCAAATTACACGCGTAACCCGCCGGTTTTACTTACAGACCTCGGGCTCTCGATTTCATTACACCTGTATTTTACGCGTTGTTTCCGATGACGAGTAAATTACACTTGTATCTTAACACAGGTGTGAAATAAACCAGAGATCCCAAGCGCGGCCTTACCGTTTCATGCTGTCTAAGTCTCTTGAAGGTGCTCATAGGTGTCCGATGATCCTGGCTTCCTGAATGAGCAGCGGGCGCTGTATCAGACCATCCGTAGGGCCCACGAGGCCCTCTCCGTCGTCCTTCAAGTTGTTGCACTCGCCGTGGCGCTGAGCATTGTTAACATGGTCAATGAACATAAGGATTCAGGAGATGACTTTATTTTGACTGGATGACAGTAGGGACCCACTAGGGCCATAGCCGTACGTACGCAAGTGCCTCCTTATTATGTACAACTATAATTTTTTTGCTTCCTCCTAGTTTCCTGACATCACGGTCCCACACCATTGTCAACCTATGTAGTCAATATAAACAAGAGAATTGCACAAAGTGCGGCCGACAGCTGGGACCAAGCAGCTCGAGCAGTATTTGTGTTTTTGAGGCGTGAGCACTGGAGAGTTTTTCTTGGCGATGTTTTCATTGTTATTCAGAGGAGAGCAGGGTATTAACTGGGCGGGCTGTGGCCCGGTTAGCCTAGGACAGATATCCAGCCCAGATATTAATTTTTTTCAAGATGAAAATGGCTAGCCCAGCTATACGTTTTTTTGAGGAATACCCAGGCAAGGTCAACTTGTTATTCTCTGCCCCGCTGGGCTGCAAATCTTTCCTAGGAGGGACGCATTAGGCTTAACAGGAAAATGGGCTTTAAAAAATTAATAAATGGGATGTAATTATAAAAACTGGGCAGTAACTATAAAAAATGCACCAAACACGAAATTAGTTTATAAAATATTATTTATGGATTTTGAAAATCTTAATTTTTAATTGTTGCGCGCGCAATGTTTCGTTGGATTTTTACGTAATACAAATTTATATTTAGTCTGACTAGAAATTTCGGGATAAAAATATTTCGGATCCCATCAAAATGTGGGAAATTTTATTGAATTCTGTCTTGAACGTTTGGTTGAAATTATTAATCGTTGTCCTAGCTAGAAAGTGGGCTGTACTTTTAACAAACTGTAAATGGGCTATAGTAAATTCCATTAGAATTCAAAAATGGGATGTACATTCTTACAAATCGCAAATGGGCTATAAGTTCTCTGCCACACAGTTGTGGGCCTACTAAGTTGACGCGTCCCCTAAAAAAAGAAGTTGACGCGTATGCAAGGCTTTGTCAACTTATTACGGTCAACACACGGTTTTAGCAGCAGTGGCCGTTGGATGTCTATCCAACGGATGTCGCGCTTCTTCTTCAATCTCGGATATTCTAGCTTCGGCCGCCCAAAAAATGATTCCTCTCCCTGACATCTGGGGTGCACCATTTTGGAGGCTAGCCTGTGGGCCTACTAAGTTGACGCGTACCAAGGGCTTTGTCAACTTAGTCAATATAAACGATTCTAGCTGCAGTGACCGTACGATGTCCATCCAACAGCCGTAGTGCTTCTTCAACCTCTGGTCTTCTTGCTCCAGCCGCCCAAAGCAGCGGCGGTCGTGCCGCCTGCTCCTGCCTCCCGTGGCCGGCTATGCTGCCGCAAAGGCCTCACCGCCCCCATACTACTCCCACCGCTGGCCAGGCCATCCCTCCACTCACCCACACCCCCTGTTATTCTGCGGCGACGGCAGCCTCACACCGCAGCCGAACCAGTGAAACCTCGTACTCCTCTCCGCGCGGGCTTCCACTGCCGCGTCTTCCCCGGCTCCGCGTCGTCCCCTTCCTAGGCCTCGCCGTCGTCCACCGCCCTGGTGCTCTCGGCGCGGCGTGGTCAACGTGGTCAAGGAACGACTTCCATCGAAAGAGTACTGTATGTGGAGAGGTTGACAGCTGGGTCCATGGCGGCCGCAAGGAAGTGCCTCCTTATTACGCGCAAAATAATTATTCCTCCACTTGACAGCAGGGACCCACCGGACGAGCCACCGTATTTCGTGAAAAAAAACGTTTCCCCCTGACTGCTGGGACCCACCAGCTACATCTTCGCACGCAAGGAAGTGCGTCCGGGCAAAAAAAAAACGATTCGCCCCCCTGACTGCTAGGACCCACCAGCTACATCTTCGCACGCAAGGAAGTGCTTGGCAGTCGGGACCCACCTAGTCGAAGCGTACGTAGTGTTGTCATTCCGGTCGCGAACGTGTACGTACATACTGGTCGATGTAGAGGCACACACGTAGGATGTACACGTACCTATAGCGGCCAGGGTGCAAGAAAGAAAATACGGCCACATACGTACATACGGGCGGGGTCTCGAACGCCTACTCGCGCATACGTACGGCCAGGGCTCATGTACATGGCTGGGTCAGAACGGAGAAACAACGTCATCGTCGTGTTCATGGGGAGCCAACCGGCTGGGTCGGAACAGAATGCGTCATCGTGTTCATCGGGAGGGCTTGGACGGAACCGCCGATGGAAACGAGGCCTGGCGTACTGCACAACGGAGGAAACGGCCTTGTGTTCGACCGGTCACGTTCGAAACGGGATCCTGTTCATCGGGAGGGGTCTGGCGTACCGCAAAACGTAGGAAACGGAATTTTGTTGGACCTCCTACGGTCGAAACGGGGTCCTGTTGATCGGGAGGGGTGTGGCGTACCGCAAAACGGAGGAAACGGACTTGTGTTGGAGTGCTACGGTCGAAACGGGGGTCCTGTTCATCGGGAGGGGTGTGGCGTACCGCAAAACAGGACTCCACGAGATACTGTTCATCTCCACCGTCGACCCCCTCCAGCCTCCACGGGCTACTGTTCATCCACCGTCGACCTCCTCCAGCCTCCACCTGCGACTGTTCATCCACGGGCTCCTGTTCATCCAGCCTCCACCGCGCGCTACTCCACCGGCTACTGTTCAACCAGCCCTCTCCACGGGCTCCTATTCAACCACCCCTCCACGGCTACTGTTCACCCAGCCCTCCACCATCTATTGTTCATCCAGCGCTCCATGGGGTGGTCCTATTCATCCAGCCCTCCACGGGGTCCTATTCATCCAGCCCCAACCAGCTCGATCGATCGAGGTCCTGTTCATCCAGAGGCAACACCACGGGTCCTGTTCATCCACCCCCATCGGGAACTATTCATCCAAACGCCCCAGCAACACTCACTGTTCATCCAGAGGCAGCATCGATCGGCTTCAGTTAGCAGCAGTAGCGAAGGAATCGCTCGAACGGGTTCAGTTAACAGCCATAAATCGATCGCTCGGGTTCAGTAACGCGTAGCCTGCAGTGCAATCGCTCGGGTTCAGTAGGCGAACGCCTCGCTCGGGTTCAGTTAGAGCCCAACGCCTCGCACCCACGCGCGTGTATGGGAGAAACATGCAAACCTCCGTGCATCGCTCGGCCCCGACCACCCACCGTAACCGGGAACACCCCGATATTTTCCTAGCCCTCGCTTCTACCATGGTTTTTTCCGTCATGGACGGCCCAAAGAATGTCATACAGCTGCGTCTCTAGCCCGCCCAGGATGAAAAGCCCATTTTCTGTCATGATTTTTTGTCATAGAAGTAGGAGCCCACCACATCTATGATGATATCGGGTTTTGTCATAATTATCGCCATAGAAGTGTCATAAGTATGACCGATTTTTTTTTGTTCGGCCCAAAATGTCACGGATGTGTCTTTTTTGTAGTGATTGCCTCTGCCCACTCCAACCTTTTGTTCTTCCAAGCGTCATTGTTAAATACCTCCACACCATGGCCAGAGCTAACAACATCGTCAGGCTCGACCTCTTCCTCCTCAGGCACGTGTTCATCAAAGCCCCATTGGAGGATCCAGTTATGCAGAATGCAACAAGCAAGATCAAGCTTAACCTGAGTGGAGTATGGGTGGAATGGCTTCTGATCCAGGATCTTAAACCTATTCTTTAGACCTCCAAATGCCCTCTCAATAGTTACTCTAAGGCTGGAGTGTTTGAGATTAAACAGCTCCTGTGCAGTCCTAGGTTACTTCCTACCAGAGAACTCGTTGAGATGGTACCTTGTTTTCCTGAAGGGTGGAAGAATACCCGTCCGACATGTATAGCCAGCATCTCCAAGGTAGAACTTGCCGTCGGGGATATTGATTCCATCAGGTCGACTCATGTTGTCAGTGAGAATGTTAGCATCATGCGCTGACCCCTCCCAGCCAGCCAGCACATATGTGAACTTCGGATCAAAGTCAACAGCAGCAAGCACATTCTGACTTGTGTAGTGCTTCCTCCCCGTGTATGCTGCAGACTGTAACCTAGGAACTCTGGCAGTGACATGAGTACCATCTATTGCCCCAATGCAATGCTGAAAATGGCATCACAAGCCTGTGTTAGTGCTCAACTTGAGCAATACAAGCATATCAAGCCATGAAAAGTGTATATTGTCAATGCTCACCTTGAAGTATGGATACCATCTAGGGCTTCCGCGAATCTTGGGTGAAGTCTGACCAGATGGTCTCCTGATCATCTCTCCTCTAAGCTCCCTAATAGCAAAAAGCACTTGCTTGAAGTACCTAGAGATGGTCTCCATTGATCTCCTAAACGTGTTGTGAATGACCCTGAACCTCTGGTTATGGCCAACAACATGGAGGAACATGGCCACTTGCTCTTCGACACTGTAACACCCACGATGCGGCTATATCTCCCATGTGTCGAGGCACGACTTAGAGGCATAACCGCATTGTGGTTTTGTCGCAAGAAGGGTCATCTTCACACAATCCCATGTAATGAACAAGAATGGGATAAAGAGTTGGCTTACAATCGCCACTTCACAATACATAAATAAATCATACATCAATCAGAGTACACACATAGGTCCGACTACGGAACCAAAAGAAAAGAAGACAACCCCAAATGCTAGATCCCCGATCGTCCCAACTGGGCTCCACTACTGATCAACAGGAAACGAAACATAGTAACGACCAAGGTCCTCGTCGAACTCCCACTTGAGCTCGGTTGCGTCATCTGCACTGGTATCATCGGCACCTGCAACTGTTTTGGAAGTATCTGTGAGTCACGAGGACTCAGCAATCTCACACCCGCGAGATCAAGACTATTTAAGCTTATAGGAAAGGATGGGGTAATGAGGTGGAGCTGCAGCAAGCACTAAGCATATATGGTGGCTAACATACGCAAATAAGAGCGAGAAGAGGAGCAATGGAACGGTCGTCAACTAGTAATGATCAAGAAGTGATCCTGAACTCCTACTTACGTCAGACATAACCCAAAAGCCGTGTTCTCTTCCCGGACTCCACCGAAAAGAGACCATCACGGCTACACACGCGGTTGATGTATTTTAAAATTAAGTCAAGTGTCAAGTTCTCTACAACCGGTTATTAACAAATTCCCATCTGCCACATAACCGCAGGCACGACTTTCGAAAGATAATACCCTACAGGGGTGTCCCAACTTAGCCCATCACAAGCTCTCACGGTCAACGAAGGATATTCCTTCTCCCGGGAAGACCCGATCAGTCTCGAAATCCCGGTTACAAGACATTTCGACAATGGTAAAACAAAACCAGCAAAGCCGCCCGATGTGTCGACAATCCCGATAGGAGTCGCACGTATCTCGTTCTCAGGACACACCGGATAAGCGAAGCGTACAGGTACCGACGTAACCCAAGTTGCCAAGGGATGGTCCCGCGCGGTGCTCTAGTTTGGACCAACACTTAGACAAGCACTGGCCCCGGGGGGGCGTAAAATAAAGATGACCCTCGGGATGCGCGACTCCCAAGGGAAAAAGGCTAGGTGAGGCAAATGTAAAACCAAGGTTGGGCCTTGCTGGAAGAGTTTTATTCAAAGCAAACTGTCAAGGGAGTCCCATAAATCACCCAACCACGTAAGGGACGCAAAATCAAGGAACATAACACCGGTATGACGGAAACTAGGGCGGCAAGAGTGGAACAAAACAACAGGCATAAGGCCGAGCCTTCCACCCTTTACCAAGTATATAGATGCATTAATTAAATAAGAGATATTGTGATATCCCAACATCAACATGATATCCATGTTCCAACATGGAACAAACTTCATCTTCACCTGCAACTAGCAACGCTATAAGAAGGGCTGAGCAAAAGCGGTAACTTAGCCAAACAACGGTTTGCTAGGAAAGGATGGTTAGAGGCTTGACATGGCAATATGGGAGGCATGATATAGCAAGTGGTAGGTAGCGCAACATAGCGATAGAGCGAACAACTAGCAAGCAATGATAGAAGTGATTTCGAGGGTATGGTCATCTTGCCTGAGATCCCGCAAGGAAGAAGAACGAGTCCATGAAGAAGACAAACAGACGGAGTCGAACGAATCCTCACAACTCCGGAATGAAACCGAAGCTAACGAGAGAAGCAACCCGGAAAGAAACAAACAACATAGTAACCACACAATCATAAACATGGCATGATGCACAAACAAGTATGATGCATGTCCGGTTTAAAGAGGCATGGCATGGCAAAGTGCAACAAACAATACTACAAATTAAGTGGAGCTCAATATGCAACGAGTTGCATATTGACGAAACACCACATCAATTATTTAGTTCTCTCCCGTTTATGTACCCAACAATATTAACTGTTATTAAACATGGCAAGAGGTGAAGCATAGTAAGACTATCTATCTAGGCAAGTTTAAATGAGGCCGGAACAGCAAACAACAATTCCGATAAATCCTCATGTCATTTAGCAATTTAATACAAACACAATTTTAAACATTTAAATGTTGTTATCATGATGCGGATGACAATGCAAGTTTTAAGCAATTTTATGAAAATATTGACTTGAGCATGACACAAGGCATTTGTCGCCATGGCGGAAGGAAAAGGGTGCCACGGCGGTGAAACGGAAATGGTGCCACGGCAACATCCCGGTTCCGGCAACTCGATTGAGATGCTGGTGCAAAGGAACAAGTGTGGGGATGTGCGGAACTTGCTAGAGATGGTGGGGTGATCCCGGCAACCGGGTTCCCTTGGTTCGACGGCATGGCAAACAAGGAGGGACGTGCAACATCAATCGCATACGGTGAAAACATGCGGTTCATCTCATACAACAAACATGCATTCAGTCCAAGGGCGGCCGTTCCGGCGGTTATACCTTCGAAGCGTGCCTTTTCGGAGTGGATCGGGTTCGTTGAGCGAAGTAGTGGTACTCGCGGGTCGTAGAGGAAGTAGTGGTACACGGCGACGATAGTCCAACTTGAAGGGTCGTTGATGTCGTGGTACTTGGAGACATGCACGGGATCAAAGTTGTACACGTTCGTTTACATCCAGTGTCGTTCGTACAGGTACTTGGCGTCCGGTGCGGTACTTGGCGTCTCGTACTGGCCGATCCAAAACGAAGCAAGACAAAAGGGCCTCTGGTTTGTGCAGCAACAAGGCAACTCATGCCCGACAGTGAAGCAACAAAATCGGCCACGACGTGGTGGTGGTGCAGAACACCAAGAGGCAGGGCGTGCAGGAGAAAAGGGCCGGAGATGGGGGCGGCAACATGGCACAACATCAGGTA
Source organism: Triticum aestivum (assembly GCF_018294505.1). NCBI lineage: Eukaryota > Viridiplantae > Streptophyta > Magnoliopsida > Poales > Poaceae > Triticum > Triticum aestivum. The sequence goes on along the minus strand of NC_057814.1, from coordinate 430,000,223 downwards.
GAGGCCATGGCGACATGGGGCCCTCGAGCGCTATCGGGGAGGAAGGCGAACTCGGGGTCCGGCAGCAGCAAGGCGACGATGAGGGGGCACGTCGGGGGCAGTGACTCAGAGCTCTTTTGAAGGAGCTGAAGCAGAGGAGGGCTGCGACGGCGCGTCGATGGTCACCGACGGCGGCGGGTCCAGGCAGCGGCGCGCCCAGAAGAACTTGGCGGCGGCGGCTTCAAGGAGGTTCGGGCACGGGGACGAAGGCCAGGGCCGCGATCGGTGGAGGAAGGCAAGGCGACGCGACGGCGAAGGGGCATGGCTCCGGCAAAGGGGCATGGCTCCGGCGGAGCTGCTCGTTGGCGGCAGCCGAAGGCAGAGGCGGGGAGGCGGCGGCGATCCAGCGATGTGGTGCAGGAGAGGGAGGCGCGAGGAAGGAGGGGCCGGCGCGGGATCCGGGCAGCAGAGGGAGGAGGTGGCGGCGCTAGGTGGAAGGTGGGAAAGGGGAGATCGAACGAGGCACGCGCTCGCTGTCTCCTGGCGGCGCGAGGGGAAACGAGAAGGAGAGACCAGGGAATCGAGAGGGGAGTTTAGGGTTAAAGGTTTGGATGGGCTTAGGGGATGGATGGGCCTAGATGCTGGGCTGCAGGAGGCCGGCTGGGCTTGCTCCTCTCTCCCACTTATTTTCTCATAACAGAGAAAAAGAAAGAAAAGGAAGAAAAGAAAAGGTTAGAGAAAGAGTTTGGGCATGGGGATTATCTTCCTGGGCTCACAAAATTATGAGGAATTTGACAAAAATGGCCTGAGGATTTTTAGAGGAAGTAAAATCCACACGCGTTGGATTTAACTCGGCAAGTTTGAATTTTGAAACCCATTCAAATGAGCTCCAAATAGGTCGAAACTGTAGGAGGTGACCCTACACACCAGATGTGATTTATGAGCAGATTTGGAACATTTATGGGGAAGTAAAATTGCAACTCCATTTTACTAAAAGGTCGAAAAGGAAGGATAGGAAGTTGAGTCGGATAAAAGAAGAGTTGAAGAATAATGCAAATGTGTTATGAGTGATTCCAAGTTAATGGAATAGTTTAATATCTCCCTAGATATTGAGAGGATATGTTATAAAGAGAAATCACCATGTGAATTCCCTCGATTTAAATAGATCAACCATCCATGCAATTTATTAGTTGAGTTGAGAAGCAAAGATTAATGACATGATGGCATGATGACATGATGCAATGCAAAAATAAAAGAGCAAGCACAAATGAAACACACAGTGATCACAAAAATATGGAAGTCTTCTGAAGCGTCGGTCTCGGGGCGTTACAACACTCCACCACTACAAGAGGATCTCGTCCCGAGATCTAGGATGGCACCGGAGAGAAGCGGGAGAGGAAGAGAAGAGGTAAAACTAATTGCTTCTTAGACAAATGAATGAAACCAAAGAACCTTGCGGGGTTGAACAAATCGAAAGAAATGACACAACGGAGATAAGCGAATTGAGAGCACTCCGTAGTAAACGGAAGCAAGGAACACCATGAGATCCTTGAGGTTAAGTGACACGATAGATATTTAAACCACTCCGATTAAAACAAGATAGGGAAGGAATAAGAGTGATATAATTTGGACAGCGCTCTGACTGAAAATGGAAGGAAATAACATGAACTTGAGAAGATGGGGTGATGCTTGATGAAATCAACAACACACTGCCTCCGGAACTACTGAAAGAATGGCATAATGGGTCAGAAAGATTTCAGACAGCACTCCGGTTGAGAAGGGAGGCAAAACTTGACAGAATGGGAAGAACTTGAAAAGAGGGCACAACACTCCGGTTGGAAATGAAAAAGCACGAAAAGAACACGGTCCTCACAAACCGAGAAGATGAGTGAAGAGAGCAACATCACAATGCCTCCGGAAGAAATAAATAATAGAAGATAGATCCTCGGAATAAAGAATGGAGAAGAAAATGACAACTTCTGCCACAAATGAGCTTGGAAAGCATCCTTCCAAGAAGGTTATAACTGAGTTGTTGGGAAATCAACAACGAAAAGAACAAGCTTGTTGTGGGCTTATGGAACACATCTCAAAATTATGAGGTGACAACCCGGCACTAACGGAAACAATTGCTTGCTTGAGATCAACGAAGAGATGAAAACTTCTTCCACCAAGAGGGGAAGGAGAAAACTTGATCATTGATAAACACCACAAATAGCTACATTCCTTAGGGAAGGCTATAGGTGAAATATAACCCAATACAACTCCAACAAAAAGATTGATTGGTTGAAAAGATCTCTTGAACGAAGATAAAATGATGGATTTAAATATGTCACTCTTGAAAACTTTGTGAATCATGAAACCCGAAGGAAAATTATCGAGAATGACATAACACCACCCCAAAAGATAAGGTAGGAAGAATTGCACTACGGAATGCAAGATGAAGAATGCTTGAACTCCTCAAAACAAAACATGTGTTGAACACCATGTTTATTTAAGAGTATAGCTTGGTGGATCTTAACTTAGAGAGAAATCTTGAAGAACAATTGAAGAATGAAAAGAATCCTTGACGAACCGCCATGTGAACCTCCATGAAGAACTCCGGTAATAAAAGAATGATCAAACGAAAGGGAAAGTTGAAAAAAAACTCCGGGAGAAGCCTTGCGATGATTAGATGAAGCTTTGAAATGATATAATTGAAATAACTTGGAGCTCCGGAAAAAAATGAACAAATGAGATCAAGAATTTTGATGAATCTCCGGAATAAGGAATTGAATTTTACTCGATGAAACAAGAATAAGAATTACAATATGCGTATCCTTCACCAATTTAGATTGATGACAAGCAACGGATTTGGCATACTGCTTATACTTGTAGAAAGGATTAAGAGAGATATAGCGTAAATTTGAATAAGGTCTTCAACGAATCGTCGGTAGGATTTGAAAGAACGAATGAGTTGATACAATAACGAAGGAAGATAAATCTTGAACGAACCGCCGTAAGAATCTGAAAATCAACGAAGATAAGATAAAGAAACACCGGGAAGAATTAGAAAACGAATAAAGATACTTGACAGAATTTAGATACAAGTGAAACAAAGAGATCATGAATTGACTAGAGGATACTTGAGCGATGCACCGGTAAGAATATGGAGATGAACGCAGAGACATCAATTTAGAATAATTGGAGAACGAAGCTGAAAACTTAGAACGAAGAAATCTTTCTGAAATGATGGCCTTTGGATGATCAAGAAATGAAAACAACTCTGAAATGCTCCGGATGGATAAGAAAAGAATTACGCGATTGGAAACAATTTGAGAGGATGGAAACAAGTAAGAACCATGAACCTTCAAGAGAACGGACCAAGATTCAAGAGAAATTCTTCTTCGGTCTTCAAATGTTGGGAATGATGATGCAAAACACCACCATGAATTGTTGAGATACTCCGGGATGAAAAATTAGAAAGGTTGAACCAACGATGAAAAGAATTTGAAATATCTTGGAGAAAGACATATGACTGATGATAACTCATTCTTATGTCAAACTTTGAAATGAATTTGAGAATAACTCCAGAAAAATTAGAAGAGTCAGGTAAGATCCTGGGAAAAGACCTGTGGGTTAGGGCCCACTCAAAAGAAACACCGTTGAAATGATTACTTGAAAAGGAGATTGCACCGGTTGAATTAAATGGCTCAAAAGAGATAACAACCTCGAGATAGCTTGAACGGATTGGGAATGGAAATGCGTATCTTCTGAGATATCTTCAGCACTCCAGATAACATGAATAGCAAAAGGTAGATGATTAAGAGATGCACCGACATGAGAAAGCATTTGAAACGAGGAAAAGAATACGATCAACACTGAAAGCTTGACTTGAGTCCATCGGAGAAGAAAAAGAACGAAGAATAATAAACTTGAAGCTCCGTTAGTATCTTCATGGAAATCACCGGATAAGAACATTGACGGAAAAGATTGGAGAGACTTCCCATCAATAAAAGGATACTTGAATCAGAAATCCGAGTCCTTGAAGAAAAAAAGGTGGGAGGGCGGGAAAATACAAAGGCACCTTGGGACGGATGAAACAAACACCGTTGAGAAAACTTAGAGTTGATCTTGCGGATGTTGAAAATGATCGGATCCACTTGAAGAGAAGCACACCGGTTGGAAATAGAATTGGGATGACACTCTTGATGACCAAGAAGGATTAACACTCCCATAGAAACATGAGAACACCACTTGGAAAAGGTATGGAATCAACACTTGACATTGAAGCAACTCGAATACCACAACTTAAAACAAAACAAAGGATTGGCTTAGGAAATAAGCCAGAAACAAACATATGATAGATCCCATATCGTATCATGTGTGTGTTGGAAAGATATCCTACGAGATACTTGAATTCCCACTTATAAACTCCCGAAACTTTCTGGTTATGCAATCTGGTGTTGGGGATACAGGGGACACAAAATATATCACCCAAACTAACAATCCCTAGATCCAGCTGTATCCATCCGTCAACACATAACCAAGAAACGTTCGGAAATCGTGTACCTCAACCTTCGAAAAGCATCTGTTATACGAGTTATGGTAATACTCCCGAACTCCCGCCCCAGTACTGGGTGGCGTCGAGGTGATCTCACCAACAACTGCATAAAAGAGATTTTCGATGTCGGCGAAACTCAGGTATTCCAGAACTGCAACGATAAAATTGTGACGACAACACCTCGGAGCTCAACTCCCCGGGACACTGCCACAACCCCTAAATGTCAGGAGGCACCAAGAACAATGTTCTCGTCACAAAACCATCGGAACGATTCCAAGATACCCGCGTGATCCTAAATTTTTTTTAGTGAAATTTGAGGAGAGAAGAGTCAAAACTTCTACGTCAGGAGACCTCACCAGAGCGACGAAGGGACTGAGGAGTAAAAAGAATCCTACTCTCCGATATATATAATCCTAAGACTCAAAACATTTTTGTTCTAGAGTCAACAATGCCAGCGATTCGATCAAGCAGGGGGCTCCTAAGTCGGGGATGGCTCTGATACCAACTTGTAACGCCCACGATGCGGCTATATCTCCCACGTGTCGAGGCACGACTTAGAGGCATAACCGCATTGTGGTTTTGTCGCAAGAAGGGTCATCTTCACACAATCCCATGTAATGAACAAGAATGGGATAAAGAGTTGGCTTACAATCGCCACTTCACACAATACATAAATAAATCATACATCAATCAGAGTACACACATAGGTCCGACTACGGAACCAAAAGAAAAGAAGACAACCCCAAATGCTAGATCCCCGATCGTCCCAACTGGGCTCCACTACTGATCAACAGGAAACGAAACATAGTAACGACCAAGGTCCTCGCCGAACTCCCACTTGAGCTCGGTTGCGTCATCTGCACTGGTATCATCGGCACCTGCAACTATTTTGGAAGTATCTGTGAGTCACGAGGACTCAGCAATCTCACACCCGCGAGATCAAGACTATTTAAGCTTATAGGAAAGCTGTGACACCCAAGTTTTATTTGGATTTTTCAAAAGATTTTATTTGACTTGAGGGGAGTGATTTAAATTTTTCTTCAAGAGAACTCTCCCTCTCATATAATTTTTCTTTATGGCAAAAGTTTTATTTGGATTCACCCAAGATCTGTCTTTGGTCTTGGAGGTTCTTGCTTTTCATTCGGACTCAAGACCAAATGTTTTTCTTTTGGGGAAAACAACTTAAAAAAAACCTTTTTGGAAATGCACTATGGCTTTTGGAAAACTCCTTTGCCACTTTCAACAATTCCTTCTTGCCATGGCCTTAGGGCAAATCCTCTCTCCTAACTCTTCCCTCACCTTTGGATCATGATCTGCATCAAATCCAGCAAGTTGGACCTCCTCATGTGATCATTTTCCTTTGAATCTTATTCAAACAAATTTCTGTCTTCTATCCTATTACTTGGAGATTTACAAAGGAACTCCATTTTCTGTTTTGATTTTTGCCCCCAAACCAACTCTCCTCCCTAGTCCTTTGAACCCTCAACCTAGAACCATGAAGATCCCCCTGGTCTTCAGTTCAAAATGTTCAAACTACATCTGCTGCAAGTTTGGACCAAATTTGCCAAATTTGGTGAAATTCATTCAAAACCTTCTCCAAAAATTCCAAGTAAAATCAGGCAGCCTCTGGGTGCATTGAGTGGTCATCTCACCAAGTTACAGCTCCAGAAAAATTCATCTCATTGCAAAAACCTTCTGTCGAACACCTGCAGTGCACTGTCTTTATCACATTCAGAAAGTTCAGAGAACACTGCAGTGGCTTGCTGTCGTTTTCTTCAGAGAAGGACGTCGATCTCGCCAGTGCCACCGCGTCGCCTTGCTCCTCGTCCCCGCCCTCTTGTTCCTGCACCGCACGAACGCCTGGCGCCTTGCGGGCGTCGGCAGAAGGTGCGCTGCCCCGTGACCGACGCCGGCGGCGGCTTTGCGGACGCCAGCGGGAGACACGGCGCCGACGACGCCACCCAGCGCCGCCCAAACCACCGGAGCTCGCCGCGTGGCCTTCCACTCCCCCGAATGCGCTGCCGCTCTCGTCGTGAACCGCAGGGCGCGGAGCGCGCTCTCTGCCGCCGTTGAGCCCGTGCGGTCACCTCACCGTGGACCGACGCCATTACGCCAAGACCATCTCCGTTTAGCTGTAAAACGACTCCGGTAACTTCCACTGATGCTGCCTGGCCGCTCAAACCACCTGCCAATCCACTGCTCCGCCGTAATCGCTCGCCGGAGATTCTCCGTTCACGGCCACCCCGTCGATCTGCCTATAAATAGAGGCCCCGAGCTTCAACTCGAGCACCCACCATCCCTGCACTCCCCCTAGAGCAAGCCTAGCCACTGGTAGAGCCCCGAGGAGGTCTCCTTCCTCGACTCCGGCCGCCGCGACCCGCCACGGGATCCAGCCCGATTCGCCCCCGTGTGCGCTCCTCCGCCTCCATTCTCTTGCCAGTAGCTTCACCTTGCATCACTCGTTTTGACCCGCGCCTCAATTCGTAGTTTGCAGCCCTCCACCGGAGTTCCCCATCCTCACCCGAACCGCCGTCCGCCGGAGATAGTGTCGCCGTCGACATGGTGCTCCCCGTTGAACGAGTCCTCCACCCACCGACGCGGAAGAGGACGCTGAAGGTCTTGGTACCCTCCGTTTCTCCTAACTCGCCGTGGTTCGACGCCGGCGTCCACCGCAGTCTTCGGGCGCCGGCGAGCTTTTCAAACCTGACATGTGGACCCCGCATGTCAGCCTCTGTTCTTTTATTCGCGAACCGTTTTCTGTTGGCGCCTTCGGGCAAAATACGTTTCCTCCTTTGCGCTTGCGCATTCCCAGCCGAAGCGTTTTCTATTTTCTCAGTTAAAACCCTGGAACTTTTCTGTTTCATTACAGATAAGTCCCTGGACAGAAACCTTTATAACTTTTTAATAAAAAGGTATTTTTGAGTGATTCTTTTGCTGACAATCTTCAAATTTTGTCTAGTTTTTTATGGGATTTATTTGAAAAATATTTGGAAAAGTTTCTGTGCATGTGTTGGTTTTCACGTTAGTATCCGTTTCGTGATTGCCGTAGGTTCCGGGAGAGGAGACGGAGCCGCGAACTTCGCCGAGCTAGACTCCGACTTCTCCGAACCAGGCAAGCATGTTTTGAACATTTGATATGACAGATGTTTTACATGTTCTCGTGAAAGTTTGTGCGTGGCATATGAGTGTCGGCAAATACCTCGTTGCTTGTAAGGCAACTACCCGGTTGTCCCAAAGTCGGGATGATCTCTGATGAGAGATGGCCTAATCATGTGGTGACATGAAGGGCAGCAAGGTGGTACTGTTGTAGCATGCCAGCCTTGCGTCATCCGACTTTCTCCGACGTTAACATGGTTGGAGCCACGTTATCGTTCTTTTCCGCATGTTCCAAAGTTGCGATGATCTCTGATGAGAGATGGCCTAATCATGTGGTGACATGAAGGGCAGCAAGGTGGTACTGTTGTAGCATGCCAGCCTTGCGTCATCCGACTTTCCCGACGTTAACGTGGTTGGAGCCGCGTTACCGTTCTTTTCCCCTTCCGTGCTACCACATGTCTCATTGCCAGGATGCGGTTTAGTAAGTTGGTAACCTCTTTTCGTGTACACACCAAACAGAGAGGCCGGGATGATGGTACCTTGGCCCAAGATTAAAGCCAGTCATCCGGTCAGGGGGCATGGGTGTTTCCGGTTGGGACCGAGAGGGGGGGCACCCCCTTAAAGCGCGCGTATAGAAATTTGATCCCATGCTACGCGAGGTTGTAGCCTCCCCGTCTCAAGGTTTTTCTTGAACGTTGCCGAGGGTGATCCCTGGCTTCGGATGGTTGAATTGGGTGTGTACTGGTTAGACGTGTTTCTTCCAAAACACCGTAGACGGAACTAGTCCCTGTGACTACTGAAATCCGTTGGCTGTGGTTAAGTACAAACTCTGCAGAGTCAATTCTTTCCATATCATCGTATCCATGATCAAGTAATGAAAACATTATTATCCATATCTATCCGCATTGGAAAAACCTGTTCCCGGTGAACAAGCTCAAGTGATATTTCAGATTTATTGTTATTCCTGTGGATGGACTAACTTTATATTTGTCTCATGCTTGTGATAAATTATGTTCCCGAACGATTGTATTATTGAGCTGTGATATAAGCCCTTTATGTGACGTCGCGCAGACGTCCGACTGTGGCGTGTTTTGTTTCTTACATTAAATATAAGCCCTTTATGCGATGTCGCTCAGACGTCCGACTGTGGCATGCACTGTCTTTAATTTCTGTTATAAGCCCTTTATGTGGTGTCGCCCCGACGCCCGACTGTGGCATTATCATTCTGCATTTTCCGCTCGAGGAGTCTTTCAGACACTCGTTTGGCACCCGCATTATTATTCCGCATTTTCCGCTCAAGGAGTCTCTCAGACACTCGTTTGGCACCTGTATTATTATTCCGCATTTTCCGCTCGAGGAGTCTTTCAGACACTCGCTTGGCACCAGTATTACTATTCTGCAGTTTCCGCTCGAGGCGTCATTCAGACCCTCGCTTGGCACCCAGTATTTATTATCTCTATGTCTGATCGCACTGGTTAACTTATTCATGTACTTCATGTCTGCATTTGTTATACCTTATGTCCGAACTGTCTTGCGAGTACTTTCATAGTACTCACCTGGCTTGTTGATTTGGCCAGATGTTGACGAAGGCGATCTCTTGGATGAAGAGTTTGATAGCGCGTCCGATGCCTAGAGGAGTCCCAGTCAGTCCTGCGCGATCCCGGATATTGGTCACTTGTTTTGTATACGCTTCCGCCACCCGCAATAAGCCTTCTCGAGCCTCACTCCGACGCTCGAAGAGCTGTAGTCTTCTGGAATCATATCACTCGCTTCGCGGTGATATTTCCACCAATGTTATTATCGTGAGTTAGTAGTTGCCACCCTATCCGCCGTATTGTTTTAGCGGCGTGCATGTAATAAATTGTTGGGCAGTCTTTGCTCAACCTTGTATTATATCTAGTACTCCTGGTATTTTTCTTCTGTGACCAAGATATTGTCTACTAGTGAGAAGGAATTCTTCCTCGCTGGTCCGTAAAAGGGATTGGTCTCTCAATAATTATTTTATTGAAAAACCGGTCGTGACAAGCTTGGTATCAGAGCCAGGCTGACTGTAGGAAGCCACTAGGTGCAATCGCTAATAGGGTATTAGCATCCTTTGTGCTTTTTCAGCAGTTTGCAATTGTAGCTATTTTCTGTTGGTCATCATAAATTTATGACATGACTACTCAGAATTTTCGCCTACTTTTGTAGATGGCTGGCAGCAGCTGTGAGAATCGAGTGTTCACCAACGTGCCCGAGGGGTTTGTCAAGCTCCTCGTCTCCATCACCAAGCTCGCGATCGGGCCAGAAGCTCGCCCGGAGTTCACACTCTATCAGCACAAGCTCAGTGACGACGTGTCTATGCACCAAGCCGTGGTGCAGTTCAGGGGAGGACGTTCTGCTGCTCGTCACTTCCGTTTTACGGGAAGGGCCATGCCTACGGAGAGGCATGCCATGCAGATGGCTGCCCGTGAGGCGATAGCTCGCCTTCGGGACATCCTCCTACGATGAAGACTCGTCGCTACCGCTACCTCCCATGCCATGTGCCTTACACCAGCCACTATGCGTTCGCCTGCCATCGGGGAGAAAGAGATGAAGCCATCGAGATGGTTGTGGAGTATCTCAAGGCTCTGGAGGAGTCTTTCGACAACCTCGTAGATGATCTTGTGGCTGCCCGCATGGACTTAGTCCGGGGCGGTCCTACCAGCAGGAAGGAGCTCCTCCACACGGCGCCGCCTCTGACATTCGTCTCGTCTTCAGCCTCGTATGCACCGGCCGTTTTGGCCACTGCTCGCCGTCTGCCTACCACTGAGGAGTTCAACCGAGTCATCGCTCCTACTCCAGTCAGAGTCGCACCGCCTGCCGCACGCGCTCTATCACCAGTCGCCCCCGCACCATCACCGCAGCGCAGCGTCACGCACCAGGAGCCAGCTAGAGAGGAGGAGGTTGACTCTCCTGGACCGCTGAGCCTTGCCATCGGCAAGGGGAAGGAGATCTTCACCATCTCCGACTGAGAGCACCGAGTAGCCGCGTGTTATGCCTGCTTGTATGATGTGTTGTTTTATCTGTACGCTAGTTTGTATTGGTGTGTTTTCTGCCTTCCGGAGTAGTACGCTAGTTTTTAATAACATGTCAGGATTGTGTACGCGCATCCTGAGTGCTATATCTTGTGTTTGCTTTTCGCATGTAAGATTTATGTTAAGCACTTCTTCTCCATGAAAAATCATTTGTGTTTCTTTGAAAACCTTGAAGCCTCTTTAATTGTTGCCTTTGCAAGATTTTTCTTGTGCTACACAATTTTTCTCATGGGTTTTGCAAATAATACCCCAGACTGGAAAAATGTCTCGCCCATGGACTCGCTCCATGCCCAATCAGCCAGAAGAGGTTTACGGGACACAGACCAGCAACAATTTCACTCAGGGTCAGTCCAGCCAACAAGACAGCGAAGCAGCACTGTCTCAAGTATGTCGTCTCTTTGAGCAAAGCCAGCAACAACACCAAGAGATGATGAATCATGTCATCAATATGGGAAATCACCGTGAACCCTATCAACCACATTCCAAGTTATCTGAGTTACAGAAGACTCGCCCCTCAACTTTTGCTCACACCGATAGACCACTGGAAGCCGATGATTGGCTTCGTGAGATTGAAAGGAAACTGATTATTGCTCAGTGCTCAGATCATGAGAAGGTGCTTTACGCACCACACTACCTTACTGGAGCAGCCGCAGCATGGTGGGAAAACTTCCTACACATGCATCCCAGGGAACACAACATCACCTGGGAAGAGTTCAAGGAAGGCTTCCGTGGGGCACACATCCCCAGGAGCATCCTAAAGATCAAGAAGAGAGAGTTTGATGACCTGAAGCAAAGAGGCATGTCCGTCATAGAATACAATGGTCAGTTCACCCAGCTGTCTCGTTATGCCTACGACGAGCACATGACAGAAAGCAAGAAGATGGAAAAATTCCTGGACGGCCTGGCACCAGCGTTAAGATGCCAACTGATCGTGCACACCTTTCCGGATTTTAAGACGCTGGTGGACAAGGCCATCACCCTAGAGAATGAGCGCCGTAGTCTGGAAGATATCCGCAAGCGAAAGAGGGACAAGACGACTCTTGCTCGCAGCAACCGAGGCAAGACTGAGGTCCCGAGGACAGACGCAAGGAGATCCACGACTACTGAGCCAAGGCCCGTCGGACAATTTCATGCCAGGGATAAGGAGTACACATACCATCCAGGGGTCACCTGCTATGCTTGTGGTCAACAAGGGCATTATGCTAAACAGTGCCCGAAGCCAAGAGACTCGGCACCCAAGCCGAACAATGATGGAAACAATCCAGCCCCCAAGCGCAACAACTTCAACCCCAGCAACAACCACAGGAAGGGTCACCTGAACCATGTGACCAGGGAAGAAGCGCAGAATGCCCCAGACATCGTGCTCGGTACGTTCCCTGTCAACACAGTACCTGCCACGGTTTTGTTTGATTCTGGAGCTTCCCATTCATTCGTTTCGAAGAGTTTTGTTTCGCAACATGGTTTTCCGATACTTCCCTTGGAAAAATCTATGATCATCAAGTCCCCCGGAAATAAGCAAATCACTCAGGGTTACTGCCAAGGAGTGGTCATTGAGTTCGAAGGACTACAATTCCACGCGAATCTCATCGTGTTGGAAAGTAAAGGACTGGATGCCATTTTAGGGATGGACTGGTTGACCACCAACAAAGGATTCATCGACTGTTTCAATTGGACAGTGATTCTCACCCACCATCACGGCAAGACGATAAGAGTTTCCGCCCAAGAAAGGCCACGATCACAGAAACCAAAACTGAACAAAATGGACATTGCAGAATTGAGAAAAGTTCCAGTGGTATGCGAATTTCCTGATGTGTTCCCTGAAGAACTACCAGGCATGCCACCAGACCGAGAAATAGAATTCAGCATTGAACTAGCACCTGGCACCGCTCCCATCTATAAGAAGCCGTATAGAATGGCACCCTCGGAATTGGTGGAGTTGAAGAAGTAGATAAAGGAGTTGTTGGACAAAGGATTTATTCGAGCCAGCTCCTCACCATGGGGTTCGCCTGTGTTGTTCGCCAAGAAAAAGAATGGAACACTGAGACTGTGTATAGACTATCGAGCCCTCAATATGGTCACCATCAAAAACAAATATCCGATGCCACGGATAAATGATTTGTTTGACCAGCTCGCACAAGCCAAGGTATTTTCAAAGATTGATTTGAGATCAGGATACCATCAACTGAAGGTACGGACAGAGGATATCCCCAAGACAGCATTCACTTCCAGATATGGGTTATACGAGTTTACAGTGATGCCTTTCGGACTAACAAACGCCCCCGCATATTTCGTCCACCTCATGAACAAAGTGTTCATGAAATTCATGGACAAATTTGTGGTGGTATTCATTGACGATATTCTGGTTTACTCAAGGACACCAGAAGAGCATGCTGAGCACCTCAGAATTGTTTTGGGAGAATTGAGAAAACATCAGTTGTACGCCAAGTTTAGCAAATGCGAGTTTTGGCTAAGACAAGTTGGTTTCTTAGGCCATATATTGAACCAAGAAGGCGTGGCCGTAGACCCAGAAAAGGTCAAGGCCATACTGGACTGGAAACCGCCCGCCAATGTTACACATGTGCGGAGTTTCCTAGGAATGGCCGGATATTACAGGAGATTCAATGAAGGATTCTCCACTGTGGCAAAACCTATGACGCAGTTACTCAAGAAGGACAAGAAATTCGTATGGACGGAAGCATGCGAGCAGAGCTTCCAAGAACTCAAGAAGAAGCTGACAACCGCACCGGTCTTAACTGTGCCAGACATACACAAGAGCTTTGAAGTGTATTGTGACGCGTCCCGAAAAGGTCTCGGATGCGTGCTAATGCAGGATGGCAAAGTTGTCGCATATGCCTCCAGGCAGCTGCGAAAACATGAGGAAAATTACCCAACACATGACTTGGAGCTAGCAGCAGTCATACATGCACTCAAGGAGTGGAGGCACTTTCTGTTGGGAAATCGCTGTGAAATATATACGGACCATAAGAGCCTCAAATATATTTTCACACAGCCAGAGCTGAATTTACGCCAACGACGCTGGTTGGAACTGGTCAAAGACTATGACGTCGGCATTCACTTCCACCCAGGGAAAGCAAATGTAGTGGCCGATGCCCTTAGTCGAAACCCCAGCCCGGACAGTGACGGTCAGCAAAATTTGAGGCCTGAGTTTCAGCGAGAGTTCACTAGGCTCAACATGATGTTAGTCTCTGAGGGCACCGTATCGAACCTGGAGATATAACCCACCCTGGTGGAACAAATTAAGAAGGCTCAACAGGGACATCCCAGCATCGAAGGCATAAAGAAGAAAATGAATCTTAGTAAGACTTCAGAGTTCGTCACAGACAGTGAAGGAACGTTATGGTACCGAGACAGACTTTGCGTACCTAACATTGAGGAACTCAAGCAACGGATCTTGACGGAAAGCCACACCGCCCCATACTCGATCCATCCTGGAGGAACCAAAATGTACAAGGACATCCAGGAAAGATTTTGGTGGCACGGTATGAAAAGAGATATAGCCACATTCATTGCTTGTTGCGATTCATGTCAGCACATCAAGGCCGAGTACCAAAAGCCAGCAGGGCTACTTCAACCTAACAGGATACCGGAGTGGAAATGGGATGAAATAGGAATGGACTTCATTGTCGGATTACCCCGATCGCAACGCGGAAATGACGCCATATGGGTCATCACAGACCGACTAACCAAGGTTGCTCATTTCATTCCCGTGAAGACTACCTACTCCACACAAAGACTGGCAAAACTTTATCTCTCCCGTATAGTTTGCTTGCACGGATTCCCAAAGACTATAATATCAGACCGAGGCACCCAATTCGTCTCCAAATTTTGGGATCACCTACAACAAGCTCTGGGCACGCAACTAGCTTTCAGTACAGCATACCACCCTCAGACTGATGGACAAACAGAGCGTGTAAACCAAATCCTAGAGGATATGCTAAGAGCCTGTGTGCTCACCTATGGATCCAGTTGGGAAGAGAGTTTGCCGTATGCCGAATTTGCTTACAACAACAGTTACCAAGCCAGCTTGCAAATGGCACCCTTTGAAGCATTGTACGGACGAAGGTGTCGTACCCCTCTGAATTGGTCAGAAACAGGTGACAGCCGTATCTTCGGCCCAGACATGCTTAAAGAGGCCGAGGAGAAAGTTAAACAAATCAGGGACAGACTCAAGACAGCACATAGCCGACAAAAGAGCTACTATGATCAGAAGCATCGTGAGGTTAGCTTTGAACCTGGTGATTCCGTATACCTCCGAGTATCTCCTATGAGGGGTCTGCAACGGTTCAAAATTAAGGGGAAGCTAGCCCCAAGATTTATTGGACCATTTTGTGTAAAGGCACGAAGAGGCACGGTGGCCTACCAACTAGACCTACCCAAGGAGCTGTCAGACGTCCATGACGTATTCCACGTCTCGCAGTTGAGGAAATGCGTGAGTAACCCGTAGAAACATGTACCTCATGAGGACATTGATATGCAACCAGATCTCACCTACAGAGAAAGGCCGGTAAAGATTTTAGGAGAGTCTGAACGGAGGACCCGTCAGAAAACAACAAGATTTTTCAGGGTTCAATGGAGCAACCACACTGAGGATGAAGCCACATGGGAAAGGGAAGATTTCCTCCGAGCAGAGTATCCATATCTATTTGAGGATCAGCAGAAATCTCGAGGACGAGATTTTTCCTAAGGGGGTAGGTGTTGTGACACCCAAGTTTTATTTGGATTTTTTAAAAGATTTTATTTGACTTGAGGGGAGTGATTTAAATTTTTCTTCAAGAGAACTCTCCCTCTCATATAATTTTTCTTTATGGCAAAAGTTTTATTTGGATTCACCCAAGATCTGTCTTTGGTCTTGGAGGTTCTTGCTTTTCATTCGGACTCAAGACCAAATGTTTTTCTTTTGGGGAAAACAACTTTAAAAAAAACCTTTTTTGAAATGCACTATGGCTTTTGGAAAACTCCTTTGCCACTTTCAACAATTCCTTCTTGCCATGGCCTTAGGGCAAATCCTCTCTCCTAACTCTTCCCTCACCTTTGGATCATGATCTGCATCAAATCCAGCAAGTTGGACCTCCTCATGTGATCATTTTCATTTGAATCTTATTCAAACAAATTTCTGTCTTCTATCCTACTACTTGGAGATTTACAAAGGAACTCCATTTTCTGTTTTGATTTTTGCCCCCAAACCAACTCTCCTCCCTAGTCCTTTGAACCCTCAACCTAGAACCATGAAGATCCCCCTGGTCTTCAGTTCAAAATGTTCAAACTACATCTGCTGCAAGTTTGGACCAAATTTGCCAAATTTGGTGAAATTCATTCAAAACCTTCTCCAAAAATTCCAAGTAAAATCAGGCAGCCTCTGGGTGCATTGAGTGGTCATCTCACCAAGTTACAGCTCCAGAAAAATTCATCTCATTGCAAAAACCTTCTGTCGAACACCTGCAGTGCACTGTCTTTGTCACATTCAGAAAGTTCAGAGAACACTGCAGTGGCTTGCTGTCGTTTTCTTCAGAGAAGGATGTCGATCTCGCCAGTGCCACCGCGTCGCCTTGCTCCTCGTCCCCGCCCTATTGTTCCTACACCGCACGAACGCCTGGCGCCTTGCGGGCATCGGCGACGAGCAGCAGAAGGTGCGCCGCCCCGTGACCGACGCTGGTGGCGGCTTTGCGGACACCAGCGGGAGACACGGCGCCGACGACGCCACCCAGCGCCGCCCAAACCACCGGAGCTCGCCGCGTGGCCTTCCACTCCCCCGAATGCGCTGCCGCTCTCGTCGTGAACCGCAGGGCGCGGAGCGCGCTCTCTGCCGCCGTTGAGCCCGTGCGGTCACCTCACCGTGGACCGACGCCATTACGCCAAGACCATCTCCGTTTAGCTGTAAAACGACTCCGGTAACTTCCACTGATGCTGCCTGGCCGCTCAAACCACCTGCCAATCCACTGCTCCGCCGTAATCCCTCGCCGGAGATTCTCCTTCACGGCCACCCCATCGATCTGCCTATAAATAGAGGCCCCGAGCTTCAACTCGAGCACCCACCATCCCTGCACTCCCCCTAGAGCAAGCCTAGCCGCTGGTAGAGCCCCGAGGAGGTCTCCTTCCTCGACTCCGGCCGCCGCAACCCGCCATGGGATCTAGCCCGATTCGCCCCCGTGTGCGCTCCTCCGCCTCCATTCTCTTGCCAGTAGCTTCACCTTGCATCACTCGTTCTGACCCGCGCCTCAATTCGTAGTTTGCAGCCCTCCACCGGAGTTCCCCATCCTCACCCGAACCGCCGTCCGCCGGAGATAGTGTCGCCGTCGACGTGGTGCTCCCCATTGAACGAGTCCACCACCCACCGACGCGGAAGAGGACGCTGAAGCTCTTGGTACCCTCCGTTTCTCCTAACTCGCCGTGGTTCGACGCCGGCGTCCACCGCAGTCTTCGGGCGCCGGCGAGCTTTTCAAACCTGACATGTGGACCCCGCATGTCAGCCTCTGTTCTTTTATTCGCGAACCGTTTTCTGTTGGCGCCTTCGGGCAAAATACATTTCCTCCTTTGCGCTTGCGCATTCCCAGCCGAAGCGTTTTCTGTTTTCTCAGTTAAAACCCTGGAACTTTTCTGTTTCATTACAGATAAGTCCCTGGACAGAAACCTTTATAACTTTTTAATAAAAAGGTATTTTTGAGTGATTCTTTTTCTGACAATCTTCAAATTTTGTCTAGTTTTTTATGGGATTTATTGAAAAATATTTGGAAAAGTTTCTGTGCATGTGTTGGTTTTCACGTTAGTATCCGTTTCGTGATTGCCGTAGGTTCCGGGAGAGGAGACGGAGCCGCGAACTTCGCCGAGCTAGACTCCGACTTCTCCGAACCAGGCAAGCATGTTTTGAACATTTGATATGACAGATGTTTTACATGTTCTCGTGAAAGTTTGTGCGTGGCATATGAGTGTCGGCAAATACCTCGTTGCTTGTAAGGCAACTACCCGGTTGTCCCAAAGTCGGGATGATCTCTGATGAGAGATGGCCTAATCATGTGGTGACATGAAGGGCAACAAGGTGGTACTGTTGTAGCATGCGAGCCTTGCGTCATCCGACTTTCTCCGACGTTAACATGGTTGGAGCCACGTTATCGTTCTTTTCCGCATGTTCCAAAGTTGCGATGATCTCTGATGAGAGATGGCCTAATCATGTGGTGACATGAAGGGCAGCAAGGTGGTACTGTTGTAGCATGCCAGCCTTGCGTCATCCGACTTTCCCGATGTTAACGTGGTTGGAGCCACGTTACCGTTCTTTTCCCCTTCCGTGCTACCACATGTCTCATTGCCAGGATGCGGTTTAGTAAGTTGGTAACCTCTTTCCGTGTACACACCAAACAGAGAGGCCGGGATGATGGTACCTTGACCCAGGATTAAAGCCAGTCATCCGGTCAGGGGGCATGGGTGTTTCCGGTTGGGACCGAGAGGGGGGGCACCCCCTTAAAGCGCGCGTATAGAAATTTGATCCCATGCTACGCGAGGTTGTAGCCTCCCCGTCTCAAGGTTTTTCTTGAACGTTGCCGAGGGTGATCCCTGGCTTCGGATGGTTGAATTGGGTGTGTACTGGTTAGACGTGTTTCTTCCAAAACACCGTAGACGGAACTAGTCCCTGTGACTACTGAAATCCGTTGGCTGTGGTTAAGTACAAACTCTGCAGAGTCAATTCTTTCCATATCATCGTATCCATGATCAAGTAATGAAAACATTATTATCCATATCTATCCGCATTGGAAAAACCTGTTCCCGGTGAACAAGCTCAAGTGATATTTCAGATTTATTGTTATTCCTGTGGATGGACTAACTTTATATTTGTCTCATGCTTGTGATAAATTATGTTCCCGAACGATTGTATTATTGAGCTGTGATATAAGCCCTTTATGTGACGTCGCGCAGACGTCCGACTGTGGCGTGTTTTGTTTCTTACATTAAATATAAGCCCTTTATGCGATGTCGCTCAGACGTCCGACTGTGGCATGCACTGTCTTTAATTTCTGTTATAAGCCCTTTATGTGGTGTCGCCCCGACGCCCGACTGTGGCATTATCATTCTGCATTTTCCGCTCGAGGAGTCTTTCAGACACTCGTTTGGCACCCGCATTATTATTCCGCATTTTCCGCTCAAGGAGTCTCTCAGACACTCGTTTGGCACCTGTATTATTATTCCGCATTTTCCGCTCGAGGAGTCTTTCAGACACTCGCTTGGCACCAGTATTACTATTCTGCAGTTTCCGCTCGAGGCGTCATTCAGACCCTCGCTTGGCACCCAGTATTTATTATCTCTATGTCTGATCGCACTGGTTAACTTATTCATGTACTTCATGTCTGCATTTGTTATACCTTATGTCCGAACTGTCTTGCGAGTACTTTCATAGTACTCACCTGGCTTGTTGATTTGGCCAGATGTTGACGAAGGCGATCTCTTGGATGAAGAGTTTGATAGCGCGTCCGATGCCTAGAGGAGTCCCAGTCAGTCCTGCGCGATCCCGGATATTGGTCACTTGTTTTGTATACGCTTCCGCCACCTGCAATAAGCCTTCTCGAGCCTCACTCCGACGCTCGAAGAGCTGTAGTCTTCTGGAATCATATCACTCGCTTCGCGGTGATATTTCCACCACCGTTATTATCGTGAGTTAGTAGTTGCCACCCTATCCGCCGTATTGTTTTAGCGGCGTGCATGTAATAAATTGTTGGGCAGTCTTTGCTCAACCTTGTATTATATCTAGTACTCCTGGTATTTTTCTTCTGTGACCAAGATATTGTCTACCAGTGAGAAGGAATTCTTCCTCGCTGGTCCGTAAAAGGGATTGGTCTCTCAATAATTATTTTATTAAAAAACCGGTCGTGGCAAAAGGATGGGGTAATGAGGTGGAGCTGCAGCAAGCACTAAGCATATATGGTGGCTAACATACGCAAATAAGAGTGAGAAGAGGAGCAACGGAACGGTCGTCAACTAGTAATGATCAAGAAGTGATCCTGAACTCCTACTTACGTCAGACATAACCCAAAAGCCGTGTTCTCTTCCCGGACTCCGCCGAAAAGAGACCATCACAGCTACACACGCGGTTGATGTATTTTAAAATTAAGTCAAGTGTCAAGTCTCTACAACCAGATATTAACAAATTCCCATCTGCCACATAACCGCGGGCACGGCTTTCGAAAGATAATACCCTGCAGGGGTGTCCCAACTTAGCCCATCACAAGCTATCACGGTCAACGAAGGATATTCCTTCTCCCTGGAAGACCCGATCAGTCTCGGAATCCCGGTTACAAGACATTTCGACAATGGTAAAACAAAACCAACAAAGCCGCCCGATGTGTCGACAATCCCGATAGGAGTCGCACGTATCTCGTTCTCAGGACACACCGGATAAGCGAAGCGTACAGGTACCGACGTAACCCAAGTTGCCAAGGGATGGTCCCGCGCGGTGCTCTAGTTTGGACCAACACTTAGACAAGCACTGGCCCGGGGGGGGGCGTAAAATAAAGATGACCCTCGGGATGCGCGACTCCCAAGGGAAAAAGGCTAGGTGAGGCAAATGTAAAACCAAGGTTGGGCCTTGCTGGAAGAGTTTTATTCAAAGCAAACTGTCAAGGGAGTCCCATAAATCACCCAACCACGTAAGGGACGCAAAATCAAGGAACATAACACCGGTATGACGGAAACTAGGGCGGCAAGAGTGGAACAAAACAGCAGGCATAAGGCCGAGCCTTCCACCCTTTACCAAGTATATAGATGCATTAATTAAATAAGAGATATTGTGATATCCCAACATCAACATGATATCCATGTTCCAACATGGAACAAACTTCATCTTCACCTGCAACTAGCAACGCTATAAGAAGGGCTGAGCAAAAGCGGTAACTTAGCCAAACAACGGTTTGCTAGGAAAGGATGGTTAGAGGCTTGACATGGCAATATGGGAGGCATGATATAGCAAGTGGTAGGTAGCGCAACATAGTGATAGAGCGAACAACTAGCAAGCAATGATAGAAGTGATTTCGAGGGTATGGTCATCTTGCCTGAGATCCCGCAAGGAAGAAGAACGAGTCCATGAAGAAGACAAACAGACGGAGTTGAACGAATCCTCACAACTCCGGAATGAAACCGAAGCTAACGAGAGAAGCAACCCGGAAAGAAACAAACAACATAGTAAACACACAATCATAAACATGGCATGATGCACAAACAAGTATGATGCATGTCCGGTTTAAAGAGGCATGGCATGGCAAAGTGCAACAAACAATACTACAAATTAAGTGGAGCTCAATATGCAACGAGTTGCATATTGACGAAACACCACATCAATTATTTAGTTCTCTCACGTTTATGTACCCAACAATATTAACTGTTATTAAACATGGCAAGAGGTGAAGCATAGTAAGACTATCTATCTAGGCAAGTTTAAATGAGGCAGGAACAACAAACAACAATTCCGATAAATCCTCATGTCATTTAGCAATTTAATACAAACACAATTTTAAACATTTAAATGTTGTTATCATGATGCGGATGACAATGCAAGTTTTAAGCAATTTTATGAAAATATTGACTTGAGCATGACATGAGGCATTTGTCTCCATGGCGTAAGGAAAAGGGTGCCACGGCGGTGAAACGGAAATGGTGCCACGGCAACATCCCGGTTCCGGCAACTCGATTGAGATGCTGGTGCAAAGGAACAAGTGTGGGGATGTGCGGAACTTGCTAGAGATGGTGGGGTGATCCCGGCAACCGGGTTCCCACGGTTCGACGGCATGGCAAACAAGGAGGGACGTGCAACATCAATCGCATACGGTGAAAACATGCAGTTCATCTCATACAACAAACATGCATTCTGTCCAAGGGCGGTCGTTCCGGCGGTTATACCTTCGAAGCGTGCCTTTTCGGAGTGGATCGGGTTCGTTGAGCGAAGTAGTGGTACTCGCGGGTCATAGAGGAAGTAGTGGTACACGGCGACGGTAGTCCAACTTGAAGGGTCGTTGATGTCGTGGTACTTGGAGACATGCACGGGATCAAAGTTGTACACGTTCGTTTACATCCAGTGTCGTTCGTAGAGGTACTTGGCGTCCGGTGCGGTACTTGGCGTCTCGTACTGGCCGATCCAAAACGAAGCAAGACAAAAGGGCCTCTGGTTTGTGAAGCAGCAAGGCAACTCATGCCCGACAGTGAAGCAACAAAATCGGCCACGACGTGGTGGTGGTGCAGAACACCAAGAGGCAGGGCGTGTAGGAGAAAAGGGCCGGAGATGGGGGCGGCAACACGGCACAACATCAGGCAGAGGCCATGGCGACATGGGGCCCTCGAGCGCTATCGGGGAGGAAGGCGAACTCGGGGTCCGGCAGCAGCAAGGCGACGAGCGACTCGGAGCTCTTTTGAAGGAGCTGAAGCAGAGGAGGGCCGCGGCAGCGCGTCGATGTTCACCGACGGCGGCGGGTCCAGGCAGCGGCGCGCCCAGAAGAACTTGGCGGCGGCGGCTTCAAGGAGGTTCGGGCACGGGGACGAAGGCCAGGGCCGCGGTCGGTGGAGGAAGGCAAGGCGACGCGACGGCGAAGGGGCATGGCTCCGGCAAAGGGGCATGGCTCCGGCGGAGCTGCTTGCTGGCGGTGGCCGGAGGCAGAGGCGGCGATCCAGTGATGCGGTGCAGGAGAGGGAGGCGCGAGGAAGGAGGGGCCGGCGCGGGATCCGGGCAGCAGAGGGAAGAGGTGGCGGCGCTAGGTGGAAGGAGGGAAAGGGTAGATCGAACGAGGCACGCGCTCGCTGTCTCCTGGCGGCGTGAGGGGAAACGAGAAGGAGAGACCAGGGAATCGAGAGGGGAGTTTAGGGTTAAAGGTTTGGATGGGCTTAGGGGATGGATGGGCCTAGATGCTGGGCTGCAGGAGGCCGGCTGGGCTTGCTCCTCTCTCCCACTTATTTTCTCATAACAGAGAAAAAGAAAGAAAAGGAAGAAAAGAAAAGGTTAGAGAAAGAGTTTGGGCATGGGGATTATCTTCCTGGGCTCACAAAATTATGAGGAATTTGACAAAAATGGCCTGAGGATTTTTAGAGGAAGTAAAATCCACACGCGTTGGATTTAACTCGCAAGTTTGAATTTTGAAACCCATTCAAATGAGCTCCAAATAGGTTGAAACTATAGGAGGTGACCCTACACACCAGATGTGATTTATGGGCAGATTTGGAACATTTATGGGGAAGTAAAATTGCAACTCCATTTTACTAAAAGGTCGAAAAGGAAGGATAGGAAGTTGAGTCGGATAAAAGAAGAGTTGAAGAATAATGCAAATGTGTTATGAGTGATTCCAAGTTAATGGAATAGTTTAATATCTCCCTAGATATTGAGAGGATATGTTATAAAGAGAAATCACCATGTGAATTCCCTCGATTTAAATAGATCAACCATCTATGCAATTTATTAGTTGAGTTGAGAAGCAAAGATTAATGACATGATGGCATGATGACATGATGCAATGCAAAAATAAAAGAGCAAGCACAAATGAAACACACAGTGATCACAAAAATATGGAAGTCTTCTGAAGCGTCGGTCTTGGGGCGTTACAGACACTGGTGTTGATGCTATCTTGTAGCAGCCCCCTGCTCATGAAGGTCTCGACAAGCCTGGCAAATGGTGCTCTTTTCATTCGAAGCATCCACGGAGCCTCGGCGTCATTGCAGTTGTAGATGTAGTTTAGATTTTGGATCCTCTCCTGTTCCCGGACAAACAATGGACCATAGCAGATCAATGGTCTCCCAGCACGACGAACAGCTCTCTAGTGCATGAACATGACCCATGCCTGAATCACACTAATCAGTGTTGTTGCCTGGATTATCAGCCTCATCCGTGCGTCCATAACCTAGTCGACATCGACGGTTCATTCAGTGGGAAATCGATCCTACACCTAGCATAACGGCCTAACCACCGATCAAACAAAGGGGGGAGGGTGTGCTGCTTACCGGCATCGGAGACGAGGACGACGTAGGGGGAGCCATGGCACAGACTAGGTCGACCAGACGGTGGCCAACATCAAGGGGAGCACCAGATCCGCCGCAAACGCCGCCGCCTCTTCCACCGCCGCCGCCTCTAGCGCATATCTGAAATCGCAGCCGCCGCCGGTAGTGAGGCAGTAGGGAAGAAAGGAGGGCAGTGGCTATGGGTGAGCGAGGGAAAGGGGGTGAGGCTAGATTTGGCACCGGGACGGCACGCCAGATTTCCATCTCCCGCCACCCCCTCGCCCTCGCCTCACACCCACCCGTGCGACCTTGCGCCGCACTCAGCCTGGCTCGCGAGAAACTGCCGATCCGAGCGTTTCCAGCGAGCCAGGCTCTGGGCTACTTTGACAAGCGTGCGATGCAGGCCCAACAATAAAACCAAGCAACCAAACAGGCCTCTCCCTTCCCGCGCGGGCCTGGTTGGGCTGGATGCGGGCAACCAAACACGCCCCTAATGATCAGCAGATAGTTTAAAACATGCAAGAATCCTGGATGGAAATATATCTGCTGATATGTCCGTTTTTCCTTTGGACGCGCCTAGCGAGCAGCCGTTGGCTCGCTAGCGCTTCCCGGCACTCCGTAAATTATGGAAAGTGTTTTGTCCCCTTATGCTGATTAGGAAAGATTTTTCTGGTCCCAACTAATTAAACAAGAAATACCCAACGAACATGCGTATTAAATGATCCACATGTATTCGCTGCGCCTTCTTTTACTGCATGGACATGGATGGCTTTGTACCATTTAATTCATGATTTACAAAACTCAAAAAACCATAACTTTCAAACCGTGCATCAAAATTAAGATCCGTTTTCACTGTTGGAATCCTCGTGACGTGCTCTTCGAAACTAGATCCCGCATGGGAATGTTTCAATGAAATTTTTTGTGTGCAATTTAGTCCCTCATTTTGTGCAACTGACTAGAAGCGATGTGCAACTACCTGGCAGTGGATGTGCAACTTCCCGCCTACCCCGTGGATGTGCAGTTTTCACTGATGTAACCTCCACCCCCTCAAACTACCCCTTCCAGTGACATGTGCAACTTCGTCTATTGCTCAGGCCAATTGCCTAGTACTTGATGTGCAACTTTCCCTCTGCATGTGGATGTGCTTTCATTGTTTCCTGCATCCGCCAACTGCCTAGCAGTTGATGTGCAACTTTGAATACTACCACGACCAACTGTCTAACAGTGATGTGCAACTTTTCATCGCACCCCCATGGATGTGTAGTTTTCCCTTCTAGCAACCGGTCCAAACGACCCCTGCTAGTGATATTTGCAACTTTAGCCCCCTGTCTATATGCAACTTTTCACTATCCTCGTGAATGTGGAACACCATCCAACTATCCCTGCCTATGAGATGTGCAACTTTGTATGTTTTCTTGGCCAACTGCATAGCAAGCTATGTGCAACTCCGTTTGTTGCCCCCGCCAACCGAAACTACATATCTACAAGTAGGGAGAGGAAAGAGTTGCACATCGACAAGTAGACAGTTGACTTGAACAACATACTAAGTTGCACATATCGCTGGTATGGGAGGTGGTGCAGGGTGTGCCAACAATAGGCATCCACAAGTAGGGAGGAGGATTACACATCTACTACAAGGTGGTTGGCTGGGGTAGTAGACTAGTTGCACATCACAAAAGTCGGTTGTTATGGTTGTTATGTTGTAGCCTCATCGGAAGTTGGATCATGCAGCTCTAAAATTGGTTTTGGAAAAAAGTTGCACCATGCAGTACTAAAGTTGCACCATGCAGTACTAAAGTTGCACCATGCAATACTAAAGTTGCACCATATAGCCCCAAAGTTGGCATCGAAAAAATTTCGTCGAAATATACCCACGCGGGATCTAGTTTTAAAGATCTCGTCGCGAGGATTCTGATGGTGAAAACGGATTTGAATTCCGACGCGCGGTTTGAAAGATATAGCTTTTTAAATTTTTGAAAACCCGAAATAAATGCAGATCGATCTGCTTTTCTCAAACCAAAGGAGCAGTGTGAACACATTTGATGCCACGACTACATGCACTAGCACACAAATAGATTAACGCATGCATGGTTGTGAGAGCGAGGCCGCTCATTTCGTCTAAAAAGTGCGCGTGCACTTTGAAGAATTTAGGTTTTCTTTTTGAGCGCCCACGAAACAAGTCTAGACGCAGATTTTTTCTATTGAAACTAATACACACAATAATCTCTTTCTGTTTTTTATTGATACCTTTACCCGATTGGAGTTGCGACAAGAATTCTTGGGGTGGACAAAACAAGAACGATCTAGTAGATAGTTTTTCCCAAACTAATCTAAACCAGCACTAATTCTAGGATGGATGCAACCAAAAATTCAACTACACAAATACTAGATGAAAATGTTGCTAAAGGCTAAAAAGGTAGGTGTAATTGATGAACTAATCTTTTTTTTTGGCTTTTAGTGGGTTATAGGACAGAAAAATAAACTGATATATGAAAACTGTAAATATCTCGCCGATGAACCTGAAAACTGATACCACTTGATGTAACGGCGGCCCGATCTTTCGATGAGAGTGGGGATAACAATCGATTTGGTGGATTTTGACCTTGACGATCCGGCTATACCGTACCCGACGATACGCCTCGACAACCGCTAAACCACTTCGATGGTTATTAACCTTGCCGTAGGCACGATCAACCTGAACAACGAGGTTTGAGTTCCTGCAAGCAACCGAAGAACTAACAAGAACAAAGGTGAATTGCAACTGAAATTGCGGATGATAAACTGAGCGCACGAACTAGATGAAAAGTTGGGGTTCCACTGTGGAGCTGACAAGGCGGTAGTCCTACCCGTCTCGCAGATTCGAATTGTAGCAATGGCTAGACAATACAATAAAACCCAAGTCTAACCCTAACAAAGAGATAAGTATTTATTAGATGAAAAAGAGGGTAGCCGCTGCTTGATGTCGGTCGATTGATCTGTAGGAGCATCGTACGGCAATGGCTTGGGCAATTGCAGCCCGTGGCCTAGCCAAGCCCATGCACCTAGTTTCATGCATGCATCATGTGGCGTGCAGCATACATGAACCTCGGTCCTGCCTCCTTTGCATGTACGTGCACCCTTGCAAGGCCCTGTTGGCGTTCTAGGAACCAGGGTACCCAGACTTGCCTGCCTGCGGCCCACGGCATGGCTCCATCGGCAGCCCGGTACGGCACATCTTCAGCACCTTCAAGACAAGACCCTCGCGAGGGGCCAAGCCTGCGAGGCAGACGACGCCAAGACCTCCATAGGGAGTGGCCTCTTCAGGATGGCTCCCGAGGAGCGGGGATTCCTATGCAAGCACTTGTCTCAGGAGGTTCGGATGACGCAAGCTATGACGACCAAGGCCAGGCGGACTCCAGCGGGCACAGAGCGACAGGTTTCCCCTTTGGTGCTAAGGAAGCAAGCGCAGGCGCGGAGTCCCGAGGGATCAGCTAAAGGTTTCCATTTCCGTGCTACAAGACCAAGACCACCAGGACGGATGTCATCGCCGAGCCCACCATGGCGTCACGAGCAGGGGCTTTGCAGGCGAAGACCACCTTTCGCCAGGATAAGATGTACTTCTTGTCCCCCTCCAAACTAGCCGTTGTGGAATCCCTTCCCGCCTATATTTTGGGGGAAGAGGACCGGGGCCTCTATATATACAGGTTAGCCGCCACCATAAAGGGGGGACGGAGAAACCTCATCACCAGACACCCGAGCCTCCGGGGCTTGTTCATTCTCTGTACTAGTTCATCCTTAGCCCTTCGCGAGGCTAATCCACACCAAAGCAGGAGTAGGGTCTTACACCGCAAGGTGGCCCGAACCTGGGTAAACTGCCGTGTCTCTTTCCTTTCCTGTTCATCGAGCTAGGCTGTGAGGACGGCTAATTGGTAGGCTGGGGAGGTTGAGTTCTTCGCACACGCACTTGAGTTCGGACCTTTCTCGGGTCTGTGGAGCCCTGAATCCGACATTTGCACGCCAGGTAGGGGCGTGTCGAAGCCTTTCTTCCGTCAGTTGTTCCGCCGTCCTCATGGCCGATGCTCGTCAAGTTCGTGCGGAGGGTCGGGCGGCTCTTGCAGCCCGCGTTGCTCAGACAGCGCCAGCGGGCGACGGCGCCCCCCGCCGCTCTCCGTCACCTGCGGCCAACGCCGCCACCGGTCCCGCGGCCCACGAGCGGCAAGACTCATCGCTGCCATCGTCTGTGTGGCGCGATGGTCTACCGCCGCTCCGTCGCTGACTCCAGCTGCTGCTTCGTCCTCCCATGCTTGTTGCGGGCCGGAAAATGCGCAGGCTGTGGGTCTCATGGTGCGCGAGCTTCTGCGCTACTGCCTGGCTGATGATCTCTACGAGGATTGGCTGGACCGCATTGCCGAGCTCGTCAACGCCGCTGGAGAGGCTCCTGCGTCGTCCCGCTCGCTACCTCCCCCGACGCCTCAGGCGGGCGATGTGGCCCACGGTGCACCTCCTCCTCCTCTTTGGCACGACGTCGTCCCCGAGCCAAGGCGTGAGGCCCCTCAGCGCGACCCGCCACGCAGGGCGCCGGCGCGCGATGAAGAAAGCTGCCAGGTGGTGCAGCGACCCCAAGGAGAAGCGTGCGCACTCCTGGCACCACCACGTCAAGACCATGTGCACCCGAAGTGGCGGCGCGCCGGCGCCAAGATCAGGCTCCCCCACCGTGGCGGCTCCCGTGAGCGCGGCAGGCTGCCGGGCGTTCACTCCGGAGCTGCGCCGCGTCGTCTGGCCCGGCAAGTTCAAGCCAGACCTGCCTCCGCGTTACGACGGCACCCCTGACCCCGCTGAGTTCCTCCAGCTCTACGAGCTGAGCATCCAGGCGGCGAATAGCGATGAGAAGGTCATGGCGAACTGGTTTCCCATGGCCCTCAAGGATGGCGTACCCTCGTGTTTTCTAAACCTCCTCGTGGAATCGATCTCCTCACGGGACGAGCTGCGTGAGCACTTGAGCGCCAATTTCGAGGGCACTCACGACCGTGCTCCTCTTGTAGGCGACCTGCGGCGCATCAAGCAGCAGCCAGGGGAGATCTTGCACAAATATATCTAGCGCTTCACCAACATTCGCCTCGAGATCCCTTAGGTGTCGGACGAAGCCATCATTTTGGCATTCACTGATGATGTCCGGGATATCAAGATGAGGGAAGAGCTCGTCATACACGAGGGCTTGTGTTCGGCCCTGGAGATGTTTAACATGGTGACCAAGTGGGCAAGGGCAGAGGAAGGCCACCTCTCCCTCCTCGAGCTCCCGGAGGCTGATCCCGAGGACAAGAAAGCCAAGGCCAAGGACGTGAAGCGCAAGGACCCGATCGTGCTTGCGGCCAAGCCAAAGATGAAGCGTGGCTACGACCACCCCGAGTCCTCCAAGGGAAGTCGTCCGTTCTGCGTATTCCACAACATCCACAACCACAACACCAACGACTGCCAAGAGCTCAGGGCCATCCGAGACGGGCGATTTGGCCGCCGCCCTGAGCGCAACGACCGTGGCTACGGCCATGGAGGAGGCCGAGGTGGGGGACGCTGGGACAACCGTGATCCCCGCCAGGACTGGCGCGATCAGCCTCGTGAGGATCACTAACAGGGCCAACCTCGCGAGGGCCCCTAGAGGGATCAGCCTCGTGAGGATCGTCCTTAGGGAAATGTTGGCCTTCCTCCGCTGCCGCCGCCACCAAGGAGAAATGACGACCACCACCAAGATGATGGGGCCGGGGGCTTCCAAGAGCCTCGTGCCATTGCTTGCATCCTGGGCGGCGCTCAGGCCCCCGCCTCCCATCGCATCTTCAAGCAGTTCGCTCGCGAGGTGAACGCGGCTCTCCCCAAGCTCGAGGCGACGCTTCCCCTCAGGTGGTCCAAGTAGGCTATCACCTTCGATTCTACTGATCATCTCAAGTTCGCAGCCGCCACTGGCGCGCTCCCGGTGCTCTGCTCACCCGCCATCAGCAACGTCCTCGTCACCAAGACCCTCATCGATGGAGGTGCAGGGCTCAATGTCCTCTCTGTCGAGACGTTCGACACGCTCCAGGTGCCGTACGACCAGCTTCTGCCTACCAAGCCTTTTTCAGGGGTGACCGACGGCTCCACCGTCCCCATAGGGCAGATCCGCGTCCCTGTCACCTCCGGCAAGCACTACAACTAGCACACTGAGCTTATAGACTTCGACATCGCCCACATCCGCCTCCCGTACAATGCCATCCTCGGATATCCAGCCCTAGCCAAGTTCATGGCTGCGACTCACCACGACTACAATGTCCTGAAGATGCCAGGAAGTGGTGGCATCATCACGGTCGCCTGTGATGAAAAGGGTGCAGTGTGTTCTCTTGAGCGCGCCAATCAGGCCGCGGCAGTCGAGAACTCAGATGACGAAGGCGCCATCCACCCCCCTGAGGTCATCCCTAAGAAGAAGAAGCAGCTGCTCCGCCGAGGATCTCAGGAAGGTGGGGGACCCAACGATTGCGCCTCAGACCCTGCACCCACCGATGGGGCGCCTTCCCCTCTCGCATAGGAAGGCGTGCCCGACGCCCCTCTCAGGCTAGGCTCGGGGGCTCTCCTCTGGAGGGCTCTGACCTGGCCGGCATCACGAGAGAGGCCTTCGGGCACCATGTGGAGGCGTGCTTCAACGTGTGTTTCCGCGAGCAGGGCGCAGGGCGCGAGACGCCAGGCGCTCAGGAGTTCATCGCCAAGATGATCGAGGAGCTTCAGGAGGCGCGAGCCATGCGTGGCGAGCGTCGCCCTGCACTACCCAGTGCAGCTGCCGCCCCTGACGTGGGTAGCGAGCTACGCATCTGCGTCAACATCCCAGGGCTCAATAGAGCCGCTTCTTAGGAGCTCTTCTGGCCGTCCCGCGTCAGCCGGTGCGAAGGCCCCCATCCCAGCTACGTTCGCATGCCTTTCGGCCTTCCGAACGCAGCTTCTACGCACCAGCGCCACATACGGGCCATCCTAGAGGCTCATGAGGCCAGGCGCTGGGTGATCCAGATGAAGGAGGTGTCGAGCCCTCGTGAGCCCCTTGGACCTCCGAAGCCTCACAAGGCTCAGGAGCCGGACGACTCGTGAGGGGCGACTTCTGTGGCACGCATCTTTGACTACTCCAACACTTCTTTAGCGACGGTGCAAGGTGACCTTTTTCGTTTGTTCAGTTGGGGGCGCCCCTCGGGCTGCATTATCCTCAAGCTGCCAGGGCCAGTCCTGCAGCCGCACCATTTTGATTCGTGTACTCCGAACCAGTTTGCATGCCTTGTGTTATCGTGGTTGTTTGGCATTACTCCTGCTGTCTCATTACTTGTGGGGTCGCCCCTCGCGGCTTTTCTACGCGTTGCTAACCCGCCTCTTGCTCACCCTGCAACGGGGGCTACTGGCACGGCGCCTGTGCTCGGGTCCTTCCCTACAGCGCTGATAAATCCGAGGGACCGAGCTCTGTCTCGCGGCTGGCGGCTGGCCCCGCGCACGTCACCTCACCGGGTCCTCAGTGCCTTCGTCTTCTTGCAGAAAGATCGCCGGCGGGACAGCAAGCGCGGTTATGTTTTCTTTCTTCGGCTAACCCACAGGAACATCCGGAGCCAGGATCACGAGCGGCCCCGCCAGCACCTCGAGTCGCAACCCCTCGCAAGGCCAGCTGCCCTTTTTTCACGCAAATCGCTTGCACGTTAAAGGGAGGGGCCCTGAGCATCACGCCTCAGGGGATCTTACTGACTCTCGAGCCCTCACCCCCTGGCCTTGACCACGGCATCGCGACCTGGCATACCAGCGGCAGCTGAGCCTCGCTTGAGGCCCGGGACCCGAGGACGTAGAGCACCTAGATGAGCGGGGAGGAAGGGGTCGGCACGAGCCTTTCTTGGGAGCGCCACCACAAGGGCACAGCCAGACGTCGTGCCAAAACTGTCCCTGCAACGAAGGAATCACCGCGGGCTCGCCAAGATAAGTCACCTCATACACACAAGCGCGAACCTTGTGATTCAGCGTTTGCCTCTCGCGATCTTGCTCGGGCAAGGATACTTCCCTTTCGGCCTTCCAGGAGCCGCTTGCGCGCTAAAGGGGACCTCCTAAGCATCGCGCCTCAGGGGCTCTTATCGGACCTCGGGCCGCTCACCTCCTGGCCTTGACCACGGCATCGCGACCTGGCATACCAGCGATGACTGAAGCTTACCTGGGGACTGGGTCCTATCGGCGTAGAGCACTAAGCTACCGCGAGAACGAAAGGGAGCACCTTGCCAAGGCGGGATAAGTGACCGCAACACTGAATGGGGAATAGTAACACTAAGGCGAAAGCATCACATTTTTTACATACCCCCACACGGCTCGTCATGGTTTTGTGTAGAAATGAAGCAAACAGAAAAAAACCTAGAGAACCACAACCTCAGGGACATCACCGATGGCGCGGGGATGATGCCACTGCTGCGCCCCGAGCATGGCGGCTCGGCGGCTCGTATTTGTCGTCGTCGCTTGAATCTGAAGAGTCACTGCTGTTGCCGAAGGAGCTGCGGGCAAGGCTAAGGGCAAGTTCAACGCCCGTGGCTGCGCCACCTTGACCGCCTCCCCTAGGGCAGCATTCCAGGCACCGGCCATCCTTGCCGAAGACCTTGAAGGAGAGCGTTGGAGCTCCATCGTATTCGAAGTGGATGGCGAGAGCTCCTCCCGAGCGGCAGGCGCGGGCAATCTCGCCCCATCGGTGAGTCATGAAGACATCGTCAGAGTTGACGACCTCGACTTCCACTTCAGAGGCTTGGCCGCAGCACCCGGCGTGTTGCAGCCATAACCGGACAGGCCCCCTCGGCGGTATCTCCTCTGCAAAGGACCGCGGGAGCTAGATCCATGTGCACGGCGGCATTGCTGCCCACACCACAAACTCGCGGGTCGTGCCTTCAGTGTGGGTCCACGAGCCGGGTGGTCGTACGACCACCGCCTGTTCTCCTCCGTGACCCCGCTCCTCACGGCGCCGAGTGCTGCCCCTGTGCGCGGGGCTCTGCGCGCGGGCATACACAGGGATTGGGAAGCCCGGCGGAGCACGTTCATGCCAAAGCCGCGTCACCATGGGCTCCGCGATGGCATCGCGGGAGCGATCGAGCCTCTTCTTCGACGTGAGTAGCTCAGGTTCCACCTGAGGGGGTTTTCCCTTCTCTGCAGCAGAAAACCTCCTCACCGGCGCCATGGACGCTTCGACGAGATGGCGGGACAAGAATGAAGAAGGATGAGCAAGCAGCAAGAAGACAGAGATGAGCGGGGGGCTCCGCCCCCTCTCCCATTTATAGCCAGAGGGAGGCCAACCACCGGCCTCCCATGATCCCCAATAATGATGATTTTTTGCATGCAGTAGGTTGTTGTCAAATCGAACGGTTCCCAAGGCTGCATGGGGAAGTGGAGACGCCTACGTCCTGTCAAGCGCCACGCGTCAGCTCAGTCCGCAGGCGATTGGGGCCCGCGGCGCTTCGCCCTTGCCCTTTGGCTTCGCCTCGAAGCCAAGCCCGAGCGTGCCTTGGGCCCGGGGGCTACTGTCGGCGTTCTGGGAACCAGGGTACCCAGACTTGCCTGCCTGAGGCCCACGACGTGGCTCCATTGGTGGCCCTGTACGTCCCATCTTCAGCACCTTCAAGACAAGACCCTCGCGAGGGACCAAGCCTCGCGAGGCCGACGACGCCAAGACCTCCATAGGGAGCGACCTCTTCAGGCTGGCTCCTGAGGAGCAGGGATTCCTATGCAAGCACTCGTCTCAGGAGGTTCGGATGACGAAAAACATGACAACCAAGGCCAGGCGGATGCCAGTGGACACAGAGCGACAGGTTTCCCCTTTGGTGCTAAGGAAGCAAGCGCAGGCGCGGAGTCCCGAGCGATCGGCTAAAGGTTTCCATTTCCGTGCTACAAGACCAAGACCGCCAGGACGGATGTCATCGCCGAGGCCACCATGGCGTCATGAGCAGGGGCTTTGGAGGCGAAGACCACCTTTCGCCATGATAAGATGTACTTCTTGTCCCCCTTCAAACTGGCCATTGTGGAATCCCTTCCCGCCTATATTTTTGGGGAAGAGGACCGGGGCCTCTATATATACAGGTTAGCCGCCACCATAGAGGGGGGACAGAGAAACCTCATCACCAGACACCCGAGCCCCCGGGTCTTGTTCATTCTCTGTACTAGTTCATCCTTAGCCCTTTGCAAGGCTAATCCACACCAAAGCAGGAGTAGGGTCTTACACCGCAAGGTAGCCCAAACCTGGGTAAACTGCCGTGTCTCTTTCCTTTCCTGTTCATCGAGCTAGGCTGTGAGGACGGCGAATTGGTAGGCTGGGGAGGTTGAGTTCTTTGCACACGCCCCTGAGTTCGAACCTTTCTCGGGTCTGCGGAGCCCTGAATCCAACAGTCTCAATATGATATAATTTGTTGCATGCAAAAAGCAGCGATGCTGACTGTTTCAACAAATGGTGATGTTTATTTTCCATCTCTAATTTTTGTGTTTCCATCTCGCATCTTCACACGTGGCTTGTACAACTCTCTATTAATTCTGCATAAAATAAAAGATTGTGTTGTATTTCTATTCGAAGAAGCAAAATAATAATTCATATAATTATTAATAGAAATCACCTGATTATAGTATGTGCGGACAATATTTTTGGTTGTATTTGTTGAGCCCATGTCCACATCAGAGGCATGCTTTTCCTGTCAACGAAAACGACCGAGAATTCCCAATATCTTCCATGCTAGACACATTATAGGCGGTTCCCAAACATAAAATAAAGTTTATTTCCTTTCTACCATTTTTTCACAATCCATGGCTAGTCGTATCCATGGGTGCCTTCCATACCAACACTTTCAAGGAATTTATTACTATCATCATAATATTTTTTTCATTTCGGGACTGGGCATCCCTATTACCTGCCACTCTCTCGTGCAATGACAAGTGAACAAAAACTCATCATGAGAATAACCCACCTAGTATGGAAAATATTGGCTACCCCCTGCCGCTTCATGAGCGGTACAGGCACACAAAACTGAAAATTATTTTGAAAAATTAGAGTTGGCACATGCAAATTTACTTGGGATGGCATGGAAATACCGCATATAGGTAGGTATGGTGGACTCATTTGGCACAACTTTGGGTTTAAGGAATTGGATGCCCAAGAAACTTTCTCGCTTACTACAAATGAAGGCTAGCAAATAGATTGAGAAGCGACCAACCAAAAAACAAAAACGGTCAGAAACATGTATTGAACATAACTAACACTCAATAATGCACCATAAGTAGGGTATAACTTCGTTGCATAACTATCGACTTTACGTGCATGCATAGGGAATCACAAACCTTAACACCAATATTCTTACTAAACCACAATTACTCACTAACATGTGTAGCGACCAGACCTCAAATGGTCTGTGCTGCTGTGCACCAGTGTCATCCCTGGATCAGTAATGCTGACACGCACAGTACAAATGGAGGATTTATAACAGAGTAGCAATCACACACTTATTACATCGAATATCTCCAAAGAGATTAAGTATGATAAACATGGCTTAAGGCCATCTAATAACGATAACAGCGGAAGACTTGGAAGATAAGTGAGTCCATCAACTCCAGCGGCATCACTGAGTATAAGACCACGACCTAAGGCATCTTACTCGTCGTCTGAAAAGTCTGCAACATGAAACGTTGCAGCCCGAAAACGGGTCAGCACATAGAATATGCTGGCAATGTAACACATAGAGAATAATGAATAATAACAATGCTATACTACATGCATATATGGCTGGTGGAAAGCTCTATGGTTACAGTTTTTGCGAAAAGCCAATTTTATCCTACTTCAAAGGAATAAATTTTATTTAACTATCATGGTGGTTGTGAAACATTGAGATGGTTGACAGCATCTCAATCCCAATTAAAATGTCATCAATAACCCAACAAAATTAATTAGTAGTAACATAGTGATGAGATTCACATGATAATCCAGGTACTAGATACTCAAGTTGTCCATAACCGGGGACACGGCTAACCATGATTAGTTTGTACACTCTGCAGAGGTTTGTGCACTTTTCCCCACAAGACTTGATCTCCTTCGTTGGATTACTCGCACTACATGGTGTTTGAGTAACGAATGACCAAGACACAGTCTTTCAGAAGTGTTTGCACCTTACGTATGGGTAGACAGTTACACCTACTTTCCCCTACATCTGCTAGTCTACCACTGTAAGAGTTCACACAACTTAGTCAACTATGCTAGAGCCCATAATAGCTTGCGGCTGCACACGGAAGTTTCTAGCATGAATAATCTCATGATCCCTTTGAACCTGGGTGGCGGTCCAAAAGAAAAACAGGCAATCCTGGAATACCCAGGTACCTCAATCCACCCAGATGTGAGTTTAAGTTGCCACCTTAAGTAAACCATTAATTAACAATCTCACATCTGTCATGAATTTCACTCAAACCCAATCCACGTCTACGAGCATAGCATGGGAATAGTAAAAGCAACGTAGAAGTAACTCCCAAGGGTTTGAATAGAAAACAGGTAATAGGTTCTACCTCAACTACTTCCCAATACCCACAATTTAATTAGATCCTAATCATGCAAGTGTTTGAGGAAAACAGATCTAATGCAATAAAAACTGGGTATGAACGGGATATGATCAAAGTGTTACTTGCCTTGCTGATGATCCGCAAAACCTAGCGATTCGAAGTAACAAGCGGCACACTCCGGGTACTCTATCGCAAACAAACAAGCATACAATCAGTACTCATCTAATGCACAGGTAAAACTCGAATGAAAGATCCAACCAGAAGTTCAACTTAAGAACTCCAGTTTGCAAAAAGAATCAACTCGAAAGAAGCAACGAAAGTCAAACGGCGAAAGAAAGAAACTTCGTTTGCTAATCTGGATCTAGGTCAAATTTTATTGTAGCAAAAACTTGTTTGAGTAGATTAAACGGAAAGAGAATTTCGAGACGAAACTCCATGCGCTTGAATCACCTGATTCTGATAAACGAGCGAGAAGTTAAACAGAAACGAAGATTCGATCAGAAATCGAATCTGAGATAATCGCAGAAAAATCCGACGAAAAAGAAAAAAACGGACGAACGGTTAAATAACGGACGTTCATTAACAGAGAAAAACCGACGAACACGTTCGTTAAAACGAACGGTTTGGTGAACGCTCGTTAAATAATAAAACCGAAAAAAACCGATCTAGGGTTTTTTTTAAACGAAGGGTTTTTTTTAAACGAAAACCGGCAAGTCAACGGGCAGCGGGCATACCTCGTCGGGGCTACTCCGGCGAGGCTCCGGCGGGGCTCCGGCTCGGGCGGCGAGGGGCGCGGGGTGCGGGGCTCGGGGGCGGCGGCTCCGGCGGCGAACGGGCGGCGGCGGCGATGAGTGCGGGCGGCGGCGGCGATGTGAGGAAAGAGAGGGGGGAGGGGTATATAAAGAGGGGGGTCCGGCGGCTTGGGGGAGGGGGCAACCCGAGGCGGCGGCGGTCCCGTGTCCATGGCGGACTCCGGCGGCGGCGATCCCGTGTGGGAAGAGGAGAGGCGCGAGGCGGGCCGTCGGCTGGGCCTTTGGCCCAGTCGGCGCGCGGGCGTGTTTTTTTTAAATAAGTTCCGCGGAAAATAATTCGTAGAAAAATAAATAAAACTCAGAAAAATATGAAATAAATTTTCCTTGTCTAGTTAGAAAATCTAGAATAGGGTGAACATTTTTATAATCCAAAATAAATATTCGAAAATATGCAATATTTTTTTAATGCAATAAAAATTGCAAATAAAATCCAAATAAATTCCAAATAATGATTTTAACATTTTTCCTCCAGTATTTCAATTGTTTTGGAGAAGTCATATTTTCTCCTCTCGTTTATTTAAAATGAAATATTTTTCCGGAGAGAAAAATAATTAAAACCACAATCCTCGTTTGAAAATCAAATTTGAAAATTCGAGAAAATCCCCAACTCTCTCCGAGGGTCCTTGAGTTGCTTAGGATTTATCGAGGATTTTGTCAAAATGCAACAAAACATGATATGCAATGATGATCTATGTATAACATTCCAAATTGAAAATTTGGGATGTTACAACATGACTCACATATTATCATCTCCATATCACAAAACTATTGCAAGGAATCAAACTTATCATATCCAATGATCTTTCATGAAAGTTTTTATTATATCCCTCTTGAATATTCATCACTTTGGGACCAACTTCATATCTTGTGCAAATTACCATTATACTATTATCAACTCTCAAAAAGATATAAGTGAAGCATGAGTGCAAATATTTCTTCAAAATATAATCTTATCAACTCTCAAAAAGATATAAGTGAAGCATGAGAGTGCATGTATTTCTTCAAAATATAATCTTATCAACCCTCAAAATGATATACGTTAAGCATGAGAGTGTATGCACTTCTTTAAAATATGAGCACCGACGTGCTCAAAAAGATTTAAGTGAAGCACTAGAGCAACTGCGTAGCTCAAAAGATGTAAGTGAAGCACATAGAGCATTCTAACAAATCATGGTAATCATGTGTCTCTCTCAAATAGGTGTGTCCAGCAAAGATGATTGTGACAGATTAAAAAGTAAACAAAGCAAAGACTTATACAATACACGACGCTCAAAGCAAAACTCATATCATGTGACGAATAAAAATATAGCTCCAAGTAAAATTACCAATGGTCGTTAAAAGAAAGAGGGGATGCCTTCCGGGGCATCCCCAAGCTTAGTTGATTGGGAGTCCTTGAATATTACCTTGGGGTGCCTAGGGCATCCCCAAGCTTAGGCTCTTGCCACTTCTTATTCTTTCATCCATCGTGATCTCACCCAAAACTTGAAAACTTCATTCACCCAAAACTTAACAAAACCTTCGCGAGACCTGTTAGTATAAGAAAACAAATCACTACTCTAAGTTCTATTGCAAACCCATTAATATTTTATTTTTTCATTATACCTACTGTATTCTAACTTCTTCATGGCTTATACCCCCCGATACAATCCATAGTTCCATCAAAACAAGCAAAATTCTGTAGAAACCTGAATTATACTCATACATTTGTAACTATAAAAATTCTGAAAAATTAGGACAATGTGGGCAGTTTGTATATAAATCATGTGTAAGAAATTCAGAGTAAAAGCATGTTTCTGTGCATTTATAAAATTCCAGAACTGGGCACAAAAGTTTCTGTTTTTTTTTCACAGAATCAAGTCAACTATCATCCAAATCATACCAAAGGCTTTACTTGGCACAAACACTAATTAAAACACAAAAACACAATCATAATAGTAGCATAATTGTGTGCACACAAAAAACATTAAAATGATAACTATTGGGTTGTCTCCCAACAAGCTCTTTCTTTATAGCCATCAAGATTGGCTTCAGATTTTATTGATGCTCACATGAAAGATAATAATAATTGTAACGCAAAGAGAGCATCATAGAACATGTGACAAACACATTTAAGTCTAACATACTTCCTATGCATAGGCATCTTATGAGCAAACAAATTATTAAGGCAAGAAATATTTAGCATATGTATGGAAGAAAAAAGAAAAAATAGCAATCTCACAATGAAAAGAGGTAATTTAAGGACATGAGAATTTATAAAACCATATTTTCCTCTCTCATAATAATTACATATGTGATCATATTCAAATTCAACAGTATAGCTATCACATAACATGTTTTCTACACGATCCACATGCATGCAAAGTTGACACTCTTCCAAAATAGTGGGATTATCATCAACTAAAGTCATGACCTCTCCAAGCCCACTTTTATCAAAAATTTCATAAGATTGATCATTCTCCAAAGAAGTGGGATCATTATTACCTAAAGTTGACACTCGTCCAAACCCACTTTCAATATTATTGCAAACATTATTATCAATGCCATATTCATCGTGAGGATTAAATAAATTATCAAGATCATAAGAAGCATTATCACCCCAATCATGATCATTGCATAAGTAGTGGACATAGCAAAATCATCATCCCCAAGCTTGTAGCATTGCATATCATTAACACAGTTGTCATTCTATAGAATTTATAATAACATCATTGCAATCATGCTTTTCATTCAAGTAGCTATCAAGTGCGGGTGCGATAGCAATAATTTCATTTTTCAACATAAGGAACTATTAAAAGTTCATCATCATAAGCATCATTAATATTGGCATCATGGCCATGAGAATAGCAAGCATCATGTTCATCAAGAGGGGATAATTCAATCAAATCAACAAAATCTTAATTATCTATAGATTCATGCATATCATTATTTTCTTGCAAAGCAGCAGACATTTTCTCAATAAGTTCTTCAACATAAGCATTATGAGCATAGTTTTCATGGCAATATTTAAGTATGTCAAACTTTTCAAATTTGTAGAGAGTAATATCATACTTTTCAATCAAAGAAGGAACTTCATAAGCACCCTTAAAAGCAACAAATTCTTTAATTTGTTCGATATCATAGTAAATATAAACACCCTTTTCGTAAGAAGATAAGATTTCATTATCATTAAACTCACATAGGTAGGATCCCGCAAAAAAACTCACATAGGTCGGGAAGGTGTTTTTTAGGGTTCTTAGAGCAACAAGTAAAATCATAAATTTCACTAAGATTCCAAGCATAGCATAGCAAACAATTTATTTGATTCCATAAGAGTCTCCCTTTTTGAGACAAGCGGTGACGCACAAAATGAGCATGCTCATCTAATGATTTTCCCTCAAC
This sequence comes from Triticum aestivum, assembly GCF_018294505.1. Lineage (NCBI taxonomy): Eukaryota > Viridiplantae > Streptophyta > Magnoliopsida > Poales > Poaceae > Triticum > Triticum aestivum. The sequence goes on along the minus strand of NC_057814.1, from coordinate 429,959,868 downwards.
AAAACTAGTTGGGGTTTCAGCACAAGCACAAATGGATCGAAGATGATCCAAGTAGAAAACTTTAAGTGGACACATAGTCATCTTAAATTTTTGCTTTCATTTTCTGTTTTTGAGTGTGCACACATGAAGGAAAAAAGCAAGCAAACGAGCAGAAAGTCAAATGAAAATATTTTTGTGTTTTTGTGGAAGTGTTTTAGAAGTGGGGGAGATGAAAACTAGAGGCAGAAGTCAAATAAAGTAAATGCAAGGAGATGAAATTTTATGCGTAGGTACTTGCTAGATGTTGATGATGTCTCCCCAGCAATGACGCCAGAAATCCTTCCTGCAACTTGTCAGCTGCGTTGGGTTTTTCCCGAAGAGGAGGGAATGATGCAGTACAGTAGAGATAAGTATTTCCCTCAGTTATGAAACCAAGATTATCAATCCAGTAGGAGAATCACGCAACAAATCATTAGCAGCACCTGCACACAAAATAACAAATCCTTCCACCCAACACGAACAAGGGGTTGTCAATCCCTTGGCGATTAATTGCAATATTAAATTGTATGGTGATAGATAGATCAATCGAACAAAAATACAAAATAAAATAAATAAAGTAAAATTGCAGCAAGGTATTTTTAGGATTTTTAATATATGATAGAAGTAGACCCGGGGGGCATAGTTTTCACTAGAGGCTTCTGTCTTGAAAATAGCATACAGTGGGTAAACAAATTACTATTGGGCAATTGATAGAAAAGCGAATAATCATGACGATATCCAACGATTCTGCAATGATCATGTATATAAGCATCACATTTGAGACAAGTAGACCAAAATGATTCTGTATCTACTACTATTACTCCACACATCGACCGCTATCCAGCATGCATCTAGAGTATTAAGTTCATAAAGAACGGAGTAACGCCTTAATCAAGATGACATGATATAGAAAAAGTAAACTCACGCATGAATAAACCCCATCTTTTTATCCTAAATGGCAATGATAGAAATACATGTCATGTCCCCTTCTATCACTGGGATTGAGCACCGCAGATCGAACCCATCACAAAGCACCTCACCCATTGCAAGATAAATCAATCTAGTTGGCCAAACCAAATCAATAGATCGGAGAGAAATATGAAGCTATAACAATCATGCATAAAAGAGTTCAGAGAAAACTCAAATAATATTCATAGATAATCTGATCAAAAACTCACAATTCATCGGATCCCAACAAACACACCGCATAAAGTAATTACATAGGATAGAACTCCAAGAACTTCGAGGAGAACATTGTATTGAAGTTCAAATAGAGAGAAGAAGCCATCTAGTACTAACTATGGACCCGTAGGTCTGTGGTAAACTATTCAGGCATCATCGGAAGGGCAGCAAGGTTGATGTAGAGCCCCTATGTGACTGATTCCCCCTCCGACGGAGTACCAGAAAAGGTCCCCAGATGGGATCTCTCGAGAACAGAGGCTTGCGGCAGCGGAAAAAGTATTTCATGGACTCCTCTATTGGTTTCCCGATTTTAGAGAATTTATAGAGGCAGAGTTAGGTCAAACAGAGCTAGCTACATGGGCCCCACGAGCGACCAGGGCACGCCCTGGTGCCTCTTGGGCCACTGCTTCATCTTCTCGTCCCCTTCGGAAGCTTCCAGGGTATCTTATGTCCAGAAAAGAATATCCAAAAAGTTTCATGGCATTTGGACTTCGTTAGGTACTGATATTCTGAAAAACCAAAAACAAGCAAAAAAACAACAACTGACACTGGGCACCAAGTTAATAGGTTAGTCCCAAAAAATGATATATAATTTCTTGTAAATGTATATAAAACATCCAACATTGATACTATAATAACATAGAACAATAAAAAATTATAGATACGTTGGAGACGTATCAATGGACCTGATGTTTGCTTGAACTACGTCGGTATTTCCCCAAACAAGAAGGGATGATGCAAAACAACAACGGTAGGTATTTCCTTCGGTAATGAGACCCAGGTTATCGAACCACTAGGAGAACCACACAACACCACGTAAACAGCTCCTCCACACAAAGAACAAATACTTGCAACCCTACGTAAGAGAGGGGTTGTCAATCCCTCACGGGTAAAAAGATAGGTAAAATTATAGTAGATTGGATAAACAGATCTCGCGGGAACGCGAGATAAAATAAATAAATAAAAATTGCAGCAAGGTATTTTTGTGTTTTCGGATGAATAGATCTGAAAATAAAAGCGAAGAAAAATAGATCTCGAAGGCAAATATAATAAAGAAGAGACCCGGGGGCCGTAGATTTCACTAGTGGCTTCTCTCAAGAAAAATAGCATACGGTGGGTAAACAAATTACTGTTGGGCAATTGATAGAACTTCAAATAATCATGACGGTATCCAGGCAATGATCATTATATAGGCATCACGTCCAAGATTAGTAGACTGAATCCTGCCTACATCTACTACTATTACTCCACACATCGACCGCTATCCAGCATGCATCTAGTGTATTAAGTTCATGGAAAAACGAAGTAATGCAATAAGAACGATGACATGATGTAGACAAGATCTATTTATGTATAAATAGACCCCATCTTGTTATCCTTAATGGCAACGATACATACAAGGCGGTTACCCTTCTGTCACTGGGACCAAGCACCGTAAGATCGAACCCATCACAAAGCACCTCTTCCCATGGCAAGAAAAATCGATCTAGTCGGCCTAACTAAACCAAAGATTCAAAGAAGAAATACGAGGCTATAAGTAATCATGCATATAAGAGGTCAAAAGACTCAAATAACTTTCATGGATAAAAACATAGATCTGATCATAAACTCAAAGTTCATTGGATCCCAACAAACACACCACAAAAAAGAGTTACATCAAATACATCTCCAAGAGACCATTGTATTGAGAATGAAGAGAGAGAGAGAGAGAGAGAGAGAGAGAGAGAGAGGAAGCCATCTAGCTACTAACTACGGACACGAAGGTCTACAATGAACTACTCACGCATCATCGGAGAGGCACCAATGAGGATGATGAACCCCTCCGTGATGGTGTCCAGATTGGATATGTGGTTTCTAGAACTTGCGGCAGCTGGAATTGATTCTCGTCGACTCCCCTAGGGTTTCTGGAATATTGGGGTATTTATAGAGCGAAGAGGCGGCGCGGGAGGCGGCCGAGGTGGGCACAACCCACCTGGGCGCGCCTGGGCCCCCAGGCGCACCCTGGTGGGTTGTGCTGCCATCGGAGCCCCCCTCAGGTACTTTCTTGGCCCATCGTGTGTCTTCTGGTCTAGAAAAAATCAGCAAAACGTTTCGCTGCGTTTGGACCCCGTTTGGTATTGATTTCCTGCGAAGTAAAAAACAAGCAAAAAACAGCAACTGGCACTAGGCACTACGTCAATAGGTTAGTCCCAAAAAATAATATAAAGTTGCTATAAAATGATTGTAAAACATCCAAGAATGATAATATAACAACATGGAACAATCAAAAATTATAGATACGTTGGAGACGTATCAGCATCCCCAAGCTTAATTCCTGCTCGTCCTCGAGTAGGTAAATGATAAAAACAGTATTTTTGATGTGGAATGCTGCCTAACATGTTCATCACAAATTCTTTTCTTTGTAGCATGTTCATTTGGACTTTTATATGATTCAAAGCAATAGTCTAGTTTTGACATGAAGATTTCAATACTCAAGCATATCAACAAGCAACCATGTCTTTCAAAATATCAATACTAAAGCAAGTTATCCCTAGCCCATTATGCTCAATCATTGATCCATTCATGAAACACACTCGCATATTAGCTACACCCAATGCTCAAGTACGATCATAGTGCCCCTTAGTTGGTGCTTTATAAGAGAAGATGGAGACTCAAATAAAAATAAAAATTGCATAAAGTAAAAGAAAGGCCCTTCGCAGAGGAAAGTAGGGATTTGTAGAGGTGCTAGAGCTCAAAGCGAAAAAGGTAGAGATAAAACATTTTGGGTGGCATGCTTTTCCTGTCAACGAAAACGATCGAGTAGTTCCCAATACTTTCCGTGCTAGATATATCATAGGCGGTTCCCAAACAGAAAATAAAGTTTAATCCTTTTTCCACCATACTTTCACATTCGACGGCTAACCGAATCTGCGGGTGCCGTCCGTACCAACACTTTCCATGGAATTTATTATTTGACAACATAAAGTAAATTCATTTTTCATTTCGGGACTGGGCATCCCTAATACCTTTGTCATACTCTCGTGCAATGACAAGTGAATAAGCACTCATCTTGAGAATAACACATCTAGCATGGAAAAATATCAGCCACCCCCTACCGTTTCATGAGCGGTACGAGCACACAAAAGAGAAATTTATTTTGAAATTTAGAGATGACACATGCAAATTTGCTTAGAACGGTAAAAGAATACCGCATAAAGGTAGGTATAGTGGACTCATGTGGCAAAACTGGGTTTAAGGATTTTGGATGCACAAGTAGTGATCATACTTAGTGCAAAGGAAGGCTAGCAAAAGATTGGGAAGCATCCAACTAAGAAACGAAAAATCTCATAAGCGAGCATTAAGCATAACTAACACCGAATAATGCACCACAAGTAGGATGTAATTTCATTGCATAACTATTGACATTCATGCTTGCATAAGGAATCACAAACCTTAACACCAATATTCTTACTAAACCATAATTACTCATCAACATGACTCACATATTATATCAACATATCGCAAAACTATTACAAGGAATCAAGTTTATATTGTCCAATGATCTTTGTGAAAGTTTTTATTATATCCCTCTTGAATATCTATCACTTTGGGACTGATTTCATATGTTGCTTTTGATAGCTCAAACAAATCTAAGTGAAGAACATGAGCATAAAAATATTCTTCTCTCAAAATAATTTAAGTGAAGCAAGAGAGAATTTCTTAATTTTTTTACTAACTCTCAAATAAATCTAAGTGAAGCATGAGAGAATTTCTTCAAAAATAATAAAGCACACGTGCTCAAAAAGATATAAGTGAAGCACTAGAGCAATTCCAAAGCTCATAAAGATTTAAGTGAAGCATAGAGAGCAATTCAAACAAGTCATAGCATAATCTTGGCTGCCTCAAATAGGTGTGTCCAGCAAGGATAGATGACTTAAAACAAAAACAAGCAAAGACTCATATCGTACAAGACGCTCCAAGCAAAACTCATGATATGTGATGAATAAAAATATAGGTCCAAGTAAAATACCGATGGTCGTTAGAAGAAAGAGGGGATGCCACTCCTGGCGTCCCCAATCTTAGTTGCTTGCTTCTCTTTTAGATAATAGCTTGGGATGGCATGGGGCATCCTCAAGCTTAGGCTCTTCTTACTCCTTATTCCTTCATCCATCATGATCTCACCCAAAACTTGAAAACTTCAATCACACAAAACTCAACAAAACCTTTGTGAGATCCGTTAGTATAACAAAGCAAATCACTACTCTAAGTACTGTTGCAAACCAATTCATAATTTATTTTTGCATTATATATATTTTATTCCAACTTTTCTATAGCAAAAACTCTTCAAAGGAAACCACAGAATCATCAAAATAAGCATACAACGCAAAGAAAACAGAATCTGTCAAAAACAAAACAGTCTGTAGTAATCAGGGAACTTCGTATACTTTTGTAACTCCAAAAATTCTGAAAAATTAGGACAACATGGGAAATTTGTATATCAATCTTATGTAAAAGCTTTAGAGCAAAAGCATGTTTCTGTGATTTATTAAAATTATTTTTCTAAGCGCAAAAGTTTCTGTTTTTCAACAAGATCAAATCAACTATCCCCCAACATGATCCCAAATGCTTTGCTTGGCACAAACACTAATTAAAACACAGAAAAAACAATCATAACAGTAGCATAATTGTGCAAACACTCAAGAACAGAAAGAAAAAGACAAAAAATAATTTGTATTCATTGGGTTGCCTCCCAACAAGCGCTATCGTTTTATGCCCCTAGCTAGGCATAAGATTTTATTGATGCTCTCATGAAAGATAATAATTGTAACACAAAGAGAGCATCATAAAACATGTGACAAACACATTTAAGTCTAACATACTTCCTATGCGTAGGCGTTTTATAAGCAAACAAACAATCAAGACAAGAAACATCTAGCATATGCAAGGAAGAAGAAACAAACAATAGCAATCTCAACATAACGAGAGGTAATTTAGTAACATGAAAATTTCTACAACCATATTTTTCTCTCTCATAATAATTACATGTGGGATCATATACAAATTCAACAATATAGCTATCATAAAAAAATCACTTCATGATCCACATGCATAAAAGTCTTATAATCTTCCAAGATAGTGGGATTAACATCAACTAAAGTCATGACCTCTCCAAGCCCACTTTTATCAAAAATTTCATTAGATTGATCATGCTCCAAAGTAGTGGGATCATTATTACCTAGAGTTGACACTCTTCCAAACCCACTTTCAATATTATCGCAAACATATCCATCACGAGGCTTAAATAAATTTTCAAGATCATAAGAAGAATCACCCCAATCATGATCATTGCAATAAGTAGAGGACATATCAAAATTAGCATCCCCAAGCTTGGGGTTTTGCATATCATTAACACAACTGACATTAATAGAATTTATAATAAACATTATTGCAATCATGCTTTTCATTCAAGGAGCTATCATGAATCACTTTATAAGTTTCTTTGTTTAACACTTCATCACAATTTTCAGATTCATAAATCTCAAGCAAAACTTCATAAAGATAATCCAGTGCACTCAAATCACTAGCAATTAGTTCATCATAATTTGATCTTTTGAAAAGGTTAGCAAGTGGATGAGGATCGATCTCAATAGATTTTTAGCAAGCGAAGATGCAAGCAAATAGAAGGCACATGGAAACACAAGCAAACAGGAGATCTGACGAGAAAAAGGCGAAAGAAAAAGGAGGCGAATAAAACGGAATTTTTTTGTGAAGTGGGGGAGAGGAAAACGAGAGGCAAACGGCAAATAATGTAAATTGCAAGGAGATGATATTTTTGATTAGGAACCTGGTAGATGTTGATGATGTCTGCCAAAAATTCCTTTTGATGTTTGCTTGAACTACATCGCTATTTCCCCAAAGAGGAAGGGATGATGCAGCACATCAACGGTAGGTATTTCCCTCAGTGATGAGACCAAGGTTATCGAACCAGTAGGAGAACCACGCAACACCATGTAAACAACTGCTGCACCCAAAGAACAAATACTTGCAACCCGACATAAGAGAGGGGTTGTCAATCCCTCATGGGTAAAAAGATAGGTAAAATTGTAGTAGACTGGATAAATAGATCTTGTGGGAACGCGAGATGAAATAAATAAATAAATAAAAATTGCAGCAAGGTATTTTTGTGTTTTTGGATTAACAGATCTGAAAATAAAAGCGAAGAAAAAGACCTCTCGAAGGCAAATATTGAAGGAAATATGCCCTAGAGGCAATAATAAAGTTGTTATTTATATTTCCTTATATCATGATAAACGTTTATTATTCATGCTAGAATTGTATTAACCAGAAACTTGATACATGTGTGGATACATAGACAAAACACAGTGTCCCTAGTAAGCCTCTACTAGACTAGCTCGTTAATCAAAGATGGTTCAGTTTCCTAACCATAGACATGTGTTGTCATTTGATGAACGGGATCACATCATTAGGAGAATGATGTGATGGACAAGACCCATCCGTTAGCTTAGCATAATGATCGTTAAGTTTTATTGCTATTGCTTTCTTCATGACTTATACATATTCCTTTGACTATGAGATTATGCAACTCCCGGATACCGGAGGAATACCTTGTGTGCTATCAAACGTCACAACGTAACTGGGTGATTATAAAGATGCTCTACAGGTATCTCCGAAGGTGTTTGTTGGCTTGGCATAGATCGAGATTAGGATTTGTCACTCTGAGTATCGGAGAGGTACTCTGGGCCCTCTCGGTAATGCACATCATAATAAGCCTTGCAAGCAATGTGACTAATGAGTTAGTTGCGGGATGATGCATTACGGAACGAGTAAAGAGACTTGCCGGTAACGAGATTGAACTAGGTATGAGGATACCGACGATCGGATTTTGGGCAAGTAACATACCGATGACAAAGGGAATAACGTATGTTGTCATTACGGTTTGACCGATAAAGATCTTCGTAGAATATGTGGGAGCCAATATGAGCATCCAGGTTCTGCTATTGGTTATTGGCAGGAGATGTGTCTCGGTCATGTCTACATAGTTCTCGAACCCGTAGGGTCTGCACGCTTAACGTTCGATGACGATTTGTATTATGAGTTATGCGATATGGTGACCGAATGTTGTTCGGAGTCCCGGATGAACTCACGGACATGAAGAGGAGTCTCAAAATGATCGAGAGGTAAAGATTGATATATTGGACGATGGTATTCGGACACCGGAATGGTTTCGGAGTGTTCCAGGTACTTATCGGAGTACCGGGGGGTTACCGGAACCCCCCATGGAAAGTTATGGGCCACATGGGCCTAGGTAGGGAGGCACACCAGCCCACAAGGGGCTGGCGCGCCCCCCACAAGGAAGGAATCCGAACTGGAGTGGGGAAGGGGGCGGCGCCCCCCTTTCCTTCTCCTTCTCCCTCTCCTACCCCCTTTCCCTCTCCGGTAAAAGGAAGGGGGGTCCGAATTGGACTTGGAGTCCTAGTAGGACTCCTCCCCACTTGGGGGCATGCCTTGGCCGGCCTCCTCCCCTCCCCTCTCCCTCCTTTATATACGGGGGCGGGGGGCACCTCTAAGGCACATCAATTGTTCTTAGCCGTGTGCGGTGCCCCCCTCCATCGTTTACTCCTCCGGTCATATTGTCGTTTTGCTTAGGCGAAGCCCTGCGCGGATCACTTCACCATCACCATCACCATCACCACGCCGTCGTGCTGACGAAACTCTCCCTCAACACTTTGCTGGATCAAGAGTTTGAGGGATGTCATCGAGCTGAACGTGTGCTGAACTCGGAGGTGCCGTACGTTCGGTACTTGATCGGTTGAATCGAGAAGACGTTCAACTACATCAACCGCGTTAAACTAACGCTTCCGCTTTCGGTCTACGAGGGTACGTGGACACACTCTCCCCCTCTCGTTGCTATGCATCTCCTAGATAGATCTTGCGTGATCGTAGGAATTTTTTTGAAATTGCATGCTACGTTCCCCAACAAATATAATAAAGAAGAGACCCGGGGGCCATAGATTTCACTAGTGGCTTCTCTCAAGAAAAATAGCATACGGTGGGTAAACAAACTACTGTTGGGCAACTGATAGAACTTCAAATAATCATGACGATATCCAGGCAATGATCATTATATAGGCATCACGTCCAAGATTAGTAGACCGACTCCTACCTGCATCTACTACTATTACTCCACACATCGACCGCTATCCAGCATGCATATAGTGTATTAAGTTCATGGAAAAGCTGAGTAATGCAATAAGAACGATGACATGATGTAGACAAGATCTATTTATGTAGAAATAGACCCCATCTTGTTATCCTTAATGGAAACAATACATACGTGTCGGTTCCCCTTCTGTCTCTAGGATCAAGCACCGTAAGATCGAACCCATCACAAAGCACCTCTACCCATGGCAAGAAAAATTGATCTAGTCGGCCTAACTAAACCAAAGATTCAAAGAAGAAATATGAGGCTATAAGTAATCATGCATATAAGAGATCAAAAGACTCAATAAACTTTCATGGATAAAAACATAGATCTGATCATAAACTCAAAGTTCATTGGATCCCAACAAACACACCGCAAAAAAGAGTTACATCAAATAGATCTCCAAGAGACCATTGTATTGAGAATCAAGAGAGAGAGAGAGACAGGAAGCCATCTAGCTACAGACCCGAAGGTGTATAATGAACTACTCATGCATCATCGAAGAGGCACCAATGAGGATGATGAACCCCTCCGTGATGGTGTCTAGATTGGCTCTGTGGTTTCTGGAACTTGCGGCGGCTGGAATTGATTTTCATCGACTCCCCTAGGGTTTCTGGAATATTGGGGTATTTATAGAGCAAAGAGGCGGTGCGGGAGGCATCCGAGGTGGGCACAACCCACCTGGGCGCGCCTGGGGGCTGGTGGGTTGTGCTCCCCTCGGATCCCCTCTCAGGTACTTTCTTGGCCCATCATGTGTCTTCTGGTCCAGAAAAAATCACCAAAAAGTTTCGTTGCGTTTGGACTCTGTTTGGTATTTGTAGAATTCTATTGAATAACTATTGAATAATTGTTGATACAATATTGTGCCAGTACAAGAGGTACATATAAGAGCCGAGCTGCACCTGACCTAGCCCAATTGCAAACCGAGTAGGAGTCCTAATCCTATTACAAGTTGTATTCTAACATCCCCCCGCAGTGTCAATGGTGGGCTCGACGACATTGAGACCGAAACGAATGTCTTGAAACGGAGTAGTCGCCAGGCCTTTAGTAAAGATATCTGTGAATTGAGCAGAAGTAAGCACATGGAGAATGCGAACTTGATCGAGAGCCACCTTCTCTTGAACAAAATGAATGTCGATCTCAATATGCTTGGTGCGACAGTGTTGAAGCGGATTCCCTGACATGTAGACAGCTGAAATATTATCACAGTAAACAATGGTAGCTTGCTCAATAGGACGGTGCAGCTCCGACAACAACTGGCGCAACCAAACCGTTTCAGCAACCGCATGAGCCACAACACGGTACTCAGCTTCAGCAGACGAGCGGGAGACCGTAACCTGCCTTTTTGAAGACCAAGAAACCAAATTGTTACCAAGAAAAACACAAAATCCGGATGTGGACCTACGAGTATCTGGACAACCAACCCAGTTTGCATCAGAGTAAGCTGTCAAGGAGGTGGAAGAGGATTTGTTGATATGAAGACCTAAGTCTAGTGTGCCTTTGAGATACCGAAGAATACATTTGACATGATTGTAGTGTGGAATACGAGGATCATGCATGTATAAACAAGCTTGCTGGACAACAAAATAAATTTCAGGACGAGTGAGAGTAAGATACTGAAGTGCACCGGTAAGACTACGATAAAGAGAAGGATCACCGTCGGCAGAGAGTTTGGAACCTGTATCAACAGGGGTACGGGAAGTTTGACAATCAAGCATACCAGCACGAGAAAGAAGATCCAAAGTGTACTGACGTTAAGACAAGAAAAGACCAGAGGAGTCACGGATAACAGCAATACCTAAGAAGTGGTGAAGAAGACCTAAATCTGTCATAGAAAATTCATGGCGAAGAAGAGAGATAATATGATCTAAAAATTGTTGTGAGGAAGCTGTGAGGATAATATCATCAACATATAAAAGAAGGTAAGCAGTGTTGTTGTTGTGATGAAAGGTGAATAGTGAAGTGTCAGAACGGGAAGGGGTAAAACCGATGGTTTGAGCATAAGTAGAAAAGCGTTGGAATCAGACACGTGGTGCTTGTTTAAGACCATAAAGAGATTTTTGAAGAAGGCAGACATGATTAGGATTGGAGGAATGTTCGAAGCCAAGAGGTTGTTGACAATAGACTGTTTCTTGAAGAGAGCCATGAAGAAAAGCATTTTTGACATCTAGTTGATGAATTGGCCAGGAAGAAGAGACGACGATGCTAAAGACAGTGCGAATAGTGCTGGGCTTGACAACTGGAGAGAAAGTCTCATCATAATCGATGCCGTGTTGCTGAGAGTAACCACGGCATACCCATCGAGCCTTATAACGTGCAAGACTCCCATCAGAATTAAATTTATGGCGAAAAACCCATTTGCCCGAAATGATATTTGTATGGGAAGGACGAGGAACTAACTGCCACGTGTTATTCTATAGAAGGGCATCATATTCGGACGCGACTTTTTTGCTCCTAGGTGCATATGCACCCATTGTCAAAAACACACATTTTGAAAAGTTGAAAAATTCGAAACAAAAATCCCGCGTGTATATCCGGACATTTTATGTCCGTTCACAAGGTTTCGGTGAAAAAACGACGTTTTTTGTGGCTTGTGTAAAAAAGATAAAGAAATGCCTCGTGAATAGTTAGAATGAAGCATCATAAATTGTCTTTTTTACACAAGCCACAAAAAACGTCGTTTTTCACGGAAACCTTGTGAACGGACATAAAATGTCCGGATATACACGCGGGATTTTTGTTCCGAATTTTTTAACTTTTCGAAATGTGTATTTCGACAATGGGTGCATATGCACGTAGGAGCAAAAGGGAATATCCCATCATATTCATCTTTCATAGCTGCGGCCCAATTAGGATCTAGGAGAGCTGATTTGTAAGATTTGGGTAGAGAGGAAGGAGATAAAGATGCATGAAGATTGAGACGACCTTTTGCAGGTAAACGAAAACCAGACTTGGCATGTGTGTGCATGGTATGATCGTTAGTAGGAGCTAGAACGGGAATAGCATGAGCAGGAGGGGTGGTGGAAGATGTGGTGGACGCGTCCGGCACAGGGGAGGAAGCGGACGCGGGAGATGGTGGTGAAGACTGCGGCTGCAGGAGGTCTGCCGCGTCAGAGTGTAATGTGTTTTTCTCTGCCAGGGCAGAGGTGATGACAGAAGGGGCGGCGGTAGGATCTGCTACTGCGGCTGGTTTCGCTGGATTGGTCGGCGGGTGAAAGAAGGGAAGATGATTGCGACGAGAGGGACTAGTGGAAGGCACGAGTGAGTTGGAATCTAATTGTTGACGCTCAGAAAAGGGAAAAATGTTTTCAGCAAGTATTACATGACGAGACACATGAACACGACCACTAACAAGATCTAGACAACGATAACCCTTGTGCTCGTCAGAAAAACCTAGATGGACACACGGGATAGAGCGTGGGGAAAGTTTGTTAGGAGAAGTGGAGTAGGAGTTTGGAAAACAAAGACAACCAAAGACGCGAACGTCGGAGTAATTTGGATGAGAGAGAAATAAAGATAAGTAAGGAGTAGTTTGTGGGTTAACTTTAGATGGCCGAATATTGAGTAAATATGTGGCCGTGTGGAGTGCCCCTGCCCAGAACATCGACGGCATAGAAGATTGAATAAGCAGAGTGCGAATGATGTCATTAAGAGTACGAAGAGCGCTCGGCTTTGCCGTTTTGAGGAGAGGTATAAGGACAGGAGAAACGTAAGAGTATTCCATATTGTAGAAAGAAATTTTGATTTTTAAAGTTGTCAAATTCACGACCATTATCACATTGGATGAATCTTATAGGGAGGAAAAAGTGGACCGAGACATAGCACTGGAAGTTAATGTATATATTATGTACGTCAGATTTGTTGCGTAAAGGAAAAGTCCAAACATAATGAGTAAAATCATCAAGAATCACGAGATAATACTTAAAACCAGATACACTTTCTATTGGTGATGTCCAGAGATCACAATGAAGTAATTCAAAAAGAAAAGTACTAGAGGATTGAGAGGAACTAATGGGAAGGCGAACATGTTTGCCCAATTAACATGACTGACACATAGAAGAATTATGAGAATCTCTATTACAAGGTATTGAAAATTCACTAAGAAGTGTGGATAACACATTTTTATTGGGATGGCCGAGACGCTGGTGCCACAAATCAACAGAGGCCACCATAGATGTTGGAGGAGCAGCGAGCTATTGAATCGAGCGATCTCGGCCTTGGTCGGGTAGTCCTTCACAGACAAACCAAAGGGATCAAACTCGACAGAAACATGATTATCAGTGGTGATTTGGCGAATAGAAATTAGATTTTTAATAAGAGCAGGAGCTACAAGAACATCACGAAGAAGCAAAGGCTTAGTTGGGCATTGGATTTGAGCCTGTCCGACACAGTAAATAGGAATGGAAGATCCATCACCGAGAGTAATAGAGGGAAAAGACGAAGGAGTGCAAGAGGAAAGCAAATTACTAGATGCAGACATATGAAGAGAAGCACCAGAATTGAAAATCCAATCCGTACCTCAGTTCCCTTGTGTAGCAAAGTTGTTCATGGCTTGTAGAAAAGCAGCTTGGTCCCAGCTCAGAGTCGAAGTAGAGGCCGGTGTAGTCATGGGAGCTTGTGGGTGTGGTGGCGTCGGCAGTAGGGCCGGCATCGGCGTAAAGAGAGAGGCACCATCATTGTACTGCTGCATGTAGGGGGGCGATGGAGCGCCATAGGATGCATAAGGACTGGTGTTGTAGATCGGTGGCGCGTAGGAGGGAGCAGCGTGGTATGCGGCCGTTGGCTGTCGGGGCGCGAGGACGGGCGCGCCGGTGTGAGGGCGAGCACCGGGCTGCCAGCCACCGGTATAGGCAGGTGGGGCACCATATGGCGTAGGGGCGGACCAGGGCATAGGCCATGCCTGGACTAGCCCTGTCCACGGATCAGGAGATGGGCGCCATTCGGGCGGCGGTGGTGGTGCGGTTGATGAAGCCGGGGGCAGCGATGGTGCAGTTGGTGGAGCCGGGGGCGGAGCAGGAGCGGGCGCAATGCGGAACTACGGCGGCCTAGGGTTTTTTCCCCTGTAGTTGGGACTTGAACGCCAGCCGGATGGTTGAGGAGGTGCTGTTGGTGGAGATGGCGGTGGCGGCGTCAACGCATGTGGGCGAGGAGAAGCAGTGAAGACCTGAGGACGGGAGTCCTTCGTAGTTAGGGCACGATCGGCCCATTGGAGCATCGAGCGAACCTCGGCGAAGGAGAGACGCGGACGCATCATAGGGATGAAGGAGGTCTGCTTATCGAACCGCTCGCTGAGGCCGATGAGGAGGACGTTGATGAGCTGGTGATCGTCGATCGGATCACCAAGTTCGTGGAGTTCATCCGCGATTGCCTTGAGGCGTTGGCAGTAGACGCTGACTGGTGAATCACCTTGCACCGTATTCTGAAGCTCGGTGTGAAGATTGTTGGCGCGAGCGTCGACGTTGTCCTGGAAGAGCTGATGAAGGGCCGCCCATAAATCGGCGGCGGAGGCACCGTCATAGTGGACGAGATTGAAGATCTCTGTGGAGACTCGCATGTAGATCCATTGAATAATGGCAAGATCATCCTTGACCCATTGCGGATCATGACGTTTAGGAAGAGATTCGTCGGCAACGTGAGAGCGGAGATTGCATCGCCCAAGGTGGACGTCGAAGAGGTGACGCCAATGGTAGTAGTTGTGAGTAGCGAGGTCTAGGGTTACGGGGATGTAGGGACTAATATTAGAGATGGTGTCGATGAAGGAGATGGAAGGTGGTATTGGTGGGGGGTAGAGCTAGAGTAGAGGTAGAGGAGGAGGAGGCCGTGGCCGCGACGACCTTGGCGGCGACGATGGCGCGCGCCACTCGAAGTAGCCGGGCGGCGGCGGCGGCGGGGCTGGCGGGTTAGCCATACCCTGGGATCGAAAGTCTGATACCATGTAGAATTCTATTGAATAACTATTGAATAATTGTTGATACAATATTGTGCCAGTACAAGAGGTATATATAAGAGCCAAGCCGCACCTGACCTAGCCCTATTACAAACCGAGTAGGAGTCCTAATCCTATTACAAGTTGTATTCTAACAGTATTGATTTCCTGCGAAGTAAAAAAAACAAGCAAAAAACAGCAACTGGCACTGGGCACTATGTCAATAGGTTAGTCCCAAAAAATGATATAAAGTTGCTAATGATTGTAAAACATCCAAGAATGATAATATAACAATATGGAACAATCAAAAATTATAAATACGTTGGAGACGTATCAGGACCTATCGGGGGGGGGTGTAAATGGGGACAACTACAAATTTACTTTGATTATTTGCAAGTTTAGGCTATGAGGGATATAAAGGTATGCCTAAAAAATTGCTATGGTGAGATAAACAGCCTATATGAAGCTTGCAAGGTAAAGTAACCAAAGTAAACCAGAAGTAATGATCTAGGGTTTGAGATAACCAAAGACACTGAGACAAGGATGTATCTCGGTGTTCACTTCCTTGGAGGGAAGCTAATCATTGTTAGAGGTATGGGTGTTAACACGAAGTCTCACCCTATTCTCCCTGATATATCACCACAAATGAGATTATGAACAACTAGTGGTAGACCTTGAGGTGGACTCCAAACCTTCACAAACTTTTTGGGTTAATAAGAACTCCTACCGCCTAGGAGTCTCCAACCTCCAAGAGTAATAACAACAAAGAGGAAATGATCGGAACTTGCTTAAATCATTAATTTCTTTAGTCAAAAGTGAGATGAAGAGTGGATTTATGCTTGCATGAAATCTCTCTCTCAAATCTCTCAAGAATTTTTTGATTTAGAGTGGGAATGTGGGTAGGAACCTTTCTCAGATTTATCTCCATGGAGTGGTGAAGGGGTATTTATATGTGTCATGGGAACTAATCTGACAGTAAGAAGTAGGGGTACGAACAGAGGCTGGTCCTAGCTACGAAGAAGGTGTGACATAAGGATTTGCGAGTTCGGGCCCCTCTCGGAGGAGGTAACAACCCTACGTCTCAAGCTCTAGAGCCGTGTTCTTCTTGCGTATGAGAATTACAATGGATGCTAACCCTTGTCTAAGTGCCACGGGTTGGCTTATATAGAGTGCGGCGCCCCTTCAGCTAGCAACATTATAGAGGGTTTTGATGATGGAATTAATGGTGAGCACTACATATGATAACTGAAGCATTAATCACTAGTAACAAACGCAGACACGCGCCTCCCGTCGCTCCGGATCCCACGTTGGCCGTCTGCCTCCCTCACCCGAGTGATCACGAGGTTTCCGAACGGATTAGACATAGCCGAGTGGAACCGTCGCACCCGAGTGAATAAGTCTTGTCCGAGTGGATGACTTGTGGCTGGTATCCGATTGGGATGATGGCCCTGGGGTCTTGTAGTTTTGTTGTTGTGGGACCTTCATCTGGTATGGATGCACCTTGTATGACCCTACCCGTGGTAAGTAACCCCAACAATAGGTGGATAGCAAACTAGCCGTTTTGTGGCTGAAATCGTACGGTCGAATAATCCGACCGTTGGAAAGTGAGTTGGTCCAGCAGCCGCTCAGTCAGGACAAAGGAGCAGGGTCGGAAAGTACGGGTGCATATATACGGTACCGACACTATCTGGCCAACGTCTAGACAATACCTGCGCTGTCCTGCCAACGTCCGAACAAACTTTGGGGCACCCAGGTGTTATCTCAACCCCTAGCCGGCTTCGCTCAAAAAGCTCGACCAGCGTCTCACTAGGTTTTTTTGTCTCTCGTGTATCACCATTTCCTAGTTGGATAGTCCAACCAATTGTAAATGATCCTTTTCAATGGTTTTATATGCTATTTGGTGTCTTTTTGACATTAAATTTTTGAGAGATAGGAATGCAATGTTTGTGACTTGAGCTTGTCCTTTGCACCCCCTTTGACCCCCTTTTAATAGCGTGGGATCACTATAAATCAAGAACAAAATAGAAACGCTAAGCTTCTCCCATTGTTACAGGTGTCTCGAGTCATTCACATTTTGAGGGGTCTATGATCCATAACATGATGTATCCCCATGGATACCTGACCTTTGATATTAAGCTATGATCTCTCTTCTCTCTCTTGAAGTTCCCACAAAGCGACTCTGAACCTAAGACCGAGTTGTGCGATGTCTTTTGATATTCTAAACTAAGAAAAACGCAATTGGATTTCTTTTTATATCCCTATGATAGGAAATGAAAGAAAAGGTCAAGCTTAAGCCGATTCCATTGCAGAAAGAAGATAGAGCTCTTGGGAAGAAGTCAGTATCCAGCTTTCTTTCATTGATATCACAATAACAAGCGAGGAAAGGACAGTCTTTCAGGAGAAGAACTTGATTTACTTCGCAAACATATTAGCCCCCCTATAAGTACATTGTCATCAAATCAAATTATGATTAAGGACATAATCACACTTTCAGCAATCCACATCACATGGCAACTTCATATTATCATTCGTGGCAACTTTTTTGTGCTCAAAACCAAAAAATTAATCACATATACATTTTTGTTCACGGGGCGGGCAATTCCCCCAACCTTGCTTGGCAATTCATGATGGGAAAGGAGGAACTTGGACATGGAGAGGGGAGGAGGAGAGATTACCTCAGACCGGGCCAATTTTTCGGTCGATCCTTGTGAGTAGATGGATGCCGGCTGATCAACTCCTTAGTCGAGAGGCGACCATGGAGAGAAGGGGCCAAATGGGAAGGACAGTTGCAAGATGGAGAGTTTTTTTGCTTTGGAAGAAAGAAGGTGGGGAAGGTTAGGAGGTGCGAAAGACTTTAGGATCTGAGGAGTGGGGCCCAGATCCTAGCGAGGTTCTCTTCGCAGTTCGCACGTTGCTACCCGAATCTGTCATGTCTCAAGCTCATCATCGCTCAGAGCTCCTCTAAACACGAACACAATCATCCGCTTGTTGTCGCCCGAATCTTTCACAACTCTCTTTCACTTTTGTTGCCGCAGAAGCTCTCCCAACGTGAACACAATCATTTGCTTGCTACTGCTCGAATCCATCATGACTCGCGTACATGCTCATCATCTCATGGAGCTCCTCCTAGAGCGAAGGAGATCTTTTGCACACCGGCTCCTTCCAGCGTGAACATCCTGCGCTAGAGGGATCATGGGATGAATGGTCGCACCGTATTCATGCCCTTTTCTTCATAATGATGGAACACAACTGGTCCAAAAATATGAATCTTGCACCTTTTCATGCTACAATGACACAAAAAACAACAACACAAAATCTAGCAGAGTCGCCAACACACACAAAAAACCAAAACAACTGATCGTCATAATAACCGCTATTATGACAATTTTGATCAAAAAAGGCACTCTAGCGGAGTTATCATACTTGACAAGATTGCCATAATTTATGGAGCGTCTTCCATATCTGGCCTCTCAGTCGCCACATATGGTGTTTGGGGCTGCCTTTTGAAGGGCACTTCATATGACAGTTGCAAGTAAAGTACATGTGATGCTAATGAAACTTCAGGTGGCCTCTAATCTCATGTGGCATGAGAGAGATGTTGGGAAAAATAATGTCCTTTTGATTAGTGGGTTCCACGGTTATGGAGATTTTTTTAAACTCTTATTTGCATGTTGCCTCCGCATACTTCATGTGCACGCTCCATATAAATTATGAAGGCCGCCATATGACGACTTTGCTAGAGTTGCTTTTAGACAATCTGCGCACACATATGTTTGAATCTCTCTAGTTAGAGTTGTTCTTAGGGATAGTTCTTTTGGAGTTTATGGTTGGCATGACAAAAAGACTGGCCCCTTAGACAATCTTTGCACACACGTTTGAATCTCTTGAGTGGATAATGTGTGGGCCCCATAACAAGTTGGCCCACATGTCAACCTATTTCCCTCCTATAGAGTAGCTGATGATTTGTCTTTGAACCGTTTGAAGATCACATGCGATTGCAAGCCAGTGATGGAGGACATCAACAAAGGGTTGGGAGGCCCTCAATTACAACGGTGAAGAAAATTGAAAAAGAAGAGCCAATTTCGAGAGATGTGATTTTATATTCGAAGGTCGTGATTCGAACCAGGAGGCACACCACCTTGTAAAATCTTTAGTAGCGCTCCCATAGGGTCGCCATTTCTGGCAAATATCCCCCCTTGACCCTCTCTATATCGAAAGTGATGTTCTATTCCCGAGCTCATGTGAGCTCGGGTGAATAGTAAAATAAAAAAAAATAAAAAATCACGCCCCCCCCCCTCCCAAAATTGTGTGACACATTGATAAAAATTTTAATAGCTTGCAAAATTTCAACATCAGATGACATTCGCGGAAATTCTGGCAAAAGAAAAAACAAAATTGTTGCTTCAAAATGCGTTTGAAAATAACATCTTGGAGCATCGTTTTTTTCTTGATTTTTCAAAAATGTCATTTGGTGTTGAAATTTTACGGACTATTATAACATATGTCAATGTTTCACACACACAATAATAATATTATTTTTTACTTTTTTTAATTTACTGTTTACCCGAGCTCACGTGAGCT
The DNA here is from genome assembly GCF_018294505.1 of Triticum aestivum. Taxonomy (NCBI): domain Eukaryota; kingdom Viridiplantae; phylum Streptophyta; class Magnoliopsida; order Poales; family Poaceae; genus Triticum; species Triticum aestivum. The sequence continues at coordinate 429,939,958 of NC_057814.1, read as the reverse complement.
CGGGATCAGAACACCCGTGTCCCCCTTTAAACGTTGTTTCAAAGTTTGGGATCCCTAAAAAAATGCATCGGCATAACGTGGTGGCATATTCGGTGCACATATAGAAGCGCTTTTGCATGTGGACGCTGGTCGTTCGCGACCCACACCCACCGGACTCTGGATGGCCCGCACGTCATACACTGAAACACTGCGCACGCCTCGTAGCCGTGTGCGTTCGACAGCGCAGAGGCGGAGTGTGAGCCACACCGGCTGGACGCTAGCGCAACCGTCGCGCATGCGCGCTGCCACAACGGGCCCCACCATGCCCCTGCCCAGTAATAACGCCACTGGGTAACATACCTAGTAACAAACGGCCAAGTTGCCGTTTCCGCACCACAGCCTGGCACGAGGCCGCGTGGGCGCAGCGTCAGGCAAAAAGAAAGCCCAAAGGGCGACATGGCATCGTACCCCAGCAGCAGTTTCACATGCCGCCGGGCCCCACCTCCTCCCCACCACCCCAACCAACTCCCACGCCCGCTCAACCGCTGCCGGTGGAGCCCGGGCCAGCGACCCCACCCGTCAAGCAGCCAGATCGGGGTGCCGCCCGCGGGGCGGGGGCTGGCGAATCTGTCCCCACGAATCTCGCGCACAGAGGTGATCCGCTGCGCGCGGGACCAGCGCTCGCCCCGGGCCCGCCTGTCAACGGGCGCTGCTCGTTTCTTCCACTCACTGACTGATGCCGCCCGCTCGGTTACCATTTCTTGTAGCTGGCGCTATATAGGCGCCGCGCGCACGTTGGCCGCATTCCCAAGCCCGGGATTTGAGGGAGAGGAGGGATTTGTCGAGGGGCGCGATTCGCTGCTCTTCCTCCAGCCTCCTACTGCTCGCCTCCGGTGTGGGGGTGCGCTGCGGTGGGCGGAGGGGAGGCCAGGGCATCGAGAGGCGAACCGAGGGAGGAGAGGCGAACCGAGGAAGGAAATGGCGGCGTGGACCTCCGTGGGCCTCGTGGCGGTGGCCGTGCTGGTCGTCGGCATCGCAATGCCGGCCTCCGCCGCCGTGCAGCCGCCCGCGCCCGCGCCCTCCAGCGACGGTGAGAACCCCCCTGCGCGCACTCTGTTTTCTCTCTCTCTCTCTCCCGTGGCTTGTGTTTTCCGGCATTGACCGGCGAATTCCCCCCTCTGCGGGGGTTCGTTTTGCGTCCTCATTCCATTTCGCTTGCTATCCTCTCGCGGCGGTAATAGACTCGACAAGATACGATTTGCCTGCCCTTGCATGTGGGGAAACCATTGATCTGCTTGTTAAAACCCGCGTTCTTAGGACCCACCTGGTATAATAAAAGCTGTTTCACTGCGAAACGACATACGTTTCATGACTATTTTTTGACTTGAATAGTATTGTCACGCTCATAAACAATTCAACAAAATGACAGAGCATGCTATTCTTTATTTTGTTCCCATTTCTCACTTCAGAGTTCCACCTGAACAAAAAAACCATTTTTCTATAAATCTTGACATTTTTTACACTAGCCCTTCAAAGTTGCAGCTTTGGAACTTCGATGATCTAATGACACTTGACATCTCTTACTGGTAGTCTGGTACATGTCAATTTGGTAGAGGCTGAGACATCTGGTTACAGATTGCAGTCCTGCTTATGGGACTGTGCTGAATAAGTCAAGTAGCCGTGTTAGTTTGCATATCTTGACAAACAATTAGCTGCACAAAATTAATGTGACTGACTTATGCACTAGGCTGAAAAAGTTCAATTTCATCAGTATGTCTGTGAGGAGGAACTGTCTCTATCAGGTTTTGTTCTTGCCAAGTGTTTAACACATGTTTGATGCAATATATTCTTCGTAAAATCGATTAGAAGGAATGTGGAAACCATTCGTTGTACAAGATAAGTTCGCGAAATGGCATTTCACTGATGGGCACATATGCTTCGCATGATTGATAACCATATAGGAAGGGTGTTTGCTGTCCATCTGTCAAGAATCTAGTCTTCCTCCTTTCTGGTGTACTAGCCGAGTTGGTTTGCACTTCCCTTTCACCTGTAGAACTGGTACCCTTGGTCTGCTTCCTTGAGTAGCTTCCATTGAAATACATGATACCTGGCAGCTCCTGGTTTACGCTTTTATTGCAAGGATGTCAGGAATTTTGCTTTCTTGAAAGCGACTTCAAATTCTGGAAGTAAATGTCTGACTAGAGTCATCAATTTCAGGCCTTCCTGTTCTAATGCCCACAAAATATTAGTATTATTTTTTGTTTTCCATGCAACATGGAAGTGACAAACATGCTATTAGCCCTGCTGCCCATCATCATGACAGCTAAGAATTTTAGGCATCCGTTAAGTCGTAGCTCTTGTCGTCGGTCAATTGGCAAAGATGACAGATGAACTTTCTGAGTTCCATTTTCAAGCACACTCAGTTATTTTTCACCAGAACCGTTTAGACGTTTATGAAACCAAATTGTTATTTCTAACCTGTTTTTTTCAAGCTTCATTCTGGTCCCTTGATTTATTTATTTGGTTTCTGTTTCACGCAGGCACATCGATTGACCAGGGCATCGCATACGTGCTGATGCTGGTGGCCCTTGTGCTCACCTACCTCATCCACCCGCTGGACGCGTCCTCCCCGTACAGGCTCTTCTAATCTAATCAATAATTCGGGTTGTACCTGTAGAGGTAGCTAGCAGCTGTGCGATGATGATTTAGGTGTGTGTGTGTGTGGTGTTCTGTTTTTGTATGCGCGTCAGATGATTATGTATGGACATGTTTGGTGGTGGCATGATTCTGCCATCATGTGAGTGTTTCGCTATTTAGTTCATGCTAATGTGTGTATGTATTATTTCACTGGCGCTGTGCCGCTTGCCATGTGCTGCGATGCGTGGTCGGTCTGGTTTTGCAAGTTGTGTGATACGTACCTACTACCCATGTGGATGCTTGTCCTGCCCCTGACAGGCTGACATGGGTGATCTCTTGTGGTCCAGTTCGTCCATCCCAGATTCATCTGTACTATGAAACCGTTTTATTCCTTTTTATTTTTATTAGTTGAGTGATTCGCTTCTCTGATCTCCTCGTGATGAATTTTGAAATGAAACTGCCTATGTGAGATGTCATCCGCTTCGACCCCTCTCCGCAGCGGATGCAACTTGCAAGTACTGTTTTTGGTTGGATGGATTGAATTTCTATTGCAAATTTGATTGTGCATTATGAAAAAAGACAAATTCAGATGTGAATAGTAGGATTTCAAATGCCTACATCAGCCGGTATGGTAGCAATCTACCTGGCATGTCCACAAGATCAGCATGTGTACTGCTCCTGTATTCCTAAATCTAAATGCTAGCAGACGCGGACCATGAACTTAACAGGAACTGATATTGCTCCTTGAAGGTAGCAGTCTACATGGCATGTCCACAACAACAGCATGTGTACTACTCCTGTTCCTGTACTCCTAAATCTAAATGCTAGCAGACTCAGACCATGAACTTAACTGGGAATGATATTGCTCCTTGAAGGTACGAGAGAACTGGTGAGCGAGTACATTGTCTCTGTGTTACCATGGGCCGCTCTACCGACCAATCATACCACTTCTGTCAGTGTATTCAACCCCCTTGACCCTAACAGCTGCTCCAGCCGTCTAGCGTCATGGGGAGCCTAGCTACAAGGGTGTTTCCTGGCTGATTCGTCTCGCGAGTTCGCGTGCTTTTGCCTGGTTGCAAATGGTTTGAGATGCATGATTCAGAGCATCTCCAGCCGTTGGCCCCCAGGGACGCGTAAAATCGCCGCCTGGGGACGAGCCGGCGCTAAAATTGGCATTGGGGGCGAGCGGGTTCCCAGCCGCCGGCCCCAGGGTCGCCCCAGACGCGGGTTTAAAAAAAAATTCGGCAAAGTTCGGCAAATTGGACAAAACGTTCGGCTAAAGTTCGGCAAACTTGACATATATTCGACATATTCGACGTTTACATAAGTTATTTAAAAATACCCAACTAAGGGGCGAAGAAGTCGCTGAGCGTGGCGAAGTCGCCCCATCCTCGTCGTCGTCGGTGGCCTTCTCCTTCTTGACGCGGCCGCCCCTGCTGGACCCCTGCCCGGCGTCGCCCTGGCGGACCGGTGGCGGCGGCGCGTCGTCGTCGCTGTCGTCGAGGACGACGATGCCTCCCTCGTCCCGGCCACGACGCCGAGCTTCGAACCGCTCGTAGGCGAGGCGCTCCAGCTCCAGCTCCGTGCGCGCCCAGTCTTCACGCGCCCACTTCAGGGCCGCGTCGTCGTCGAGCTTCTCCTTGACGCCGCCGTCGAGCCCGGGCTCCGTCTTCACGACGGGGAGCCCCGGCTCCGTCTTCACGGCGGTGAGCCCCGGCTCCGTCTTCACGGCGACGAGCCCCGGCTCCGTCTTTGGCTTGACGTAGCGCGGAGGAGCCGAGGAGGAGGCGCGCCTGCCGCCCTCGTTGATGACGATGTCGGCGCTGCGGGTGCGTCGGCCGAGCGGCGTCTCCACTGCGGGCTCGGCCTTGACGCCGAACAACGCCGGCGAGCCGGAGGAATGGGAGGAGGACTGAGAGGAGGAGCCGAACCTCTTGGGCATCCATTGCCCGGCGCTTCGGCGGGGGGGGGGGGGGGGGGGGGGGGGGGCGTTCGCGGCAAGGTATGCCAGCGGCGGATCATTGCTGCCCTCGAGGTATTGGAGTACCTCGTGGAGGGTGCGGCCGGGGACGCCCCACCATAGGCGACGCCCCTCGCTGTTCTTGGTGCCCCCACCACCGGCGCCCCGTTGGTCGACGCCAGCCTCTGCGCCTGCAGGCGCTTTAAGTACGCCGCCCACGACGCGTGGTTGTCGGCGGCGTACTGGGGGAGGGCGCGCTCCTCCGTCAGGGACGCCCGCACGCGGTCGACCTCGGCGGCGAAGATGGCGGGGCGCGCGTAGGCGTCGGGCACCGGGGGGATGGGGACGCCCCTGTTGCTGAGCCTCCACCCCGTCGGCCCGGCGCGCATGTCCGGCGCCGCCGGGATGTTGGCCTCGAAGAAGAGGTAGGCCTCCCACTCGTAGAGCGAGCGACGGCCGAAGCCGTTCGCCGCCGCCGCGTCGCCGGGGAATCGTTCAACCATCGCTTTGGGCTTGGGGAGAGAGGGAAGGGGAGGAACGCCGGCGGACGGGGAGAGAGGCAGAGCTCGGCGGCTGGTTTGGGCTCGGGCTGGTGTGGCCAGAGGCGAGGGGGAGGCACTGGTTTTATAGCCCCGCGCCGTGTGTACGCGTGGCGGGAGGGGAGGCGTCGTCGCGCCGCCCGTGACGCGCCACCCGTGAGGAATTGACAAGGCTGACCGACGGCAGCCTTGCCATTGATTCCCCGCGGAAAACCGAGGCGTTCTGAGGGAAGACGAGGCGCGCGTCGCTGACTCGGCGGGCCCGCGGCTCTTTCGCGCCAAAAACGCTCGCCCCGGCGCCCCAGTGCGCCGGGTTCGGTCTGGGTCCGCCGGCGCCAGTTTCGGCCCAAACCGGCGAAAAACGGGCTCCTAGGAGTGCGACTGTTTTTGGACACAGGCGCGGAAAAATCGCCTGAGGAAGACCCGTTGGGGGCGCGGCTGAAGATGCTCTTACTTCTTGGAGAAGTTTCAGGCTCCTGCATGCTCTAATTGGTGGGCAGAACTAGTACCCCTGTTCTCATCTCCGGCTTGTTAATCTGAATATTTTTGGCGATTGGAGAAATACTCGCGTCTTGGAGAAATGGGGAAACATTCAGGTCCACTCTAATTGGTGGGCAGAACTAGTACCCCTGTTCTCATCTCCGGCTTGTTAATCTGAATATTTTTGGCGATTGGAGAAATACTCGCGTCTTGGAGAAATGGGGAAACATTCAGGTCCACTCTAATTGGTGGGCAGAACTAGTACCCCTGTTCTCATCTCCGGCTTGTTAATCTGAATATTTTTGGCGATTGGAGAAATACTCGCGTCTTGGAGAAATGGGGAAACATTCAGGTCTATTGTTTCGATTTGATACGTATAGTAATCGTGTCTATATGGATGGAAGTTTCGTAAGGAAGAGTCCAACCAGTAAAGAATGTAGTACCGGTGAGAAATACTCGTTATGCGCCGACTGATCCGAATATCCAGAGGTAATAAACATAGGATAAACATAAGTATAATAACAAAATTCATGAAAAATACTCGTTATGCGCCGTTCGTGGGGATCGAACCCACGGCCACGTGGTTAAAAGCCAAGCGCTCTACCACTGAGCTAGGACGGCTGGTGTGAATTAAATTTGTGATTAATTATTAATTAGCTAACAAGGGGAAACAAATGCTTGAAACGGTTCTTTTATTTTGAGAAACATGGTACAAAGAAAGATGAAAACAAATGCATACATATACTTATCCCTATGCACACACGCGCACACACACCCTACCTTATGAGCACATATAGGAGACTGAGCCGAAGGGTCTTGAGACTTGAGCGGTACTTTTTTTTTCCCGACAAAGGGAATATATTAATATCAAGATGATACAAATTACACCCAACCTCTGGAACAACATAATATCCAAAGCAAGTCTAGACATCACGGATGCACACAGCCAAAAAAACAAAATAAAAAGAGAAAAAAAAACAAAGGCCCCGTCGAAACAAAGAGAGGCTCACAGCTACAAGAGCACCACCAGTGATGGCAACACGTAGACTCCGAAAAGGATTCTCCAAAAACGATGCCTTCATGAAGGTTATAGTGCACAAACACTATCGTCGTCCGGTCCAACCATCATAGTTAGATCCTGGATTTTCACCCTGGAGAAGGTCCAATCTCCAAACAATGCCTTCAACAAGGAAACGACTAACAGCATCCCCCTTCCCTCGCATAGCCCCTCTCGGGCGGCTCGAGGGCGACAACCCTAGCCCTCGCCGCCCCCTTCCCCCCTCCCTTCTCGCCGCCGCCAGAGGCATCCGTCGGGCAAGCCCGGGGCGTCGCCAAGGAAGGTGGCGGCGGGGCCTCTGCTGCTTCGTTTCTCCAGCGGGGGGCGTCGGAATCCGGGGTGGCGGCCTCGTCCGGTGAGGCGCCACCGTCTCCTTGGCTGGTGGTGGCGCGGGTGTGGTCCGGTGGGCTTGGCTGCGCGGGCAGCAAGCTCTCCGGCGGACGAGATCTGCGGCGCCGGCGGTGGGGCTTCTGGCCTCTTGCGGCTCCAGATCTGGCCGCCCCTTCCCCCTTCTGCTGCCCTGCGTGCTCCACCCCTTCAGATCTGGACTGGGTCGACATGGTTCTCCGGTGCCTGGTGCTGGTGGTGTGGAGCCTCGACCGGGAGAAATCCTCGGCGACGACGTCCATGGACGCCGCTCCCCTTCTTGGAGGCGCCATTAAGGTCTTTGCTCCACCCTTCCCTTCCCCTAGCCTCCCGGGTGAAAAATCGAACTTTGTTGGGCGGCAACGGTGCTCTTGGCGCCGTTTGCTTCTTGAAGTCGTCGCCTTGGATGCTTATTGGACTGTGGGCACTGCGGTGTGGTGGTTGTTGGGCGGCGGCGACAGTGGGTCCCCAGTGGCGGCGGCGGCAGCTTTGCAGGTCCGACAGTGTTCGGGTTTTCTTCTGGTGCTCTCTGTGCTACTGGTGTCAGTTTGGTCCGGCGGCTTCTGTCCAGGAGGGGATCGGGTTCCCCTCCTCCGGTGGCTACAGCAGTGCACGTTGTGAGAGCCGGAGCGTCATTCCTCGGCCTTGGTCCTGCCTCCTTGTTGCTCCTTCCTCCCTGGACACCCTGTTGTTGTCAGACCGGCATCTTTCTCCTCTCCAAAGGATCATCAGTGGGCAGCGGTGGTGCGGTGTTTCTGGTGAAGTTTCTTAGTCATGTAGGGTGTGCTTTGTTCCTACTCCTTCGTTGCCTTCTGGTTGCATCCTTCCGTCCATGTTCTAGGGTGAGCAACCCCATATGTCGACGGTTCGGCGCCTTTCAAGCCAGGCGAGGAGGCAGGGGCCTCCTTCGACAGTGGGAACGGATGGTGATGCTGTTCCAGGGCCTTGGTTGTTTGGTGCCAACATATCCTATCCTCGACAGCGGGCGCTTCCTGGAGCCCCATTCCTTCTTCCATGGTGATCCTTGTGTGGACGAGGGCCTCTGCGTGCTTCAGCTTGTGCTTATCATGTGCTAGTTGTAGTGTGTGAGGTTTTGAGAGCTGCCTACCAGCACCCTTGTATCTTGCCGTGTTTCTGTTTTTGTTCGAGTTTGTACTGCTGTGGTTGTAATCCTGGCCGGTTGATGGCTTTGTTAATTCAAAGCCGGGCTCTTCTTGAGCCTTCGTTCTAAAAAAAACAAGGAAACGACTAGGAAGCCACCATTGCCAGGTACAAGACCTAGGGTTTTCACCCCAGAAACTGAGACCGCCAAGAACAAAGTCTGCCAGTGTTGCTGCCCCACTCGTCGAGATTACTGCTGCAAAATTCCAATCGTCCGACACGCAAACTTCTTCCGATCTGTCCCATCCAGTTTTCTTACATCACCCATTACAAGTTCACACAGTATAATTGTGTAGAACATCTGGCCTTCGATCCATCTAGACATATCAACCTCCGTTAATTTTTGGCCGACGAGGTAGATAATACGATGTGGTGGTGCCGCCGCTTGTGCCTTGTCATTCTGATATGTGCGTAGCGCCGAAGATCTCATGCAAGGCCACACAACAGTACCAAAGAAGAAACATCTGTGGGCAGTCGCGGATTGCATCATGCCCCTTGCCTCCGCCACTATGGACGACCGCGGCTGGAGGGGTGCGCGCCTCGTGTGACTGAACGCTGCTGTCCACGGTGAGATCGGCTCCACGATCTTGGCCAGGGTTGTCTCGGCAATCAGATCAGATCAGATTGACCATGGATATGGGGATGGGAGAATGAGCTAGGGCGAGGGGGAAAAGGAAGGAAAAGCTGAGGACGCCTCGCCGCCGCCGTCCGCCGTCGGACGGCCTCCTCCGGCAGCGGCGGGGGTAGGGAGGGAGGTGAGGAAGAGGCCGGCGGCGGCTGGTAGTTGTGTCCCCCGTGTCGCCCGGTTGAGGACGACGCGGGGTCGGGAGAGAAGTTGCTATATAATGATCATCTTCAGGAGCAGTACTTAATACTTAGGAGCAGTGCTTAGGAGAGTACTATACAAAACATATATGTTTCCGTACATATGTATAAATTATCGCCAACATATCTTTTCAGCTACGTTGTACACAAAAAGAGCATGTCGTCTAAAAAAACAAACGTCCCTGCCAAGATGTGTGTTTTTCGGTGGTGGCTAGCCACATAATCTCTCGGTGTGCAGATGAACATGCACATACACAAACTAGAGGCTCTCTCAACATGTAGCGTTTGTGGACCAAACAGAAATATGTGTATCATGCGGTTATGCAATCCACAAAGGCGAGGGCACTCCATGAGGTGACGCAAGAGGCATGAGAGTTGCCCTCTAAACAAGACCTTAGCAACTCTAGTCTGGATTAGGTGGTTATTACATTGGACAAAATGGATGATGAGACTCAATCCAAGTTGTCCCCCAACTACAATATTACTTTGGTAGCGGGTTGACACCGTGGAAACAGTATTACTTTTCACGGCAGAAAGGCGTTGTTCCATGCTTCTTCGATTTTCCTTCAAAACTACAATTCGCTGCAGTCTATACAAGCGGTCTCGCACAAAGTTAGATATAAAAGGGAAATGCATGGCAGACCCTATCTCAAATGAGAACGCCCCCAAACCAGATGCAAACCGTGGACACTAGATGATACCTATGAAAATTGGCTAAAACTGAACGTGGATGCAGGCTTCATTCAGGATATGAACCAGTGCTTTGGGAGTGGTATTGCGAGGTGATAAGGCGTTGGTCCGATCAACATGGCGACTATCAGTCATTGCACGTCAATTGAGATGGATGAAGCTAAGGCGTGTCTGGAAGGCTTACATGGGATAGTACCTTTCGCTAACCACCCAGTTTACGTAGAGAGTGGTTGTGTGAGCATCATTTAGGCCTTGTCCTCGTCAGATTTTGACTGATGAGTGACCGATGGTGGTATTACGCATGGTTCTAGGAACTTGCTAGGAAATCTCCTAGTCTTCAGGTTATCGAGAATGCTCACATGTGGCAATGGTGTTTACCCGTGGCTTAGCTAGGTTTGGTAGAGAGGGGTCAATAAGTTGTGGTGTTTTGCTAGAGTTAGTACGAGCATGCGTTTTGTGTCTGGTTGAACCAGATGATAGTGAATCTATGTTGCCAATGTAATATAAAACATCATTTTCAAAATAGAGATTTTAACCACAAATTTGCTTTTTCGTGTATACTACAAATTTACGTATCAGGCTTGATAAGTACTCAATTCACTTCATTGAGAGAATATTGAGGGATAAAATCTTCAAAATCGCACGAAGTAAAAAACCAACCACACTTAGTTTTTGTACATCTCTGTTTTCAGAGACATTAGAAGATTGTAAAACCAGACAAAAGGGTAATAAATCTATAGATATCAATGTTATTTATATTATTCTTCCTACTAGAAAAAGGGCATGTGCGTTGCGACGGGATAATAAAACCGTGGTCTTCAAATCAAGTTTCAAATATTCGCACTCCATATATATACACATGTATTTGAATATTTGTGCACCAACCGAGACGTGCATGCATATGTAAGACACGTGCATTCTAACATGCTCACAATGGATCGATGTTGGACTTGATCCTTGATGCGTGTATTTTTTAGTACATCCTTGATGTGTGTATGAAAATGAAAAGAAAAGGTTAGTCTCACGATGGATGAAAAACTAAAGGGCACTATGAGGTACGAATAACTCAGAGGAACACTCGTTTTTTCTTTTCACTTTTACGAATGGCGAGGTGGGTAATTTACTTCAACTTTAGGGGCATTTCCGATAACAGATGAAAAATTCAGAGAAACAATTAATGAAGAGTTTTTTTTCACTTACGAGTGATGTGTGGGTAATTTAATTCAACTTTAGGGGCAGTTTCGCTGAGAGACGAAAAAACAGAGAAATAATTAACGAAGATTTTTTTTCACTTACATGTGGCATGGTGGGTAATTACTTCAACTTTATGGGCAGCTTAGGGTAGGTGGATGGACCAAAAAATCTGAGAAAGACATCGTCCTTTATTATTAGGTATAAAGTTGAAGTGTCTAATCGCTGAGCAAAAGTGCATAATGTAGATAAAACTTTCTATGAAATTAATCGTAGAGGCATTAGGTATCCAACCAATGAAAAAGATACATAACAGGAGAGCATGAGAAAACTGGAAAGAACAAACCCTAATGTGCAGTCTTGGAAACATGGAGGGAGAGCTACTAGGATAAAGTCTTTCTTTAGATCGTAGTTCTTTGAGAAAAGATAATACTAGAAAATGGGTATCTGACCATCAAAAACTCTTGCGCCTAGCAAATAAAACAACAAACTTAGTTTTTTATTTGTTAAATTGGTTGGTGAGCATTTTCATATACATATTAGAAGCATTATGTGCTTCGTACGAGCTAGTTAGATCACTATGTGAGGGGGGGGGGGGGTCTAGAAGTTATAGGGAGATGGAAGAAATACAATAGTTCTTGTATGGCATTTATATTTCATTAGGGCAACTCCAACGCCGTGCATCAAAATGCCCATTAACGTCCGCACAGCAAGGTCCGGACACTTTTTGCTATCCAACGTCATGTATCAAACGTCCGCAGATCGACATGGGCATCCGAATTCCCGCAAACCGGAAGCAAAACTGGGAAAGTTTGTGGGCGTCCGCACAATCGTCATGTAGACCTGAGAAATGTTGTTGGATTGCAGTGGAGTAACAAATGTAATAGTACCTAGCATTTGTCAAGTACAAGGTGTCTCTAAAGAGAGCAACAACTATGAAAAATGCAGGCATGAGGATTGATAAACGGGACGTTGCATGGATAGAATCAATCATGTAATGGCATAAAAATAGGCCATAATCAGCTAGCTCATATTCCTCAAATTATCTAGGCATGCATTCTTTGTGTAGTTGTACGGGCTTGTAATAAGAACTTGCACAATATTTTTTGTCCTATCCTTTCGGTTCAACGAGATCCTAATGAAAATTAAGGTTAAAGGTACTCCTTTAAAAGGTATTGAAGCAAAGCATTAACACTCAATGGTACATGTAATCCTGGAATTACAACCATTATCATTGATATCCCGATTATTGTCACTTTGCGGTCACCGGTGCAAAATTATAACATGTGCATATAACTTGCCAGTATGATCCAAACACATTAATATTCATGAGGACATATATTTTTTAGATATGAAATCATGTCACTCGGGCCCTAGTGACAAGTATTAAGCATACGTCATAGCAACATCAATCTCACAACATAGATGAAACTACGCATCAAACCGTAACAACTTTGATAATTATTACATGATGGATCTCATCCAATTCTCATCCATACCATGTGCCTACAGATAATTACTCACACATTGATGTGGGAAGCATGATGGTGATGATGGAGAAGAGGTTGGTGTGTTGATGTAGAAGAATCCCCCTCTTTGAAGGCTGAGTGAATCTTCTAAGAGCCCTCTGGGAGAAGATATAAGAGTTGGCGATGGCTCCGCCTCGAAGAAAAATAACAAAAATTGTCCGTGAAGTTTTAGTCAAGGAGGGGTGCTATGGGCGAAGAGGCGGCGCATTGGGGTGCCTGTGGGCCACATGCAGACACATGGCATGGCCAGGGCGCGTGGGCCACCCCCTGGTCGTCCCTCGTGGCTCCGTGGATCTTTTCCAGTTTTATTTATGAATATGATTTTTTGAAAAAGGCTACGACTAAAGCATGTGGACTTGTAGGCCATCAGGTTCGTCTTTGATTTCCAAAAGTTTGAGCAAGTTTGGTTGGTGGGAAAAGGAGGAATAATTTTTTTCAAGGACAACAATCTCGGGCACCTCAGATCCAAGGATTTTAGTGAGTGGTAGAAGGAGGGATTTATATACACTCGTGCAGAGACGTCTGAAGGAAATATGCCCTAGAGGCAATAATAAAGTTATTATTTATTTCCTGATTTCATGATAAATGTTTATTATTCATGCTAGAATTGTATTAACCGGAAACTTAGTACATGTGTGAATACATAGACAAAACAAAGTGTCCCTAGTATGCCTCTACTTGACTAGCTCATTTATCAAAGATGGTTATGTTTCCTAACCATAGACATGTGTTATCATTTGATGAATGGGATCACATCATTAGGAGAATGATGTGATGGACAAGACCCATTCGTTAGCTTAGCATTATGATCGTTACAGTTGCATTGCTACTGCTTTCTTCATGACTTATACATGTTCCTCAGACTATGAGATTATGCAACTCCCGGAAGAACACCTTGTGTGCTATCAAATGTCACAACGTAACTGGGTGATTATAAAGATGCTCTACAGGTGTGTCCGATGGTGATTGTTGAGTTGGCATAGATCGAGATTAGGATTTGTCACTCCGTGTATCGGAGAGGTATCTCTGGGCCCTCTCAGTAATGCACATCACTATAAGCCTTGCAAGCATTGTGACTAATGAGTTAGTTGCGGGATGATGCATTACGGAAGGAGTAAAGAGACTTGCCGTTAATGAGATTGAACTATGTATGAGGATACCGACGATCGAATCTCGGGCAAGTAACATACCGATGACAAAGGGAACAACGTATGTTGTTATGCGGTTTGACCGATAAAGATCTTCATAGAATATGTAGGAGCCAATATGAGCATCCAGGTTCCGCTATTGTTTATTGACCGGAGATGTGTCTCGGTCATGTCTACATAGTTCTCGAACCCGTAGGGTCCGCACGCTTAATGTTCGATGACGATTTGTATTATGAGTTATGTGATTTGATGACCAAAGTTCGTTCGGAGTCCCGGATGAGATCTGGGACATGACGAGGAGTCTCGAAATGGTCGAGAGGTAAAGAATGATATATTGGAAGGCTATATTCGGACATCGGAAAGGTTCCGAGTGATTTGGGTATTTTTCGGAGTACCGGAGAGTTACGGGAATTCGCCGGGAGAAGTATTGGGCCTTATTGGGCCATACGGGAATAGAGGAGGCAGGCCAAAGGGAAGGAGGCGCCCCCATGGGTCCGAATTGGACTAGGGGAAAGGGGGCGGCGCCCCCCTTGCCCTTTCCTACTCCCTCTCTCTTTCCCTCTTTCTTCTCTCCTACTCTGGAAAGGAAAAGGGGAATCCTACTAGGACTTGGGAGTCCTAGTAGGACTCCCCACACTTGGCGCGCCCCCTCTAGGGCCGGTCTCCTCCTCCTCCCTCCTTTATATACGTGGGCAGGGGACACCCCAAAGGCACAACAGACACTCTCTTAGCCGTGTGCGGTGCCCCCCTCCATAGTTACACACCTCGGTCTTATCGTCGTAGTGCTTAGGCGAAGCCCTGCGCCGGTAACTTCATCATCACCGTCGCCAGGCCGTCGTGCTGACAGAACTCTCCCTCGGCCTCAACTGGATCAAGAGTATGAGGGACGTCATCGAGCTGAACGTGTGCTGAACACGGAGGTGCCGTACGTTCGGTGCTAGGATCGGTCGGATCGTGAAGACATACGACTACATCAACTGCGTTGATAAAACGTTTCCGCTTTCGGTCTACGAGGGTACGTGGACACACTCTCCCGCTTGTTGCTATGCATCACCTAGATGGATCTTGCGTGTGCGTAGGATTTTTTTTGAAATTACTGCGTTCCCCAACAGTGGCATCCTAGCTAGGTCTATGCATAGATGTTATATGCACGAGTAGAACACAAAGAGTTGTGGGCGATAATAGTCATACTGCTTACCAGCATGTCATATTTTGATTCGGCGGTATTGTTGGATGAAGCGGCTCAAACCGACATTACATGACCGTGTTCATGAGACTGGTTCTACCGCCGTGCTTCACACATAGGTGGCTAGTGGGTGTCGGTCCTTGTTGAAGGTTAAAACAGCACACTTGACGAAAAATCATTGTGGTTTTAATGCGTAGGTAAGAAAAGTTCTTGCTAAGCTCGTAGCAGCCACGTAAAACTTGCAACAACAAAGTAGAGGACGTCTAACTTGTTTTTGCAGGGCATGTTGTGATATGATATGGTCAAGACGTGATGAGATATAAATTGTTGTATGAGATGATCATGTTTTTGAAATCATCGGCAACTGGCAGGAGCCTTATGGTTGTCTCTTTATTGCATAAGATGCAAGTGCCATGTAATTGCTTTACTTTATCGCTATGCGATAGGAATAGTTGCAAAAGCAATAGTTGGCGAGACGACCATATGATGACACGTTGATAGAGATCATGGTGTCATGCCGGTGACGATAGAAATCATGACAGTACTTTGGAGATGGAGATCAAAGGCACAAGATGATGATGGCCATATCATGTCACATATTTTGATTGCATGTGATGTTTATCTTTTATATATCTTATTTTGCTTGGTTCGGTGGTAGCTTTATAAGATGATCCCTTACTAAAATTTCAAGGTATAAGCGTGATAATCCCCAAGTGCAAGGAATCATCGTAGCAATTTCCAAAGGTGGAAGTGATAAGTATGGAGTGTCGAACCCACAAGGAGCTAAAGGTAAGATCAATATTCTCTCAAGCCCTATCTGCCACTGATACGACTCTACGTACACCGAACGTTTGCTTCCAACTAGCAACGAGAAATATAACTATGTTGTGGGTATGAAGAGGATAACTTTGTATGATATCGGAGAGCTAAAATATAAAAGTGGGTGCTGTTATAATAAAGTTAGAATATATTACTAAGTATTATAAATAGCGAGTGTGGAATAATGGTGGATCGGTGTGCGAAATTGTCCTAGGCAATTGTTAACAAGATCGGTAGTCGTCATTGCAATTTCATATGAGGGAGAGGCATAAGCTAACATACTTTCTCTACTTGGATCATATGTACTTATGATTGGAACTCTAGCAAGCATCCGCAACTACTAAAGATCATTAAGGTAAAACCCAACCATAGCATTAACATATCAAGTCCCCTTTATCCCATACGCAACAACCCCCTTACTCGGGTTTATGCTTTTGTCACTCAAGCAACCCACTATAAGCGAATCATGAACGTATTGCAACACCCTACAGCGGGAATCCCTCACGCTTGCGCGACACGGAGGGCACCATAGGACAGCACCAAAATAAAACATACAACTCGTACCAATCTAGATCATCAATCAACCCAAAGACAAAAGATATCTATTCAAAACATCATAGGATGGCAACACATCATTGGATCATAATATGTGGCATAAAGCACCATGTTCAAGTAGGGATTACAGCGGGGTGCGGGAGAGTGGACCGCGTAAAAGAGATGAGGATGGTGATGATGATGGTGATGTTGATGAAGACAATCACCGCGGCGATGATTCCCCTCCCGATGGCACTCCGGCGCCACCGAGAGAGAGGAGGAGAGGTTCTCCCCCTTGTGCTTCCTCCTCCATGGCCTCCCCCCTAGATGGGGAAAGGTTCTCCCTCTAATCCTTGGCCTTCATGGCGATGATGGCCTCTCCGGGATACTCCTCCATGGCCACCGGTGATGATGGTCCCCTCCGCCAGGGTGCCGGAGAGGGCCTAGATTGATTTCTCGTGGCTACAGAGGCTTGCGGCGGCGGAACTCCCGATCTAGATTAACTTTCCGAGGTTTTTGTATTTATTGGACTTTTTATGAGCACGTCAAGGAGGTGCCCTAGCTGTCCACGAGGCAGGCCCATGCGCCCAGGGGGTTGGGCGTGCCCCCCACCCTCGTGGGCAGCCCGGGACTCTTCTGGCCCAACTCCGATGCTCCGTGGTCTTCTTTTGGTCCATAAAAAATTATCAAAAATTGGCACGTGAATTGGACTCCGTTTGGTATTCCTTTTCTGCGATACTCAAAAACAAGGAGAAAACAGAAACTGGCACTGGGCTCTAGGTTAATAGGTTAGTCCCAAAAATCATATAAAATAGCATATAAATGCATATAAAACATCTACGATGGATAATATAATAGTATGAATACTTCATAAATTATAGATACGTTGGAGACGTATCAGCATCCCCAAGCTTAATTCTTGCTCGTCCTCGAGTAGGTAAATGATAAAAGAAATAATTTATGAAGTGTGAATGCTAGCAAGTGCACAAGTTTGATCAATGATAGTTCCAATCACTTTTTCTAGCATCATTATATGTCATATCAGTAGCTCATCTCATAAAACTTTTCATGATCAAGTAACAAACTATTCACATGTTAAAGTATAGATCATAAACTTTCTTGAAAACTAACAAACCGTGTTATTAGTCATCAAACAATTACAATTCATCTTATTTTCAGGAAGGGTCTATGTGAGAGCTTTGATTCAGCAAACTTCACATACTCAACTATCATTTAGTCTTTCACAATTGCTAACACTCACACGATATTTATGGGTTCAAAGTTTTAATCAGACACAGAGAAAGATAGGGGCTTATAGATTCGCCTCCCAACCTTTTACCTCAAGGGTAATGTCAACAATAATAGTTCATGATGCCTTACATCCAATTGGATATATATATCAGAATCTTTCCAACACAATGTGCTTGCCAAAGGATAAAATGTAAAAGGGAAAGGTGAAAAGTCACCATGACTCTTGCATAAGGTTAAGAGATAAAAGTAAAAGATAGGCGCTTCGCAGAGGGAAGCAGAGGTTGCCATGCACTTTCAGGGTTGGATGCACAAAATCTTAATGCGAAAGAACGCCACTTTATATTGCCACTTGTGATATGGACCTTTATTATGCAGTCCGTCGCTTTTATTTCTTCCACATCACAAGATCGTATAAAGCTTATTTCCTCCACACTAATCAATCATACATATTTAGAGAGCAATTTTTATTGCTTGCACCGATGACAACTTACTTGAAGGATCTTACTCAATCCATAGGTAGGTATGGTGGACTCTCATGGCAAAACCAGGTTTAAGGGTATTTGGAAGCACAAGTAGTATCTCTACTTAGTGCAAAGAATATGGCTAGCATGAGGGGGAAAGGCAAGCTTAACGTGTTGGGCGATCCATGACAATATACTTTATTTGATATATAAGAAAACATAACCCATTACGTTGTCTTCCTTGTCCAACATCAACCTTTTAGCATGTCATATTTTAATGAGTGCTCACAATTAGAAAAGATGTCCAAGATAGTATATTTATATGTGAAATCTCTCTTCCTTCAATATTCTTTCATGAATTGTTCAAGTGACCAATTCTACGTTTGCTAACTTTCAAAAAGTTTACTACCTATACTTATTATGTGTGAAGTAATTACTCCCCATGTTATAAGCATATGAAACATATATAAATTCAGTTTTGTGACATTCAATTCATTCAACCATTTACTCATAGGATATTCGTAAAGCACATGAGTATATGACAAACTACTCCAAAAGATATAAGTGAAGAACACTGAGTAGTCAAATAATTAACTAGCCATGGGAGGATTCTTTTCATTAAATATTTAAGATCCAATGATTTTATTCAAACAGCGAGTAAAATTGAAAACACGCTCCAAGCAAAACACATATCATGTGACGAATAAAAATATAGCTCCGAGTAAGGTATACCGATAGTTTTGAAGACGAAAGAGGGGATGCCTTCCGGGGCATCCCCAAGCTTAGGTGCTTGAGTCTTCCTTGAATATTACCTTGGGGTGCCTTGGGCATCCCCAAGCTTAGGGTCTTTCCACTCCTTATTCTCCTCATATCGATATCTCACCCAAAGCTTGAAAACTTCAATCACACAAAACTTAACGAAACTTCGTGAGATAGGTTAGTATGATAAAGAGTAAACCATTCACTTTGGTACTGTCAAAGACAAGGTTCATAATTGTTCTCACACAATGCCTACTGTACCATATCATTTCTACGATTTATATTGAGAAATATAAGTCATAGAAACTACTCCCTCCGTTCTGAATTACTTGTCTCAGATTTGTCTACATACGAGTGTATCTAGACTCATTTTAGTGCTAGATACATCCGTATCTAGAGAAATCTAAGACAAGTAATTTGGAACGGAGGGAGTAGAAAACAAGCAAACTATGCAATGAAAACAGAATCTGTCAGAAACAGAACAGTCTGTAATGATCTGAACATAAACCATACTTCTGCTACTCAAAAAATTATGAAATAAATTGGTGGACGTGAGGAATTTGTCTATTAATCTTCTGCAAAAAGAATCAACTCAAAATCTCTCTCTGTAAAAAATCACAGCTAATCTCGTGAGCGCAAAGTTTCTGTTTTTTTACAGCAAGATCACATTAACTTTCTCCCAAGTCTTCCCAAAGGTCTTACTTGGCACTTTATTGAAACAAAAGCTATAAAACATGATTAATACAGTAACTTAATCATGTAAACACACAAAAACAGTAAGGGTAAATATTGGGTAGTCTCCCAACAAGCGCTTTTCTTTAATGCCTTTTAGCTAGGCATGATGATTTCAATGATGCTCACATAAAAGATAGGAATTGAAGCACAAGGAGAGCATCTTGAAGAGTATGACTAGCACATTTAAATATAACCCAATTCCTATGCCTAGGGATTTTGTGAACACACAATTTATAAGAACAACAATCAACTAGCATAGGAAGGCAAAACAAGTATAACTTCAAAACTTTACGCACTTAGAGAGGAAACTTGATATTATTGCAACTCCTGCAAGCATGTATTCCTCCCTCATAATAATTTTCAATAGCATCATGGATAGCAACTTTGTTCTCATACTCAATTTGAACCTCTTCCGAAATAGTGGAATCATTACTAGCTAAAGTTGTCACTCTTCCAAATCCACTTTCATAAATATCACACTAAGATTCAACACCCTCCAAAATAGTGGGATCATTAATTCCTAAAGTTGACACTCTTCCAAACCCACTTTAAATGATAGTATTATTCATACTCCAAGAGATATAAGTGAAGTTCATGGAGCATTCTACCATTAATATAGACTAACTAATATCCAAGCTCAAAATGTATAAGTGAAGCACATGAAGCATTCTATAAAACCATACTCAAAAGATTTAAGTGAAACACATGAAGTATTATATAAATTGGTGAAGGGACATCTCACACTAGCATGGTTCTTTAAGAAAAAGAAAAACACAAAGGACACAAATCATGCGGACAAAAAAAAAAACCGAGGTATACCGATATTTGTTGAAGAAGAAAGATGGAATGCCAACCGGGGCATCCCCAAGCTTAGATGCTTAAGTATCCTCTTAAATATTTACTTGGCGTGCCTTGGGCATTGTAACGCCCACGATGCGGCAATATCTCCCACGTGTCGAGGCACGACTTAGAGGCATAACCGCATTGTGGTATTGTCTCAAGAAGGGTTATCTTCACACAATCCCATGTAATGAACAAGAATGGGATAACGAGAGTTGGCTTACAATCGCCACTTCACACAATACATAAATTAATTCATACATCATCCAAAATCCACACATAGACCGACTACGGTCAAATCCAAATGAAAATAAGATAACCCCAAATGCTAAATCCCCGATCGTCCCAACTGGGCTCCACTACTGATCATCAGGAAAAGAAACATAGTAACGACCACGTTCCTTGTCGAACTCCCACTTGAGCTCGGTTGCGTCATCTGCACTGGCATCGTCGGCACCTGCAACTGTTTTGGTAGAATCTGTGAGTCACGAGGACTCAGCAATCTCACACCCGCGAGATCAAGACTATTTAAGCTTGTAGGAAAGGATGGTGTAACGAGGTGGAGCTGCAGCAAGCACTAAGCATATGGTGGCTAACATACGCAAATGAGAGCGAGAAGAGAAGCCACACAACGGTCGCGAAGCTAGAAATGATCAAGAAGTGATCCTGAAACTACTTACATTCATTCATAACTCAAAACCGTGTTCACTTCCCGGACTCCGCCGAGAAGAGACCATCACGGCTACACACACGGTTGATGTATTTTAATTAAGTCAAGTGACAAGTTCTCTACAACCGGACACTAACAAATTCCCATCTGCCTCATAACCGCGGGCACGGCTTTCGAAAGATAATACCCTGCAGGGGTGTCCCAACTTAGCCCATTATAAGCTCTCACGGTCAACGAAGGATAAACCTTCTCCCGGGAAGACCCGATCAGTCTCGGAATCCCGGTTTACAAGACATTTCGACAATGGTAAAACAACACCAGCAAGACCACCCGACTGTGCCGACAAATCCCGATAGGAGCTGCACATATCTCGTTCTCAGGGCACACCGGATAAGCGAAGCGTACAGGTACCAACGTAACCCAAGTTACCAAGGGACGGTCCCGCACGGTGCTCTAGTTTGGACCAACACTCGGAGGAGCACTGGCCCGGGGGGTAAAATAAAGATGACCCTCGGGCTCGCGAAAACCCAAGGGAAAAAGGCTTAGGTAGGCAAATGTAAAACCAAGGTTGGGCCTTGCTGGAGGAGTTTTATTCAAGGCGAACTGTCAAGGGGGTCCCATAAATCACCCAACCGCGTAAGGAACGCAAACTCAAGGAACATAATACCGGTATGACGGAAACTAGGGCGGCAAGAGTGGAACAAAACACCAGGCATAAGGCCGAGCCTTCCACCCTTTACCAAATATATAGATGAATTAATTAAATAAGAGATATTGTGATATTGCAAAATATCCATGTTCCAACATGGAACCAACTTCGATTTCACCTGCAACTAGCAACGCTATAAGAAGGGCTGAGCAAAAGCGGCAACTTAGCCCAACAACGGTTTGCTAGGAAAAGATGGTTAGAGGCTTGACATGGCAATATGGGAGGCATGATATAGCAAGTGGTAGGTAGCGCAACATAGCAATAGAATGAACAACTAGCAAAGCAAAGATAGAAGTGATTTCGAGGGTATGGTCATCTTGCCTGCACGGTTCTCAGAGTTGTCGAAAGCTTGATCCTCGTAAGCGTACTCAACAGGTTCCTCGTTCACGAACTCGTCTCCCGGATCTACCCACAGCAAGAACACAAGCAATGGAACCACAATCAAACACGGGAAATGCACAAGCAACATGATGCAAAACATGCATGATATGCGAGATATGATATGCGATGCATATGCGTGCTCCGGAAGAAAAAGGATGAACAAGGCAGTAACTTGGAAAACCAAGTATTCCATTGGAAAGATGAGATGATTTCGGTCGAAATCGATATAAAGATCACCGGAAACGGATGCACGGTTTGCAAATGACAAGCAAAACAAGAATGACACGATTCTGCGATTAATAGCATGATAGCACTTAGAATACATCAAGTTACTATGCTACAGCACCTCAACATGGCAACAAAGCATATGACAGTTATCTACAGGAGATGCTTGACAAAAGATGAACAATGACCTACGGCTAGATCGCACCATAATAGGTTCAAACAAGCATGGCAAAAGTGCAAAAGATATCAGCTTCACAGACTTGGTGAAATTACTGGACATGGCAGAAACAGCATCAGGTAACAATGTTTAGAGCAAGCAAAACACATGCTACATGACCTTATCATAGCAAACCAAGACATGGCATGAAACTACTAAATGCATAGAACACAAGTCCCTTACTGACCATGAGCCAAAAAGGATCAGAAGATATGATGTCACCCATGTAAACATAGCAAGTTTCGTTAACAGGTTTCAGACTTAGCAGAAAACAGAGCATGGCAGTAACAGAAATTATGAGGGCATATTGGTGAGCTTGATTCACTCATCACAAAGCACTGCATGACAAAACAAGCATACCTAAAGCAAGATGGCATGTTTATAAAGCTAACCATGGCAAGAGAAAGTTCATAGCATGTATGGATCAACTACGACAACCTTGGCAAAATTGAATATCATGTTAACAATCTGCCAGGAATATTTTATAGCAAAAGTAGAGCAAGATTAAGGCATGCTATGGCACTCCATAATTGCAAAAACGGGCATGGATGGATAGAACACAACTATATCTACAAAACATCCTTACTGAACATACTCAAAATAAGCATGGATCTCTCTGTAGGCACATGGATACATGGCAACAAAATAACAGCAGTCACAGACTTGGCAAAATCCTGTCCCTGAAAACAGAAACATCACGAATCCTAGTTTGCATGCTTGTGCTAGTCACCACATAGATCACAAAAATACATGGCATACATCTCTGTAAAGATGGCATGGCATAGATCAAAACACCTGTAGAGCTCATGCCCATAAGATGCACACATCAATTGCAACAAAAATAACAAAACACCAAGTTCTGTTTAGTAACAGAAGTAAACATCATATAGCACTCTTGCATAAGAGATTTGGGCATCAAGATGAACTCAAACGAGCAATGCGCAATGGAACAAAACGAAGAGCATCTCGAGGCAAACATTCCTATATATTACACGCACAAATCGGAGCAGTATGTAAGGAGTTATGATGCAATGAACATGGCTCCAGAATATGAAAACTTCGGGACTTGGAGGAATTTCGAGAGGGGGGGAAAAGTCAACCTTCGTCTAGATCGGGATCCACACGGAAGCCGAGGCGGGCGGCTCGCCGGAGCTCTTGCCGGAGAGGGGGAGGCGCCGGCGGGCGAGGACGGCGGCCCAGGGCGCGGGCGAGCGCGACGCCGGTAGGAGGGACACGCGAGCGGGCCCGCGGTCGGGGCGGCGGCGGCGGTCGGCGGGAGCGACGGCGAGGTGGGCGACGGCGGCTTCGGGGCGCGGGGGCTGGCTCGGGCGGCTCGGGCCAGGAGGGCTCGGCCTGGGCCCCGGCGGGCCGGCGGCGTACGGGCGGCGCGGAGGCCACGTGTCGCCCCCGGATTCGTCGGGTGGCGGCGTGGACACGTCCGTCGGTGGCGGGGAAGGTGTCCGGCGGCGGAGAGGGGAAATTGCTAGGGTTTCATTCGGGATTTTGGACGGGGAGGGTATATTTATAGGTAGAGGGAGCTAGGAGACTCCAAATGGAGTGCGGTTTTCGCCCACACGATCGTGATCGAACGACCGAGAGCATGGAGGGGACTTAGATGGGTTATTGGGCTGTTTGGAGGGGGATTTTGCTGCAACACACAAAAGGACTTTGCGGTTACCCGGTTAACCGTTGGAGCATCAAACGACCTCCAAATGGAACGAAACTTGACAGGTGGTCTACCGGTGGTATACCAAGGCCACTTGACAAACCTCGGTCCATTCCGAGAATGTTTAACACCCGCTCACGAAAAGAAATAAGAGGGGTACGCCGGTGCATGTGGGAGTGCCGGATTGCAAAATGGACAACGGGGAAAATGCTCGGATGCCTGAGACGAGCACGTATGCAAATGAGATGCACATGATGACATGATATGGGATGCATGACATGAAAAAAATGCAAAACGAAAGACAAAACCCAACCATGGAGGGAATGTCATAACACATAGCCGAAAATGGCAAGAGTTGGAGTTACAAATATGGAAAGTTACATCCGGGGTGTTATAACGCTCCACCACTACGAGAGGATCTCGTCCCGAGATCTAGGACTGAAAGAACTCCGGATATTCGGAATGGAGGTGGTCCTCGCGCTCCCAGGTGGCTTCTCGGTCGGAATGGTGCGACCACTTCACTTTCAGGAATTTGATTGACTTGTTGCGAGTCTTGCGCTCAGTTTCTTCAAGAATAGCAACGGGGTGCTCATGATAAGACAAATCTTCTTGGAGGTCAATCCCTTCGAAGTTGATGGTGCGCTCAGGAGTCTTCAAGCACTTGCGAAGCTGTGACACGTGGAACACATCGTGCACGTTCGCGAAGTTGGAGGGAAGCTCAAGTTGATAGGCGAGGTCGCCTCTTTTGCCAATGATCTTGAAAGGACCCACGTATCTAGGGGAAAGCTTCCCTTTGATACCGAAGCGACGAGTGCCTTTCATTGGAGAGACGCGGAGGTAGACATGGTCTCCGATCTCGAAAGCCACATCACGGTGCTTGCTATCATAGTAACTCTTCTGGCGCGATTGCGCGGCTTTGAGATTTTCACGGATGACTTTACACATTTCTTCAGCCTCTGTGATTAAGTCGTTGCCAACAAGTTGGCGTTCACCAGCCTCTGACCAATTGAGAGGAGTACGGCACTTTCTGCCATAGAGAATCTCGACTGGGGCCTTGCCCGAACTCGCTTGGAAGCTGTTGTTGTAGGAGAACTCGGCATATGGAAGACAATCTTCCCACTTCATGCCAAAGGAAATGACACAAGCCCTGAGCATATCTTCAAGGGTTTGATTTACTTGCTCGACTTGGCCACTAGTTTGAGGATGGAAAGCTGTGCTGAAGCGAATGTTGGTGCCCATGGCCTTCTGGAAAGAGTCCCAGAACTTAGAAGTGAAGATGCTTCCACGATCTGAAGAAATCAATTGTGGAATGCCGTGCAAGGAGACAATCCTGGAGGTGTATAGCTCTGCCAACTGAGCTGCTGTGATAGATTCTTTGATTGGAAGGAAATGAGCCACTTTAGTAAGCTTGTCGATGACAACGAAGATAGCATCATTTCCGCGCTTGGACTTGGGAAATCCAGTCACGAAGTCCATTTCGATATGATCAAACTTCCATTCTGGGATAGCAAGAGGTTGGAGGAGACCAGCTGGTCGTTGGTGTTCTGCTTTCACCCTTCGACAGACATCACATTCATTCACGAATTGAGCGATTTCTCGCTTCATTCGAGTCCACCAATACGACTGCTTGAGGTCATGGTACATCTTCGTACTTCCAGGATGAATGGAAAGAAGAGAATTGTGTGCCTCGTTCATAATGACTTTCCTTAGATCACCTTTAGGAACCACAATCCGGTCCTCGAAGAATAAAGTGTCTCTGTCATCAATGCGATAGCACTTGTATTTGGAAAGACCCTTGTCGATACCACGTTTCACCTTCTTCACCATGGTATCCAGGAGTTGTGCCTCACGAATTTGATCTTCCAAAGTAGGAGAGACTATGAGGTTGGCAAGAAAGCCTTGAGGAACAACTTGGAGATTCAGTTTGCGGAAAGCTTCACAAAGATCCGGTTGAAATGGCTTGAGAATTAAGCTGTTGCAATAAGCCTTCCTGCTCAAAGCATCTGCAATGACATTGGCCTTGCCTGGAGTATATTCAATACTCGGATTGTACTCTTGAATCATTTCGACCCATCGAGTTTGCCTGAGGTTGAGGTTGGGCTGAGTGAAGATGTACTTGAGACTCTTGTGATCGGTGAATATGTCCACTTTTCTTCCCAACAAGAGATGTCTCCATGTTATTAATGCATGGACAACTGCCGCCAACTCAAGATCGTGAGTGGGGTAGTTCTTTTCGTTGGGCTTCAACTGACGAGAGGTATAGGCCACAACTTTCTTCTCTTGCATTAACACAGCACCGAGACCTTGAAGAGAAGCATCACAGAAAACTTCGAATGGCTTGGATTCGTCAGGAGGAGTTAAGACAGGAGCTGTGACGAGTTTCTCTTTGAGAGTGTTGAAAGCAACGTCACACTCAGGAGTCCAGACATACTTCACATGCTTCTGGAGGAGGTTGGAAAGAGGCTTTGCAATCTTAGAGAAATTCTCAACGAATCTTCGGCAATAGCTTGCAAGACCAAGAAAACTGCGAAGCTGCTTGACATTCTGAGGAGGTTCCCAATTCACAATTGCAGACACCTTCTCGGGATTAACAGCGATGCCCTTGGCAGAGATGATATGACCAA
Source organism: Triticum aestivum (assembly GCF_018294505.1). Lineage (NCBI taxonomy): Eukaryota > Viridiplantae > Streptophyta > Magnoliopsida > Poales > Poaceae > Triticum > Triticum aestivum. The sequence continues at coordinate 429,913,319 of NC_057814.1, read as the reverse complement.
GGTAAAGAACTTCATCAAGCCAAAACTCACATTTGGAAAACTTCGCATAGAATTGATACTCTCTGAGCTTGTCGAGCACCAATCGCAAATGTTTGGCATGATCCTTCTTATTCTTGGAGAAGACCAAGATATCATCGAGATACACCAGGACGAATTCATTGGTATAGGGGTTGAAGATGAAATTCATCATCCGAGAGAATGTTGGAGGAGCATTGACAAGGCCGAAAGACATGACAGTATATTCATAAGAACCAAAGCTTGTTCTGAATGCTGTCTTGGGAATATCTTCTTCACGAATGCGAATATGATGATAACCCATACGAAGGTCAAGCTTGGAGAATACTTTAGCACCTTTAAGTTGCTCGAATAGCTCATTGATGTTGGGAAGTGGATACTTGTTCTTGATTGTCTTCTTGTTCAATGGACGGTAGCCGACACAAAGTCGGTCCGTGCCATCCTTCTTCTGGACAAAAAGAACACCACAACCCCATGGAGATGAACTCGGTCTGATCAAACCCAGACGCTCTTGTTCATCGAGCTGTTTCTTCAATTCTTTCAGCTCCTTGGGTCCAAGCTTGTAAGGACGCTTGCAAACGGGTTCAATGCCGGGCTCAAGATCGATAACGAACTCAACTGGCCGGTGAGGAGGCATACCCGGAAGCTCTTCTGGAAAGACATCTTGGTACTCACAAACGACTGGAATCTGAGAAATAGCTTCCAACTCACCCTTATCATTGAGAGAAAACAACCGAATGGTTTCATCACGAGCAGCATAGATGATAACATCCTCAGAAGAATGTGTCAATTGAATTTCCCTGGCTGCACAATCAAGTTGAGCTTGATGCTTAGAAAGCGAGTCCATGCCGAGAATTAGATCAATATCCAAGTCACCAAGGACAATTGGAGAAGACAGAAATTTATAATCGCCCATCTTGATAGAGACATCAGGAACTATCGAGTTGGCTCTCATTGACTTCCCCGGAGAAACAACACCCAATGGTTTATCCAGGTAAGACCAAGTAAAATCATTCTTTGCAAAGAACGATCTTGACATGAAACAAAGCGATGCACCAGTATCAAATAAGACTTTTGCAGGAATATCATTAACTGAGAGATTACCCATTATCACATCAGTAGATTCCTCCGCTTGAGCTGCATTCATCATGTTCACCTTTGCAGACTTGGGATTATGCTTGACCACTGCATTGCTGGAAGATCTCACAGGAGGAGGAGGCGGAAGGCGCCTTTGGTTGAAGCACTTGTTAGCATAGTGACCTTTCTGCTGACACTTGTTGCAAGTCACCTCTGAGAGCGGACGATGATAAGGAGCATTCGACTTTGGAGCTTGATTCTGAGACTTGTTCTGATAGCCAGGGTTGGGTGAGTGGGAAGATCCATGTCCACCTTTGTTCTTCTGCTGGAAAGGCTGACGAAACGGAGGAGGAGGAGGCAAACAAAACTTATGTTGCTTAGCAGCCACTAGTGAGGAAGAAGAAGACTGAACTGCGTCCCTGACTCTCTTCTTAGAAGCCTCACACTTGAGCTGAGCAGCCTCTTGCTTCAGTGCCATATTGTAGAAATCATCATACTTGGTCGGCTCAAAAAGCACGAGAGGTAATCGCAGATCTTCTCTGAGGCCACCTCTGAATTGATAGATCATGCTCTTCTCATCAGGAACGTCTTGCTTAGCGAAGCGAGCGAGTTTCTGAAACTGAGTATTGTATTGATACACGGACATGCTGCCTTGCTTGAGATTGCGGAACTCCTCACGCTTGCTCTCAACAACACTTTGTGGAATGTGGTGAGCTTTGAAGTCTCGGCGGAAATCATCCCAGGTAATCACACGACCTCCTCTGGAATCTTTGTATTGTTGATACCACTCGGCAGCTTGATCCTTGAGTTGAAAAGAAGCGAACTTGACAAAGTCCTCAGGCCTGACATTGCTACATTCAAAATGCTTGTTGATGTCCACGAGCCAATCATCGGCGTCTGTGGCCTCGGCACAGTAGCTGAAAGACTTCGGCTGATTTGCGAGGAACTGGTTGAGGGTAGCGAAGTGAGGCTGATTGTTGCCTTGGCCTTGATTTCCTTGATTGCCTTGCCCTTGGGTGCGTTCTTGCAAGAGTTGCAAAATCATCTGAGCATTGGCGTTGGTGGCTGCCATGATAGCTTGCCATGCCTCCAGAGGCGGAGGTGGTGGCGGAGGGTTCGCCTGACTCCCCTCATTGCGTTCCGGATTCTGACGCGTTGGCGGAGCCATCCTGAAGAGGGTGACATCCGTTAGCATCTTGATAGACAGATAGACAAGTTGAATCAACAGATAGAAATTGCAACATATAGTCTTCACAATAAACATTCGAACAAGGATGAACGAATGAATTCCATAGTAAATCATCACACTTCCATTAAGGTGAGAAGCCACTTGATAAAGGGTTGATGAATAAAATAACAAGGTACGACTGGAACAAATAAGTGGTAAGGATTACCCAATCACAAACCAAATATCTGCGGGAAGAAATGCTAAGAGCTACTTGAATCCCACCTATAAACTCCCGAAACTTTCTGGTTATGCAATCTGGTGTTGGGGATACAGGGGACACAAAATATATCACCCAAACTAGCAATCCCTAGATCCAGCTGTATCCATCCGTCAACACATAACCAAGAAACCTTCGGAAATCGTGTACCTCAACCTTCGAAAAGCATCCGTTATACGAGTTATGGCAATACTCCCGAACTCCCGCCCCAGTACTGGGTGGCGTCGAGGTGATCTCACCAACAACTGCATAAAAGAGATTTTCGATGTCGGCGAAACTCAGGTATTCCAGAACTGCAACGATAAAATTGTGACGACAACACCTCGGAGCTCAACTCCCCGGGACACTGCCACAACCCCTAAATGTCAGGAGGCACCAAGAACAATGTTCTCGTCACAAAACCATCGGAACGATTCCAAGATACCCGCGTGATCCTAAATTTTTTTAGTGAAATTTGAGGAGAGAAGAGTCAAAACTTCTACGTCAGGAGGCCTCACCAGAGCGACGAAGGGACTGAGGAGTAAAAAGAATCCTACTCTCCGATATATATAATCCTAAGACTCAAAACATTTTTGTTCTAGACTCAACAACGCCAGCGATTCGATCAAGCAGGGGGCTCCTAAGTCGGGGATGGCTCTGATTACCAACTTGTAACGCCCACGATGCGGCTATATCTCCCACGTGTCGAGGCACGACTTAGAGGCATAACCGCATTGTGGTATTGTCGCAAGAAGGGTCATCTTCACACAATCCCATGTAATGAACAAGAATGGGATAACGAGAGTTGGCTTACAATCGCCACTTCACACAATACATAAATTAATTCATACATCATCCAAAATCCACACATAGACCGACTACGGTCAAATCCAAATGAGAATAAGATAACCCCAAATGCTAAATCCCCGATCGTCCCAACTGGGCTCCACTACTGATCATCAGGAAAAGAAACATAGTAATGACCACGTTCCTCGTCGAACTCCCACTTGAGCTCGGTTGCGTCATCTGCACTGGCATCGTCGGCACCTGCAACTGTTTTGGTAGAATCTGTGAGTCACGAGGACTCAGCAATCTCACACCCGCGAGATCAAGACTATTTAAGCTTATAGGAAAGGATGGTGTAATGAGGTGGAGCTGCAGCAAGCACTAAGCATATGGTGGCTAACATACGCAAATGAGAGCGAGAAGAGAAGCAACGCAACGGTCGCGAAGCTAGAAATGATCAAGAAGTGATCCTGAAACTACTTACGTTCATTCATAACTCAAAACCGTGTTCACTTCCCGGACTCCGCCGACAAGAGACCATCACGGCTACACACACGGTTGATGTATTTTAATTAAGTCAAGTGACAAGTTCTCTACAACCGGACATTAACAAATTCCCATCTGCCTCATAACCGCGGGCACGGCTTTCGAAAGATAATACCCTGCAGGGGTGTCCCAACTTAGCCCATTATAAGCTCTCACGGTCAACGAAGGATAAACCTTCTCCCGGGAAGACCCGATCAGTCTCGGAATCCCGGTTTACAAGACATTTCGACAATGGTAAAACAAGACCAGCAAGACCACCCGACTGTGCCGACAAATCCCGATAGGAGCTGCACATATCTCGTTCTCAGGGCACACCGGATAAGCGAAGCGTACAGGTACCAACGTAACCCAAGTTACCAAGGGACGGTCCCGCACGGTGCTCTAGTTTGGACCAACACTCGGAGGAGCACTGGCCCGGGGGGTAAAATAAAGACGACCCTCGGGCTCGCGAAAACCCAAGGGAAAAAGGCTTAGGTAGGCAAATATAAAACCAAGGTTGGGCCTTGCTGGAGGAGTTTTATTCAAGGCGAACTGTCAAGGGGGTCTGTCGTGGAATTGTCACGGCAGATGTCCTTAGCGTGAGGACTTAGTCGTGAGGCCGGCGCATCTATGTAGTAGCTTGAGAGGGGTTGATTGGGATGAGAGACGCAGGGCGGATCAACACACAAGACAAGGGTTTAGATAGCTTCAGGCCCCAGGAAACATCATCCGGTAACAACCCTACGTGCTGTTTGAGGCTAGGTCTCATTATGATCACGGGAGAGTCGCCGGCTCCGGCTCTCGGTGTTTAGCCCTAGAGATTATTTCTTGTTGCTTGTCCCTCTTTGGGGTGCCCTGCCCCTCCTTATATAAGTTAGAGGGGCGGGTTACATGTGGAGTCCTAGTAGGACTAGGACTAGTCTATCTTCTCTTACAAGTTAATTACAAGTCCGGGTCTTGCTTCCTTGTAAAGGAAATATTCGTCATCCCTTTCTTCTTAAGCCGGCCCATCATAAACGTGAGCCGGCCTTCTGGGCCTTGGGCCTTGTCTTCTATCTGACCCGCCGTCGGGGCCATCCATGAGTCGTCTGGTTCATGAGCTGTCTGACCAATGAGCCGCCAGACCCATGAGTCGCTAGTCCTCCGCCGGGTCATCAGCGAAATGCCAAGTCCGGCCGGGGCATACTTCTGGCCGGGTCATACCACGGGGTATATCCCCGACATTAGCCCCCAGTTTACTTTGGATTTATCCATGTTAAACTGATCCTGCAACATAAACACCAGAACAAATTTGACAGGTTGTGCTCTGGGTTAAATATTCTTGTAAACCGGCACCTGATCATCCTTGAGTCCTTGACATTTTCTCCTGGAATATCCGGGTCAATAGGCCAGCTTCATAACCCATTTGCTGATATTGGCTCTTGTAAATAAAGAATCCATTTGAATTGGCCTTCAATGCTCTGACTTGACAAAAATATTAGTCTCTGAAATATTCAACTGATATCCAGCCGGCTTGAAGATGTAAAACTTGCCGGTTTATGATTACCACCATTGTCGGGTTATAAAAGCTGATAATTCCGGGTCATGATTGTTGCCAACACCGGTTCATGATTATTGATGATGCCGGGTTGTAGACACAGGGTCATAATGATTGGTGACGCCGGGTCAATCTGGTTTGCTCAAAACAAAGAATTTGAAAATATTTCTTCGATAATAATATAATACCTGTAGCCCCCAAGTCTTGAGTAAAACAAAGTGATGGCTTAAGACTTGCTTCAATATAAATGCTGCCACTTTGAAGAAATCCATATTGTTCATCTCAGTCACTAGTAACAACTGAATACTCCATATTATGTAGCCCCCAAGTGCCGGGTTGTCATGCTTGCAGCAACCTGGGACTTGTAATTGCCTTATGCTCATATAAACTTCAACCAGCGGAGCCCCCAAGGGCCGGGTCATTATGCAATAATGAGCAGGGACTTTGTAAATATGATGATGTAAATTTGAGCAGTAACGTGTAGCCCCCAAGGGCCGGGTCAGTAAGATATTACCGAGCTGGGACTTTGTATATGATTCATCGATAATAACAGTATATGATGTAATCTCCACCATGGGGCTTGAACCCACGTCCACAAGGTTAAGAGCTTTGTACTCTACCAACTGAATAGTGGATCTTTCAATATAATGGATTAAGGCTTGTGTACCTTGAATTTTCGACAGGAGCAATTGGTAGCCCTAAGGGCCGGCTCATTTAGAATGTGATGAGTCGGGTCATCAATAAGTTGAGCAAAAAATGACTTTGTATTAGCCACCAAGTGCCATGGTGCATGCTGGCAGTGACATGGGACTTTGCATATTTGATGTAATATCAATTTGAATAATGTAGCCCCCAAGTGCCGGGTTGTAAGCCTGCAGCGACTCGGGACTATTCCTTTCATTGTAGAATAAATCATATCAATTGATAAAATAATAGCCATTGCGCCAAAGCGACTTTGAATACCTCATCTGTTGATAAGTAAACCCGGAGTTTAAATACCCGGCGGCTCTTGGCCGATGGCAATTTAATACGCCTCCATTGTAAACCGGAATTTTTATAACCCGGCTGCTTATAGCCTTTGAGAAAATCAAGAATTGATAACCCTTCTGAGACACCAATTTCAATCTTTGATGATGGGCTTGAACTTAATCATTTATGTAAGTCATAGCTCTGTAAATCCTGCACAGAGATTAAACAACATATGCCCTGGCGACTTAACGTCAAAAGCCAGGACGGGTAACCACCCAAATGTAGTCTTATCCTGCACACAAGTAGATCACAAAATCCCTTGGCGGTTTACCGCAGGGCGGGTCATAATATCTTACATATAACCACTGTGATATTGAATTTGTACTGCCGGTTTATATGACCTGTGCAGTAAGGGTGATAACCCAATCCTATTCGGATTCGACAGATTGCACACAAACATTGAATTTGCCGGTTCTGCCGAAGATCATCTCACGCCGAGTTACCCTGCATGCTTTCCATACTGGTGCTTTCTCATCTAACATATCGCGAGCTTCTCGATCCGTGTGTGAGATCCCTCCAAGAACTCAACACCACCGTGTGCAGGCCCCACGGTGGGTGCCAACTGTCGTGGAATTGTCACGGCAGATGTCCTTAGCATGAGGACTAGTCGTGAGGCCAGCGCATCTATGTAGTAGCTTGAGAGGGGTTGATTGGGATGAGAGACGCAGGGCGGATCAACACACAAGATAAGGGTTTAGACAGCTTCGGGCCCCGGGAAACATCATCCGGTAACAACCCTACGTGCTGTTTGAGGCTAAGTCTCATTATGATCACGAGAGAGTCGCCGGCTCCGGTTCAAGGTGTTTAGCCCTAGAGATTATTTCTTGTTGCCTGTCCCTCTTTGGGGTGCCCTGCCCCTCCTTATATAAGTTAGAGGGGCGGGTTACATGTGGAGTCCTAGTAGGACTAGTCTATCTTCTCTTACAAGTTAATTACAAGTCCGGGTCTTGCTTACTCGTAAAGGAAATATTCATCATCCCGTTCTTCTTAAGCCGGCCCATCATAAACGTGAGCCGGCCTTCTGGGCCTTGGGCCTTGTCTTCTATCTGACCCGCCGTCGGGGCCATCCATGAGTCGTCTGGTTCATGAGCTGTCTGACCAATGAGCCGCCAGACCCATGAGTCGCTAGTCCTCCGCCGGGTCATCAGCGAAATGCCAAGTCCGGCCGGGTCATACTTCTGGCCGGGTCATACCACGGGGTATATCCCCGACAGGGTCCCACAAATCACCCAACCGCGTAAGGAACGCAAACTCAAGGAACATAATACCAGTATGACGGAAACTAGGGCGGCAAGAGTGGAACAAAACACCAGGCATAAGGCCGAGCCTTCCACCCTTTACCAAATATATAGATGCATTAATTAAATAAGAGATATTGTGATATTCCAAAATATCCATGTTCCAACATGGAACCAACTTCAACTTCACCTGCAACTAGCAACGCTATAAGAAGGGCTGAGCAAAAGCGGTAACTTAGCCAAACAACGGTTTGCTAGGAAAAGATGGTTAGAGGCTTGACATGGCAATATGGGAGGCATGATATAGCAAGTGGTAGGTAGCGCAGCATAGCAATAGAACGAACAACTAGCAAAGCAAAGATAGAAGTGATTTCGAGGGTATGGTCATCTTGCCTGCAAGGTTCTCAGAGTTGTCGAAAGCTTGATCCTCGTAAGCGTACTCAACAGGTTCCTCGTTCACGAACTCGTCTCACGGCTCTACCCACAGCAAGAACACAAGCAATGGAACCACAATCAAACACGGGAAATGCACAAGCAACATGATGCAAAACATGCATGATATGCGAGATATGATATGCGATGCATATGCGTGCTCCGGAAGAAAAAGGATGAACAAGGCAGTAACTTGGCAAACCAAGTATGCCACTGGAAAGATGAGATGATTTCGGTCGAAATCGATATAAAGATCACCGGAAACGGATGCACGGTTTGCAAATGACAAGCAAAACAAGAATGACACGATTCTGCGATTAACAGCATGATAGCACTTAGAATACATCAAGTTACTATGCTACAGCACCTCAACATGGCAACAAAGCATATGAAAGGGATCTACAGGAGATGCTTGACAAAATATGAACACTGAGCTACGGCTAGATCACAACATAACAGGTTCAAACAAGCATGACAAAAGTGCAAAAGATATCAGCTTCACAGACTTGGTGAAATTACTGGACATGGCAGAAACAGCATCAGGTAACAATGTTCAGAGCAAGCAAAACACATGCTACATGACCTTATCATAGCAAAACAAGACATGGAATGAAACTAATAAATGCATAGAACACAAGTCCCTTACTGACCATGAGCCAAAAAGGATCAGAAGATATGGTTTCACCCATGTAAACATAGCAAGTTTCGTTAACAGGTTTCAGACTTAGCAGAAAACAGAGCATGGCAGTAACAGAAATTATGAGGGCATCTTGGTGAGCTTGATTCACTCATCACAAAGCACTGCATGACAAAACAAGCATACCTAAAGCAAGATGGCATGTTTATAAAGCTAACCATGGCAAGAGAAAGTTCATAGCATGTATGGATCAACTACGACAACCTTGGCAAAATTGAATATCATGTTAACAATCTGCCAGGAATATTTTATAGCAAAAGTAGAGCAAGATTAAGGCATGCTATGGCACTCCATAATTGCAAAAACGGGCATGGATGGATAGAACACAACTATATCTACAAAACATCCTTACTGAACATACTCAAAATAAGCATGGATCTCTCTGTAGGCACATGGATACATGGCAACAAAATAACAGCAGTCACAGACTTGGCAAAATCCTGTCCCTGAAAACAGAAACATCACGAATCCTAGTTTGCATGCTTGTGCTAGTCACCACATAGATCACAAAAATACATGGCATACATCTCTATAAAGATGGCATGGCATAGATCAAAACACCTGTAGAGCTCATGCCCATAAGATGCACACATCAATTGCAACAAAAATAACAAAACACCAAGTTCTGTTTAGTAACAGAAGTAAACATCATATAGCACTCTTGCATCAGAGATTTGGGCATCAAGATGAACTCAAACGAGCAATGCGCAATGGAACAAAACGAAGAGCATCTCGAGGCAAACATTCCTATATATTACACGCACAAATTGGAGCAGTTTGTAAGGAGTTATGATGCAATGAACATGGCTCCAGAATATGAAAACTTCGGGACTTGGAGGAATTTCGAGAGGGGGGAAAGTCAACCTTCGTCTAGATCGGGATCCGCACGGAAGCCGAGGCGGGCGGCTCGCCGGAGCTCATGCCGGAGAGGGGAGAGGAGGCGCCGGCAGGCGAGGATGGCGGCCAAGGGCGCGGGCGAGCGCGGTGCCGGCGGGAGGGACGCGTGAGCGGGCCCGCGGTCGGGGTGGCGGCGGCGGTCGGCGACGGCGGCCTCGGGGCGCGGGTTTCGGCGGCGCGGGGCGCGGGGGCTGGCTCGGGCGGCTCGGGCCAGGAGGGCTCGGCCTGGGCCCCGGCGGGCTGGCGGCGTACGGGCGGCGCGGAGGCCACGTGTCGCCCCTGGATTCGTCGGGTGGCGGCGCGGACACGTCCTTCGGCGGCGGGGAAGGTGTCCGGCGGCGGAGAGGGGAAATTGCTAGGGTTTCATCCGGGATTTTGGACGGGAAGGGTATATTTATAGGTAGAGGGAGCTAGGAGACTCCAAATGGAGTGCGGTTTTCGCCCACACGATCGTGATCGAACGACCGAGAGCATGGAGGGGACTTAGATGGGTTATTGGGCTGTTTGGAGGGGGATTTTGCTGCAACACACAAAAGGACTTTGCGGTTACCCGGTTAACCGTTGGAGCATCAAACGACCTCCAAATGGAACGAAACTTGACAGGTGGTCTACCGGTGGTATACCAAGGCCACTTGACAAACCTCGGTCCATTCCGAGAACGTTTAACACCCGCTCACGAAAAGAAACAAGAGGGGTACGCCGGTGCATGTGGGAGTGCCGGATTGCAAAATGAACAACGGGGAAAATGCTCGGATGCGTGAGACAAGCACGTATGCAAATGAGATGCACGTGATGACATGATATGGGATGCATGACATGAACAAAATGCAAAATGAAAGACAAAACCCAACCACGAAGGGAATATCATAACACATAGCCGAAAATGGCAAGAGTTGGAGTTACAAATATGGAAAGTTACATCCGGGGTGTTACAGGCATCCCCAAGCTTGAACTCTTGCCTCTCTTTATTCTTCTCATATTGATAGCTCCTCGATCTTCGAACACTTCATCCACACAGAACTTTAACAAAAACTTTGTGAGATCCGTTAGTATACAAAGCAAATCACTACTATAAGTACTGTTGCAAACCAATTCATATTTTGTTTTTGCATTATATCTACTGTAATATAACTTTTCCATGGCTTAATCCACTGATAGAAATCGATAGTTTCATCAAAACAAGCAAGCAATGCATCAAAAACAGAATCTGTCTAAAACAGGACAGTCTGAAGTAATCTGGAAGTTTAATAAACTTCTGTAGCTCCTAAAATTATGAAATAAATTTTACAATTTGAAAAATTTGTACAGAAGTAATGTGCAAAAAGTTTCAGACCCATTTGACCTTCCAGTAAAAAATGTAAATTCATGCACTACAACCAAAGTTTCTGTTTTTGTTCTGCACATAGTAAACAAGCAATCTAATCATCCTAAAACCAAAGCTTGGCACATTATTTTTATAATACAATGGATATATACAAGGGGATAATTATTTACAGGGAAACTTCCATGAAAAATTCTACATTGTTTCCGTGAGCATGAACACAAGTGCTCAAGGTCGACCCTCACTTCTTCAATGCATAACTTTCCAATCACTTCACTTTTTGAAAAACTTTTTAGGCATGAAAGGCAAGTAATTTTTTTTTGTATTTTCATTCTTTGAAATTTTTTTGTATGTTTCACCCACAACTAAACAGAAACAAAAAGTAAAAACAAAATCTACTTAGTGAAGAAAGCAAACAAGCACACACGAGAATATCAACCCCACGCTATTGCTCCCCGGCAACGGTGCCAGAAAAGAGCTTGATAATCCCCAAGTGCAAGGAATCATCGTAGCAATTTCCAAAGGTGGAAGTGATAAGTATGGAGTGTCGAACCCACAAGGAGCTAAAGGTAAGATCAATATTCTCTCAAGCCCTATCTGCCACTGATACGACTCTACGTACACCGAACGTTTGCTTCCAACTAGCAACGAGAAATAAAACTATGTTGTGGGTACGAAGAGGATAACTTTGTATGATATCGGAGAGATAAAATATAAAAGTGGGTGTTGTTATCATAAAGTTATAATATATTACTAAGTATTATAAATAGCGAGTGTGGAATAATGGTGGATCGGTGTGCGGAATTGTCCTAGGCAATTGTTAACAAGACCGGTAGTCGTCATTGCAATTTCATATGAGGGAGAGGCATAAGCTAACATACTTTCTCTACTTGGATCATATGCACTTATGATTGGAACTCTAGCAAGCATCCGCAACTACTAAAGATCATTAAGGTAAAACCCAACCATAGCATTAACATATCAATTCCCCTTTATCCCATACGCAACAACCCCCTTACTCGGGTTTATGCTTCTGTCACTCAAGCAACCCACTATAAGCGAATCATGAACGTATTACAACACCCTATAGCGGGAATCCCTCACGCTTGCGCGACACGGAGGGCACCATAGGACAACACCAAAATAAAACATACAACTCGTACCAATCTAGATCATCAATCAACCCAAAGACAAAAGATATCTATTCAAAACATCATAGGATGGCAACACATCATTGGATCATAATATGTGGCATAAAGCACCATGTTCAAGTAGGGATTACAGCGGGGTGCAGGAGAGTGGACCGCGTAAAAGAGATGAGGATGGTGATGATGATGGTGATGTTGATGAAGACGATCATTGCGGCGATGATTCCCCTCCCGATGTCACTCCGGCGTCACCGAGAGAGAGGATGAGAGGTTCTCCCCCTTGTGCTTCCTCCTCCATGGCCTCCCCCCTAGATGGGGAAAGGTTCTCCCTCTGATCCTTGGCCTTCATGGCGACGATGGCCTCTCCGGGATACTCCTCCATGGCCACCGGTGATGATGGCCCCCTCCGGCAGGGTGCCGGAGAGGGCCTAGATTGATTTCTCGTGGCTACAGAGGCTTGCGGTGGCGGAACTCCCGATCTAGGTTAATTTTCCGAGGTTTCTATATTTATAGGAATTTTTGGCGTCGGTCTCACGTCAAGGAGGTGCCCGAGCTGTCCACGAGGGTAGCTCGGGACTCTTCTGGCCCAACTCCGATGCTCCGTGGTCTTCTTTTGGTCCATCAAAAATTGGCACGTCAATTGGACTCCGTTTGGTATTCCTTTTCTGCGATACTCAAAAACAAGGAGAAAACATAAACTGGCACTGGGCTCTATGTTAATAGGTTAGTCCCAAAAATCATATAAAATAGCATGTAAATGCATATAAAACATCTACGATGGATAATATAATAGTATGAATACTTCATAAATTATAGACACGTTGGAGACGTATCAAAGTGTTCTCCCTGAGTATGCACTGTTGCGACAGTTCTTCGTGCTAAGACACCACGTGATGATCGGGTGTGATAAGCTCTAGGTTCACATACAATGGGTGCAAGCCAGTTTTGCACATGCAGAATACTCGGGTTAAACTTGACGAGCCTAGCATATGCAGATATGGCCTCGGAACACTAGAGATCGAAAGATCAAACGTGAATCATATAGTAGATATGATCAACATAGTGATGTTCACCATTGAAAACTACTCCATCTCACCTGATGACCGGACATGGTTTAGTTGATATGGATCACGTGATCATTTAGATGACTCGAGGGGTGTCTATCTAAGTGGGAGTTCTTAAGTAATATGATTAATTGAACTTAAATTTATCATGAACTTAGTCCTGATAGTATTTGCATATCTATGTTGTAGATCAATAGCTCGCAAATAGCTTCCCTGTTTTATTTATGATATGTTCCTAGAGAAAACTAAGTTGAAAGATGATAGTAGCAATGATGCGGACTTGGTCCGTGATCTGAGGATTATCCTCATTGCTGTACAGAATAATTATGTCCTTGATGCACCGCGAGATGACAAACCTATTGCAGGAGCAGATACAGACGTTATGAACGTTTGACAAAGCTCGGTATGATGATTACTTGACAGTTTAGTGCACCATGCTTTACGGCTTAGAACTGGGACTTCAAAAATGTTTTGAACGCCATGGAGCATATAAGATGTTCCAAGAGTTGAAATTGTTATTTCATACTCATGCCCGTGTCGAGAGGTATGAGACCTCTGTCAGTACTTTGCCTACAAAATGGAGGAGAATGGCTCAACCAATGAGCATGTGCTCAGATTGTCTGGGTACTACAATTGCTTGAATCAAGTGGGAGTTAATCTTCCAGATAAGATAGTAATTAACAAAGTTCTTTAGTCACTATCACCAAGTTACTAGAACTTCGTGATGAACTATAATATGCAGGGGATGACGAAAGTAATTCCTGAGCTCTTCGCGATGTTGAAATTGGCGAATGTAGAAATCAAGAAAGAGCATCAAGTGTTGATGGTTTACAAGACCACTAGTTTCAATAAAAAGGGCAAAAGAATAGAAAGGGAACTTCAATAAGAATGAAAAACAAGTTGTCACTCCCGTGAAGAAACCCAAAGCTAGACTCAAGCCTGAAACTGAGTGCTTCTACTGCAAAGGAAATGGTCACTGGAAGTGGAACTGCCCCTAGATACTTGGCGGATAAGAAGGATGACAAAATAAACAAAGGTATATTTGATATACATGTTATTGATGTGTACTTTACTAGTGTTTATAGCAACCCCTCGGTATTTGATACTAGTTCAGTTGCTAAGAGTAGTAACTCGAAACGGGAGTTGCAAAATAAACAGAGACTAGTTAAGGGCGAGGTGACGATGTGTGTTGGAAATGATTCCAAGGTTGATAAGATCACCATCGCACACTCCTTTTACCTTCGGGATTAGTGTTGAACCTAAAATAAATGTTATTTGGTGTTTGCGTTAAGCATGAATATGATTGGATCATGTTTATTGCAATACGGTTATTCATTTAAGTCAAAGAATAACTGTTGTTCTATTTACATGAATAAAACCTTTTATGGTCATACACTCAATGTAAATGGTTTATTGAATCTCGAACGTAGTGATACACATATTCATAAATATTGAAGCCAAAAGATGCAAAGTTAATAATGATAGTGCAACTTATTTGTGGCACTGCCGTTTAGGTCATATTGGTGTTAAGTGCATGAAGAAACTCCATGCCGTTGGACTTTTGGAATCACTTGATTATGAATCATTTGATGCTTGCGAACCATGCCTCATGAGCAAGATGACTAAGACTCCATTCTCCGAAACAATGGAGCGAGCCACTGACTTATTGGAAATAATACATACCGATGTATGCGGTCCAATGATTGTTGAGGCTCACGGCGGGTATCATTGTTTTCTGACCTTCATAGATAATTTGAGCAGATATGTGTATATCTACTTGATGAAACACAAGTCTGAAACACTTGAAAAGTTCAAAGATTTTCAGAGTGAAGTAGAGAATCATCGTAACAAGAAAATAAAGTTTCTACGATCTGATTGTAGAGGCAAATATTTGAGTTACGAGTTTGGCCTTCAATTAAAACAATGTGGAATAGTTTCACAAACTCATGCCACCTGGAATACCAGAGCATAATGGCGTGTCCGAATGTTATAACTGTAATTTATTGGATATAGTGCAATCTATGATGTCTCTAACTGATTTACCACTATCGTTTTTGGGTTATGCATTAGAGACATCTGCATTCACGTTAAATAGGGCACCATCTAAATCTATTGAGATGACACCTTATGAACTGTGGTTTGGCAAGAAACCCAAGTTGTCGTTTCTTAAAGTTTGAGGTTGCGATGCTTATGTGAAAAAGCTTCAACCTGATAAGCTTGAACCCAAATCGGAAAAATGTGTCTTCATAGGATACCCAAAAGAGACTGTTGGGTACACCTTCTATCACAGATCCGAAGGCAACTTCTTCGTTGCTAAGAATGGATCCTTTCTGGTGAAGGAGTTTCTCTCAAAAGAAGTGAGTGGGAGGAAGGTAGAACTTGATGAGTTAATTGTACCTTCTCCCGAATTGGAAAGTATTTCTTCACTGAAATCAGTTCAAGTGATGCTTACACCAATTAGTGAGGAAGTTAATGATGATGATCATGAAGCTTCTGATCAAGTTACTACCGAACCTCGTAGGTCAACCAGAGTACGTTCCGCACCAGAGTGGTACGGTAATCCTATTCTGGAGTTCATGTTACTTGACCATGACGAACCTACAAACTATGAGGAAGCAATGATGAGCCCAAATTCCGTGAAATGGCTTGAGGCCATGAAATCTTAGATGGGATCCATGTATGAGAACAAAGTGTGGACTTTGGTTGACTTGCCCGATGATCGGCAAGCCATAGAAAATAAATGGATTTTCAAGAGGAAGACGGACCCTGATAGTAGTGTTACTATCTACAAAGCTAGACTTGTCGAAAAAGGTTTTTGACAAAGTTCAAGGTGTTGATTACGATGAGATTTTCTCACTCGTAGCGATGCTTAAGTCTGTCCGAATCATGTTAGCAAATTGCCACATTTTATGAAATCTGGCAAACGGATGTCAAAACTACATTCCTTAATGGATTTCTTAAAGAAGAGTTGTATATGATGCAACCAGAAGGTTTTGTCGATCCTAAAGGTGCTAACAAAATGTGCAAGCTCTAGCGATCCATCCATGGACTGGTGCAAAGCATCTCAGAGTTGGAATATACGCTTTGATGAGTTGATCAAAGCATATAGTTTTATACAGACTTGCGATGAAGCCTGTATTTTTACAAGAAAGTGAGTGAGAGCACTATAACCTTTCTGATAAGTATACGCGAATGACACATTGTTGATCGGAAATGATGTAGAATTTTCTGGAAAGCATAAAAGGAGTGTTTGAAAGGAGTTTTTCAAAGAAAGACCTCGATGAAGCTTCTTACATATTGAGCATCAAGATCTATAGAGATAGATCAAGACGCTTGATAAGTTTTTTCAATGAGTACATACCTTGACAAATTTTTGCAGTAGTTCAAAATGGAACAGTCAAAGAAGGAGTTCTTGCCTGTATTGCAAGATGTGAAATTGAGTAAGACTCAAAGCCCGACCACGACAGAAGATAGAAAGAGAATGAGAGTCATTCCCTATGCCTCAGCCATAGGTTCTATAAAGTATGACATGCTGTGTACCAGATCTATTGTATACCCTACACTGAGTTTGGCAAGGGAGTACAATAGTGATCTAGGAGTAGATAGACAACGGTCAAAATTATCCTTAGTGGAATAAGGATATGTTTCTCGAATATGGAGGTGACAAAAGGTTTGTCATAAAGGTTTACGTCGATGCAAGTTTTGACACTGATCCAGATGACTCTAAGTCTCAATCTGGATACATACTGAAAGTGGGAGAAATTAGCTAGAGTAGCTCCGTGCAGAGCATTGTTGACATAGAAATTTGCAACATACATATGGATCTGAATATGGCAGACCCGTTGACTAAACTTCTCTCACAAGCAAAACATGGTCACACCTTAGTACTCTTTGGGTGTTAATCACATGGCGATGTGAACTAAGATTACTGACTCTAGTAAACCCTTTGAGTGTTGGTCACATGGCGATTTGAATTATGGGTGTTAATCACATGGTGATGTGAACTATTGGTGTTAAATCACATGGCGATGTGAACTAGATTATTGACTCTTGTGCAAGTGGGAGACTGAAGGAAATATGCCCTAGAGGCAATAATAAAGTTATTATTTATTTCCTTATTTCATGATAAATGTTTATTATTCATGCTAGAATTGTATTAACCGGAAACTTAGTACATGTGTGAATACATAGACAAAACAAAGTGTCCCTAGTATGCCTCTACTTGACTAGCTCGTTTATCAAAGATGGTTATGCTTCCTAACCATAGACATGTGTTATCATTTGATGAATGGGATCACATCATTAGGAGAATGATGTGATGGACAAGACCCATTCGTTAGCTTAGCATTATGATCGTTACAGTTGCATTGCTACTGCTTTCTTCATGACTTATACATGTTCCTCAGACTATGAGATTATGCAACTCCCGGAAGAACACCTTGTGTGCTATCAAATGTCACAACGTAACTGGGTGATTATAAAGATGCTCTACAGGTGTGTCCGATGGTGATTCTTGAGTTGGCATAGATCGAGATTAGGATTTGTCACTCCGTGTATCGGAGAGGTATATCTGGGCCCTCTCAGTAATGCACATCACTATAAGCCTTGCAAGCATTGTGACTAATGAGTTAGTTGCGGGATGATGCATTACGGAACGAGTAAAGAGACTTGCTATTAACGAGATTGAACTATGTATGAGGATACCGACGATCGAATCTCGGGCAAGTAACATACCGATGACAAAGGGAACAACGTATGTTGTTATGCGGTTTGACCGATAAAGATCTCCATAGAATATGTAGGAGCCAATATGAGCATCCAGGTTCCGCTATTGGTTATTGACCGGAGATGTGTCTCGGTCATGTCTACATAGTTCTCGAACCCGTACGGTCCGCACGCTTAACGTTCGATGACGATTTGTATTATGAGTTATGTGATTTGATGACCAAAGTTCGTTCGGAGTCCCGGATGAGATCGGGGACATGACGAGGAGTCTCGAAATGGTCGAGAGGTAAAGAATGATATATTGGAAGGCTATGTTCGGACATCGGAAAGGTTCCGAGTGATTTGGGTATTTTTCGGAGTACCGGAGAGTTACGGGAATTCGCCAGGAGAAGTATTGGGCCTTATTGGGCCATACGGGAATAGAGGAGGCATGCCAAAGGGAAGGAGGTGCGTGCCCCCCATGAGTCCGAATTAGACTAGGGAAAGGGGGCGGCGCCCCCCTTGCCCTTTCCTACTCCCTCTCTCTTTCCCTCTTTCTTCTCTCCTACTCTGGAAAGGAAAAGGGGAATCCTACTAGGACGTGGGAGTCCTAGTAGGACTCCCCACACTTGGCGCGCCCCCTCTAGGGCCGGCCTCCTCCTCCTCCCTCCTTTATATACGTGGGCAGGAGACAACCCAAAGGCACAACAGACACTCTCTTAGCCGTGTGCGGTGCCCCCCTCCATAGTTACACAACTCGGTCATATTGTCGTAGTGCTTAGTTGAAGCCCTGCGCCGGTAACTTCATCATCATCGTCGCCACGCCATCGTGCTGATGGAACTCTCCCTCGGCCTCAACTGGATCAAGAGTACGAGGGACGTCATCAAGCTGAACGTGTGCTGAACATGGAGGTGCCGTACGGTCGGTGCTAGGATCGGTCGGATCGTGAAGATGTACGACTACATCAACTGCGTTGATAAAACGCTTCCGCTTTCGGTCTACGAGGGTATGTGGACACACTCTCCCGCTCGTTGCTATGCATCACCTAGATGGATCTTGCATGTGCGTAGGATTTTATTTGAAATTACTGCGTTCCCCAACAACGTCCTATACAAACAGTTTTTAGCCCCTTTCCGCATCAGAGTTTTAAACCGTCGTCTTGCATGTGTGTTTGATAGGGGGTCTTTCCCACACGGCCCATAAACCGCCGGTGATAGGTCCTCCGGTCACACACACGGAGCAAAAAGAGCTCGTGTGCTATCGGGCGAGCCATCGCAGACAATTATATAGGCCCAATCGTTTCTGTCCGTATGTTCATACCATACAGTGAATCCCAGACAATTTTTTCCTTCGTATGTACATCCCACACAATTTTTATGTGGAAATGTTTGTGCAAGGTGTCCTAACGCAACATTTGTCAGGCGAAAGTCGTGTGTGATTGTTCATTGATCCAACACGCCTACTTTCTAAAAACTGTGTGGGATGTTTAAGTTCATCGCCCACAGTGTTGTCTGAGAAATCGTCTGCAATAGAAAAACCCAATAAGCATGGTAATTAGACTATTATTGATTATCCATTTAGTAATCAAATAGACATTTCATATGAACCACACCATATATTTCATATCTGTATTATGACAACCATGATTTCATAATTGAATTACATCAGAGTACAACTGCTTAAGACCCTGTTACACCATATAGGCATATAGCTAGCTACGCCATTACACAACAACACCAAGTTTTACATGCATGTAAAACCTTTGGAAAGTAGCATCATATAAGGTAAATAGACAGATGAATCTCATCTGGAAATTTGCCGAAGTGGAAGACGAATATTGAGCCTTCCATGATGTTGAATGTCCTTGCAACTTTAGGCCAGTGGCTGTGGATAATCGCCCGTCCAACCTTTGTCCTCTTTAGGAAGACTTCAATATTGTACCGTGTGTGTTGAATGAATACCTTCCTCGCCTTTTGAGCATGCAAGTGGTTTGAGAGGTAATCATCGGTGAACTGCTTTGGAAAGGACTGAAAACAAAGATATGCATAAATATCTGTTTTAAATTTTGAAATGGTGCAAAGGAAAAAAAACAAGGTAAAAGAGTTAGTACCATCCTATAGTTGACTGATGTCTTCTTCATTGTGCAAACAAAGATCTTGCTGTTATTCGTCGCTAGTTTCTTTATACTAACAATCTTTGTGAGTTTCTTGACTTGACTGATATTCATGGACATCTCATTTCCCCATATGCAAAATGCGTCGAACAGTGGGTCTAACCTATGACAACATGACCTACATGTGCAAGACCAAAATTTTAAAAACCTAAATATTAGAATGGTTCCTACAAATTGCATAATAATGTGCTATTAGCCAAAGGATCATGTATGTGCAAACGTCGATGGTAAACCTCACTACCTCCCATTGTTTCCCTACAACACATATACAGTAGATATTGATTAGGTTAGGTGAGAGTTGGCATACTATCAGTAGAATATGTTAATGAAAAATAAAAAAATTGCAAATCCAATAGATTAATTTGAGCCGCATGGAAAAGCCAGTTAACCAAACCAATCACGCTAAACAACTTTAAAATATAGCAACTGTATATGTTTCTCATGTATTTAGTACAACCAAATTCGATTTAATTCTCACATGCATAACAATACAAAACTGTACCTGCAACAAATGAACATCACATTGCAGAATTGAACCAAACAGTTAACTGGACACCACAACAAATGAACCAAACAGTTAACTGAGCACCACGTTGTAGAATAGAACATATACTAGAAGGTCAAACAGTTAACCAAACCAAGCATGCTTAAGAACTGTTAGGAAATATACCAATTGTTGAACCAAACTCTTAACTAAACATCACATTTCAGAAGATTAGATTGCATATTAACATTACAAAGGACAATTCACCGAAAGGCACCGGCGGTGGCCTCGAGAAAACACCACAAACTGTCGTTTAACGCAGCCAACCGTGTGGCGGCATCCGCGCACGAGGCGTCGATGGTGGCCTCGACGGTGAGGTGCTCCTCCAAGATCTGGTGGTCGACACGCATGGCAGCCATGGCGACCTCTTTCGCGCGTGCGGCCACGATTTGCTTCTCCGCTACCAAATGCTCCTTGAGCTCCTGGCTATATTGCATGCAAAATAGCTACGGGGGGCTCTTATTGGGAGGATGGGGCAATGATTTGGGTGGAAGGTGTCGCGCCGATGGTCGGGGCATGTGAGATGGAGAAGGAGGAGGATGGGGTGGGGGTGTAAATTACCTGACTATATAAACGAGGCAACACGGCAGGAAGGAGCGTCGCCGGTGAGGAGGCGACGATGCAAGCAAACAGTGAAGGTTTTAACTTGGAAAGGAAGGAGAAAACAGTTGAAATGTGGCATTTGGTCGAGGGGAGTGGCTGGTGCTACTCTTGAGCTTGAGTTGATTTTTGTTTTTTTGGTTTATAGATCTGAAAATATATGATGGAAAATAGACCTGGGGGCCATAGGTTTCACTAGAGGCTTCTCTCTTGAAAGAAAACATACGGTGGGTAAACAAATTACTGTCGAGGAATTGATGGAAAATCACATAATTATAACGATATCTAAGGCAATGATCGTGAATATAGGCATCACGTCCATGACAAGTAGACCGACTAATGCCTGCATTTACTACTATTACTCCACACATCGACCGCTATCCAGCATGCATCTAGAGTATTAAGTTCATAAGAATGGAGTAACGCCTTAAGCTAGATGACATGATGTAGAGGGATAAACTCAAGCAATATGATGAAAACCCCATCTTTTTATCCTTGATGGCAACAATACAATACATGCCTCGCTACCCCTACTATGCCACTGGGTGAGGACACCGCAAGATTGAACCCAAAACTAAGCACCTCTCCCATTGCAAGAAAAACCAATCTAGTTGGCCAAACCAAACCGATAATTCGAAGAAAAATACAAAGATATTTAATCATGGATAAAAGAGTTCAGAGAAGACTCAAATAATATTCATAGATAATCTGATCATAAATCCACAATTCATCGGATCTCGACAAACACACCGCAAAAGAATATTACATCGGATAGAACTCCAAGAACATCGAGGAGAACATGGTATTGAAGATCAAAGAGAGAGAAGAAACCATCTAGCTACTAGCTATGGACCCGTAGGTCTGTGGTAAACTACTCACGCTTCATCGGAAGGGCAACAAGGTTGATGTATATGCCCTCCGTGATCGAATCCCCCTCCGGCAGATCACCAGAAAAGGCCCCAAGATGGGATCTCATAGGAACAGAGGCTTGCAGCGGCGGAAAAGTATTTTGGTGGACGCTTCTGGTGGTTTGGGAATATTTAGGAATTTATAGTGCAAAGATTAGGTTTAGAGGACCTCCGAGGGTCCCACAAGCTAGGGAGGTGCGCCCCCCTAGGGCGCGCCTTGAGGGCTTGTGGCCTCCTCGGGAATCTTCTGACCCCCTCTCCAAGTCCTCTGGATGTCTTCTGGTCCAAGAAAAATCATCGCGAGAATTTTATTCCGTTTGGACTCCGTTTAGTATTCCTTTTTTGCAAAACTCAAAAACAAGGAAAAAACAGAAACTGGCATTGGGCTCTAGGTTAATAGGTTAATTCCAAAAATAATATAAAATAGCATATTAATGCATATAAAACATCCAAAATAGATAATATAATAGCATGGAACAATCAAAAATTATGGATACGTTGGAGACGTATCAAGCATCCTCAAGCTTAATTCCTGCCCGTCCACGAGTAGGTAGATGATAAAAATAGAGTTTTTGATGTGGAATGCTACCTAACATATTTATCCATGTAATCTTCTTTATTGTGGCATGAATATTCAGATCCATAAGATTCAAAACAAAAGTTTAATATTGACATAAGAACAATAATACTTCAAGCATACTAATAGCGCAATCATGTCTTCTCAAAATAACATGGCAAAAGAAAGTTATCCCTGCAAAATCATATAGTCTGGCTATGCTCCATCTTCATCACACAAAGTATTTTATCATGCACAACCGCGATGACAAGCCAAGCAATTGTTTCATACTTTTGATGTTCTCAAAAAATTTCAACTTTCACGCAATACATGAGCGTGAGCCATGGATATAGCGCTATAGGTGGAAGAGAATATGGTGGTTGTGGAGAAGAAAAAAAGAAGGAGAAAGTCTCACATCAACTAGGCGTATTAACGGGCTATGGAGATGCCCATCAATAGATATCAATGTGAGTGAGTAGGGATTGCCATGCAACAGATGCAATAGAGCTATAAGTGTATGAAAGCTCAAAAAGAAACTAAGTGGATGTGCATCCAACTCGCTTGCTCATGAAGACCTAGGGTAATTTGAGGAAGCCCATCACTGGAATATACAAGCCTAGTTCTATAATGAAAAATTCCCACTAGTATATGAAAGTGAAAACATAGGGGACTCTCTATCATGAAGATCATGGTGCTACTTTGAAGCACAAGTGTGGAAAAAGGATAGTAACATTGTCCCTTCTCTCTTTTCTCTCGTTTTTTGTTTGGGATCTTTGGCCTCTTTTATTTTTATAAAGTCTGGAGACTCATCCCAACTTGTGAGGGAATCATAGCTTCCATCATCCTTTCCTCACTTGGGACAATGCTCTAATAATGATGATCATCACACATTTATTTACTTACAACTCGATACTCGAACAAAGATATGACGGAACAGTGGAAGTTGCATGGAAATATATCTCGGAATGGCTATGGAAATGCCATAATAGGTAGGTATGGTGGCTGTTTTGAGGAAGGTATATGGTGAGTTTAATGCACCGGCGAAAGTTGTGCGGTACTAGAGAGGCTAGCGATGGTGGAAGGGTGAGAGTGTGTATAATCCATGGACTCAACATTAGTCATAAAGAACTCACATACTTACTTCAAAAATTTATTATCCATAAAAAAAGAGTACACGCATGCTCCTAGGGGATAGATTGGTAGTAAAAGACCATCGCTCGTCCCCGACCACCACTCATAAGGAAAACAATCAAAGAATAAATCATGCTCCGACTTCATCAGATAACAGTTCACCATACGTGCCTGATACGAGAACCAGACTTCAACAGAAGTATTTATACCAATCCACAATTACTCACTAGCATGACTTTAATATCACCATCCTTATATCTCAAAACAATATGCAAGGAATCAAACTTCTCATAGTATTCAATGCTCTTTATGTGAAAGTTTTTATTATATCCCTCTTGGATGCCCATCATATTAGGACTACATTCATAACCTAAGAAAATTACCATGCTGTTTAAAGACTCTCAAAATAATATAAGTGAACCATGAGAGTTCAACAATTTCTAGAAAATAAAGCCACTGCCGTGCTCTAAAAAGATATAAGTGAAGCACTAGAGCAAACTGCCTAGCTCAAAAGATATAAGTGAAGCACATAGAGTATTCTAATAAATTCATGATTAAAGTGTGTCCCTCTCAAAAGGTGTATAAAACAAGGATGATTGTGGCAAACTAAAAAGCAAAGACTCATATCATACAAGATGCTCCAAGCAAAACACATATCATGTGGTGAATAAAAATATAGCCTCAAGTAAATTTACCGATGGATTTAAGACGAAAGAGGGGATGCCATCCGGGGCATCCCCAAGCTTAGATGCTTGGTTGTCCATTAATATTACCTTGGGGTGCCTTGGGCATCCCCAATCTTAGGCTCTTGCCACTCATTATTCCATAGTCCATCAAACTTTTACCCAAAACTTGAAAACTTCACAACACAAAACTCAACAGAAAACTCGTAAGCTCCGTTAGTATAATAAAATAAATCACCACTTAGGTACTGTTGTGAATTCATTCATATTTTATATTGGTGTAATATATACTGTATTTCAACTTCTCCATGGTTCATACCCCCCGATATTACCCATAGATTCATCAAAAATAAGCAAACAACACATAGAAAACAGAATCTGTCAAAAACAGAAAAGTCTGTGGCAATCTGGAAACTTCGTATACTTCTGTAAATTCACAAATTCTGAGTAAATAGGACAATATGGGAAATTTGTATATAAATCTTGTGTAAAAAATTTAGATCAAAAGCACGTTTCTGTGATTTTCTAAAATTCTGGCAATGAGCGCAAAAGTTTCCGTTTTTCAGCAAGATCAAATCAACTATCACCGTAGACCATCCCAAAGGTCTTACTTGGCTCAAACACTAATTAAAACACACACAAAAATTACTACAGAATTATAATGTGTATTTATTGAAAAACAGAACCAAAAACATAAAACATAAAATAAAATTGGGTCGCCTCCCAATAAGCGCTATTGTTTAACTCCCCTAGCTAGGCATAAAACATAGATCTTGGTATTGTCATCTTCAGTATTATTTTCCATAGATATGTTCTTGTCAGGGGGTTTTGCAAAGATAACTTGAAACACATTATCCATAGAAATTTTGGCGTTATGAAGTTTCCCATCTACGTATCCCCTTTGATTCCCGGCTACAATCCAAGAATATTGTTGATTAACATCATTGAAAACTTGTTGGATCACATCTAAAATGGGGATTTTATTTTTAAGGTTCTCATCAAAATTTTGATGATTTCCAAGCAAATGTCTCAATGTATAATAACTATTGTAATGGATCTCATCTATCACCGGTTTTCATGGCTCATACCATAAAATTCAAAAATTTCCCTAGCTTCCCGTACTATGTGATCAAATTCATTTATAAGAACATGGGTAGCTATCTTTTTATCTTTACGATCCTTTATAACGGGAAGCTCATAAAACAATCTTTGCAAGGTTGGATGGGTACGAATAAATCTATTTTCAAATTTCAGAACTAGTGCTGAAATACCCTCCGCATAGGTTTTAGTTCTTTTAAGTATAGGAGCATCATCAAAAGGCAAATTGCCGACACAATTGAAAAATTCTTGGATATGTCCTTTTCCCATAACATTCCCTTGCCCCAAAACAAAAGTTTTAGCATCCAGAATGCCAGATCATCCAATTTTAGGAGTTAGACCATCATCTGTTTCTTCCATACCAAAGTCACTCATGATGATGAGTTCAAGCAAACAAAAGATCGAGTGGAAAGAAAAAGGGTGAATAAAAAGGCAAATATTTTTGTGTTTTTCTGAAAATGTTTTAGAAGTGGGGGAGAGGAAAACGAGAAGCAAATGGCAAATAATGTAAGTGAAAGAGATGAGAGTTTATGATGGGTAAAGTGTAGGCTTGATGTAGAACCTTCTCGGCAATGGCGCCAGAAATTCTTCCTGCTACTTCTTGAGCTTGCGTTGATTTTTTCCTTGAAGAGGAAAGGGTGATGCAGCAAACTAGAGATAAGTATTTCCCTGAGTTAAGAACCAAGGTATCAATCCAGTAGGAGGCACAAGCAAGTCTCCAATCTATGTACCTGCAAAAACTAACAAACACTTGCACACAATGCGAAAAAGGGGTTGTCAATCCCTTCACGGTCACGAACAAGAGTGAGATCTAAAAGAGAAAGGTATAAAAGATAAATAAAAGAGCAAAATAAAGTAAATATAAATAAATTGCAGCAAGGTATTTTTGTTTTTTGGTGTTTATAGATCTGAAATATATGATGGAAAATAGACCCGCGGGCCATAGGTTTCACTAGTCTTCTCTCTTGAAAGAAACCATATGGCGGGTAAACAAATTACTGTCGAGCAATTGATAGAAAAGTGAATAATTATAACGATATGTAAGGCAATGATCATGAATATATGCATCACGTCTGTGACAAGTAGACCAACTCCTGCCTGCATCTACTATCATTACTCCACACATCGACCGCTATACAACATGCATCTAGAGTATTAAGTTCATAAGAACGGAGTAACGCCTTAAGCAAGATGACATGATGTAGAGGGATAAACTCAAGCAATTTAAAGACATTATAACTGAGCACTCTAGGAGCACTCTCAGGCCATTAGCACTTCAGCGTCGGATCTCAAGTTGGGGGCGTTTCTTGGCCGTTGGATCTTCCCTCATTCCCGCCTGGGCTGCTTATGGTCTCCACCAAGCGTTTTACGTACAAGGCCGATGCTCCGGTAACAAAATCGACCAACTTCTATGTAACTGGGCCTGATGGGCTTTATTTCATTCTCTCAGAATGTTTACACGGGATAAAAAAACTACCGTCACGTCCTAGCCTCGTGGCTCCTAGCTATCGTCCGCACTCTTCTAAAAAAAGCTATCGTCCGCACTATCCTCAGGAAAAAAAATCTATCGTTCGCACCGCCGACTGCACTGCCGCACAAAAGCAGCTGGTGGCGGAAAGTCAAGGGTGGCGGCAACGACACAACACGTTCGCACGGGTATTGAATCGTCCAGTGTGGATTCAAGTCCGTTCGCCATTGATTCCGGAAGTAAATCGTTGTCCATACATGCTATTAAAAATGGTATCAATACACGCCACTTGCCATCCTCCGATAATTATGGGTCAGTTTCATTTTTGATTCATGCTTTACCCTTGTAGTACGCGCCTCCATATAATGCGCCCTGTTGCTCCTTCCACATTCCTCACCTTACTCCCGCAAAATCTCTTCCGACAGCCATGATTGATGCTTAGGGCCCTAAACCAGCTCGATCCATTAGAGCTTGCTTATGCTGGATATAGTTGTTCTGTTGGATTGCAAGAAGAAGCACTGCGTCCAACTTTGAAGATTTGTGGGCTGAGTTATATTGCATTTCAGGTTCAGGGACCACATCTCCTGTTCGATGCATCTCTAATCTCTTATTGAATTTTCTGGTAACTTTCTACGTCAGTGCTAAGTGCTTGCGTTAATTCCCCAACTGAACGAGGAGGACAGAACATGTGTGAGAGGGGGGGTATATATTTTCATCATCTCCAAACAAGTTGTTACTTTATACTGTAGTATATTGATGGATTATTCGTACGTGGAGGTCCGGTAACAATTTTTTTGTGGCGGCTCTTAGTTTATAGATGATCTAAACTATTTGACTGAATTCCATTTTTGGGTGAATGTTGTCCATAAAATTGCGTCTCTTCTACATTATGGAAACTCGCCATCATCTATTTCTGCAACATTCCTAAAATATGCATCTGTTTTCAGAAAGATAACTTATGAATATGACTCGTCTTCATCTCGGCTGAGTTTTAATTTGGAAGCACCAAATGTTTCTCTACAATGTATGTATGACAACAGTGGCTGGCTTGCAACTTACTTAGTGTGTAGTTCTCCTGTATATTTATGACTGCTTACTGACTTGCCCATACAAGTTCACAGTTCATGGTCTTTCTTAAGAATATTTTTTCAGGCTGCTAAGCTCCCTTTGAATAAACTGGATGCACACCATCATGGGCTATCCAGAAATCCAGATCCAAACACGCACATCTTCAAATGCATTTGGAAAGCTCATGTTATGCAAATTTTAAAAAGTTTTGTTCTTTGTCCAAAAACAAGTGAGCATTTGAACAAGATGGATCGTTAAAAGGTAATTGTTTGTTGGATTGTTAGTGCATGTTATTTCAACCCATACTTTACTTGACCCTGTCTATGTACCTTATATAACTTGATTAGCGCACAGTGTACCTGATTTGCTAAAATCAATGTATTGTATAACCTGGAAATACATTGTCTCACATTTGTACCAGCGACACAGCTCATAGGAAATGGGGTGCACCACTAGAACATTGGTCCTTCTATATAATCGAGGTGTGTCAACTGATAGAGTGCGCATATGGACATGTTTCTGTTACATATTTTACCATTACATGCTCTTATAGTTAATTTTATTTTTGCCTGTAGACTTGAAAGCAGCTTACTGATTTCGACTAAAAGGATTTGGGGCTTCAGAAACCAATTAGTTTGTTGTCAAAATCTGCATATTTGTATCACTTCCTTGCAATTTCTTTTGGATAAATCCTGAAAGATATTATTTCGTTGAAGTCATTGTCTTGCAGACAAGTTTCTAATTTATACTGTACTTGTGAATTTTTTCAGTGTCACTAGCCCTGATCATGTATACTTATATAACAAAGACTTTGCTCATATTCATTCCCAAGTTGTGAGCAGTCGTATATGGGTGTGAAATCATATCTCACTCACATCATTTACATGGAAAGCAGCTGATCAAAATTGTTAGCAATTCATAAGTCAGTCATGTGTGTAAGGTTGTGTTCACATCTATTCCGGCACACGAGTTCTTATGTCGCATGTTGAGCCAGAACAAGAAGCTCAAGTAAATTATTGCTTACATATTTACAATATATGACATTCATGATTTGTGCCTAGCAAACGATAAGATTCTATAAGTCATGCCATATGGTTCTTCATCATATCTATGGTTACTTGTTTGATAACAGTTTTGTATTCTGAAGGAATGTAACAAAGAGTTTATAATTTATGAGGATATATATTTTTAGATTGAGTATTGCAGCTGATGGGTAATTTTTTTTCATCTTAAGCATGCTTTATATTTTTGGATTGAGTATCGCAGCTGATAAGTCTACTTTAACCTTGTCTTGCGATGGTGGTCTATGTAACTGTGTTGAACGTCAATCTCCTAATCTTGAAAATGTGAACCCCAGCTCGAGTGTCATTTAGAGTACCACTCCCCTTCATTGCAGACCGATTATAGTTCACTATTCTTTGATGACAATTATCATCCTTTGATTTAGATTGATTAGAATTTTCAACTTTGATTACTCAAAACATGCGGGTCAGTTTATGCACTTGTGGCAATACCTATCATTTCATTATAAAAATCGACTGGCGCGGCAACACGCGCCGTCATGGTCTAGTATGATGAAAACCCCATCTTTTTATCCTTGATGGCAACAATACAATATGTGCCTTGCTACCCCTACTTTGTCACTTGGTGAGGACACCACAAGATTGAACCCAAAACTAAGCACCTCTCCCATTGCAAGGAAAACCAATCTAGTTGGCCAAACCAAACCGATAATTCGATGAGAAATAAAAAGATATCTAATCATGCATAAAAGAGTTCAGAGAAGACTCAAATAATATTCATAGACAATATGATTCATTAATCCACAATTCATCGGATCTCGACAAACACACCGCACAAGAATATTATATTGGATAGAACTCCAAGAACATCAAGGAGAACATGGTATTGAAGATCAAAGAGAGATAATAAGCCATCTAGCTACTAGCTATGGACCCGTAGGTCTGTGGTAAACTACTCATGCTTCATCGGAAGGGAAACAAGGTTGATGTAGATACCCTGCGTGATTGAATCCCCTCCGGCGGAGTGTCGGGAAGGCCCCAAGATGGGATCTCACGGGAATAGAGGCTTGGGGCAGCGGAAAAGTATTTTGGTGGACACTTCTGGTGGTTTGGGAATATTTGGGAATTTATAGTGCAAAGATTAGGGTTAGAGGACCTTTGAGGGCCCCACAGGCCAGGGAGGCACGCCCCCCTAGGGCGCGCCTTGAGGGCTTGTGGCCTCCTCGGGAATCTTCTGACCCCCTCTCCAAGTCCTTTGGATGTCTTCTGGTCCAAGAAAAATCATCGTGGAAGTTTTATTCCGTTTGGACTCCGTTTAGTATTACTTTTCTGTAAAATTTAAAAATAAGGAAAAAGCAGAAACTGGCACTGGTCTCTAGGTTAGTCCCAAAAATAATATAATATAGCATATTAATGCATATAAAACATCCAAAATAGATAATATAATAGCGTGGAATAATAAAAAAGTATAGATACATTGGAGACGTATCAGCTGTGTTGGGTTCTACGGTAGGGTGCGGCGACTGCAAATTGAAATTTCCTACGCGCGAAACAACCAAGAACATGCTATGGGAGATGGATCACAGTTCGTTACCACTAGACGCGCAGTGCCGTGCAGCGGAAGAAGAGTTGGGGCAGCGCGTCCGCGTGGATTGTCTCCTCCTCGTCCGATCTCCCTCGAACAGCCGGTCGTCGGTTCTCACGTGCAAGTTCGCCGGAGCGGCGCAAGTGCACCGCCTCTAACAATATCTGCGCGTGCAGGAGGAACGTCGTGCAGCGGACTGCTAGGTCCGATCACACAACCGGTGGCGAGTGGAGGTGTCTATTCGCAACACATACAAACCCTAGTGACAACGCCGAAGCGATCCACTTCCATGAGTGTGCCGCACCCCCACTTTATATAGGCGTCCGTCATGGGCTGAACACTTGGGCCTCGCATGAACCCTAAAGCCCATAAGTCTACTCAGCCAGAATCTGAACACAACTCAGATCACATCCGACCAGTGTCCTCGGATCTGACCTCGTAGGTTCCTTCCCTTAAGCGCGTGACCCCTTAGGTTCAAGCCGGCTTGGTCGTAGTTCGGATCACCTCCGAACTGCTCGGTTGGTAGCGGCCCCTAGCAAGGCATGCCAAACACCAAGCAGACTATGAAGCTGGTTAGGCAAACCTGTACATCATACTTCCATTCCTTTTTCCACATGATGTATGTTGTCGGGCTCAAGGCGAGTCTGTGATCCTTGTGCTAGCCCGACCTCTTTCTCGTTCCAGTGATGCCGACCACAAACCAGATTATCTCATAATCCTTGTCACATGGCCATGCTTATCCTGGTCGGATCACACGAGGGGCCCAGAGTATATCTCTCCTGATCGGAGGGGCAAATCCCATCTTGCTCGACCATGTCTCGCAACATGGGTCTGGACAAGCCCGAAACCTACCCTTGTAACTACCCAGTCACGGAGTAGCATTTGGTTGGCCCAAAACAAGTCTGTCACCATCCCGAGTACATGCACTAGCTCAGGTCTTAGGACATAGAACGTATGTTGTACTAGAGACTCATAGATGACATATCGTTGCGTCTCATAGTTGGGTCTATCCGACTCGGACCTTATCTCAACTCGGATCCGACTACGTCAAATCCGACCAGATCCTTCCGAATCCATATTATCCGGTTAGCATCCAATGCTCCATGGCTAGTGAGACCAAGCCATCGACCGTGTCATATGCTAGTCTAGTCGGCTGCGCGTCCACACAGCCCTTTCGACTAGGGACCTTTTAGGACGTTCATCATACAATGCATAGTCCCACAAACAAGTCACGTACTTGCTGATACACATCATTGATAATGTCCAAGGACTATCTTTATTCATAAACACATAGGAAATATCATCATACATGATTGCCTCTAGGGCATATCTCCAACAAGCTGGGAGCTAGATATTTCCGCGGTTGCCAAAATTCTTCGATTGGTGCAGCGAAAAACTGGCGCGCAAGTGTGGTTGACGCGTGGGAGGTTGATTCGTCCCAAATGTACCTAATTTTCCAAACACTTTTGCTCTTGTTTTGGACTCTAATTTGCATGGTTTGAATGGAACTAACCCGGACTGACGTTGTTTTCAGCAGAATTGCCATGGTGTTTTTTTTGTGCAGATACGAATGGAGCTGAAAATTTATGAAGAATTATTTCAGAATATGTAAAAAATATTGGTGAAGAGAAATACAAGAGGGGGGCCACCAGGTGCGCGCCACCCCCTCCCCGGGCGCGTCGGGCAGGCTTGTGGGCCCCTGGCAGCTCCCGTAACCCTATCTCCAACTCCATAAGTACCTATTCGTCCAAAAAAAATAAAGATTAGGAATCATCGCATTTTATGATATGGAGCCGCTACCACCTCACGCTCTTCATCGGGAGGGCTGATCTGGAGTCCGTTTTGGGCTCTAGAGAGGGGGATTCCACGTCGTTGTCATCATCAACCACCCTCCATCACCAATTTCATGCTGCTCACCACCGGGAGTGAGTAATTCCTTCATATGCTTGCTGGACGGTGATGGGTTGGATGAGATTTATCATGTAATCGAGTTAGTTTTGTTATGGCCTGATCCCTAATATCCACTATGTTCTGAGATTGATGTTGCTATGACTTTGCTATGCTTAATGTTGTCATTAGGGCTCGAGTGCCAAGATTTCAGATCTGAACCCTTTGTGTTTTCACGAATATATTTGAGTTCTTGATCCTATCTTGCAAGTTATATGCACATATTATGTGTTATGATCCGCATACCCCAAGGTGACAATAAGTGGGATTTTTTCCGATGATTACTGTAGTTTGAGGAGTTTATGTATTCACTATGTGTTAATGCTTTGTTCCGGTTCTCTATTAAAAGGAGGCCTTAACATCCCTTAGATTTCCTTATGGAGCCCTTTGCCACAAGAGGGTAGGTCAAAATATGTCATGCAAGTTCTTATCATAAGCACGTATGACTACATTACATTGATGAATTGGAGCTAGTTCTGTGTCACCCTAGGTTATGACTGTTACATGATGAATGTTATCCAACATAATTATCCATCATCGATCCAATGCCTACGAGTTTTTAATATCTTGATCTTTGCTAAGTTATATTGTTGCGTGACATGCTAAGTGTACACGATATTAACGGGACTACGTGACATGCTACGTGCACGCCTTTACTACGACACATGCCCTTCCTTACATGGCCACGGTTCATCGCTGTAGCCTGCTGACAGACCGATCGTATGTACGTACATGTTTGCGACCAGAATGACAACGCCACATACGCTTCGACCAGGTGGGTCCCGACTGTCAGGCACTTCCTTGCGTGCGAAGATTTAGCTGGTGGGTCCCAGCAGTCAGGGGCGAATCATTTTTTTGCCCGTAATATGGACGCACTTCCTTGCATGCGAAGATGTAGCTGGTGGGTCCCAACAGTAAGGGTGGAAACATTTTTTTTGCGAAATACGGTGGCCTGTCTGGTGGGTCCCTGCTGTCAGGTGGAGGAATCTTTATTTTCCATGTAATAAGGAGGCACTTCCTTGCTGCGGCCGTGGACCCAGCTGTTAGCCTCTCCACGTATAGTACTCTTCCAATGGAAGTCATTCCTTGACTACATTGACCATGCCGCGCCGAGAGCACCAAGGCGGTGGACGACGGCGAGGCCTAGGAAGGGGACGACGGGGAGCCAGGGAAGACGCGGCAGTGGATGCCCATGCGGAGAGGAGTACGAGGGTTCACTGGTTCGGCTTCGGTGTGAGGTTCCCGTCGCCGCACGGCCTGGCCAGCTGTGGGAGTATTAGGGGGCAGTGAGGCCTCCGCGGCAGCATAGCCGGCCATGGGAGGCAGGAGCAGGCGGCACGACCGGCGCTGCTTTGGGAGGCTGGAGCAAGAAGACCAGAGGTTGAAGAAGCACTACGGCCATTGGATGGACATCGTACGATCACTGCAGCTAGAATCGTTTATATTGACTAAGTTGACAAAGCCCTTGGTACGCGTCAACTTAGTAGGCCCACAGGTCAGCCTCCGAAACGGCGTGCCCCAGATGTCAGGGGGAGGAATCATTTTTTGGGCGGCTGAAGCTAGAATATCCAAGATTGAAGAAGAAGCACGGCATCCGTTGGATGGACATCCAACGACCACTGCTGCTAGAACCGTGTGTTGACTATAAGTTGACAAAGCCTTGCATACGCGTCAACTTACTTGTTCTTTAGGGGACGCGTCAACTTAGTAGGCCCACAAGTGGGTGGCAGAGAACTTATAGCCCATTTGCGATTTGTAAGAATATACAGTCCATTTTTGAATTCTAATGGAATTTACTACAGCCCATTTATAGTTTGTTAAAAGTACAACTCATTTTCTAGCTAGGACAACGATTAATAATTTCAACCAACCGTTCGAAACAGAATTCAATAAAATTTCCCACATTTTGATGGGATCCGAAATATTTTTATCCCGAAATTTCTAGTCAGATTAAATACAATTTCAATATAAATTTCTATTACGTAAAAATCCAATGAAATATTGCGCGTGCAACAATTAATGAAATTAAAATTTTCAAAATCCAAAAATAACATTTTATAAACTAATTACGTGTTTGGTGCATTTTTTATAGTTACTGCCCAGTTTTTATAATTACATCCCATTTATTATTTCTTAAAGCCCATTTTCTTGTTAAGCCTAATGCATCCCTCCTAGGAAAGATTTGCAGCCCAGCGGGGCGGAGAATAACAAGTTGACCTTGCCTGGGTATTCCTCAAAAAAAGTATAGCTGGGCTAGCCATTTTTAGCTTGAAAAAAATTAATATCCGGGCTGGATATCTGTCCTGGGCTAGACGGGCCACAGCCCGCCCAGTTAATACCCTGCTCTCCTCTGAACAACAACGAAAATATCGCTCAAGGAAAACTCTACAGTGCTCACACCTCAAAAACACAAATACTGCTCGAGCTGCTTGGTCCCAGCTATCGGCCGCTCCTTGTGTAATTCTCTCGTTTATTGACTACATAGGTTGACAATGGTGTGGGACCGTGATGTTAGGAAACCAGGAGGAACCAGAAAATATTATAGTTGTATATAATAAGGAGGCACTTGCGTACGTGCGACTATGGCCCCGGTGGGTCCCCACTGTCATCCTCTCCAAGTAAAGTCATCTCCTCATTCCTCATGTCCGTTGACCATGTTGACAACGCGAGACGGCGGCGCCACAGCGAGCGCAACAACTCGAAGGACGACGGAGAGGGCCTCGCGGGCCCTACTAATGGTCTGATACAGCGCCAGCTGCTCATTCGGATAGCCAGGATCATAGGGCCACATGTCGACGACGGCATTGTCGTTCTCTTGTTCAACGGTGCTCGTTAAGGAGACGGAGGTTGCAGCACAGGTCCTCCTGCACTGGTAGCTCTTCCGCCATTAGGGCGTCGAAGTGCGGCCGCACCTGATCTATGGTGAACACGGCATGAACCGGCTTGGACAGTGGCGCCGACTCCCGGTCGGAAGCTACGCCCATCGTCTGATTGTCTTCTCTCAGCTCGGCGAGCTCGCTGGCGAGCCAGCATGTCCGGCTGCTGGACCGACCCGCTGCCAAGCACGAGTCTGACTACCCTGGCCCACCCAGACCACCTCCCTCGCCCGCGCATGCTTTCCGCCCGAAACTATCAGCGCCGCCCGCCCCGCTTCCTGGTGCAGGCGATTGCTCCACCTTCAAATGACACAAGTGTCGTCCGTCGGTCCATCTGCCGCCCACATTAAGGATACACGGTTGTCGAGGCGGCTACTCCTGTGCCACATGTCCATCCCTCCGCCGCCCACCATTGCTATATAAACCGCTGCACCGGCCACAGCCGCAGTCATCCGCCTCTGCTCCCTTTCTCCTGTCCACACCACTACTGCCCTCCATGGCTTCCTCGCGCTCCAGCGCTCTTTGGGACGGGCGAACGACGAACCACAAGGATATGGCATCCATTGCTGTCGACTGGCTGGCCGGCAGGCAGCCGGAGGCCGACGACGTCCCAATGGAGAACATGGTAGTCGACGATCCGGCGCCAACCCCCTCCTCCGCGCCATCCTCGCTGGTGCATTGCACCATGACCATCAGCGAGGCCCGTGCCGAATACATGGACACGGTGAGCCAGAAGCGTCAGGAGCAGTTCCGGGAGGTGCAGGCCGACGCCGCCTACAACCGCCATCTCCTCCAGGAGCACCTGCAGGTAGAGGAGTAGATTGCCGCGGAGCGGGCGGAGCAGGAGGCGCTGCTCGACTCGTACCGCTCTGCCCGCGAGGGTCGCCTCGAGCGCTGGCGGTACCGCATGCGGGTGGCGGAGGCTGCGACCGCCTACAAAGAGGGCGATGAGGTGGGCGAGGAGCTGTTTGGCGAGACCGATGACAAGGCAGAGGATAATGCCGGCTCCGACGAGTCCCCGCTCCGCTGGCGTTGACGAGGCCCTGCTCCGCTGAGGCCCTGCGGCACCAACAAAGAGGCAAAGGACACCGCCCGCTCCGCCGATTCCCCGCTCTGCCGGCACCGAGGTGAAGGATTTTGCCGGCTTCCGCGAGGCCCTTCTCCACCGAGGACCCGCCGCGCCAACAACGAGGCAGAGGACATCGCCGGCTCCGCCGAGGCCCCGCCCCGCCGGCACCGAGGCGGAGGACCTTGCCGGCTTCGGCGAGGCCCTACTCCGCCGAGGCCCCGCCCTGCCAACAACGAGGTAGAGTACATCGCTGGCTCAGCCGAGGCCCCACCTTGCCGGCAATGAGGGGTGGATTTCCCCCGCTCTGCCGAGGCCGCCCCGCCGGCAACGAGACAGAGGACATCGCCGGTTCCGTCGAGGCCCCGCTCCGCTGCCAACGAGGCCGCGCCACACAGAAAACGAGGAAGAGTAGAACATGGTAGGTCGCCGCCGTTCGGGTCCAAGTAAGGCCACCGCTGCTACCCTCAGGTTGAAGCCAAGCTAGGCGGGTTGACCATTGACGGCCTATTAGCTTCTTGTCGATGACGTGGAGTCGGAGAGCTATGTTAGAGAAGGACGCTGTTTCAGTTACTTAACTGCTGGTGCAGTTGGGTCACTGACACATGGGCCCAGCAGGCATCTGGGCCACATGTCAGTTATGCAACTGCACCTGTAGTTAAGTCAATGAACCTCACTCCGCTGGAGAAGAAGCTTCTGTTCGGCTCAGCCAGACACAGGTGGGTAGCTTCGGTTAATTAATTATACCTCCAGCGCACCCCTTTTTACTTGAAGAATGTATGAAATGTAATGAAATCTGGCATGTTTATATGAAATCCGACCGTGTATGAATGAATTTAGTTCGATTAGCTTGAATTCTTGTATTGTTGACATTGGGTGAACATGCAAAACAATACGTACTAGCATTATTCCCAGGGTGATCACCTCGTTTGCAGCAGTTTCACATGTACTCCCTCCGGTCCTTTTTAGTGTGCATACAAGTTTTGTCTGCAGTCAAAGTATCTCTACTTTGAGCAATCTTATAGAAAAAAGTATGAACATTCACAATGTAAAATCAACTGACTTGAAAGAAATCCAATATGCGAAGTAAAAAGGAACAGAGGGAGTACAAAGAGTTTGAGCGGCTTTTTAGCGTTCATGTACATTGCAATCAAACACACAGGCCTGGAAATTCATAGAGAACATTCAAAACAATCAATGATTATGCATCTCAGCGATTCACATGTCAGAGCCAATATTTACTTCACAACTAAAGAATAAAGAAAAATCAATCGATGTTGCTGACAGCAAAGGGCGTCCCATTCGAAAATATCAAACACATGTCTTCTTGGTAACATCAATGAGCAAAATTTGACAAGGTTGTCCCATTCCAAAATGTCAAATGCATGTTGTTTTGCGTACATCAATGAGCAAACTTTGTCAAGGTTTTTCCATTCCAAAATATCAAATGCCTACGATTCTAGAATGGGTAGGGTTTGCCATCAGTTCGGACGTTGACATGGCACCTTGTGCTAAATAAACTAGCTGTTCTTTTTGTGGAGTTCCACCAAAATCAACCAAATTCACGTGTAGCTTGTATGATTTCACCTTTATATGTTGCAACACGTTGAATATATCGGCACCTCATTTCTTATGGTGGAAATGAATGATTCGATGTATTCATGAACATTTTGTGCAGTTCCCATTGAAATCAAGCTGAGCACCCCTGTTTGCACAAATACAAAAAAAGTGATTAGTATAAAGCAAACTGTACTATGAATTGACAGTTTAAACAGGCACCTACGTGGTCCATGTAGAGCACACTTTTAAAAAAAAATGGAACTCACTGGAAAGAATCCTAGAACAACATTGTACTTGCGCATCAAAGCAAAGAAGATGGAGATCTGTCAGTCCTTTTGAACTGAAGTTAGTTCGGTCTTATGGGGAGTAATGTAACCATCCTTCAACTGCTCCTTCTGATGAGGAGATAGACAGGGCTTCTTTATCCTGGTATAATCGCAACTAGTCACTTCACGTACTCCATATTCTTCTTCAGAGGAGGATGATCCTGTTGTGCAAAGACAAGAGGACAACTAAATGCTAGCATCCCTGTTTGCTCAAAAAAGGAAAGGAAATATTTAAAACAATACAGATGAAGCACTTCTCAAGGACAATACCACTTTCTCATGACAGTACCTAAACAGTAGCACAACACCAATAGAGATGACAAAGCTCAATCATATGGATGAAATCTGTGGGCGAGTACCAACCTTTGTCAGGAGGATTATTGTGTAGAGCATACAGATCAAGCACTTCTCTGGAACCATCTATTGTTATATACTGTGGTTACCATGCTTACTATTGTCGGATTTCAGGTTCCGGCAAAACCCTTGAGGTTCGAACTCTGGCGTGCGCACGAAGATCACTCCTCCCCCTAGCTCACGCCCTCACCGCGATCTCAAAGCTCAGCGCGTCGAACTCACAGAACAAGAGACACAAGGTTTATACTGATTCGGGCCACCGATGTGGTGTAATACCCTACTCCAGTGTGGTGTGGTGGATTGCCTCTTGGGCTGAGGATGAACAGTTACAAGGGAAGAACAGCCTCCTGAGGAGAGGTGCTCTTGTGCTAGGTGAGCTTCTGTGGATGAGGATGATCTGAATAGCCCAGGATCAGTTGCCTCCTACTGTGGTGGCTAGTCCTATTTATAGAGGCCCTGGTCCTCTTCCCAAATGTAGGCAGGAAGGGATCCAACAACGTCCAAATTTGAAGGGAGACAACTAGTACAAGTTATCCTGACTAAAGGTGGTCTTTGCCTGCCAAAGGCTCTGGTGGTGACGCCGTTTTGGGGTCCACGGTGACCTCCGTGCTACCGTCCTGCTGGTCTTGGACTTGTTGCACCGATATGGAAACCTTTGCTTGATGCCTCGTGACTCCTCGCTTCCGCTCGCCTCTTTAGCACCAAAGAGGAAACAAGGACACTGTGCGTGCTGGCGCCCGCCCGGCCTTGGTCGTCATGGCTTGCATCATAGAAACCTCACGAGGTGCCCCTTGCCTTGACCTCTCCGCCCCTCACGAGCCAGCCTGGTGAGGCCGCCCCCGAGGAGGTCTTGCGTCGTCCGCCTCGCGAGGCTTGGCTCCTCGCGAGGGTCTTGAGTGTTAGCTAATGAAGATGGGCCGTAAAGGGCCGCTGGTGGAGCCACGCCGTAGGCCGCAGGCAGGCAAGTCTGGGGACCCCCGTTCCCAGGACACCGATAGTAGCCCCCGGGCCCAAGGCGCGCTCGGACTTGGCTTCGAGGTGAAGCCAAGGGGCAAGTGCGGAGCGCCGCGGGCCCCAACAGCATGCGGCCTTGGTTGACGCGTGGCTATTGATGGGACGTGGGCGTCTCCGCTTTGCCATGCTGCCTTGGCAACTGCCCGACTTGACGAGTCCCTGCTGCGATCGTGGGGGTCGCCGGTTGGCCTTCTCCTGCTATAGATGAGGAGGGGGGCGGAGCCCCCGTCGCTCATCTCTTCCTGCTCCACTCGCTTCTTCTCCCCTGCTTCATTGCTAGCAGTAACACCCATGGCGCCGATACGGAGGTTCTCGGCCGCTGAGAAGGGAAAAAACCCCCGCGACGAGCCCGGGCCACTTCCGCCGAAGAAGAGGCTGGCCCACCGCCGTGACGCAGTCATGAGGCCGGAGTTGTCGAGGCCTTGGTGCGAGCGGCCTCCTCCCGGGTATCCGCTGCCTCTGTACGCCCAAGCCGAGGGCTCCGGAAGGAGAGGCGGCGAGCAGCACCGCCCATGCCGTGGCCGTGGTTGCCGCGCCGTGGTGACACACGCCGTCCCTCCAGGAGCCCACGCCGCGGACTCCTCTTGCGAACTCGTGATGTGGGCAGCGATGCCTCCGCGCACTTGGATTCGCTTTCCACAGTTCTTTTCGACCGAGATGCCGCCGAGGGCCCCCCTCGAGCTTTGGCTGCAGCACGCCGACTGCAACGCCCCGACGGCTGGAGCGGAGGTTGAAGTCGTCTCCCCAGACAAGATCTTCATGACCCGTGGCTGGGGCGAGGTTGCTCGAGTCTGCCTTACGGAGGGCGCCCTCGCCATCCATTTTGAGTACGACGGCGCCTCCACGATGTTCTTCAAAGTCTTCGACAAGGAAGGCCGCTGCCTGGAGTGCTGCCCCGGAGGGGGTCGTCGGGACGGCGCTGCGGCCAACGCCGAGCCTGCCGTTGGCTTCGCCAGCAGCTCCTCCAGCAGCAGCGGCGGCGCTTATGAGTCCAGCGACTCTCCTGAGCCCTATGAGACTCCGGAGATGAGCGATGACAGCTACGTGCCCCCGAGCTCTCGCCGCGCCCGGAGCAAGGCCGCATCGTTCGGCCGCCCCCGTCGCTGATCTGGATGGGGTTGGCGCCGGCCTCCCATGGCCCACTGTTGATGATGGCGTCGACCGCGCTGGCGCGTGTAGATAGGGCTCCTAGAAACTCCCTTCTTTTGTTCCCTGCGAGGAATCAAGATGGGCCCCGTGGGGCGTTTAAGGGGTCTGTAATGCCTTTTGTTGATATGATCCTTATTATGAAAATTTGCGAACGCATGTCCTGTCCCGGCTCAGTCTCCCATTCCAACCTTGCGATAGCTTGATGCTCTACGCCGACAGGTCCCGGTCCCCAGGCGGGCTGCAGCCGTCGCTGGTATGCCAGGTCGCGATGCCGTGGTCAAGGCCAGGAGGTGAGCGGCCCGAGGTCCAGTAAGAGCTCCTGAGGCGCGATGCTTAAGAGGTCCCCTTTAGCGCGCAAGCAGCCACTGATAGGTAGGAAAGGGAGGCGACGTTGCCGTAATAAGGCTGCAACAAGCAAGATTCCTATGCCGTAGCACTTGGCCGACCCGGGCACGAAACTTATCTTGGCAGTCCAGAGTCGATCTCTTGTGCTACGCCAGACTCATGCGTCGATGGCCGTAGTGTAGCTAGGTTAGGCCCGTGCGAGCCTCCCCCTCTTTTCCACGCTCTTCTATGTGCTCTACGTCCTCGCGTCCTGTCCCTCGAGTGAGCTCAACCGCCGCTGGTATGCCAGGTCGCGATGCCGTGGTCAAGGCCAGGGGTGAGGGCTGGAGAGCCAGTAAGAGCTCCTGAGTCGCGATGCTCAGGAGCCCCCTTTTAACGCGCAAGCGAATTGCATGGGAGAAAAGGGAGCCCGCGGTACCGCCTGCTGTTGTCCTCAGGAGGTTCCTGCAGGTTAGCGCGAGGAGGGACACAAACTGCCACTACGATTGCTGGTCTACCACTGGTCATTCCGCAAGAAGATGAAGGCACTGAGGGCCTGGCGAGGTGACATGCGTGGGGCTTGCCGCGAGTCAGAGCTCGACCGCTCAGATTTGTCAGCGTTGCAGGGACGGACCCGAGCACATGCGCCGTGCCAACG
Source organism: Triticum aestivum (assembly GCF_018294505.1). Taxonomy (NCBI): domain Eukaryota; kingdom Viridiplantae; phylum Streptophyta; class Magnoliopsida; order Poales; family Poaceae; genus Triticum; species Triticum aestivum. The sequence goes on along the minus strand of NC_057814.1, from coordinate 429,871,314 downwards.
TGAGTAGCTCCCATTGCGGGATGAGCATGGGGCAGATCGGCGACGCGAGCGGTCACGATGGGCGACAATCAAGCAGGCGATAACCATGGATAGCTTATGCAAGGGACAAACCGACTTAGGTAAATGCAAGAACGATACATGCCACTAGGTCAGACCCGAGCGGCCTGGGGATGATGCAGCCCGAGGGGCGCCCCCAGTAGGGTATGCTAAAGGTGCAGAAAGATACATGCCACGGGGACAGGCCCATGCGGCCTGGGAATGATGCAGCCCGGGGGGGGGGGGCGCTCCCAGCTAAATAAACTTGGAAAATGTCACCTGGTTCCGTTGTCGAAAGGATGTCGGGGTAGCTGAAGATGCATGGTGAAGGTGCCGCCCCTCATGAGCCGCTAGGGCCCTGAGCCTCGGGAGGCTCTGGGAGCTCAGGCAGTTCCTTGAGGACCGTCCCCATCTCCACCAGGATAGCGTGGTGCCTGGCCTCCTGGGCTGCGAGGATGCTCCACAGGTTGCGCTGGATGGTGGCTGCCATGCTCAGCAGGCCAAACGGCATGCGGACATATCTGTGGGGTGGATCCTCACACCGCCCAACACGCGAATGCCAGAAGATCTCCCGAGATGCGGCCCTGTTGAGCCCTGGGATGTCGATGCAGACGCGCAGCCCGCCATCCTCGCCTGGATTGGGGGTTGCGCCAGGTGGGCGGCGGTCGCCGCGCATGGTTCTTGCATCCTGTAGCTCCTGAGTGGTCTTGGCGATGAACTCCTGAGCACCGGGCGCTCCTTGCCCGTTTTCCTCCTGAGGGAAACGTGGCGCAAAGCACGCCTCCACGTGGTGCCCGAGCGCCTCCCTCGTGTTGTTGGCTAGGTCTGAGGCCCTCCAAAAGAGAGCCCCCGAGCCCTGCTCGAGGAGGGCGCCGGGCGCGCCTTCTTATGTGAGGGAGGGAGGCGCCCCAAGCGCGGGTGCCGATCTTGATGTGGCACCGCTAGAGGCGCCGCTCCCCTGAGGCCCTGTACAGAGTAGTTGCTTCTTCTTCTTGGGGATGGCCTCAGGAGGGTATTGCACGCCATCGTTGTCAGGGTCTTCGATTGTTGTGGCTTGGAAGGCGCGCTCGAGGGAGCACACCACATCTCTTTCTTCGCAGGGGACTGTGATGATCCCGCTGCTTCCTGGCATCTTGAGGACATTGTAGCCATGGTGGGTCACTGCCATGAACTTGGCCAATGCAGGATACCCGAGGATGGCGTTGTACGGCAGATGGATGTGGGCGACGTCGAAGTCGATGAGCTCGATGCGGTAGTTGTCACGTTGGCCGAAGGTGACAGGGAGGCGGACTTGCCCTATCGGTGTGGTGGAGCCGTCGGTCACTCCTGAGAAGAACTTGGTGGGCTGTAGCAGATCGTATGGCACTTGGAGGCTGTCAAATGTCTCGACGGACAGGACGTTAAGCCCTGCGCCACCGTCGATCAGAGTCTTGGTGACTTGTACGTTGCTGATGACGGGCGAGCAGAGCATCGGGAGGGCGCCCACAGTGGCCGCACACTTGAGCTGGTCTACCGAGCTGAAGGTGATGGCGCACTTGGACCACCTGAGCGGGTGCGTGGCCTCGAGCGTGGAAAGGGCTGCGTTCACCTCGTGAGCAAACTGCTTGAAGATACGCTGAGATGCTGGAGCCTGAGCTCCGCCCAAGATGCAGGCAATAGCACGTGGTTCCTGGAAGCCCCCAGCCCCCTCGTCCCGATGGAGGTCGTCGTTCCTTCTTGGCGGTGGCGGCAGTGGAGGGAGACCAGCATTGCCCTGAGGGCGATCCTTGCAAGGCTGATCCCTCCATGCTCCCTCACGAGGCTGGTCCTGCTAGCGGTCTTCGCGAGGCCAGTCGCACCACTCCTGGTGGGGGCCGCGATCGTCCCAGCGTCCTCCGCCTCGCCCCCCTCCTCGGCCGTAGCCCCGGTCATTGCGCTCGGGGCGTCGACCGAAGCGTCCATCTTGAATGGCTCTGAGCTCTTGACATTCATTGGTGTTGTGGCTGTGTATGTTGTGGAAGGCGCAGAACGGACGGCTGCTCTTGGACGACTCGGGATGGTCCCGGCCGCGCTTCATGTCAGGCTCCGCCGCGAGCACGGCCACCCCCTTGCGCTTCACGTCTTTGGCCTTGGCTTTCTTCTCCTCTGGGTCGATGGCAGGGAGCTCGAGGAGGGAAAGGCGCCCTTCCTCAGCTCTTGCGCACTTGGTCGCCATGTTGAATAGCTGCAGAGCCGTGCATAGCTCCTCGTGGATGGCGAGCTCCTCCTTCATCTTGACGTCTCGGACGCCATTAGAAAACACCGAAATGATGGCCTCGTCCGTCACCTTGGGGATCTTGAGACGAACGCTGTTGAAGCGCTGGATGTACTTCTGCAAGGTCTCTCCTGGCTGCTGCTTGATGCGGCACAGGTCACCCGCGGCCGGAGGGCGGTCGCGAGTGCCCTGGAAGTTGGCGACGAAGCGGTCACGCATCTCATCCCAGGAGGAGATCGAGCCCGGGGGCAGGTTCAGGAGCCACGAGTGAGCACCATCCTTGAGAGCCATGGGGAACCAGTTCGCCATGACTTTCTTGTCGCTGTTGGCCGCCTCGATGCTCAGCTCGTAGAGCTGCAAGAACTCCGCAGGGTCGGGGGTGCCATCATAGCGAGGAGGCAGGTCTGGCTTGAACTTGCCCGGCCAAACGACGCTATGCAGCTCTGGAGTGAAGGCGCGGTAGCCTGCTGTGACCACCGGGGCCCTTTGCTGATGCGGAGCCTGCCCCTGATCTCAGCGCGCCGCCAGTGCAGGAGGCACGTGGTCTTGTCGCGGTGGCGCCGGGAGTGCAGGAGCGTTTTCTTGCGGCCGGGGAACTTCTTGGCAGCTTCCTTCTTCTCGCGCGGGCGCCCGGCACGGTGGGTCACGCCGGGGGGCCGCGCGCCTTGGTGCCAGAGCGCCATCTTGGTGCGGAGGTGGTGGAGGTGCTCCAGGAGCTACGTCGACCGCAGCTGGCGGAGGGCGAGGCAGCGAGAGGGACGGTGCGGGGGAGCCCCCAGCGGCGCTAACAAGCTCGGCGATGCGGTCCAGCCAGTCCTCATAGAGTTGTCGACCGGGCGGTAGCGCAGGAGCTCGCGTGCCATGAGCAGCGCGGCCTGTGGGTCCGTGGGCGCGCAATGAGCGTGAGACGATGAGCCGGCTGGGGTTAGCGATGGAGTGGCGGTGCGGCCGTCCCGCCGCACAGAGGGGTGCAGTGAGGACGCTTGTTGCTCGTTTCCCGCCGGGCCGGTGGCAGCGTTGGCGGCGGGTGACGGGGAACGACGGGGAGGCCCGCCGACAGGAGCTGTCTGAGCGACGCGGGCGGTGAGGGCGGCCCGGCGCTCAGCGCGGGCTCGACGCGCGTCCGCCATGGATGCGGTGGAGCGATGGGACGTGGATCGGTGGAAGGGACGCTTCAGCGCGCCCCTACCTGGCGCGCCAAATGTCGGATTTCGGGTTCCGGCAAAACCCTTGAGGTTCGAACTCTAGGGTGCGCACGAAGATCTCTCCTCCCCCTAGCTCACGCCCTCACCGCGATCTCAAAGCTCAGCGCGTCGAACTCACAGAACAAGAGACACAAGGTTTATACTAGTTCGGGCCACCGATGTGGTGTAATACCCTACTCCAGTGTGGTGTGGTGGATTGCCTCTTGGGCTGAGGATGAACAGTTACAAGGGAAGAACAACCTCCTGAGGAGAGGTGCTCTTGTGCTAGGTGAGCTTGTGTGGATGAGGATGATCTGAATAGCCCAGGATCAGTTGCCTCCTACTGTGGTGGCTAGTCCTATTTATAGAGGCCCTGGTCCTCTTCCCAAATGTAGGCGGGAAGGGATGCAACAATGGCCAAATTTGAAGGGAGACAACAAGTACAAGTTATCCTGACTAAAGGTGGTCTTCGCCTGCCAAAGGCTCTGGTGGTGACGCCATCTTGGGCTCCACGGTGACTTTCGTCCTGCCGTCCTGCTGGTCTTGGCCTTGTTGCACCGATATGGAAACCTTTGCTTGATGCCTCGGGACTCCTCGCCTGCACTCGCCTCTTTAGCACCAAAGAGGAAACAAGGACACTGTGCGCGCTGGCGCCCGCCTGGCCTTGGTCGTCATGGCTTGCATCACAGAAACCTCACGAGGTGCCCCTTGCCTTGATCTCTCCGCCCCTCGCGAGCCAGCCTGGTGAGGCCGCCCACGAGGAGGTCTTGCATCGCCCGCCTCAAGAGGCTTGGCCCCTCGCGAGGGTCTTGAGTATTGGCTGATGAAGATGGGCCGTACAGGGCCGCTGGTGGAGCCACGCCGTGGGCCGCAGGTAGGCAAGTTTGTGGACCCCCGTTCCTAGGATGCCGACAACTATATACTCCTCGATTAGTTTAATATTTCCAACATCTTCTTATGCAGTTCCACTAAAATATATGGTATCTTCAAAGAAGATCCTTGTTTGCACAAGTAGAGATAATTACATATTACATTAAGAGTGGCATCAAATCAGTGGCAAAACAATTGCTTGTTGCAGCCATAGCAATAAATTAAGATGCAAAACTATATCATTATTTGTGTCATCACAGTTCCAGTGCTTCATTACAGCACCGGGAGTTGATTTTTGTTTTTCTTCCGCTTGTTCTTCCCCTTCATCACTTGGTTCAATAACAGACAAGCTTCACCTTCAATGTAAGATTTGGCATCTCAATTAGGGAGCACAAGTATAGCACTAAACAACGACATTAATTTTCTGATGAAAGTGGCAAAATACAGGCCAACAGTTGTGAAATATCCTTATCTCACCTCAATGGGATATTACGGTGCACATACAGATTGATAGTCTTGTCTCCATTTGTGCAGTTCACTAAAATCAAGCAACATTACTGTACAAGTAGCACAACATATGAAAGCACACTGCACAATCATGTGAAAGAAGGCTAGTACTGACCTCTCATGATGCGGAAGTCAAACAACTCACAAGAAGAAGATCTGAACCAAATTTGCCAACACGGATAGGAAGTAAGATCTCCTCTTGCACAGTTCAACTAAGATCAAGCAATCAAGCAACGTTGTCAGTGTGACATTTTGGTTGAACTGCACAAAACACTCTTAAAACAAAAGTGTTTTGTGCAGTGCAACAAAAGGTTACAATAGCAATGAGGTGAAGTAGATAATCTTGTTTACACAGAGGTGCAAAGGAAAAACTAGTGGTCAATAACGGTGGATGACACAGAAGCCAACAAAAAGAAGCATCTAACTTATCTAAATGGGAAAGAAAGCAAGACAGTAGCATTTCTCAAACGGTGGCATTGATTCATATTAACAGAGAGAGATTATATTAACAATTAAATTCGTTAAACATGTAATTTGCTTTAAACTATGGCATTGCATCAATTTTCCAGCGGCATTATTAGAGGGTGTTTGTTTATAGGGACTTTTTGGTGTAGGGACTAAAAAAAGTCCCTTTCAGTCCCATCAAAACCAAACAGGAGGGACTTTTAGGGACTAAAAGTGGGCATTTGGGACTAAAGAAAGAAGACCCCAAGGGAGAGTCTTTTTGGGACTTTTTCCAACAGTTGCCCCTGCCCTGCATCGCACCTTATCTCTATTAGTTCATTACTAGGGGTAACATGGTCTTTTAGCATGTCATTTAATAACCTCTAGTCCATGTTTAGTCCCTGGAACCAAGCAGGTAGGGACTAGGGACTTTTTAGTTGGGACTAAAAAAATTCCTATGACTTTTTAACCAAACAGGACCTTTGATTGACAACAGCTAAAGAGTTGCACGGGACAGTGGACGCACCAGCACCATGTGCATCTACCGATGTATGAAGGGGTGATGCATAGTCTGTTGCAACAAAGAAGAAACAACCGAGGAGCATATTTGTGTTGGTCCCAGTTTTGTTATCTTTAGAAACCTTTCCCTATGTGAGCACAGCAAATCTAGTCCTACTCAAACTCTACAGCCTTGTTCCCCAAAACAAAAAGATCAGTTCGTTACAGATGTGTGTACTGCGTTTGTCATTGTTTTCCCTTTTCGACCAACGTAGGTGCTGGATATCCAGTCTATACTAGTACTTTCCCCCCTCCTTTCCTCTTTGAACCATGTCCTAGATTCATGCTACACAACTTTCCCCGCTATTTTCCCCCATTCCTTTCCTCTTTGAACCACGTCCTAGATTCATGCTATACAACTTTCTCCACTACTTTCCTGTTTGATCCAACACCTATATTTGAGCGCAGAAGCGGAAAAAGCCCACATGCAGCTAGAGCAATGCATGTGGAATAAGTAAATTATACCTTAAGGTTCTTGGGGTGTGGTTTGGTGGGCGACCGGAGGCCGTTGTGCACACACTATGTACGGAGGCAAGGAAGAAGGGGTCGGAGGCTCTCCCGCACCGCCGCTGGGTGAAAGAGAACAGCTACGCCTATAGTGGATTCCCTCCCTCGCCGATGGCGACATCATTAAGCCTCCTTCCCTTCCCGGCGGACGGATCTGCCGGCTCTTTGACGAGTAGTGAGGGGAGAGAGAGAGGCCAACGAAGTCTTGTTTAGATTTGGAGAGGGTGAGAGAGTGTGAAGAGAGCAACTACAAGAGCTGAGGCTCCAACGTGTATATATATAGTGGAGAGAGAGTGTGAAGAGTGCAAACCCTAGAAAACAAACGCCGAGGCTGCAGCGTATATGTGATGAGGTGATTATATGGTCACTACGAGATCGTATAGCTCCATATCCATCCATTTTGACCAGTCAAAGAATCCTCCTCGCACCGCCCCAGATCATTTTCTCTCTCTGTCATGCGGGCCTACCTGTCATTGGGTGGAAGAAAGAAGTTGAACAAAAACAAAATTATGCTCAAGTGTGGTTATTGAACTCGAGACCTCAAGTTTGATGAGCGAACAGGCTAACCAGCTAAACCGCCCTCACGTTATGTTTAACGAGAGGAAAATAACCTTTTATACATTCCTGCATTCGTGTGACAAGCATGCCATGTTTTTTTTGCGTGGGAGTCATTGGGATTTAAATCATAATCGTGTCATGTGGCTTTGGTGGTAGGGTCTTTTGGGATTTAAAGCAGTGTTGGTAGTACAGAAATAATGCAGCCTTAGTCACCTTACCTCTCTCAACATAGTACGTTGGGTCCCACCAGTCAGAGGGTGAAACAAACAAATTAATAAGAAAAATTAAAAGCGCCAGCGGTGTATCTTACCTCACACATCTCGCTACTACTCGTGAACACTGTCCAATTGATCCCTTTGTTCGCTCATGTATAGGGATGAAAACGGAGCGGAAACGGACGGAACTAGGTGTACCATGTCAGTGTACAAAAGTAGGGGCTCTCCTTTTGGCCCCTTTACTTGTGCACGGGCAGTCAGAGCCGCGCCCGCGGCCACACTTAATAGAGTAGAGGAGGGAAGCCGGAGCACAAGTCGAACCAACACAACGCCAAGACCAGAAACACTAAAGAGCAAAGGGGCGAGGTCGACTCCCCCGGCAAGACCCTTGCCGGGGCGGCCTCCGCGGCCTCGGCAAGAGCCTTGCCGGGGCAGCTTGCCCAACACCAGTAGAGCGAGCCACCCTTGAGCCCAAGGGTTCCAAACACCGCCAACAACTACATTGGGACCAAGGCTCGGGAGGCTCCTCCGTGGTGGCATGCAGATCTTTGTCAAGATCATAAACACACAAGATCAGGTGAGGACCAGAAGACGACGACCCTCGGTGGGATCCTAGTCGAGTAAATCCACAAGACCCCCGGCAAGATCCTTGCCGGGGACGACCACAACGCCACGGCAAGACTCTTGCCGGGGCCTCGGCGAGACCCTTGCCGAGGGCATCAGCGGGGCCACAGCCGGGCCCGCACCTGCCAAGACACCACCGTCGTCCCCATGCAGCTGCCAGCTCAACCAGCTGAGCAGGCACCTGCGTGGCGATGGGCGGCCTCTACACCAACCCAGCAAGCACCTGCGTAGTGGCATGCAGATCTTTGTGAAGGCTCCACCACCGCGCCAGCCCAGCAGCCAGCCAACGTGGCGCCACGATGCCTCGTTAGTTCGGACGCGTGTCGAAGCCAGGCAAGGCGGCGACAGCTAGGGCGTGCTTCCTTGTCGTCCCCGATAAAGTGAGAAGGGCACGTCGGCAGCGCAGTAAATGCGTTTGTCCGACGGTGCCAGAGGATAGACTCATCCACTGTACACCTTTCCACCACCTGTGTGCCACTGTGGTGACCCCTTTTGTCTATAAAAGGAGGCCCAAGGCGTCCAGGAGGAGGATTCGGATCTTTTGGGCAAGTATACCCCGTGGCTAGCTCAAGAACACAAGAACACTCAAATACATCCACCAAAGTAGGACTAGGGTATTATGCATCTTCGTGGCCCGAACCTGGGTAAATGATCCGTGTGCTTCCTGTCAGACCCGCTCTTTGCACAACCCCGCGCCCGCCAACCGTAGAAGGGATCCCAGTGGTTCCATAGGTGTCGATTTCCCCCGACATCTTTGGCGCGCCAGGTAGGGGGCGCAGTTGTGAAAATCCGGTCTAGCGGTTAGCCTAGTAGTTCTTCATTGCCATGGCTCCCAAGAAGAAGACGATCATGGTGATCAGTTCATCCAGAGCCGGATGGCCCGTACTGATGCGGGCGAGCAGCGGGCCGGTCGCGGACAGAACTCGAGGCGTGGCCCATGAGCACCAACATCGCTCTCGCATCCAGAGCCTGGCGAGCGGTGTCGTTCGTGCGCGAGATGACGGGCCGCACGCCGCCAAATCCAAAGACGGAGCCGGCCGCCCGCAGGCGTTGCCGTGCCACCTACGGGCGGCGCGGCGACCTCCAAGTAGCCTACGCCGGCGCCCACGACGCGCTCTTCCCAGGGTGCGCGCGACGAGTAGCGCCACCATGCTGGGGACCCCGGGCACCGCCGTGGGAAGAGTCCCGTGCATCACTCGTGAGATGGAGGAAGCCAACATGCCAGCCGAAGTGCTTGCAGAAATGGCGTACAGCCGCAGGGCCGTGGTGGAGCTCCTTCTAACGTGGTTAGGAGTCGGAGCGCACCACGGTCCATGCAGCTTTCGCCACCGCCCACGCCGGCAGAAGCTTTGGCGCGCGTGTAGTTGCTCCTCGACTTCCCTCCTGCTGCGGAAAAGCTCGACGAGTGGAGAGCCACCATCCGGAGCCTCGTCGGCGTCGCCAACAAAGACGAGCCGCGGCCAGCGGGGCCCTCAGGCCGACGCTCCGTCGAACCACTACACGCCAGCGGTGGAGGGGCCGGGGGTGCTGCGACCATGGTGCATTCTCCTCCTCCACGCCAGCCACCGCGGGTGTCGATCCATCATGATGACGCTTGCGATAACATTTCCATAGCATCGTCCGACCCACGGACCCATCGCGACCAGCAAGTTCTTCGGGAGCGACCCATGAAGACGCTCGAACCACCATCGAGCGCTAGCGCGATACAGGCCACTAGTCAGATAAGCGGGCGGGGCCCGCTATGGACCACCCAGCACCGGGAGGCTCCGGCGGCCTACCTTACGAGGTGGGTTGCCCAGCTTTTACCCGTGAGCTGCGGCAGTTCCAGCGGCCGTCCCACCGCACGTTCAAGCTGGGCGTCGACGAGAAGTACAACGACAAGACCCATCCATCAGAGTTCCTCAGCATCTACACCATCACGATGCAGGCCGCTGGAGCTCATGACGACAAGGTGCTTGCCAATTACTTCCCCTTGGCCCTGAAACCCAACGTCATGTCTTGGTTGATGCATGTGCTAGCGGATTCCATTTCTTCTTGGTCGGATCTGTGTTATGAGTTCGTTGGTGCCTTCACTGGAGGCCACCAAGCTCATGGTCAGGCGAGTGATTTGCATATCATTCCCCAGAAGGAAGGTGAAAACCTGCGCAAGTACATACAGAGGTTCAACCGAGTGCAATACAACATCCCAGATGTTCATCCCGTCGCCGTGATCAGTGCATTCCATCAGAATGTGCGTAACCGCAAGATGCGTGAAGAGCTGGCAATGAACAAGGTCAAGGATGTGGCCGAACTTTACGTTCTGGCCGATAGATGCGCTCGAGCTGAAGAGGGGAGGAAGTACCCCGGCGAGGACGCTGGTGCGGAAACCGACTCTACGGATGAAGACACCGCCGCCCCGACGAAGAAGGGCCAGCGCCGCAATAGGAAACGCAAGGGCAAGGCCGTGCTTGCCGCCGAGGGATCCGACGACACCGGTGCTGCCAAGAAGGTTAAGGCGGATGACCCTGGCAAGGAGATTGCCGGGTGCGCCGCTTGCCGGGCCATGGCGGCTGCCGACAAGCCAGGAGGCTCCGACAAGCAGTATTGCAAGATCCACCGCACCAAGGGCCACGACCTCCAGAACTGCTGGCAAGTTGAGCTGCTTGCTAAAAAGCAAAAAGCCGAGTATGAGAGGCGGGACAAGGAGAAGGGCCAGGATGGTGCCGAAGGGTCCGGCAAGAAGCGTGGCGGTCAAGGAGGCTGCCGCGACAAGGATAACCAGCAAGAGAGGCCCGCTCGGGCCGCGACAAGAAGCAGGAAGACGATGATCATGACGAGGACGACGAGTCCGGCGAGCATGATTTCCAGAAAGCTACAGAGGCCATGTGCGTCGATGGTGGCGCCTCGCTGCATACCTCTCACCGCCAGCTCAAGCAGTGGGCGCGTGAGATCACAGCAGCAGAGCCGTCATTCGACGCCCAGAAGCCGCTGAAGTGGTCCAGCACGCCTATCATCTTTGACACCGAGGACCACCCTGATCGCACAACTGCGGTCGGGTGTTTGCAGTTGTTGGTTTCACCAACGATACGCAACCTCAAGGTGAACAAGATGCTGGTCGACGGCGGGGCCGGTCTGAACTTGATCTCGCTCGTTGTGATCAAGAGGCTACAAATTCCTGATGGAGACCTCGAGGAGACGGGCACGTTTCAAGGAGTCAACCCGGGAAGGAGTCAGCCGAAGGTAAGGTCACGCTGCCTGTGACGTTTGGAGGCGAGTTGAACTACAGGATGGAGAGGATTGTCTTCGATGTAGCCGAGATCCCCTTGCCCTACAACGGGATCCTCGGCCGCCCGACACTAGCCAAGTTTATGGAGGCATCACATTACGCCTACAACACGCTGAAGATGCCTGGGTTGATGACCATCATCATCGTTCCCTGCGACAAGAAGGATGCGCTGATCTGCGCCGACCTACTCTACCGGGACGCAGTTGCAGCAACTGCCGCCAAGGCACTTGCTCCTGCCGCTGAAGCCCCAGGAGGGAAGAAGAAGACCGGCAAGACCTCTCGCACCCACTCCGGCAAGCGCATCTCTTCGGAGTGTCCTAAGGACCCCTTCCCACTGCCACGCATCAACCAGATTGTTGATTCCACAGCCGGGTGTGATCTGTTGTCATTCCTTGACGCCTACTCGGGCTACCACCAGATCTTCATGACAAGAGAAGACGAAGAGAAGACAACATTCATCACCCCAGCTACATAGAAATATGGAAGCTTATATGGATGACATAGTGGTCAAAACCAAGGATAGGGCAACTCTTGTACAAGACTTAGAAGAGACGTTTGCAAACCTGCGCAAGATCAACCTCAAGTTGAACCCTGAGAAGTGTGTCTTCGGTGTTCTGTCCGGCAAGCTTCTCGGATTCTTTGTGTCACAGCGTGGGATCGAGGCAAACCCAGACAATATCAAGGCTATCGAGCAAATTGAGGCGCCCAAGCGGATCAATGATGCGCGTCGGCTCACTGGCTGTGTTGCCGCCATGAGCAGATTCATCTCCAAGTCTGCCGAGCGCGCCCTTCCCTTTTTCAAAATCTTGAAAAAGGTGGGACCAATGGAATGGACCCCAGAGGCTAAAGCAGCACTATAGGATTTGAAGAAATACCTCTCCTCTACCCTGATACTAGTTGCGCCTAAACCGCAAGAGCCATTGCTACTGTACCTAGCGGTAACGAATCAAGTGGTCAGCGCCGCGCTAGTGGCCTAGAGGGAGGTCGATGGGGCGACAGTGGCAACGACAGGACTGGCGGATGGCGAGCCAGGCCCCCCCGGCAGGGCCCGGTGCCGGCAAGGCAAGGCCCCCGGCAGAGCCTGACGCCATCAGGACGGGGCCCGCGCAGCCAAATGAAGTGGTGCAGAAGAAGAAAATGATGCAGCACCCGGTTTACTTCGTCAGCTCCCTCTTGCAGGGGGCTAGGTCAAGGTACTCCGGCGTGCAGAAATTGCTCTTCGGCCTCCTTATGGCCTCGAGGAAGCTGCGTCATTACTTCCAAGCCTACAAAATCACCGTCGTCACCCGCCTCCCGTTGCAACGGATACTGCATAACCCAGACGCAACCGGGAGGATTGTGGAGTGGGCCTTGGAGTTGTCGAGCTTTGGTTTGAAGTTTGAAAGTACTTCGACAATCCAGAGCAGAGTCTTGGCGGAGTTCATTGCGGAATGGACCTCAACGCCCGACGAAGAGATCTAGGAGACCACTCTCCCCGGCAAGGAAACAAGTCGCAACTGGATCCTGTACTTTGATGGGGCTTTTTCGCTGCAAGGCGCCGATGCTGGTGTGCTGCTTGTCGCACCCACCGGAGAGCACCTCAAGTATGTAATCCAGATGCACTTTCCCAGGGAGATGTCCACAAACAACACTGCTGAATATGAGGGGTTGCTTGCTGGTCTTAGGATCGCGGCAAATCTCGGGATTAAGAAGCTCATCGTCAGGGGTGATTCGCAGCTTGTCGTCAGGCAAGTCAACAAAGATTATCAGAGCCCGTTGATGGAGGCCTATGTAGATGAGGTGACGAAGCTGGAAGAGCGCTTTGACGGTACACAAGCAGAGCACATTCCCCGAGTGGAGAACGGCATCGCCGATTACCTGTCGAAGCGCGCTGCGTTCAAACTACCTGTGGAACCAGGTACTTTTGTGCTTCGGTTAACTCAACCATCCGTTGAACCATCAACAGAGCAGAACAAGCGGAGGAAATCAGGCCCCGGCAAGTACTTTCCCGACGAACCCCCTGGGGCCGCCGGCAAGGATGTTGCCGTGGGTACTGAGCCTGCCGAGGGGCGACTGACTCCGGCAGGGCGTCAAGCCCTAGCCGTGGAGACGACCGCTCCCATGGCAGAAGAAATGCCTTTAGTCCTTGCCGTCGAGCCCCAGGCTCCGGCATGGGCGCAGCATACCGTCCGATTCCTCCAAACAGGGGAGCTTCCTGAGGAGCAGGAAGAAGCGGAGAAAGTAGCCCGTCGGTCTGCTATGTATCAGTTTGTCGATGACGTCCTGTACAAGAAAAGGCCGAACGGTGTGAAATTGAAGTGCATTCCCCGAGAGGAAGGACTGGAGCTGTTGGCATAGATACACGGAGGCATATGTAGCTCCCACATAGGGTCGAGGGCCCTTGCTGGCAAGGCATTCCGGCAAGGTTTCTTCTGGCCCACTGCCCTCCAGGATGCAACGGCACCAGTAACCAAGTGTGAAGCGTGTCAGTTCCATTCGAAGAAGCTTCATCAACCAGCTCAAGCCCTTCAAACAATTCCTCTCTCCTGGCCATTTTTGGTCGGGGGGCTCGACATATTGGGCCCTTTCCCCTGCGCTGTCGGGGGCTTTGAGTACTTGTACGTTGCAATCGACAAGTTCACAAAATGGCCGGAGGTGGAAGTAGTAAGGAAGGTGACCGCACAGTCAGCCGTCAAGTTCTTGAAGGGGCTAGTCTGCCGTTTTGGTGTGCCAAATAGAGTCATCACCGACAACGGCACGCAGTTCACAAGCCACAACTTCATGCAATACATCCAGGACCTCGGCAACAAGGTCTGTTTCGCTTCCGTGGCACACCCACGGAGCAACGGCCAGGCGGAGAGGGCAAATGCTGAAGTACTGCGAGGCCTGAGGACCAAGACTTTTGACAGGCTGCACCAGAGCGGAAGGCGCTGGATAGATGAGTTGCCGGCGGTTCTTTGGTCGATCAGAACGACACCAAATCGAGCCACCGGCCAGACACCCTTTGCCCTGGTATACGGGGCAGAAGCAGTTCTCCCCATGGAACTCCCATACGGGTCACCTCGAGTGCTCGCTTATGACGAGCTTGAGCAAGAGCAATTGCGGCAAGATGATGCAGCGCTCCTCGAGGAAATCGTCTTCGGGCGGCTGTGAGAGCAGCGCGCTACCAGCAAGCCTTGCGCCGCTACCATAGCCGCAAGGTTCATGCCCGAAGCTTTGAGGAAGGCGACCTTGTTCTTCGGCACGTTCAATCGGCAAAGAATTCCAACAAGTTGACGCCAAAGTGGGAAGGCCCTTATCGGGTAATACGAGTCACCAGGCCCGGCGCAGTCCGCCTGGAGATCGAAGATGCTATTCCAGTGAGCAACTCTTGGAACATTGAACATCTTCGCAAGTTTTACCCATAAGGCGTGGTTGCCGGGCCCCCCGGCAAACCACCTTTCATACAAGCCTTGCCGGCAAGGCATGTAACCCTCTGTACAAAGCCAGACGCAGACCCTGAGCATAAATAAATGAAGCGCTGGCGCCCTAAGTTTTAGCATGCATGCTAGGTTAAGTCTCTTCCTCGGTTAGGGTTGATAGTGCTTAGCGGCGACTAAACCCTAGCATAGAGGTCGAGTGTGCGTTTCTCTGTTCCTTTCCGTCCTCTTTAGTTCGCAGGGCACATGGACGTTTCTGCTGAGCTGTTTGGAAGAAAGAGAACGAGCCGGCGCCCCGGCCTCGGCAAGCCAAGGTTGCCGGGGGCTGCAGATACAAGAATCCGACCACGGCAAGCCAAGGCTGCCGAGGGCTGCAGATTCAGATAAGTCTTTTATCCTCTATTGTGCATTTCCATATGAAGTTGGGACATATGAAACCCCGTTTTGCTCCTAGACCACCGTGCTCCCCCTTTTTTTTCTGTACCCAAGTCCCTGGGTCGGAACCGGGTCGTAGTTGCGGTGGCGAGGAAATAAACGAAGGGCCTAACTCTACTTCGCCCCTGCCTCTGCCAAGAGCGTGAGAATGGCCGGCTGAAGTAAGGGACGACAAGGCCTGTTGCCGGGCGACAATGTTTATCTTAAAAGTAACAAGGATTCATTCCTTGGCTTGGGCCTCGCTCACGCACAAAGAACCCGACAAGCACCCTTTTTATTAAAAACATCCCATACAGGTACAGTTCATACGGGATGAAAAACATGAGCAAGGGGATTACAAGTCTTAAATCTAACAAGTGCCCGCGGGCTTACAAACTAAAAAGAGATAAGGTGCCCGTAATCCCTTTCTTGTCCCTCTCTTCAGAAGGTGAAACAAGACAGCAGGAGGGCAAAAAGAGAGCCTAAGGTACAAGGAGCAGAAGGCACCAAGGGAACATCCCGGTGCCGGGACAGGAGCTGGAAGATGAGGCAGCGGACGACAATACGCTCTGAAGGCGTCGGTGCCCGCGTACTCCGACTTGATGGCCCGCCTTCCTCGCCTTCTCCGGCCGTCCTACGCCGGCCGCCCAAGGAGGCGGCGGGGAACGCGCCAATGGACAGCTTGACGAGGAAGGCCCTCGGCAGGGCGCGTGGCCGAGGAAGGGACGACACGGTTAGTCGGAGTCGAGGTTGGTGTCGCTGTCCTCCTCGTCACTCCCGCTCGAGGAAGAATCTTCATCGTCGGAGGAGCTCTCCACGCAGCACTTTAGGCGAGTTCCAAGATGTCCAAAGACCTTGACGGAGAGCAGGCCGTTCTCCACTAACTTGGAGTAGAGAACGAGCCCCGCCGTCAGGCTGTGGACTTGAGCAAAAGTTTTCCATCCATGGCGAAGGTACATGACGTGAGGAGCGGGGAAGTCGACGTCGACCCGCGTACCACCATTCCCGCAGCCATTCATGTGCAGCCTCAGGGTCTGGGGCGGATCGAGCTCCATCTCCCGCGCAAATGGAGCAGGAAGACGAAGGCGACGGCGTGGCGGCCGGCGCAGCCTGATGAAGAACTCGCGAGGCTGGTCCCCAACGTGGCCCTCTATTAGGGGAGGCATCGCCGATGGAGGTAAGGCCGGTGCGCCGCCCCGCCCCCCTCTTCCTCGAGCGCCACGGCGGCCTCGGCCTCGCCCCTCCCCCTTCCTCTTGTGGTTGGCTCTGCCGCAGCGAGCTCTTGGGGAGGAGGGACGCGCTATCGAGCAGAGACCCTCGCCGCCACCGTCGAAGGGCCGGCACCTCCCTTCGCCATGGCAGTTGAAAGAAAGAAGCTGAAGTGAATGGAGGCGGATGATGAACAGATGTGGGATGCCATCCCCTCCCCCGTTTTATAAAGGGGCGGGGTCGGGGCTCGGCTGCCCCACACGACCAATCCGGCCATCGGGGGCGTAGGGAATCGAGACCGACCCGCTGCCCCAATCAGCGACGGCCCAGTTTCCGGCCTCCACTGCCTGCCACCTGCATGGGGGACATGGCGAGCAAGCAAAATCGAGGGGACGGGTGAGGCGACCGTTCCCCACCCCGTGATCGTGGGGCCCGGACGCCTTGAAGACCGCGACCCGAGTCCACTTAGTAAATGAGCCGCGCCTCTGCGTCTCCCTCTTTTTATGGGGAAGGCGCGAGCCGCCTCTTTACCACGATGTGACGGATGCGTGCGGAGACCGCCCCATGCATGGCCCCCACATCACGCACGACCCTCCACGTTGCGCGTTCAACGCGGGTCGTGGGGAAGCGCAGCGAACGAAAAAGTTACTGCGGTAGAAATCCGCCCCACCTGCCCACGCACCGTTCTTGGCCTAGCCCAACAACGCGTCGCGCTTATGTGTGGCCCAGGCCCGGGGGCTCCTGTCGGTGTACAAAAGTAGGGCCTCTCCTTTTGACCCCTTTACTTGTGCACGGGCAGTCAGAGCCGCGCCCGCGGTCACACTTAACAGAGCAGAGGAGGGAAGCCGGAGCACAAGTCGAACCAAGGCAACGCCAAGACCAGAAACACTAAAGAGCAAAGGGCCGAGGTCGACTCCCCCGGCAAGACCCTTGCCGGGGCGGCCTCCGCGGCCCCGACAAGAGCCTTGCCGGGCCAGCTTGCCCAACACCAGTAGAGCGAGCCACCCTTGAGCCCAAGGGTTCCAAACACCGCCAACAACTACATTGGGACCAAGGCTCGGGAGGCTCCTCCGTGGTGGCATGTAAATCTTTGTCAAGATCATAAACACACAAGATCAGGTGAGGATCAGAAGACGACGACCCTCGGCATGATCCTAGCCGAGGAAATCCACAAGACCCTCGGCAAGATCCTTGCCGGGGACGACCACAACGCCATGGCAAGACTCTTGCCGGGGCCCCAGCAAGACCCTTGCCGAGGGCATCAGTGGGGCCACAGCCGGGCCCGCACCTGCCAAGACACCACCGCCGTCCCCATGCAGCTGCCAGCTCAACTAGCTGAGCAGGCACATGCGTGGCGACGGGCGGCCTCTACATTGACCCAGCAAGCACCTGCGTGGTGGCATGCAGATCTTCGTGAAGGCTCCACCACCGCGCCTGCGCAGCAGCCAGCCAACGTGGCGCCATGACGCCTCGTCAGTTCGGACGCGTGTTGAAGCCAGGCAAGGCGGCGACAGCTGGGACGTGCTTCCTTGCCGTCCCCGATAAAGCAAGAAGGGCACGTCGGCAGCGCATTAAATGCATTTGTCTGACGGTGCCAGAGGATAGACTAATCCACTGTACACCTTTCCGCCTCCTGTGTGCCACTGTGGCGACCCCTTTTGTCTATAAAAGGAGGCCCAAGGCGTCTAGGAGGAGGATTCGAATCTTTTGGGCAAGTTACACCCCATGGCTAGCTCAAGAACACAAGAACACTCAAATACATCCACCAAAGCAGAACTAGGGTATTACGCATCTCCGCGGCCCGAACCTGGGTAAACGATCCATGTGCTTCCTGTCAGACCCGCTCTTTGCACAACCCCGTGCCCGCCAACCGTAGAAGGGATCCCAGTGGTTCCATAGGTGTCGATTTCCTCCGACATAACATATTTGTTTTCATATTTTTTGCAGAAGAGGAAATGAATATAGAAACCATGGAAATAAATACGGAAACAGATACTACCGGAAATAGATACGGAGCGAATACAGAGCCGACATGAAAACAAAATTGTGTGTTGACTGGAACTTAAAACCCCCTTGAATCATAGAGAAATACACACACAAAACTAACAAATTTAAGGAATTGTTAACATGGCCGCAAAATAACATGGTTGTGTTAGCAACATAGGGTAGTATTGTAGTAGTACATGACAATTTCGTATAGGTCTAGTTGAGTATGTGTGTGGTAGTAAAAGTTGGTCCTCGAATGATCTGTTCTGCTCATTGTGTCATTGTGTATTGTTTGGTAGTTGGGATACAAAGCAGCCATGAGCCTATGGTAGAAATGGAAATTCCATATTCACGGAAATGGAAAGTTCCGTTTCCACCGGAAAACACCATTCCGTTTTTGTTTCCATTTTCGCATAAAAATTTCCATTTCCATTTTGCAAATTTCCTCTTTCTTTTTCATATTTCCTCCCCGTTTCCATTTTTTGCCCGGAAAAACGAAAACTTTCCGCTTCATTTTCATCCCTAATCACATACTATTTTAAGTGAATCCTTATTATAACATGCACACAATTTTGGGCACTTGTATTCGACCTAAGTCAGTGTGCCACCATATCTCGTACTACTCCCTCCGTCTAGGTGTAATAAGTCACGTTAGAAGGTGCAGCGGGACCAAGGTGCAAGCAGATTGGAGGAGAAGTAGAAACTTGACCAGCCCTTCCTCCAATCAAAGCCCTGATTTCTATCTCTAAACGCAACAATTAATCACAACAACTAAGAGATGCCATTTTAGCTACCATGCAGGGCCACGTATTAACTCGCATGCAAGTCGACTTTGATTTCTTGACTGATCAACGCGTAGTTGCGCTCCATGCATTGGGTTTCCGGGGGAGATAACAAGGCAGAGTAAGGAGCGTTTGGTTACATTGCTTAGGCTGGTCATAGTGGTGAGTAACTTGGACTGGTAACATGCACATGTTACTAGTCTATGTTACTACCTCCATAGTGGGTAGTAACATATGGATGGTAACATGCAAGTCTTCAATAATTGAGATATAGACTCATTTTACCTCGGGGTGTGTTATGTTACAGTAACTCATTGAGAAAGGGTATTCATTGTCAATCTAACCCTGTCATCGAAACACCTCTTTCGTTAGTTAGTTCAGAGTTGGTTCGGGTTAGAATCTAACTCTAACCTCTAACTGAGTTAGAGTATCCAAACAGGGCCCTTGCCCTGCTAGGCTATAAACTGTTCTTGATAAGGATCCAAACGCTCCCTAAGTAACAATGCTCGCTAGCAACGAGGCCAGGAGGGGATTGCGATGTGAAGTTAATGGACGACGCCTAAACATTTTGGGAATATCTGATTTTCGTAAGATGACTTAACACCTAGACGGAGGGAGTACTACTCCTCCGTCCAGGTTTGATGGAATATTTGTCACTTCTTCTCTTCTTGTACGTACTCCATTTGTATCTCAGTTCCTGTGGCTTCGCACTCGCATGATATTCCTATTCTATGAACCTGTGTGTGCATGTGCGCGCGCGCGCGCGTGTGTGTGTGTGTGTGTTAGAGAGAGCAACACATCGACCTACTCCTACAGAGAGATGGTGTGTAGTGTACGATTTAGCCGCGAGAGTCGGTGCATCCTCTCGTTTCCGGCTGTCCGGTTGGAACAGGCGGACAGCTGCCACGCCCGCTCCTGACCAGCCTGGCCCACCCAAAGCCCCTCCATCGCCCGCGCGCGCTTCCCGCCCGAAACAGTCAGCGCCGCTCCGAAGAATCGGTGCCGCATTCATGCCCGGGCAAAGCGGACGCGACCTCTCACTGGCGCCTGCGTTGAAGGGAGAAGCGGATTCAAGAGTGATAGTTGCTTCGTTCGTCCAACTTACTGCTGGGTCTATTTGATTTGACGGCTCATTGGTCATTATTACTGAGGTGGTACGACTGCTGGATGTCCCATGCTTTCGGCGGAAAGGAGGTACTACTAGATTACAATTTTCTCCATTCTTATAGCAGAGGAGTGCGAAAGCAGTGAAAACACGCAGGCTCAGTAATTACATGGCCCACCTCACACTGTCACCATATTTTCTGGACACTGTGCGACACCTAACTCTTTACATAGTACTAGTATAGTACGTACTGTAATTTCTCAGCGAGATAAATTTGTACAATGCTATGAAGCTTCCAGCTTCTGTTTCATGTATCTTGCGTCCAAGGTTGCTCGTTGCAACATTTCATCAAATACAAAGGAGACTGACATGCATGCTATTGCATCTCAATGATTGACAGATCATAGCCAATATGTACTCCCTCCGTTCCAAAATAAGTGTCTCAACTTTATGCAAACTTTAGTACAAAGTTGTACTACTACTAAAGTTGACACTTATTTTGGAATAGAGACAACTAAAGAAAAAAAACGATCCATGCAGTCCCTAGCCCTTGAACCGTAAACCCTAACCAGGCTTTAATTTGCTGGCAATGTTGGAGCTTCCCAAGAAATGAAGTTTGCAACCCTTTGACCATCGGATCATTTTGTGCAGTTTCACCAAAATTGAGATGAGCATCCCTGTGGCAAAGAAATTGAATAAGCGTGATTAGAATAAGATTACTAGGACTAGTTGATGAGACATAAACTCATCACAAATATAGTATGTAGAAGCCAGTAGAGGTCTGTGCAGGTTAAAGAAGTAGAGAAATATCCACATGGAGTGATGTGGGCAGCTGGAGTAGTGGTGCAAGCCGGCTGTAAAGGAAGTTGTACCTAAGGGATGTCGGGACGTAGCTCAACCTAGAGGAGGGCGGTGGGAGGCGGCAACTTCCCACGTCGTGGTAGCGAGCAAGGGACGAAGGCAACCTCACCGGCTTTGTGCGAGAGAACGGCGGGGACCCCTGATCGGGATGTGCCGACAATGGGTTTTCGCTGTCGACGAGGGCGACTGCATCTACACTAAGCATCCACCCCTTCCCCCGTCGGACGTGATCCGCCCAGATGTTAGAGATGTGGCCACAGTTGTTTTGTGTGAGAGTGTGTGCAGAGAGCAACCCCAGCAAGCAACCATCTAGGCTCGTCCTGGCTATGTATATAGTGGAGCGGTTTCCTTTTCTCTCCATAGGAACCTATTTATATTGTGTACGTGCCACTGAAAAAAAACTTTATTTATAAATGACGCGGCACCGTTCATGCGTGGTTCCTGACCCTCCATTATTTATAAGTGAGTAACTACTACTAGACGTGCCAAATTATCACGTGGGCTGCATTATCTTACAGAAATGAGCTCCACCGTGTCACGTGTGTGGTTGGGGAACACGCAAAAGACGCAAAGAGTGCTACTAGTACACTATGTGCGTGGGTGCGTGCACCTCTTCTCTTCGAGCATGGTTATTAAAAGTATAGCCCATTACTGTACTACCACGCGGTTATTATATATGGGCAAAGAGTATAGGCAGTAATAATGACTAATAAGCCGTGAAATCATGAGGCCCACCTTTCTCTTTGTTTGACCGAGGAAGTGATGTCTACTACACAACCTTCTTCTTGTAGACGTTGTTGGGCCTCCAAGTGCGGAGGTTTGTAGGACAGTAGAAAATTTCCCTCAAGTGGATGACCTAAGGTTTATCAATCCGTGGGAGGCGTAGGATGAGGATGGTCTCTCTCAAACAACCCTGCAACCAAATAACAAAGAGTCTCTTGTGTCCCCAACACACCCAATACAATGGTAAATTGTATAGGTGCACTAGTTCGGCAAAGAGATGGTGATACAAATGACATATGGATGGTAGATAAAGGTTTTTGTAATATGAAAATATAAAAACAGCATGGTAGCAAGCGATAAAAGTGAGTGTAAATGGTATTGCAATGCTAGGAAACAAGGCCTAGGGTTCATACTTTCACTAGTGCAAGTTCTCTCAACAATAATAACATAATTGGATCATATAACTATCCCTCAACATGCAACAAAGAGTCACTCCAAAGTCACTAATAGCGGAGAACAAATGAAGAGATTATGGTAGGGTACAAAACCACCTCAAAGTTATTCTTTCTGATCGATTATTCAAGAGTCCGTAGTAAAATAACACGAAGCTATTGTTTCCGCTCAATCTATCCTAGAATTCGTACTAGAATAACACCTTAAGACACAAATCAACCAAAACCCTAATGTCACCTAGATACTCCAATGTCACCTCAAGTATCCGTGGGTATGATTATACGATATGCATCACACAATCTCAGGTTCATCTATTCAACCAACACAAAGTACTTCAAAGAGTGCCCCAAAGTTTCTACCAGAGAGTCAAGATGAAAACGTGTGCCAACCCCTATGCATAGGTTCATGGGCGGAACCCGCAAGTTGATCACCAAACATACATCAAGTGGATCACGTGATATCCCATTGTCACCACAGATAAGCATGGCAAGACATACATCAAGTGTTCTCAAATCCTTAAAGACTCAATCCGATAAGATAACTTCAAAGGGAAAACTCAATCCATTACAAGAGAGTAGAGGGGGAGAAACATCATAAGATCCAACTATAATAGCAAAGCTCGCGATACATCAAGATCTTATCACCTCAAGAATACGAGATAGAGAGATCAAACACATAGCTACTGGTACATACCCTTAGCCCCGAGGGTGAACTACTCCCTCCTCGTCATGGAGAGCACCGGGATGATGAAGATGGCCACCGGTGAGGGTTCCCCCCTCCGACAGGGTGCCGGAACAGGGTCCCGATTGGTTTTTGGTGGCTATAGTGGCTTGCGGCGGTGGAACTCCCGATCTATTATGTTCCCTGATGGTTTTAGGGTATATGGATATATATATAGGCGAAAGAAGTCGGTCAGGGAAGCCACGAGGGGCCCACGAGGGTGGAGGGTGCGCCCAGGGGTGGGCGCGCCCCCTGCCTCGTGCCTTCCTCGTTGCTTCCCTTACGTACACTCCAAGTCTTCTGGATTGCTTCCGTTCCAAAAATAACTCTCCCGAAGGTTTCATTCCGTTTGGACTCCGTTTGATATTCCTTTTCTGCGAAACACTGAAACAAGGAGAAAAACAGAAACTGGCACTGGGCTCTGGGTTAATAAGTTAGTCCCAAAAATAATATAAAAGTGCATAGTAAAGCCCATTAAACATCCAAGATGGATGATATAATAGCATGAATACATCATAAATTATAGATACGTTGGAGACGTATCAGCATCCCCAAGCTTAATTACTGCTCGTCCTCGAGTAGGTAAATGATAAAAGAAAGAATTTATGAAGTGTGAATGCTAGCAGGTGCATAAGTTTGATCAATGATAATTTCAATCACCTTTTCTAGCATCATTATATGTCATAACAGTAGCTCAACTCATAGAACTTTGCATGATCAAGTAACAAACTATTCACATGTTAAAGTATAGATCATAAACTTTCTTGAAAACTAACAAACCGTGTTATTAGTCATCAAATAATTACAATTCATCTTATTTTCAGGAAGAGTCTATGTCAGAGTTTTGATTTAGCAAACTCCACATACTCAACTATCATTTAGTCTTTCACAATTGCTAACACTCACGCGATATTTATGGGTTCAAAGTTTTAATCAGACACAGAGAAAGATAGGGGCTTACAGATTCGCCTCCCAACCTTTTACCTCAAGGGTAATGTCAACAATAAAAATTCATGATGCCTTACAACCAATTGGATATATATATCAGAATCTTTCCAACAGGAGGTGCTTGCAAAAGGATAAAATGAAAAAAGGGAAGGTGAAGATTACCATGACTCTTGCATAAAAGTAAAAGATAGGCCCTTCGCAGAGGGAAGCAGAGGTTGCCATGCGCTTTTATAGTTGGATGCAAAAAATCTTAATGCGAGGGAACGTCACTTTATATTGCCACTTGTGATAGGGACCTTTATTATGCAGTCCGTCGCTTTTGTTTCTTCCATATCACAAGATCGTATAAAGCTTATTTTCTCCACACTAAAAGATCATACATATTTAGAGAGCAATTTTTGTTGCATGCACCGATGACAACTTACTTGAAGGATCTTACTCAATCCATAGGTAGGTATGGTGGACTCTCATGGCAATACTGGTTTAAGGGATGTTTGGAAGCACAAGTAGTATCTCTACTTGGTGCATGGAATTTGGCTAGCATGAGGGGGAAAGGCAAGCTCAATGCGTTGGGCGACCCATGACAATATACTTTATTTCGGATATAAGAAAACATAACCCATTACATTGTCTTCCTTGTCCAACATCAACCTTTTAGCATGTCATATTTTAATGAGTGCTCACAATTGCAAAAGATGTCCAAGATAGTATATTTATATGTGAAATCTCTCTTCCTTCAATATTCTTTCATGAATTGTTCAAGTGACCAATACAATATTTGCTGACCTTCAATGAATTTACCACCTCCACTTCTTATATGTAAAGTCATTACTCCCCATGGGATAAGCATATGAAACATATATAATTTCAGATTTATGATATTCAATTCATTCAACTATTTACTCATAGGATATAAGTGAAGTACACGAGTAAATGACAAACTACTCCAAAAAGATATAAGTGAAGATCAATGAGTAGTTAAATAATTATGTAGCTATGTGAAGACTCTCTCTCATTTAAGAATTTTAGATCTTGGGATATTATTCAAACAGCAAGCAAACACTAACAAAATAAAATGACGCTCCAAGAAAAACACATATCATGTGGTGAATAAAAATATAGCTCCAAGTAAAGTTACCGATGAACGAAGACGAAAGAGGGGATGCCATCCGGGGCATCTGTAACATCCCAAATTTTCAATTTGGAATGTTATACATTAGATCATCATTGCATAGCATATTTCATTGCATTCTGGCAAATCCTCGAAAATCCTAAGCAACTCAAGGACCCTCGGAGAGAGTTGGGGATTTTTCGCGGTTTTCATATTTGATTTTTATCAAATAATGATACGAGGATTTTTGGTATTAATTATTTTTCTCTCCGAAAAATATTTCTTATTAAAATAAATGAGAGGAGAAAATATGACTTCTCCAAAATAATCGAAATATTGGAGGAAAAATATTAAAATCAAATATTTGATTTTATTCGGATTTTATTTGCAATTTTAATTGCATTAGAAAAGTTGCACGTTTTCAAACTGCATTTTTGGGCCAAGAAAATGTTCATCTCGTTCTAATTATTTCAATTAGACGGTGAAAATTTGTTTTGGCATTTTTGGATTTTTATTTATTTTTCTATGATTTTTTTAGGTTCGGCGATATTATTTAAAAAAAATCCCGAGCGCGCCGCCTGGGCCGAAACCCAGCCGACAGCCCAGCCCAGCCCCGCGCCTCGTCTCCCACCCGAGCACGGAGCCGCCGCCGCCTTTGCCCCCTCCCCCAAGCCGGAGCACCCCCTCCTATATATATACCCCTGTCCCCCGCCGCCCCTCTCCTCACCCAGCCCCGACCCAAAGCCGCCCCGCCGCCGAGAGGATCCGCCGGAGCAGGAGCCCGACGCCGCCGCCTTGGGAAGCCCCGAACGCTGCCGCCCTCGTCGCCCCTCACCGCCCCCGACGACGCCCGAGCCCCGCCGCCCTCGCCGCCCTCTCCCGAACCCGCCGGAGCCCCGTCCCGACCCCGCCGGAGTCCCGCCGGACCGAGGTAACCGAGCCGCCGCCGTGCCGGTTTTTTAAAAAAAACCTTTCGGTTTATTTTTTTGCCGAACCCTAGATTTTTTTTAAAATAGATCGGTTTATTTTTTTCGGTTTAGTTAGTTAGTGAACGTTCACCGATCTGTTCGTTTTAACGAACGTGTTTGTCGGTTAGTCGCAGTTAACGAACGTCCGTTCATTCAACTGTTCGTCAGTTTTCTTTTTCGTCGGATTTTCCGCGATTATTCCAGATCGCGATTTCTGATCAGATTTTCGTTCTGGTTTATCTTTTAGCTCGTTTATCGGAATCAGGCGATTCAAGCGCCTAGAGTTTGGTCTCGTAATTCTCTTTCCGTTTAACCTATTCAAACAAGTTTTTGCTACTGTAAAATTTGACCTAGATCCATATTAGTAAACGAAGCTTGTTTCTTTCGCCGTTTGACTTTCGTTGCTTCCTTCTATTTGTTTCTTTTTGCAAACCGGAGTTCTTAAGTTGAACTTTCTGGTTAGATCTTTTATTTGAGTTTTACCTGTGCATTAGATGAGTGCTTATTGTTTGCTTGTTTGTTTGCGATAGAGTACCCGGAGTGCGCCGCTTGCTGCTTCGAATATCTAGGTTTCACGGATCATCAGCAAGGCAAGTAACACTTTGATCATACCTCTTTTACTACCCAGTTTTATTGCATTAGATCAATCCTCAAACATTGCATGATTAGGATCTAATTAAATTGTGGGTATTGGGAAGTAGATGAGGTAGTACCTATCACCTCTTTATTATCAAACCCTTGGG
The DNA here is from genome assembly GCF_018294505.1 of Triticum aestivum. Classification (NCBI taxonomy): domain Eukaryota; kingdom Viridiplantae; phylum Streptophyta; class Magnoliopsida; order Poales; family Poaceae; genus Triticum; species Triticum aestivum. The sequence continues at coordinate 429,844,892 of NC_057814.1, read as the reverse complement.
AGTTACTTCTACGTTTGCTCATATTACTATGCTATGCTAGTAGACGTGGATTGGGTTTGAGTGTTACCATGACAGATGTGAGATTGTTAATTAATGGTTAACCTTAAGGTGGCAACTTAAACTCACATCTGGGTGGATTGAGGTACCTGGGTATTCCAGGATTGCCTGTTTTTTTTGGACCGCCACCCAGGTTCAAAGGGATCATGAGATTATTCATGCTAGAAACTTCCGTGTGCAGCCACAAGCTATTATGGGCTCTAGCATAGTTGATTAAGTGGTGTGAACTCTTACAGTGGTAGACTAGCAGATGTAGGGGATGTAGGTTGGTACGGTCTATCACATGACTGAATGATGAGCTGAGCATGCAGTTGATGGTAGCAACCTTCAACAACTACCAGGAGTTGGTAGATAGAGCTCTCATGATTGAAGGGAAGCAACATCAGATTGAAAACCGTAAGAGGAAGTATGGACAAGGGAAGTATAATTCTGGAGCTCTGCAGAAGCCACGTTTTACCCCGAAATCGGGAGGACAGTTTCAGCATACCCATGGAGGAGGTTGTTTGCACAACCATAATGGCTCCAAGAATGGTAATGGGAATGGAAGAAGCAACGGCCAGAACCGTACCAACCCTTCAACCCCGGCTAAGAGAGACCTGAGCCAAGTCACTTGCTTTAAGTGCCAGAAGACTGGGCATTATGCCAATGAATGTCCTGAAGCCCAGAATGGAAATGGAAATGGAAGCTCTGGGAAGAAGCCGAACCATTTCAACAAAGGACATGTGAACCACGTTAGCGTGGAAGAGGTTGAAGCACATCCTGATGCAGTAATAGGTAAGTTTTGGTTAAGTCATTTACTGCACTCGTTCTTTTTTATACTGGTGCATCGCATTCATACATATCAAGGGGATTTGTGGATAAGTATAAACTGCCAACCCAAGCCCTTAGGTCACCCATGTTAGTAACCTCGCCAGGAGCAGAGTATATGGCTAGTTTATGGTGTGATCGGTTACCATTAAGGATTGGTAACTACGTGTTTCCCTCGGACCTAATAGTATTGGAATCGCAAGGATTGGATGTGATATTAGGCATGGATTGGTTATCGAAGTATGGAGGGCCAGTAAGACAATTTTGCTTACCACCCCAGAAGGAAGAAGGATTAAGTATGTATCCCGGCATATGCCGAAGAGGACTCAGGTGAATTCTTTATCAGGAGTTGTACAGGAGGAAGTACCAGTGGTGAAGGATTACCCGGATGTATTTCCAGAAGAGTTGCCAGGCATGCCACCAGATAGAGACATAGAGTCTTTGATTGAACTTTTGCCAGGCACAGGGCCAATATCTAAGAGACCGTACAGGATGCCCGCAAAAGATTTGGAGGAGATTAAGAAGAAGATTAAGGAGTTACTGGATAAAGGCTATATCCGCCCAAGTTCGTCACCTTGGGGATCGCCAGTACTTCTAGTGGAGAAGAAAGATGGATCATTGAGGATGGTTGTTGATTATCGAGGATTGAATGAAGTGACCATCAAAAATAAGTACCCACTGCCGATGATCAATGATTTGTTTGACCGATTACAAGGTGCTAAGGTATTTTCCAAGATTGATCTACGATCAGGATACCATCAGTTGAAGATTCGAGAGCAGGATATACCTAAGACGGCTTTTACCACCAGGTATGGGCTGTACGAGTATACCGTTAATATCATTTGGTCTGACTAACGCACCTGCCTATTTCATGAACCTGATGAACAAAGTGTTTATGGAGTTTTTGGATAAGTTCGTCGTAGTGTTCATTGATGACATTTTGGTCTACTCAAAGAATGAAGAGGAGCATAAGGAACATTTGTGTTTGGTACTTGAGAAGCTCAGAGAACATCAGCTATACGCCAAGTTCAGCAAATGTGAGTTTTGGCTGAATGAAGTTAGATTCCTCGGACATGTTATATCCGGAGAAGGAATAGCAGTAGACCCCACCAAAGTCGACACTGTGACAAACTGGGAATCACCCACGTCAGTTGGAGAAATCCGGAGTTTTCTTGGACTTGCAGGATACTACTGGAGGTTCATTGAGAATTTCTCGAGGATTGCTAAGCCCATGACAGAGCTGTTAAAGAAGGACACCAAATTCAACTGGACTGAGGAATGTGAAGCTAGTTTCCAAGAGTTGATGAAACGTTTGGTTACATCACCAGTGCTGATTCTGCCAGATCAACGCAAGGATTATGAAGTTTATTGCGACGCTTCACGTCGAGGACTTGGAGCAGTGCTAATGCAGGAGGGAAGAGTTGTTTCATATGCTTCACGACAACTTAAACCCCATGAGAAGAATTATGCCACCCATGATTTGGAGTTAGCAGCCGTAGTACATGCGTTGAAGACATGGAGACATTTTCTCATCGGAAACCACTGTGAGGTGTACACGGATCACAAGAGTTTGAAGTACATTTTCACGCAGAAGGAGTTGAATCTCAGGCAAAGGAGATGGTTGGAGCTCATTAAGGATGAGTAAAGGAAAAGCCAAGGGATTTCATGAGGATGAGCACGATACCTTATGGATTGAGGACCGCGTTTATGTGCCCAATGATCCGGAGATCAGGAAGTTGATCTTGCAAGAGGCCCATAATTTGCCGTATTCGATTCACCCAGGAAATACCAAGATGTATTTGGATTTGAAGGATACTTTCTGGTGGACCGGAATGAAGAAGGATATTGCAGGGTATGTAGCAGTTTGTGATGTATGTCAGAGAGTGAAGGCAGAGCATCAGAAGCCAGCAGGATTGCTGCAGCCATTGCCGATACCCGAATGGAAATGGGATAAAGTAGGCATGGATTTTATATCACGGGATTGCCCAGGACTCGTTCAGGCTATGACTCAATATGGGTTGTAGTCGATCGTTTGACGAAAGTAGCTCATTTCATCCCAGTGAAGACCACTTACACCAGTGCTAAGTTGGCAAAGATATACATGACCAGGATCGTATGTTTGCATGGAGTTCCGAGGACCATTGTATCAGATAGAGGAACCCAGTTTACTTCAAAGTTTTGGAATCAATTACATGAAACTTTGGGTACCAGGCTAGAGTTCAGTACAGCCTTTCACCCACAGACAGATGGACAGACCGAGAGAGTCAATCAGATTTTGCAGGACATGTTGAGAGCTTGTGCGCTAGATTATGGATCTAGTTGGGACGACAATTTGCCGTATGCAGAGTTTTCTTACAACAACAGTTATCAAACCAGTTTCAAGATGGCCCCTTTCGAAGCTTTGTACAGAAGGAGGTGCAGAACACCATTGTTATGGGACGAAGTTGGAGACCGCCAGTTGTTTGGACCAGAGTTGATTAAGGAATCAGAACAGAAGGTGAAATTGATTCACGATAGGCTCAAGGTAGCCCAATCCAGGAAGAAGAGTTATGCGGATTCTAAACGCAAGGAGACAGTTTACGAAGTCGGAGACAGAGTTTATCTTCGTGTATCACCACTTCGAGGAGTGAAGCGCTTTGGAGTTAAAGGAAAGTTAGCGCTACGTTTTATCGGACCATAAAGAGTTTTGGAGCGTATGGGAGAAGTCGCTTACAAGTTGGAATTACCTGAAGGATTGTCAGGAGTTCACGATGTGTTCCACGTTTCCCAGTTAAAGAAGTGCCACGCAGAGATGGCTGAGATACAGCAGAGAGATACGGTGCCATTGGAAGCGATTCAGCTGGATAGTGACTTGACCTATGAGGAGAAACCAGTTAAGATTCTTGAGTATGCCAGCCGAGTCACCCGCAACAAGGTTATCAAGTTTTGCAAAGTTCAGTGGAGTCACCATACCGAGGACGAAGCCACCTGGGAGCGAGAGGAAGATCTACGGAAGAACCACTCTCACCTATTTTCTAGCCAACCCGAATCTCGAGGGCGAGATTCATCTTAAGGGGGTAGGTTTGTAACATCCCAAATTTTCAATTTGGAATGTTATACATTAGATCATCATTGCATAGCATATTTCATTGCATTCTGGAAAATCCTCGAAAATCCTAAGCAACTCAAGGACCCTCGGAGAGAGTTGGGGATTTTTCGCGGTTTTCATATTTGATTTTTATCAAATAATGATACGAGGATTTTTTGTTTTAATTATTTTTCTCTTCGAAAAATATTTCGTATTAAAATAAATGAGAGGAGAAAATATGACTTCTCCAAAATAATTGAAATATTGGAGGAAAAATATTAAAATCAAATATTTGATTTAATTCAGATTTTATTTGCAATTTTAATTGCGTTAGAAAAATTGCACGTTTTCAAAACTGCATTTTTGGGCCAAGAAAATGTTCATCTCGTTCTAATTATTTCAATTAGACGGCGAAAATTTGTTTTGGCATTTTTGGATTTTTATTTATTTTTCTATGATTTTGTTTAGGTTCGGCGATATTATTTTAAAAAAAATCTCGAGCGCGCCGACTAGGCCGAAACCCAGGCGACGGCCCAGCCCAGCCCCGCGCCTCGTCTCCCACCCGAGCACGGAGCCGCCGCCGCCCGAGTCCCGGTCGGGGACGACGCCGCCGCCGCCTTTGCCCCCTCCCCCAAGCCGGAGCACCCCCCCTCTTATATATATACCCCTCTCCCCCGCCGCCCCTCTCCTCACCCCGCCCCGACCCGAAGCCGCCCTGCCGCCGAGAGGACCCGCCGGAGCAGGAGCCCGACGCCGCCGCCTCGGGAAGCCCCGAACGCCGCCACCCTCGTCGCCCCTCGCCGCCCCCGACGACGCCCGAGCCCCGCCGCCCTCGCCGCCCTCTCCCGAACCTGCCGGAGCCCCGTCCCGACCCCGTCGGAGTCCCGCCGGACCGAGGTAGCCGAGCCGCCGCCGTGCCGGTTTAAAAAAAACGTTCGGTTTATTTTTTTCCGAACCCTAGATTTATTATTTTTAAAATAGATCGGTTTATTTTTTTCGGTTTAGTTCGTTAGTGAACGTTCACCGATCCGTTCATTTTAACGAACGTGTTTGTCGGTTAGTCGCAGTTAACGAACGTCCGTTCATTTAACTGTTCGTCAGTTTTCTTTTTCGTCGGATTTTCCGCGATTATTCCAGATCGCGATTTCTGATCAGATTTTCGTTCTGGTTTATCTTTTAGCTCGTTTATCGGAATCAGGCGATTCAAGCGCCTAGAGTTTGGTCTCGAAATTCTCTTTCCGTTTAACCTATTCAAACAAGTTTTTGCTACTGTAAAATTTGACCTAGATCCAGATTAGTAAACGAAGCTTGTTTGTTTCGCCGTTTGACTTTCGTTGCTTCGTTCGATTTGTTTCTTTTTGCAAACCGGAGTTCTTAAGTTGAACTTTCTGGTTAGATCTTTTATTTGAGTTTTACCTGTGCATTAGATGAGTGCTTATTGTTTGCTTGTTTGTTTGCGATAGAGTACCCGGAGTGCGCCGCTTGCTGCTTCGAATCTCTAGGTTTCACGGATCATCAGCAAGGCAAGTAACACTTTGATCATACCTCTTTTACTACCCAGTTTTATTGCATTAGATCAATCCTCAAACATTGCATGATTAGGATCTAATTAAATTGTGGGTATTGGGAAGTAGTTGAGGTAGTACCTATCACCTCTTTATTATCAAACCCTTGGGAGTTACTTCTACGTTTGCTCATATTACTATGCTATGCTAGTAGACGTGGATTGGGTTTGAGTGTTACCATGACAGATGTGAGATTGTTAATTAATGGTTAACCTTAAGGTGGCAACTAAAACTCACATCTGGGTGGATTGAGGTACCTGGGTATTCCAGGTTTGCCTGTTTTCTTTTGGACCGCCACCCAGGTTCAAAGGGATCATGAGATTATTCATGCTAGAAACTTCCGTGTGCAGCCACAAGCTATTATGGGCTCTAGCATAGTTGATTAAGTGGTGTGAACTCTTACAGTGGTTGACTAGCAGATGTAGGGGATGTAGGTTGGTACGGTCTATCACATCGTAAGGTGCAAACACTTCTAAAAGACTGTGTCTCGGTCATCCGTTTCTCAAACATCATGTAGTGCGAGAATCAAGCGGAGGCGATAGAGTCTTGTGGGGAAAAGTGCACAAACCTCTGCAGAGTGTATAAACTAATCATGGTTAGCCGTGTCCCCGGTTATGGACATCTTGAGTATCTAGTATCTAGATTATCATGTGAATCTCATCATGTTACTTTAATTAATTTTATTGGGTTTTGATGATGATACTTAATTGGGATTGAGGATGCTGTCAACCATTCTTAATGTTTAACAACCACCATGATAGTTAAATAAAATTTATTCCTTTGCAGTAGGGAAAAATTGGCTTTTCGCAAAACTGTAACCATGTAACCATAGAGCCTTCTACCAGCCATATATGCATGTAGTATAGCATTATTTTGTTCATTACTCTCTATGTGTTACATTGCCAGCATATTCCATGTGCTGACCCGTTTTCGGGCTGCAACGTTTCATGTTGCAGACTTTTCAGACGACGAGTAAGGTGCCTTAGGTCATGGTCTTATACTCAGTGATACCGTTGGAGTTGATGGACTCACTTATCTTCCAAGTCTTCCGCTGTTATCGTATTTAGATGGCCTTAAGCCATATTTGTCATACTTATTTCTCTCTTGAGATACTCTATGTAATAAGTGTGTGATTGCTACTCTGTTATAAATCCTCCATTTGTACTGTGCGTGTCAGCATTACTGATCCAGGGATGACACTGGTGCACAGCAGCACAGACTGTTTGAGGTCTGGTCGCTACAGCATCCCCAAGCTTAGGCTCTTGGTTGTCCTTGAATATTACCTTGGGGTGCCTTGGGAATTCCCAAGCTTAGGCTCTTGCCACTCCTTATTCCATAGTCCGTCGAATCTTTACCCAAAACTTGAAAACTTCACAACACAAAACTTAACAGAAAACTCGTAAGCTCCGTTAGCGAAAGAAAACAAAACACCACTTCAAGGTACTGTAATGAACTCATTATTTATTTATATTGGTGTTAAACCTACTGTATTCCAACTTCCCTATGGTTTATAAACTATTTTACTAGCCATAGATTCATCAAATAAGCAAACAACACATAGAAAACAGAATCTGTCAAAAACAGAACAGTCTGTAGTAATCTGTATCAAACGTATACTTCTCGAACTCCAAAAATTCTAAAATAAATTGTTGGACCTGAGGAATTTGTCTAGTAATCATCTGCAAAAATAATCAACTAAATATCGCTCCCCAGTAAAAAGTTTTAGCTAATCTCGTGAGCGCTAAAGTTTCTGTTTTTTTCAGCATGATCATAAAGACTTCACCCAAGTCTTCCCAAAGGTTCTACTTGGCACAAACACTAATTTAAAAACAAAACCACATCTAAACAGAATATAGATGGATTATTTATTCCTAAACAGAACCAAAAATCAAGAAACTAAAATAAAATTGGGTTGCCTCCCAACAAACGCTAACGTTTAACGCCCCTAGCTAGGCATGATGATTTCAATGATGCTCACATAAAAGATAAGAATTGAAAAATAAAGAGAGCGTCATGAAGAATATGACTAGCACATTTAAGTATAACCCACTTCCTATGCATAGGGATTTTGTGAGCAAACAACTTATGGGAACAAGAATCGACTTGCATAGGAAGGTAAAATAAGCATAACTTCAAGACTTTAAGCACATAGAGAGGAAACTTGATATTATTGCAACTCCTACAAGCATATGTTCCTCCCTCATAATAATTTTCAGTAGCATCATGAACGAATTCAACAATATAACCAGCACCTAAAGCATTCTTTTCATGACCTACTTGCATAGAAATTTTACTACTCTCCACATAAGCAAAATTCTTCTCATTCGGAATAGTGGGAGTATCATAAAAGACTTGAATACTATAAATTGTTTCCACATTAAAAGAGTAATGTTCAGAAAAATGGTAATCATAATCATGACAAGTTTTAAAAATATAATCATCACTACTTTTTATAGCATAAGTTTTATGACAATAATCATCACAAGTAGCAACTTTGTTCTCATCATAATCGATTGAAACCTCTTCCAAGATAGTGGACTCATCACTAAATAAAGTCATGACCTCTCCAAATCCACTTTCATAAATATTATAATCATAGGTAGAAGGCATGCTATCATCATAACAACTTTGCATATCAAAACTTGGGAGGCTAAAAATATCATCTTCATTAAACGTAGCATCCCCAAGCTTGGGACAAGCATTAATTGCATCAAATATATTCTCAAAAACATCATCTTCATCAAACATAGCATCCCCAAGCTTGGTCCTTTTCATATCATAAGCATAATCACTCTCATCATTAATAGTATGGATAGCACCAATAGTATAGCAATTATCATCATCACAATGGGTAATAGGAGCAACATCATTTGGGAGAGATACCTTTCTACCTTTGCTTCTCCGTCTTTTCTTTTTCTTCTTCACATCATGTGCGGGTTTATCCCTCTTTTTTGAGCTCCTTATTGATGAGATTGGTTGAATAGAAAGCTCCTCCTCGTTAGCTGATTCATCATAAGAAATAATAGGAGGATATTGGGAAGTCTCCTCCCTTTCATTAGTGTTCTCTCCATCTTCTATTTGCATTCTTTTCTTTATATAATTGGCAATATAAGGATTTTCAATGCAATTCACCGCACAATACATATAAATTTCCTCTAGATCAAATTCAAGAAGTTTATCATGGGCAAATACTGGAAGATAGTTAGTTATACGTTTCATTTCTTCATAACCCATAAGCAAACTAAGTTCATTATGATGTGCAAGGGAAATCAAGTCATCACAATTTTTGGAAACGATTAGATCATGAAACAATTTGCATCGGATAGTTAAATGACCATGTTCATTGCAAATTTCACAAGTACGGCTAAGAAAATTTAAATTTTCAGTACAAACATCTAGCCTTTCTTGCAACCATTTAGTTTCTAAGTACTTATGCCTCTTCCAAAATCTATCTTCCCTTTTTGGTATGTATTTGCAAACTCTATGCACTCCACAAAAATTGACATGCTTATAGGAGATATTTTCATCATGACTAGTGCAATCATCATTAGTACTATGGATATTCAAAGAGTTCATACTAACAACATTGCAATCATGCTCATCATTCAAAGATTTAGTGCCAAACATTTTATAGATTTCTTCTCCTAGCACTTGAGCACAATTCTCCTTTCCATCATTCTCACGAAAGATATTAAAAAGATGAAGCGTATGAGACAAACTCAATTCCATTTTTTTGTAGTTTTCTTTATAGACTAAACTAGTGATAAAACAAGAAACAAAAAGATTCGATTGCAAGATCTAAAGATATACCTTCAAGCACTCACCTCCCCGGCAACGGCGCCAGAAAAGAGCTTGATTGACGGGGTGTGAGTGCCGCTTACCTAGCCTCCCCGGCAACGGCGCCAGAAAAGAGCTTGATGTCTACTACACAACCTTCTTCTTGTAGACGTTGTTGGGCCTCCAAGTGCAGAGGTTTGTAGGACAGTACCAAATTTCCCTCAAGTGGATGACCTAAGGTTTATCAATCCGTGGGAGGCGTAGGATGAAGATGGTCTCTCTCAAACAACCCTGCAACCAAATAACAAAGAGTCTCTTGTGTCCCCAACACACCCAATACAATGGTAAATTGTATAGGTGCACTAGTTCAGCGAAGAGATGGTGATACAAATGCAATATGGATGGTAGATAAAGGTTTTTGTAATATGAAAATATAAAAACATCAAGGTAGCAAGCGATAAAAGTGAGCGTAAACGGTATTGCAATGTTAGGAAACAAGGCCTAGGGTTCATACTTTCACTAGTGCAAGTTCTCTCAACAATAATAACATAATTGGATCATATAACTACCCCTCAACATGCAACAAAGAGTCACTCAAAAGTCACTAATAGCGGAGAACAAACGAAGAGATTATGGTAGGGTATGAAACCACATCAAAGTTATTCTTTCTGATCGATCTATTCAAGAGTCCGTAGTAAAATAACACGAAGCTATTCTTTCCGTTCAATCTATCCTAGAGTTCATACTAGAATAACACCTTAAGACACAAATCAACCAAAACCCTAATGTCACCTAGATACTCCAATGTCACCTCAAGTATCCGTGGGTATGATTATACGATATGCATCACACAATCTCAGGTTCATCTATTCAACCAACACAAAGTACTTCAAAGAGTGGCCCAAAGTTTCTACCGGAGAGTCAAGACGAAAACGTGTGCCAACCCCTATGGATAGGTTCATGGGCGAAACCCGCAAGTTGATCACCAAAACATACATCAAGTGGATCACGTGATATCCCATTGTCACCACAGATAAGCACGACAAGACATACATCAAGTGTTCTCAAATCCTTAAAGACTCAATCCGATAAGATAAATTCAAAGGGAAAACTCAATCCATTACAAGAGAGTAGAGGGGGAGAAACATCATAAGATCCAACTATAATAGCAAAGCTCGCGATACATCAAGATCTTATCACCTCAAGAACACGAGATAGAGAGATCAAACACATAGCTACTGGTACATACCCTCAGCCCCGAGGGTGAACTACTCCCTCCTCGTCATGGAGAGCGCCGGGATGATGAAGATGGCCACCGGTGAGGGTTCCCCCCTCCGGCAGGGTGCCAGAACAGGGTCCTGATTGGTTTTTGGTGGCTACAGAGGCTTGCGGCGGCGGAACTCCCGATCTATTATGTCCCCTGATGGTTTTAGGGTATATGGATATATATAGGTGAAAGATTTCCGTCAGGGAAGCCACGAGGGGCCCACGAGGGTGGAGGGCGCGCCCCCTGCCTCGTGCCTTCCTCTTTGCTTCCCTTACGTACACTCCAAGTCTTCTAGATTGCTTCCGTTCCAAAAATAACTCTCCCGAAGGTTTCATTCCGTTTGGACTCCATTTGATATTCCTTTTCTGCGAAACACTGAAACAAGGAGAAAAACAGAAACTGGCACTGGGCTCTGGGTTAATAAGTTAGTCCCAAAAATAATATAAAAGTGCATAGTAAAGCCCATTAAACATCCAAGATGGATAATATAATAGCATGAATACTTCATAAGTTGTAGATACGTTGGAGACGTATCAGGAAGCAGCCATCATTTCACTCCTCGTTGAATATCCATCCGCTGCTACCTCCGCGAATAAATAAATCCGCTTCTACCTCCGTAGCATGGTTAATAATATAGCCATGTCAATCACGACGTAGAAACATCATTCACTGATACAATAGGGTCGGATCTAAGCCTGGTGATTTTTTACTTTGTCTCTTTCTCTTTTTGTCTCATTTACTCATTTTACATAGGAGCACGTGTAGAGGATGGCTATTCCTTTCGATGGGACTTCTCCATGGGGTTTAAGACTAAGCAGCTCTGAATTATGCCCACTGCCCAGCACTCTGAATCGTGCCATCTATGATAGGGAGTAATCCCATTGCAACAATGAGGTCCACTAGGTCTAGCACATCCTGTAAGAAGAGACTGTCACGCAAAACATACATCTTGTTGCCTTCTTCCTCGTACAGTATGTACCACTGGTACGTACTACTATTACTACTACTACTCATTCTCCTATAAACCTTGCGCTTGGCATCTTCAAAATATTAACCTTGCGATTGGCTCTTCGCCTCTTCGGTAAGTCCAGCAATAATGGTACTAAAGTATATATCATTCTGGCTATATGAGACCGAATGAATTGTTGCACGTCCACCACGTGGGAGAGGGTCGAGGGGCGAGGGAGAGTGCGTACTATTACATCTATTTCAATATGGACAACATACGGAGCAAAATGAGTGAATCTACACTCTAAAATACGTCTATATACATCAGTGTTTGAAGTATGTACTACTAGTTCATATTGAAATCTACTAAAGGACATATATTCCAAACAATATGATAATCTCTCTAACCAAGGTAGGGACGAGGAGTAAACGGAGGGAGTAGTAAAATTTTCTCCTCGTCCTGCGAGCCACCGCGCGTGTGGGCGAGGGAGTGGGCGTAAGGCGCAGTAAGCAAGCTTCACCTCGTCCTGCGAGCCACCGCGCCCGTGGGCAGGGGAGACGCCATACTAAGCAAGCTGCTCCTCGTTCTGCGAGTTGATGGGACACATCAAAAGCAATACGTACAGAGCATCTCGAGTGTATAGAGCCTTGCCTCTAAGGTAGGCCCCACATGGTTTGCCTCTTTTTTACATAACGCGTCAAGTCGCAATTTGTTTGTTCACCCGTGGTAGACGATCCTCCATCAAGTGGACAACCAGTACACGTGTCAAATTACGACGTGGGGTGCCTTTTCGTACAGAAATGAGCTCTACCGTGTACCCGTGCGGGTGTGGTTGGGAAAGAGACGGGAGTACGTACGCCATGCGTGGACCTCTTCTCTTCATGCACGTCCCCCACCTATGTGGGTGTGTGTGAGAGAGATACAAACCTAGACATATGGCATGTGCGTTCGTGAGTGTTTTTTGTTTGGGGGGGTGTGATTTCGGAAATGTATTTGTGGGAATATGTGTCCATGACATCTCAAACAAAAATTTGACACGTGCAATGTGTGTGAAATAGAGGCCTATCTATATCATATATAGAGGGGGCGATCCACGAGAAGAGAGGGAGGGTTCATAGATATCGATAGAGTCGAAGAGAGGATCAAGTGGGTGGGTGCGAGATCGATGAAGATAGCCATCGAAATTGTGTGTGTGCAAGTCAAAGATATAGGGTGACTGACCTACCGGAACGTCAGAGCGCACAGGGCAAGTTTGTGTGTGGTAGGGAGATATGACTAGAGCGCTCGATGTATCGGTGTGTGTGGGGGGGGGGAGGGGGGAGGAAAAGGCCTAACTAGAGAGGTAGAACGACTCGTATATGTGTTGAGAAGGAGAGACCCAGCTATGTCTTGAGGGAGATCGGTCGACATCCATACATAACTGAAGGACAGGAAATAGGTTGGGACAGAGAGAGAGAGAGAGGAGAGAGACAGAGGTAGGGAGAGGGGTAGAGTGCTGGATGGGTGATGGAGTTGCTTCTCGAAGATGGTGGGAGAGGCCTACTAGACAATCTGAGGGTAGAACTGCAATATTATCAATAGGAGTGGGGATGTGTTTCTGTGTGTGCCTGCGCGTGATAGACGTGTCGGGGTGCATGCATGGATGATGAACGGGAACCATGTGTTTGGTAAGCAAACCTAACTAGATCGGCAGATCAATTGTTGTTTGTCGGAGGAAGGGAGAGACATAACTAATGAGGTAGATCGATCGACGCGTGGGGGAAACGAGTTATAAGGACCTAGCTAGCTATATGTATAGCGGGAGATCGGTTGGTGTACATCCATTTGTTAGAGGCAAATAAGGCCCATCGAGACGGATAGACAGAGAGAATGGAGCTGCTAGGAGGTGGTGCGAGAGGCCGAGCTACTAGCTAGATAGGGGGAGGAGTGTGCGATTGTGAGATCGATGAAAAGAGGGATGAGAGTTTACACGTGTGTGGGACCATATGAGAGACACAAGGCATGGACACAGAAAGGAGGAGATGGAAGGTGCGTGTGTAAGTTGTAGGCAGACATCATTGGAGAGGTTTATCGATCGGTGTGTGTCAGAAAGGAGTTGTGGAGACTGTGGGAGAACGACCTAAAGAAAAAAATGAATGTGTGTGATGGATAGAATGCTGAGGGAGGGGAGGGCGCGGAGGGCGTGTGCATGCACGAGAGAAAGTTAGTGCTAGCTACAAAGGTTAGAGGATTGTGTGGGTGTAAGAGACTAACAAAGATCATAATTTGATATGAAAGTGGATTCATATATTTGAATAGGAGATCATAGTGTTATAAACATATGCATGCATGAATATAGCCGTGATACGCGTGCTGTGGTTTTGCACATGTTATACCATAATGTGATAATGCATGGCGTTTGCAACTCACAGCTAAATGTCGAATAATCTAAACCATACTATAGATTGAACAATCTCACATTTTATCTGAATTTGTGATAATGTGTGGCGTTTGCAGCTTACAACTAAATATCGAACAATCTAAACAATACTATATATCGAACAATCTCACATTTTATTTGAATTTGTGGTAATGTGTGGCGTTTGCAACTCACATCTAAATGACTTGTAGGCGTAGGGGGCTGGGCACCATACATTATGTGATAAACACATTATACATATGAGACATGGTTTAGATTATGAAGATCTAGCTAGAGCTTGTTGATTTGAAATCAACATAAAGTGGATTCAAAAAATCGACTTCGAGTTCATATAGTACACATAGTTAATATCTAACTCGACAGTAATCATGTGGTGTGCTGTGAAGATAATACACAAACGATGGTTTAACTTGACAATAATGATGATTGTAGATCTTATTAAAATAGAGAAACGAATTCAAATGGTTTGACTTCACAACAATCATTATTGTAGATCTTATTCAAATAGAGAAATGAATTCAAATTTAGTTCATATTGAAGCGGTAGTACATACGTTTGGAATGCACTAAAACGTTCATCTGAGTAGCAGGTTGCATGCATTATACACATAGCGAAATATTTTAATTGAACATAACATGAATTCAAAGTTTTGAATAGCTTTTGTAGTGCGAATTGATTTGGTACAGTACATGGGACTAGACTCTCTTGTGTGGTGTGAATTGATTTGTTTTTTTTTCGTTGACGGAAGTGCAAATTGATTTGGTACAGTACACGTTAGGCTTGTCCATAAATTTCAACCTGCGCCTTGTTACCCTGAAATATTTAAGATATATCTTTGTCTCGTTGTGCTCTGAAAACTCCCTCCATCTCAACCCGCGCCTTGCTATCCCAAAATTACAGCGCGCGCGAAAACACCCACCTCCTGCGAAATCCCGACACGCGAAATGCCTGTGATACCCCTCAACCGAAAGAACCGCGTAGCTCAAATCGGTCGGGGTACTTTCATAACTTACCCCACATTTCGGACAAGCGCGTCCCAAAGCCATGGTTCCCCACTCCCATCCCATCAGCACACCCATTCGTACACCGAGGCCGCGAAAACCCGCGAAGCCCCACACCCTCCTCCGTCCGCCACCCAGCCGGAGCCTCTTCCCCGACGACGTCGTCCACAGCAACACCTCGATGTCCCTCATCCACCGTACCGGATGAGGATCCTTTGTCGATCTCGTCGTCCCGCCAGTTCAGCCACCCCGTCCTCCACTTCCAAGGAGCTGCCCCGACGTTCCCCTCGTATTTCGCGCCACCTCCATTCCCACACCGCCGTCTTCACCTGCACCACCGGAAGAGCAGCATCATCACCATTTCCTCGGATGAAGCTGAGGCCTAATCGGCGCCACCAAAGAGGTTGTACACTAATCGCCACATTTTCTTCTTGACTGGATCTCACGGTGCTGCCGACGCTCGGTCCCGAGCCGACATAACGCGGCTCCATCCACGGCTGCGTCGCCGGCCCACTTCCTCCACAGCGTCGCTCCCTCGGCGGCGACGTCCACATACGTAGGAGCTGCTGCTTCTTTAGCTCTCGCTCGCGCTGCTGCTCTCCTCTTGCTCTCGGTCCCCTGCCTCGTCTGCTCTTGCTCTTGCTCGCACTTCTGCTCTCGCTCTTGCTCTTGCTTGCGATGCTGCTCCGATTTAGCTACACTTCAGTCGACTGAATTGACTTTTGGGTCAGTCAATTTTCAGGGGGTGGGGGGCTCGCCGGAGTTAAGGAAGAACCAGCCGCAGCGGGGAGGGGTGCTTGCCGGAGAGGTAACCCGCTATCTATCTTAGGGTTTAGGGTCGGGGCGGTGGTCGCCGATGGTGGTGGGGCGGTGGCGTGGGGATCACCGGAAAAAAAAGCTCGGCACGGGGGGCCTAGAGGGATGGCCGGGGCGGCGGCGAATCGATGGTGGGGAGTGGTTTCGGGGCGGGCGGGGCGGCGACGGGGGGGGGGGGGGTTGGTTGGTGGTGGCTGGCGGCTCAGGGGGGTGGAGGTTGAAGATGAACTGCTACGCGACTAGCTGCCCCGGCTCTTGCACGCGCTGCTGCTACTGCTTTTCTACTACTAGTGCGTTCAGTTTTGACAGAAAAATTCAGTTTCAAAAGTTAAGTTCAGTTTCGACAGTTAAATTCAGTTTCGACAGTTAAATTCAGTTTCGACAGTTAAGTTCAGAGATGAGCGGCTGATGTATTTTACATCTAGCACTTTGTGGTTATGTATTTTACGTCATCTATTGGAGATGCTATTATAATTCCACTCAGGTTAACGTTGTCTCTCTTGTCCTGCTTCAGCCTCGGCGTTGTACAACTCACCGGAGCTGCTCCAACGACGAAACCCTCCATCACAGCGGAGCCGTACCCCGGGCTCCATCACAAGATGCCTAAGATCTTCTTCCCCTCCTCCAACAGCCAAGTCAGCCGGATCATCCTCACCGACCAACCCAATCACGCTAAGATCCACATGGCTTCGCCAAAGAGGTTGTACACTTGTTGCATCTCGTTTTTACTCTACATGTTATATATATTGTCCACTGAGCACATGTAGTAACGTGAAATACGATTAGTTTCTCCTACTATATGACAAGCAGTGAGGTACCAGGCAACTTAGCTATCTATGATGGACTCTCTTGAACGCCATCATTATTTATCTCTGCGCATTTGAGCTGTGCATTTGTCGATGGGCCTGGGAGTTGAGCTAGTAGGGCAGTGGCCTGGGTCCAAAGTAGTAGAAGTAGCAAAAAAACATTTTTTGAGTGTAGGCTTTTCCTTGCTCAAGCCTGCCTACTAGAATCGCCAGTGCTTGAAAGGAAAAGTGAAGGAAAACATAGGAATTGGAAAGTTTTCTATCGTACTACTATTCATGCATTTGGTTCAAAGGAATGGAGCAAAGGAAAACTGTAGGATTTGTTCCTTTACTGTCTCCTTGAAAGAAAAACCGTAGGAATTTTAATATGCACTTGTGCTCCTTTTCAAATTCCTAATCATGAAGCACAAGACTAAGAGATAGTAGCATAATAGCATTATAACCGTACATTTCCTTGTGGTTTGACTTAATCTCACCATGCTTCTTTGCATCCTGTGATCTTCCAGTTCTTGTGAACCAAACACCCAGATTGGCAGAAATCCTGTGTTTTTAAATTCTCTGTTTTGCACATGCATTCCTATCCTATTACTGTGTATTTCCTATCCCTGTGTTGTTAGAATCCTCCAATTCAAACGAGCCCTTACAGAATTACTTCTCTTACAGATAGTTGTCAAAGAAAACCTTGTGTGGTTTGTCCCGCTCCTGCTGTGCCGTCGTCCACCCCAGCTCAGCTGCTCCAACGACAGAAGGGTCCAGCACAGCAGGGATCCGGCCGCCAAACTGTCTTTCGCCGCCTCAGATCTTCTTCCCCGCCGCCGGCAGCCATGACAACTGCATTACCATCATCAAACGAGCAGATGACCTCGAGGACTACACGGGTCCGCAAGAGAGGTCGCACTCTTTCGTGTCTGCTTACGTTATGCATCGCTTAATATTGCATGCTACTTTATTGTCCTATTCACTTATTAGACTCTGAGTCAGCTCCAAGCTAATGGTCAAACTTGAGTTTTTAAATGGTTGTGGGGTACATATCGGGGCCGCAATCAATAGTATCTATCTACTATCTGGTTAATCTCTGGTGTCTACTATGAGTTTCATGTTGGGTGGGAAACAAACAGTAAAGAAGCCATTATCTGTATTTTTTAACTGAAGCCACTATCTGCCTGCTATCATTGGTTTTGGGTCTATCCACAGGTTGCTACCATCACTCTGGATTTCTGCATGCACTCTTTACATAATCTCACTATGTTTTATTCCTATGCATGTCATTTATTGTACACAATGGAACTGAACATGTAGAGCAAAAGAGACGAGCCTTGTGTCGCAATAAAATTTCATGCAGACGTCGCTCCATGGTAGGCGCAAAGGCAGCCCCCTCCACCCATTTCGGATTGTAATCGAGAGGAAGATATATGTTCTAAGGGGGATTCAGAAGGAGAAGACCACTCCTATTTACCACCTGAGGTCTTCGCTCTAACTTGGCATGCTGATGTTGGTTATATCATGCATATGGTGCCTTGCATTTCTTACTTTATACATCAAACATGTCATCTGCTTAGTTTAGACATGCTTTGTGTGAATGCCATCTGTTTAGTTTATTCATCGTTTATGTGAACTATGCAACGCCATCTTGTTTAGCCAGGCATCATATATGTGAATTTTGCAATGCCATCCTGCTTAGCCAATCATCTTATATGTGAATTATATCAGGCCATCCCATTTTTTCGTTACGTATTACATTTTTCAACAATGTTAGTACATTCAACTACTCTTCGTGTGCATCAGCCATTTGACACGGTGATGGAAAATCTGGAGTGAAAACAAGGTCTTCGGAGCAGACTATGCTATCTGACGAAGCGCATATCTCGCTGGTTACGGATAGCTCCTCATAGGAGGATTCAGAGACAGATGACCAGTCCTATTTCCCCCCCTGAGGTGTATGCTCTAACTTTGCAAGGTTATGTTGCTCATATCATGTGTATGGTGTCTTGCATTGCTATGTCATTTGCTTAGCTTAGACATGCTTTGTGTGAATGCCACATGTTTAGTGTCTAATTACCATATATGTGAATTATGCAATGCCATCTTGTTGCAAGACATTATATATGTGAATTATGCAATGCTATCTTGTTGCAAGGCATTATATATGTGAATTATGCAATGCCATGTTGTTTAGCCAATCATCATATATGTGAATTATATCATGCTATCCTTTTTTGTATTACGTGTTCCATTTGTCGACAACGTTTGTATATTCAACTACCCTTCATGTGCATCAGCCATTTGAAGCGGCGATGGAAGTATCTAGAGTGAAAACAAGCTATTTAGAGCAGACAATGCTACCTGCTGAAGCAGACATCTTGCTGGTTACAGATAGCTCCTCAGAGGAGGATTCAGAGACAGATGACCAGTCCTATTTCCCCCCTAAGGTCTATGCTCAAACGTGGCAGGGTTATATTACTCATGTCATGAATGTTGTCTTGCATTGCTTAGTTTTTACATCATATATGCGATTGCCCTATGCTTATTTGCTTAGTATATAAATCATCTATTTGAATTATATCATGCCATCATGTTTACATAGACAGCATCTATCTGAATTTTGGAATGCCAACCCATTTAATAAATACATCATATAGTTATATCATCTCATCCTGTTTCGTGTTTACAGTCATCATAGTTTGAATTTTGTCATTCTATCCATGAATTATATCATGCTATCATGTTTCCATAGGCGGCATGTATGTGAATTATGGCAAGCCAACCTATTTATTGAATACATTATATGGTTGTATCATGTCATCCTGTTTACATAGTCATCATATTTTGCACTGGTCGCCAACTTTGACAACCAGTGTATGCGATATGCTGCTTTGTTCCCTATATTTGCATTGGTGGCGAACTTTGATGCCCAGTGGATGTAATATGTGTAATAGCCATGATAGCCTAGCGTAAGTTGTTGCTTGCTTATTTATTTCCTTGTTGTCTTGTTTATTTGTTTGCTTGTAGTTAGTGCAGTTTTTTTCCGCGGTTTTCTAGTGGCCGTAATAACCTATTTTTTAAAACTAGGCCACAATAACCATGGGCTACATATTTACTGTAGTTACCATGGGCCTCCTACGGGCCATAGAAACAATGGGCCTTCTAAGGGCCGTAGAAACAACGGGCCTTCTACGGGCCGTAGCATCAATGGGCCTTGACGGGCCGTATGATCGATTCACCAAACATGGGCCAATAACAGACCGCGGGTCGTAAACGGGCTAGATTTGGAATCGTCCATTCATGGGCCAACCATAACGGGTCGTCATTAATCGCCCGTATTTGATGATGCTATGAAAAGGACCCAATGGATTAACGGGCCGATTGTAACCACGGGCTGAATTTGCCCCACAAGCAGAAAAGGCCAGTAACGGGCCGTAAGTAACCGAATGCTAGAAAGAAGCCCAAGAATAAATGGGCCCTGAGAAGGCCGAAAGATAACACGGGTTGGAAACGGCCCAATGGAATAATGGGTGGTTAATGGGTATAAAACGATACACTGTTCATTGCGGGCCAGATTCACCACGGGCCGTTAATGGGCCAAGAGTTACAAATGGCCTTGTATGGGCCAAAAGACATCATGGGCCATACATGGGCCAGAAGTTACAACGGGCTGGAATCATACTGGACGGCCGAGATGAAGCTACTGGGCTTAATTCTGATAGGCCATAACGGGCCGTGAGTTAGTGGGTCGTAAATGGGCTATATACGAGCAGGCCATTAACAGGCTTTCCATGGGCCAGACCGTTAGCTTTTGACCAAGTCAAATGGGCCGACCTTTTGAACGGAATGGGCCTCTGTTGGGCTGTGCCACGTGTCGACCTATCATAGGCGCCTCCAGTCCAATGAATGGGTGAAATCTGTCCCAACAGTGAGCCAACACATGTTTCCTCCGGCCAATGACGATTTTACACATGGAAATCCTCATTGGTCCAGGCTGTTAACGGGTTATCGGATCCAAAACCGGACCCGATAGCTTAACGGCGACCCGTTACAGTGGATGCCACGTGTCGGTCACCCTTGACGGAAGCACTTCTATGACGCGCGATTTATCGTCATGGAAGTGGACACTTCCGTGATGATAATTTTGGTAATGTCATGGAACACTTCTACGACAGCACAAGTATGACTATCTTGATTCTGTCATAAAATCGTCATGGATGTACATGCATGATAGAAAACGTGACCTACTATGACAAACACGCATCATCACGGAAGTGTACTTTTTTTTGTAGTGACAGTCTGTAGCAATCTGGAAATTTTGTAAACTTCTGTAACTACAAAAAAATCTGAAACATTAGGGCAATCTGGGAAATCTGTATATCAATCTTGTGTAAAAAAATTAGATCAAAATCACGTTTCTGTGAATTATGAAAATTCCAGAGTTGGGTGTAAAAGTTTTTTGTTTTTCAGCAAAATGAAATCAACTATCACCATAGACCATCCCAAAGGATCAACATGGCACATCACTTTTATAATACAATGGATTTGTACATGGGGATAATTATTTTTGTTGAAAAGTTTCTGTAATTCAAGATTATCAAAGTTTCAATGGGCATGAACAAAGTTCAAGGAGCTCCCCCACTTCAACGATGCTCGTCTTTCTTACTTTCACTTATCTTTTTGAAAAAGTGTTTGGTTTGCCTATGTATAATTTTTTTTGTTTCACCCACAACTAAAGAAAAATAACAAGAAAGTAAAAACAAAAGGGAAAAGAAAATCTACCTAGTGAAGAAAGCAAACAAGCATACACAAAAATATTAACACCACGCTATTGCTCGCCGGCAATAGCGCCAGAAAAGAGCTTGATAATCCCCAAGTGCAAGGAATCATCGTAGCAATTTCCAAAGATGGAAGTGGAAAGTATGGAGTGTCCAACCCACATGGATCTAAAGGTAAGATCAATATTCTCTCAAGTCCTATCTGCCACGGATACAACTCTATGTACACCGAGCGTTTTCTTTCATCTAGAAACGAGAAATAAAACTACGTTGTGGGTATAAACAGGATAGCTTTGCATGATATCGGAGAGCTAAAATATAAAAATTGGTGATGTTAACATAAAGTTATAATATATTACAATATATTGCAAATAGCGAGTGTGGAATAATGATGGATCGGTGTGCGGAATTTTCCTAGGCAATTGTTAACAAGATCGGTAATCATTATTGTAATTTTATATGAGGGAGAGGCATAAGCTAACATACTTTCTCTACTTGGATCATATTCACTTATGATTGGAACTCTAGCAAGCATTCGCAACTACTAAAGATCATTAAGGTAAGACCCAACCATAGAATTAAATTATCAAGTCCTCTTTACTCCCATACGCAACAACCCCCTTACTCAGGTTTAAGCTTTTGTCACCCTGGCAACCCACCATATGCGAATCATGAACGTATTTCAACACCCTACATTGGGAATCCCTCATGTGTGCGAAACATGGAGGGCACCATAGGACAGCACCAATATGAAACATACAACTCAAATCTATCAACCCAAAGAACAAAAGAGATCTACCCAAACAACACAGGATGGCAACACATCATTGGATAATAATATGTGGCATAAAGCACCATTTTCAAGTAGGCGATTATAGTGGGATGCGGGAGAGTGGACCGCCGAAAAGAGATGAAGAAGGTGATGGAGACGGTGATGTTGATGAAGACAATCACCAACCGATGGTTCCACCGGCGACACTCCGGCGCCATCGAGAGGGAGGGGGAGAGAGTCTCCCCCTTGTGCTTCCTCCTCCATGGCCTCCCCCCTAGATAGGGAGCCCCTCTGAGATTGGATCTCCCCCTCTATTTCTGCGACCCTTTTTTCTGGCCATTCACCATTTCTTAAAATCTCGGAGATCCGTAACTCCGATTGGGATGAAATTTTAACATGATTTTTATCCGGATATTATCTTTCTTGTGGTGATAGAAGGGCACCAACCTCCTTACGGGGTGGCCACAAGCCTTCCAGGCATGCCCTGGGTAGGTGCTACTTCTTGGGCTTGCGTTGGTTTCCCCTTGAAGAGGAAAGGGTGATGCAGCAAAGTAGAGATAATTATTTCCCTCAGTTAAGAACTAAGGTATCAATCCACTAGGACATACAAGCAAGTCTCCAATCTATGCACCTGCACAAACAATCAAACACTTGCACCCAACACGATAAAGGAGTTGTCAATCCCTTCACGGTCACTTGCAAAAGTGAGATCTGATAGAGATAGATATAAAAGATTACTAAAATGTAAAACAAAATAAAAGTAAATAAATTACAGCAAGGTATCTTTGGGTTTTTTGGTTTATAGATCTAAAAATATATGATGGAAAATAGACCCGGGGACCATAGGTTTCACTAGAGGCTTCTCTCTTGAAGGAAAATAATACGGTGGGTGAACAAATTACTATCGAGCAATTGATAGAAAAACGCAAAGTTATGCCGATATCCAAGGCAATGATTAGGAATATAGGCATCACGTCCATGTCAAGTAGACCGACTCCTGCTTGCATCTACTACTATTACTCCACACATCGATCGCTATCGAGCATGCATCTAGAGTATTAAGTTCATAAAGAACGGAGTAAGGCCTTAAGAAAGATGACATGATGTAGAGGGATAAACTCAAGTAATATGATGAAAACCCCATCTTTCTACCCTTGATGGCAACAATGCAAATACGTGCCTCACTACCCCTACTACGTCACTGGGTGAGGACACCGCAAGATTGAACCCAAAACTAAGCACCTCTCCCATTGCAAAAAAACCAATCTAGTTGGCCAAACCAAACCAATAATTCAAAGAGAAATACAAAGATATCAAATCACGCATATAAGAATTCAGAGAAGGTTCAAATAATATTCATAGATAATCTGAACATAAATCTACAATTCATCGGATCTCGACAAACACACCGCAAAAGAAGATTACGTCGGATAGATCTCCAAGAACATCGAGGAGAACATTGTATTGAAGATCAAAGAGAGAGAACAAGCCATCTATGGACCCGTAGGTCTATGGTAAACTACTCATGCTTCATCGAAAGGGCAGTAGAGTTGAGGTAGAAGCCCTCCATGATCGAATCCCCCTCCGGCAGGATGCCAGAATAGGCCCCATGATGGGATCTCACGGGAACAGAAGGTTACAGCAGCGGAAAAGTATTTTGGTTGACGCTTTTGGTGGTTTTGGAACACTTGAGGATTTATAGAGCTGGGAGGGAGGTCGGTGGACTCCCGGGGGGCCCACAAGCCAGGGGGCGCCCCCCTAGGGCGTGCCCTGCGGGTTTCTGGAGCCCTCGGGACTCTTCTGACTTAGCCTCTAAGTTCTAGTCCAAGAAAAATCATTGCAAAAGTTTTATTCCGTTTAGACTCCGTTTGATATTCCTTTTCTGTAAAATTCAAAAACAAGGAAAAACAGAAACTGGCAATGGCCTTAGGTTAGTAAGTTAGTCCCAAAACTAATATAAAATAACATATTAATGCATATAAAACATCCAAAACAGATAATATAATGGCATGGAACAATAAAAAATTATAGATATGTTGGAGACATATCAAGCACCCCAAGCTTAATTCCTGCTTGTCCTCGAGTAGGTAAATGATAAAAACAAAATTTTTGATGTGGAATGCTATGTAACATATTTATCCATTCAATTTTCTTTATTGTGGCATGAATATTCAGATCCATAAGATTCAAAACAAAGTTTAATATTGACGTAAAAACAATAATACTTCAAGCATACTAATAAAACAATCGTGTCTTCTCAAAATAACATGGCCAAATAAAGTTATCCCTACAAAATCATATGGTTTGGCTATGTTCCATCTTCATCACACAAAGTATTAAATCATGCACAACCCCGATGACAAGCCAAGCAATTGTTTCATACTTTTGATGTTCCCAAACTCTTTCAACTTTCACGCAATACATGAGCGTGAGCCATGGATATAGCACTATAGGTGGAATAGAATATGGTGGTTGTGGAGAAGACAAAAAGAAGGAGATAGTCTCACATCAACTAGACGTATTAACGGGCTATGGAGATGCCCATCAGTAGATATCAATGTGAGTTAGTAGGGAATGCCATGCAACAGATGCACTAGAGCTATAAGTTTATGAAAGCTCAAAAAGAAACTAAGTGGATGTGCATCCAACTCGCTTGCTCATGAAGACCTAAGGTAATTTGAGGAAGCCCATCACTGGAATATACAAGCCAAGTTCTATAATGAAAAATTCCCACTAGTATATGAAAGTGATAACATAGGAGACTCTCTATCATGAAGATCATGGTGCTACTTTGAAGCACAAGTGTGGAAAAAGGATAGTAGCAAACTCCCTTCTCTCTTTTCTCTCCTTTTTTTGGCACTTTGGCCTCTTTTTTTCTCTTCTTGTTTTTTTATTTGGGCTTCTTTGGCCTCTTTTATTTTGTAAAGTCCGGAGACTCGTCCCAACTTGTCAGGGAATCATGGCTTCCATCATCCTTTCCTCACGTGGGACAATGCTCTAATAATGATGATCATCACACTTTTATTTACTTACAACTCAAGAATTACAACTCGAAACTTAGAACAAAACGGAACAGTGGAAGTTGCATGGCAATATATCTCAGAATGGCTATGGAAATGCCATGATAGGTAGGTATGGTGGCTGTTTTGAGGAAGTGTATATGGTGGGTGTAATGCACCGGAGAAAGTTGCGTGGTACTAGAGAGGCTAGCAATGGTGGAAGGGTGAGAGTGTGTATAATCCATGGACTCAACATTAGTCATAAAGAACTCACGTAATTATTGCGGAAGTCTATTAGCTATCGAAACAAAGTACTACACGCATGCTCCTAGGGGGATAGATTGGTAGGAAAAGACCATTGCTCGTCCCCGACCGCCACTCATAAGGAAGACAATCAATAAATAAATCATGCTCCGACTTCATCACATAACGGTTCACCATACGTGCATGCTATGGGAATCACAAACTTTAACACAAGTATTTCTACCAATCCACAATTACTCACTAGCATGACTCTAATATCAGCATCTTTATATCTCAAAACAATCATAAGGAATCAAACTTCTCATAGTATTCAATGCTCTTTATATGAAAGTTTTTATTATATCCCTCTTGGATGCCCATCATATTAGGACTAAATTCATAACCTATGCAAATTACCATGCTGTTTAAAGAGACTCTCAAAATAATATAAGTTAAGCATGATATTTCAACAATTTCTATAAAATAAAGCCACCGCCGTGCTCTAAAAAGATATAAGTGAAGCACTAGAGCAAAATTGCCTAACTCAAAAGATATAAGTGAAGCACATAGAATATTCTAATAAATCAATTCATGTGTCTCCCTCTCAAAAGGTGTGACAACAAGGATGATTGTGGCCAACTAAAAAGCAAAGACTCATATCATGCAAGACGCTCCAAGCAAAACACATATCATGTGGTGAATAAAAATATAGCCTCAAGTAAATTTGCCGATAGACGAAGACGAAAGAGGGGATGCCATCCTGGGCATCCCCAAGCTTAGGCTCTTGCCACTCCTTATTCCATAGTCCATCAAATCTTTACCCAAAACTTGAAAACTTCACAACACAAAACTCAACAGAAAACTCATGAGATCCATTGGTATAAGAAGATAAATCACCACTTTTTGGTACTGTTGTGAACTCATTCTTTATTTATATTGTTAAAATATCTAGTTTATTCCAACTTCACCATGGTTCATACCCCCCGATACTACCCATAGATTCATTAAAATAAGCAAACAACACATAGAAAACAGAATCTGCCAAAAACAGAACAGTCTGTAGCAGTCGCGAAACTTCGAATACTTCTATAAGTCCAACAATTCTGAAACCTTAGGACAACCTGGGAAATTTGTATATCAATCTTGTGTAAAAAATTCAGATCAAAAGCACGCTTCTGTGATTTTTTAAAATTATTTTACTAGGCGCGAAAGTTTCTATTTTTAAAAACTATCACCGTAAGCCATCCCAAAGGTCTTACTTGGCTCAAACACTAATTAAAACACCAAAACACAATTACTACAAAGGTAATAATGTGTATTTATTGAAAAACAGAACCAAAAACCAAAAACATAAAATTAAAATTGGGTTTCCTCCCAACAAGCGCTATTGTTTAACGCCCCTAGCTGGGCATAAAACATAGACCTAGGTATTGGCATAGTAGTAAGGGAGATCATCCATGCTCATCTCATACTCCCTTCTTTCAGCAACAAGCTTCCTTTCTGGTAAGCAAAAATAATCAAAAGGGCTAAATTTAATAGGATAAGGATCCCTAAGATCGAGTGCGGGGGGAATAGGTTCCCCTTCGGCCCCTTGTATTTTATAAGCAACTCGTCATTACAAGCGTTCCTTTGGTGGAATGTCATAAGCCTATCTCCTAACATGAACCCTAATCCGTTGTTTTGTATAGCAAATTTATCATTGAGTTCAGAAATCATATAAACCAAAAACCTCGGTAGGGACCCTTTTTCTCAAATTTTCATTGTAGGCAACATAATTAGGAGATTGCAATCTCATGATTTCTTCTTGATTAAAAAGGATCTCCTCTATGGGGGGACAACCATCATTTATTTTTTAATGAGCAAAAGTTTCGCTAGCCTCTTTCATGATAAATCTAAACTCAAGAGCTAAAAATATAGTTGCGGCAGAAGAATGCTGAATATTAGAGAACTCTAGGAAAATCCTTTGTATGCAAGGGTGCATATGAACAAATTGTCTTTCAAGTTTAATTATAAGAAAAGTTATTGCATCCGCAAGACTATTAGTTTTATTAAGAATAGATCCACCTAACATAGGTAGCATACAAGCACAAGTAAAGAAATCTTGAATAACACCTTTTACAATAATATTACCGCTACCGTTGCGGAGTTTTTTAGTATGAATTATAGTAGGCTCTTCATGAGGATCGTTATTAGCAAATTCATCAAAATTTTCCTCAAGAGTACAACTATCTTTTTCGATGAAAACCTCCTCAGATTCAGACATGGTAGCAATAAATTGATCTAGCAACCGAGCAAACGAAAAGCAAACCAAAACGCGAACGGAAGGAGGGCGAATAAAAAAGGCAAATCTTTTTGTATTTTATTGGAATTGTTTTAGAAGTGGGGGAGAGGAAAACGAGAGGAAAACGGCAAATAATGTAATGCAAGAGATGAGAGTTGATGGTGGGTGCTTGGTAGGCTTGATGTATATCTCCCCGGCAACGGCGCCAGAAATTCTTCCTGCTACTTCTTCAGCTTGCGTTGTTTTTTCCCTTGAAGAGGAAAGGGTGATGTAGCAAAGTAGAGATAAGTATTTCGCTCAATTAAGAACCAAGGTATCAATCCAGTAGGAGATACAAGCAAGTATCCAATCTATGCACCTGCACAAACAATCAAACACTTGCACCCAACACGATAAAGGGGTTGCCAATCCCTTCACGGTCACTTGCAAAGGTGAGATCTGATAGAGATAGATATAAAAGATTACTAAAACGTAAAACAAAATAATAATAAATAAATTGCAGCAAGGTACTTTTGGGTTTTTTGGTTTATAGATCTGAAAATATATGATGGAAAATAGACCCGGGAGTCATAGGTTTCACTAGAGGCTTCTCTCTTGAATAAAATAATATGGTGGGTGAACAAATTACTGTCGAGCAATTGATAGAAAAGCGCAAAGTTATGACGATATCCAAGGCAATGATTATGAATATAGGCATCATGTCCGCGTCAAGTAGACCGACTCCTGCCTGCATCTACTATTATTACTCCACACATCGACCGCTATCCAGCATGCGTCTAGAGTATTAAGTTCATAAAGAACGGAGTAAGGCCTTAAGAAAGATGACATGATGTAGAGGGATAAACTCAAGTAATATGATGAAAACCCCATCTTTCTACCCTTGATGGCAACAATGCAAATACGTGCCTCACTACCCCTACTACATTACTGGGTGAGGACACCGCAAGATTGAACCCAAAACTAAGCACCTCTCCCATTGCAAAAAAACCAATCTAGTTGGCCAAACCAAACCAATAATTCAAAGAGATAAACTCAAGCAATATGATGAAAACCCCATCTTACCATGATGGCAACAATACAAATACGTGCCTCGCTACCCCTACTATGTGACTGGGTGAGGACACCGCAAGATTGAACCCAAAACTAAGCACCTCTCCCATTGCAAGAAAAATAATCTAGTTGGCCAAACCAAACCGATAATTTGAAGAGAAATACAAAGATATCAAATAATATTCATAGATAATCTGATCATAAATCCACAATTCATCGGATCTCGACAAACACACCGCAAAAGAAGATTACATCGGATAGATCTCCAAAAACATCGAGGAGAACATTGTATTGAAGATCAAAGAGAGGGAGAAAAATCCATCTAGCTACTAGCTATGGCCCAGAAGGTCTGTGGTAAACTACTCACGCTTCATCGAAAGGGCAATAGAGATGATGTAGAAGCCCCCCGTGATCGAATCCCCCTCCGACAGGATGCCGGAAAAGGCCCCAAGATGGGATCTCATGGGACCAGAAGGTTAAGGCGACAGAAAAGTATTTTGGTGGACGCTTCTTGTGGTTTTGGAATATTTGAGGATTTATAGAGCTGAGAGAGAGAGAGGTGAACTCCCGGGGGCCCACAAGCCAGGGGCACGCCCCTAGGGTGCGCCCTGAGGGCTTGTGGAGCCCTCGGGACTCTTCTGACTTGGCCTCCAAGTCTGGTGGATGTCTTCTGGTCCAAGGACAATCATCGCGAAAGTTTTATTCCGTTTGGCCTCCGTATGATATTCCCTTTCTGTAAAACTCAAAAACAAGGAAAAAAACAGAAACTGGCACTGGGCTCTAGGTTAATAAGTTAGTCCCAAAAATAATATAAAATAGCATATTAATGCATATAAAACATCCAAAACAGATAATATAATAGCATGGATCAATCAAAAATTATAGATGCATTGGAGACGTATCAGTAGGGGCGCGCCCCTAGGGCTTGTGGGCCCCTCGGGCATTGTCTCGCGTTGATTCCTTTTCTCGAAAATCACAAATATTCAAAAATAAATCTCCATAAATTTTTATCGCGTTTGGACTTTGTTTGGTATGGATATTCTGCGAAACAAAAAACATGCAACAAACAGGAACTGGCATTGGGCACGTGATCAATATGTTAGTCCCAAAAATAAAATAAAATGCTGCTAAAAGTGTATGAAAGTTGTAGAATATTGGCATGAAACAATCAAAACTTATAGATACGACGGAGACGTATCAATAATACAATGAAAAAGTATGGACACCGACAACTGGAATGAAATGTGTGAACATGAATATAATGTTAGTGGAAATACGTACTCCCCCAAGCTTAGGCTTTTGTCCTAGCTTGGTAATCACCATCCGAAGTAGCCATCCGGTCCAAGTGATAGTCCTGTGGTGGCGGCACCTGAGCATCCCACTCCTGGGGCTCATCCTCTACCGCTGCCTGGTTGTTCCGATAGGCAATAATGTCCTCTAGCATGACCCTGTATCCGTGCCTGGCAGAATCAAACAAAATATGTGCAGGCAACGGGAAAACATCACGGGTTTCCACACTGAAAACTAAATTGTAACGAATGTGACAAAAAGAATTAGCAGCATCAGTAAACTGGTGATCCAACATTGCCTGGTGATCCAGATAAACTCTAGGCAAATGATAATCATGTTGGCGTATCTGAACATTAAAATGGCTCGGTAAGCGAGTGGCACAAATACCACCATGAATTTTGCCCTTAGTTCTGTTAAGGTGCAGACGACGTGCAAAAATAGACCCTAGACTAAAGGTGTGATCATTGTGTAGTGCATGGCGTAAAATGGCGAGGTCGGGAGCACTAAGTGCACCGGCCTTCTCCCTAGAAGTCTAACACTTCGCGTTGAATAAAGCAAAGTAATGCACAAAAGGAAACTGCAAACTAGTGGCGGTGGCTTTCGACACGCCTCTTTCATCACCCACTGTCAAAGTGAGGAAAAAGTCCTCAAACTGTGCCGGTCTAGGCTCTCTTAATTTAGAGGGAATCAAACAAATGTCACAAAAGTTAGTGAGTGATAAGCCACAAGTATAGGGGATCGCAACAGTTTTTGAGGGTAGAGTATTCAACCCAAATTTATCAATTCGACACAAGTGGAGGCAAAATATTCTCAATTATTAGCAGCAAAATATTTAGTAGCAAATTAGAATGGAAGTAACGGTAACGATGGCAAAAGTAGCAGTAGCAGTTTTGTGATGATTGTAACAGTAGCAACGGAAAAATAACTTAGCAAAGATCAATATGAGACGAACTCGTAGGCAATGGATCGGCAATGATAATTGTGTTGGATGATATTCATCATGTAGCAGTCATAACCTAGGGTGACACAGAACTAGCTCCAATTCATCAATATAATGTAGGCATGTATTCCGTATATACTCATACGTGCTTATGGAAAAGAACTTGCATGACATCTTTTGTCGTACCCTCCTGTGGCTGCGGGGTCCTAATGGAAACTAAGGGATATTAAGGCCTCCTTTTAATATAAAATTGGAACAAAGCATTAGCACTTAGTGAATACATGAACTCCTCAAACTATGGTAATCTCCGAAAAGAATCCCAATTATTGTCACCTTGGGGTATGCAGATCATAGATCGTAATTAGTGTCTACAACTTGCAAGATTGGATCAAGAACACAAATACATTCATGGAAATATAAAGGGTTTTAGATTTGAATTCATGGTAGTCGGGCCCTAGTGACAAGCATTAAGCATGGCAAAGTCATAGCAACATCAATCTCAGAACATAGTGGATAATAGGGATCAAACCCTAACAAAACTAACTCGATTACATGATAAATCTCATCCAACCGATCACCGACCAGCAAGCCTATGAAGGAATTACTCACGCACGACGGTGAGCATCATGGAATTGGTGATGGAGGAAGGTTGATGATGATGATGGTGACGGATTCCCCTCTCCGGAGCCCAAAACAGACTCCAGATTAGCCCTCCCAAGGAAGAACGGGAGGCGGCGGTGGCTCCGTATCGTAAAAAACGATGAATCCTTCTCTCTGATTTTTTTTCTCCCGGAATAGGATTATATGGAGTTGGAGTTGAGGTCGGAGGAGGTCCAGGGGGCCCACAAGCCACCTAGGCGCGCCATAGGGCCCCCCAGGCTTGTGGCAAATGGGTGGACCCCCTTTGGTTGATTCTTGCGCTAGTACTTTTATATATTTCAAAAATATTTTCTGTAAATTTTCAGGTCAATCCGAGAACTTTTATTTCTGCACAAAAATAACACCATGGCAATTCTGCTGAAAACAGCGTTAGTCCGGGTTAGTTCCATCCAAATCATGCAAATTAGAGTCCAAAACAAGGGCAAAAGAGTTTGGAAAAGTAGATACGATGGAGACGTATAAACTCCCCCAAGCTTAACCCATTGCTTGTCCTCAAGCAATTCAGTTGACAAACTGAAAGTGACAATGAAAAATGTTTACAAACTCTGTTTGATCTTGTTGTTGCAAATATGTATAGCCAGCATTCAGGTTTTCAGCAAAGATTATGAACTGACCATATTCACAATAACATTTAGGTCTCACATTTACTCATATCAATGGCATAATCAACTAGCAAGCAATAATAATAAATCTCGGATGACAACACTTTTTCAAAACAATCATGATATAATATGACAAAGTGGTATCTCGCTAGCCCTTTCTGAGACCGGAAAACATAAATGCAGAGCACCCCTGAAGATTAAGGACTGACTAGACATTCTAATTCATGGCAAAAGAGATCCAGTCATAGTCATACTCAATATCAATCTATAACAATGCATATGAATGACAGTGGTGCTCTCTAGCTGGTGCTTTTTATAAGAGGATGATGACTCAACAATAAAAGTAAATAGATAGGCCCTTCGTAGAGGGAAGCAGGGATTTGCAGAGGTGCCAGAGCTCGAGCTTTTAAAATAGAGATGAATATAATTTTGCGCGGTATGCTTTCATTGTCAACATAACAACCAATAGATCCCACTATCTTCCATGCTAGATACATTATAGGCGGTTCCCAAACAGAGTGATAAAGTTTTTACTCCCTCTCCACCAACAATCACACTCCACAGCTGATCCGAAACAACGGGTACCGTCCATACCAACAACAGTCCTGGGGGAGTTTTTTTATGCTTATATTTTGATTTCATTTCGAGCATGGAACTGGGCATCCCGATTACCAGCCACTTTCTCGTGAATGACAAGTGAATCACACTTATCGTGAGAATAAACCACCTAGCATGGAAGATACTGACAGCCCCCAGTCGCTACATGAGCGATTCGGGCATACAAAATAGAATATCATTAGAAGGTTTAGAGTTTGGCAAGTGCAAATTTACTTGGAATGGCAGGTAAATACTGCATATAGCTAGTTATGGTGGACTCATATGGAACAACTTTGGGTTTAAGAAGTGGATGCACAAGCAGTATTCCCGCTTAGGACAAGTGAAGGCTAGCAAAAGATTGAGGAGCGACCAACTAGAGAGCGACAACGGTCATAAGCATGCATTGAGATTAACCAACATTGAGTGCAAGCATGAGTAGGATATAAATTACCATGAACATAAATATCATGGAGGCTATGTCGATTTTGTTTCAACTACATGCGTGAACATGTGCCAAGTCAAGCCACTTGAATCATTCAAAGGAGGATACCATCCTATCATACTACATCGTAATCATTTTAAAATGCATGCTGGCACTCAAGACAAACCATTATACACTCCTAGCTAATTAAGCATGGCATGAGTAACTATAATCTCTAGTTTTCATTGCAAACATGTTTCATTCATAATAAGCTGAATCGGGAACGATGAGCTAATCATATTTACAAAAACAAAATAGGTCAAGTTCGTACCAGCTTTTCGCCATCTCAATCATTTCATCATATATCATCATTATTGCCTTTCACTTGCACGATCGAACGGTGTGGATAATAATAATAATGCACGTGCTTTCGACTAAGCTAGAATATGCAAACATTTATTCTTTTTTTTGAGACAATGCAAACATTTATTCGAAGGAGAAGACAAAGTAATATGGGCTCTTTGTTAGATCAACAATAATGCATATGAGAGCCACAACATTTTCATCGTGGTCTTCTCCTTACGACCCAAAGAAAAAAATAAAAGAATTTCAAAGAAACACACTGAAATATTTTTGGAGTTTTGTTTTTCTGAAGAAAGCAAAAACGAAAACGAGAAAACCCATTTACACGGGAAAGCTCCCAACAAGAAAAAGAAGAACGAGAAATCTTTTTGGGTTTTCTTTTAATACTACTACTAAATTAAACTAGAAAGGAAAACTAGAACTTTTTTTTATTTTCTCAAAGTTTTACGAACACACAAGAAGAAAGCAAGAAAATAAACTAACATGGATAATACAATGAAAAAGTATGAACACCGACAATTGAAATGAGTGGGTGAACATGAATGTAATGTCGGTGAGAAATACGTACTCCCCCAAGCTTAGGATTTTGGCCTAAGTTGGTCTAGGGCCACGGTTGGCCTCGCGGGTATCCAAAATGGTGGTCGGGGTTGTACTGTGATGCGGCAGTTACCGCCTG
Source organism: Triticum aestivum (assembly GCF_018294505.1). Classification (NCBI taxonomy): domain Eukaryota; kingdom Viridiplantae; phylum Streptophyta; class Magnoliopsida; order Poales; family Poaceae; genus Triticum; species Triticum aestivum. The sequence goes on along the minus strand of NC_057814.1, from coordinate 429,810,707 downwards.
AAGGGCTGCCTCGTGAAGGCGAGCAGTCTCCCTCTCTCTCTCGTACTTAGCCGCCTCCTCCCTGGTTATAAAGTGTCTTTGTTTTACTTGAGAGTCAAAGAAAGGAGGAGCAGGAAGAGTAATATGGACATCTAGCTGCCTGTTAAAGATTAGTCGATATTGGTGGGACTGTTCGTTTCTCTCAAGAAACTGGTAGCGTACCATGGCATTATAATCGACTAAAGTAGGTGGCAAAGGAAAATCATTTTCTTTTATGGGGACACCAAGATAAGTAGCTAAGCGAGTGGCATCGATTCCACCAAAGAAATCTCCAACCTTAGCATTATTATTCAGTCTACGTGCAATGATAGCCCCCAAAATAAATCTTTTATCATTCATTACTGTGCTCTTAAGAACAATGAGATAAGAGGCGCAAAGGTGATTGTGCTCATGTTTTCCATTAATGCACCTACCTATGAAGAGAGCGAAGTAGTGTAATGTAGGAAAGTGAATGCTCCCTATAGTGGCTTGTGTTATGGTTCTGGTTTCTCCTACAGTAATGTTAGCAAGGAACTCAGAACAATCAGGTTTACAAGGTTTAGTACAACTACCCCAATGTGGAATTTTGCATGCTTCATTAAAATCTTCTAGGTCCATGGTGAATGATTTATCGTAGAGATCAAACAAAACAGAATGCATATTATGCTGAACAGAATATTTAAATCTCCTCACAAAGGAATCGGTAAGGTTGTAGTATTGAGGACACTTATCTGACACGAAGTCTGTCAGCTCGACGTTATGCACGTACGCCTAGAACTCATCCTTGAAACCGGCATTGGTCAGGAAATCATCTGACGGCCATTCGCAAGGTCGCACTTGAGCATTCCTTGGTAGTTCAAGGTCCGGCTCACGTATCACAAGCCTTGGAGGTTTCTTCTTCGACGAACCGCCTTGGAACACTTTAATCAACATTTTCTTCCTCTGAAAATTTCTGAAATTTTTAGTGACTCAAAATAAAAGTGCATAAAACTCGACAAAATTGATAGCAACTACTCATACAAGTGTCTAGAGGCTATATCATGCACCAAAACTACTTCAGACCATATGAATTTGACATGCAAGCTCAAGAACAAGGTCCCCATGGTAGCAAAAAATTGCAATGTATAAAACACTAGAACAAAAACTAATTGGACCATTGGAGGAGTCACATACCGAAGAACAATCCCCTAAACCAGTTTTGTGAATGGAGATTTGAGCTAGGAGATCGAAAATGGTAGCAAGATGAGCTAGAACACGAGTTTGAGCAATGGTGGGATTTTTTCTGGGGGAAGACAAAGTGGATGGGTGCTGGAATAAGTGAGGGGGGCCCACGTGGGACCCACAAGCCACCAGGGCGCGCCCAAGGGGTGGGCGTGCCCCCAGGGCTTGTGGCCCACTGGTGCAGCCCCCTAGTGTGTTCTCAGTGCCATAAATTCTCAAATATTCTATAAAAAATCATACTAAATTTCCACAGCATTTGGAGAACTTTTATTTTCGCGACAATTTTGTATTGCACGGATAGTTCAAAAAACATACAAAAAATAGTATTTTTTTTCTTTATTTAATCTAAACAACAGAAAGTAAAAAGTGGGTTCAGAAAGTTGTGCTTTCTAAATTCATCCATCTCATGCCCATCAAAAGGAATCCATTAACAAGGTTGATCAAGTCTTATGAACAAACTTCTTCGGAATGGCATGAAACGGGAGAATTTTTGAATAACACTAAGTTACCTTAACGGGGATATGTATGTCCCCAATATTAAGAATATCATATTTCTTTTTGACAGTAGGAATAGGGAATACAAAACCTCCAGTGGCAACAGTTGATATTTTTTCAATAGAATTAATGCTATTAACTTGAGGTTGTTTCTTCGGAAAATGAACCGTATGCTCATTAGCATTAACATGAAAAGTGGCATTGCCCTTGTTGCAATCAATAACAGCCCCTGCGGTATTCAAAAAGGGTCTACCAAGGATGATCGACATACTATCGTCCTCGGGTATATAAATAATAACAAAGTCCGTTAAAATAGTAACATTTGCAACTATGACAGTCACATCCTCACAAGTACTGATGGGTATAGCAGTTGATTTATCAGCCATTTGCAAATAAATTTCAGTTGGTGTTAACTTATTCAAATCAAGTCTACGATATAGAGAGAAAGGCATAACACTAACACCGGCTCCAAGATCACATAAAGCAGTTTTTAACATAATTTCTTTTAATGGAGCATGGTATAGTTGGTATTCCTGGATCTCCTAATTTCTTTGGTATTCCACCCTTAAAAGTGTAATTAGCAAGCATGGTGTAAATTTCAGCTTCCGGTATCTTTCTTTTATTTGTAACAATTTCTTTCATATACTTAGCATAAGGAGACATTTTCAGAATATCAGTCAAACGCATATGAAAAAAGACAGGTCTAAGCATTTCAATAAAGCACTCAAAATCCTCATCATCCTTTTTCTTGGATGGTTTAGGAGGAAAGGGCATAGGTTTCTGAACCCATGGTTCTCTTTCTTTACCATGCTTCCTAGCAACAAAGTCACTCTTATCATAACATTTATTCTTAAGTTGTGGGTTATCAAGATCAAACAGCAGGTTCTATCTCCACATCATTATCATTGATAGGTTGAGCATCAACATGAACATCATCATTAACATTATCACTAGGTTCATGTTTGTCACCAGATTGTGTTTCAGCATTAGAAGTAGAAATATCATTTGGATTCTCATGTGTGTCTATAACAGGTTCACTAGAAGCATGCACAGTCCTATCAGTTTTCTTTTTCTTCTTAGATGAACTAGGTGCATAGTATTAATTCTCTGAGAATCTTGCTCAATTCTCTTAAGGTTGCCTTCAGGATACAAAGGTTCCCGAGTCATTCTACCACCTCTAGTCATAACTCTAACAGCATTACCTTTGTTCTTACTATTCATCTCATTCAACAAATCATTTTGTGCCTTGAGTACTTGTTCTACTTGAGTTGTTACCATAGAAGCATGTTTACTAATAAGCTTAAGATCATTAACAGTTCTACCCATATAATCACCCAAGCGCTCAAGCATATAAGCATTACGTTTTAATTGTCTACTAACATATGCATTGAAGTTTTCCTGTTTAACAATAAAGTTATCAAATTCATCCAAGCATTGACTAGCGGACTTATTATGAGGAATATAACCTTCATCAAATCTATAGATATAATTTACCTCTACTACCTGTGTCGGGTTATGAAGACCATATATTTCTTCAATAGGTGGTAAATTCTTACCATCTTCATCTCTAATACCTTTTTCTTTCATAGATTGCTTTTCCTCTTGCCTATCTTCAGGGCTGAGAAATAGAATACCTCTTTTCTTCGGGGTTGGCTTAGGAGGTGGTTCAGGAAGAGTACAATCATTATCATTGCTCAATATATTATTCAATAGTACTTCAGCTTGTTCAACAGTTCGTTCCCTAGAAACACAACCAGCACAACTATCTAGGTGGTCCCTAAAAGCATCGGTTAGTCCATTATAAAAGATATCAAGTATTTCATTTTTCTTGAGAGGATGATCAGGCAAAGCATTAAGTAACTGGAGAAGCCTCCCCCAAGCTTGTGGGAGACTCTCTTCTTCAATTTTCACAAAGTTAAATATTCCCCGTAAGGTAGCTTGTTTCTTATGACCAGGGATTTTTTCCAGGGAAGTAATAAATCATATCCTGGGAACTACGCACACAACCAGGAGCAAGAGAATTAAACCATATCTTAGTATCACCCTTCAACGAGAAAGGAAACAACTTAAGAATATAGTAATAGCAAGTTTTTTCCTCATGAGCAAATAGGGTGGCTATATCATTCAATTTAGTAAGATGTGCCACAACAGTTTCAGATTCATAACCATGGAAAGGATCATATTCAACCAAAGTAATTAACTCAGGATCGACAGAGAATTCACAATCCTTATCAGTAACAAAGATAGGTGAAGTAGCAAACTAAGGATCATATTGCATTCTAGCATTCGAAGATTTTTCTTTCAGCTTAGCTAACAATTTCTTAATGTCATCTCTATCACTGCAAGCAAAAAAGTCTCTTGCAATTTCTTCATCCATAATATAACCCTTAGGTACCTTAGGCAACTCATATCTAGGTGGGGAATCATAATCTTCAGTTTCAGTAATCTCATTCTCTCTAACCCTAGCAAGTTGTTCATCAAGAAATTGACCTAGTGGCACAGTATTATCAAGAAAAGCAGTAGTATCATCATAAACATCATGCATAGTAGAAGTGGCATCATCAATTGCTTGCGACATATCAGAATCAATAGCAGGTGTAGGTGTCGCAAATTTACTCATAACAAAAGGTGAATCAAGTGCAGAGCTAGATGGCAGTTCCTCACCTCCCCTCGTAGTAGAGGGATGGATCTTGGATTTGTTATCTTTCAAATTCTTCATAGCGAACAACAGATATAAATCCCAAGTGACTCAGAGAATAGAGCTATGCTCCCCGGCAACGGCACCAGAAAAAGGTCTTGATAACCCACAAGTATAGGGGATCGCAATAGTTTTCGAGGGTAGAGTATTCAACCCAAATTTATTGATTCGACACAAGGGGAGCCAAAGAATATTCTCAAGTATTAGTAGCTGAGTTGTCAATTCAACCACACCTAAAAGACTTAATATCTGTAGCAAAATATTTAGTAGCAAAGTAGTATGGAAGTAACGGTAATGGTGGCAAAAGTAACAGTAGAAGTTTTGTGATGATTGTAACAGTAGCAACGGAAAAGTAACTTAGCAAAGATCAATATGAGACGAACTCGCGCGCAATGGATCGGCAATAATATTGTGTGAGATGATATTCATCATGTAGCAGTCATAACCTAGGGTGACACAGAACTAGCTCCAATTCATCAATATAATGTAGGCATGTATTCCGTATATACTCATAAGTGCTTATGGAAAAAAACTTGAATGACATCTTTTGTCCTACCCTCCCGTGGCAGCGGGGTCCTAATGGAAACTAAGGGATATTAAGGCCTCCTTTTAATAGAGAACCAGAACAAAGCATTAACACTTAGTGAATACATGAACTCCTCAAACTACGGTAATCACCGGAAAGAATCCCAATTAGTGTCACCTTGGGGTATGCAGATCATAGATCGTAATTGGTATCTACAACTTGCAAGATCGGATCAAGAACACAAATGTATTCATGGAAACATAAAGGGTTCAGATCTGAATTCATGGCACTCGGGCCCTAGTGACAAGCATTAAGCATAGCAAAGTCATAGCAACATCAATCTCAGAAGATAGTGGATAATAGGGATCAAACCCTAACAAAACTAACTCGATTACATGATAAATCTCATCCAACCGATCACCGACCAGCAAGCCTATGAAGGAATTACTCACGCACGACGGTGAGAATCATGGAATTGGTGATGGAGGAAGGTTGATGATGATGATGATGGCGATGGATTCCCCTCTCTCGAGCCCAAAACAGACTCCGGATCGGCCCTCCCGAGGAAGAGCGGGAGGCGGCGGCAGCTCTGTATCATAAAACATGATGAATCCTTCTCTCTGATTTTTTTCTCGGATAGGGTTATATGGAGTTGGAGTTGACGTCGGAGGAGGTCCAGGGGGCCCACAAGCCACCTAGGCGCGCCCCAGAGGGCGCGCCCCCAGGCTTGTGGCCAATGGGTGGACCCCTCTGGTTGATTCTTATGCCAGTATTTTTAATATATTCCAAAAATATTATCCGTAGATTTTCAGGTCAATCCGAGAACTTTTATTTCTGCACAAAAATAACACCATCGCAATTCTGCTGAAAACAGCGTTAGTGCGGGTTAGTTCCATTCAAATCATGCAAATTAGAGTCCAAAACAAGGGCAAAAGAGTTTGGAAAAGTAGATACGATGGAGGTGTATCACTGGGCGGTATCTGATGGGTTTCAAAATATAAATTAAACTGCACCTCATGAGGATTATTTCTATGAAGGAAATGAAAATTCTGCACAAAGGAATTCCTGAGGAAGTGGTGTTGGTCACACTCATTTGCGAGGAAGTCGGTCAGCCCGGCGTTAGCAACAAATTGGGCGAATTCTTGATGGAACTCGGCCTCGCCCATGAATGTGTTGTGTGGCCATTCATATGGCCGCACTTCCACTCTTCTCAGAGTGTTGAGGTCATTTTCCGAAGATTCCCCAATGACTCCCCTGTCATTGTTTTTGGAGGAAAACTTCCTGAAGATACTCATCTTTTCATATGAATAAAATTCTGGAAAAAAATTGAACCACAAAATTTTGTTAACAAAACTTCGCAAGATTGATAGTAACTACTCATATGGATGCCTAGAGGCCATATTAAGCATTTAAACTACTTAGAGCTCTAACAATTTAACATGCAAGCCCATTTACAGCAGCACCAAGAGTAGCTAATTATTCAGAATATAAACCACTGGAACAAAAACTAATTGGAGCAATGGAGGAGTCACATACCAAGTAGCAATCCCCCAAAACATTTTCGAAAATGGAGCTTCGAGCAAAGTGATCGAAATCCACGGGTTTGAGATCAAGAACACAAGGGAGATAGCAAGAGTGATTTTTCTGGAGGTAGGACATGAAATGGGCTAAAGAGATAAGTGAGGGGAGCCACGTGGAGCCCACCACCCACCAGGGCGCGCTTGGGGTGGTTGGCGTGCCCCGGTGTCTTGTGGGCACCAGGGGCAGCCCCAATGATGTTATTTGTGTTAGATATTCTCAAATCTTCAGAAAAAATCGTGTTAAAATTTTAGGTCATTCTGAGCATTTTTATTTTGACCACTTTTTTATTGCACGGGAAACTCAGAAAGCAAACTAAACATGACATTTTATTTTAATTAACTAAGAAAAACATAAAACAAAAGGTAGAGATAGAAGGTTGTGCTTACTAAATTCATCGACCACATGCCTTTCAAAAATAATCCATTAATAGGGTTGATCAAGTCTTATTAACAATCACTTTTGATTAACATGAACCCGAAGAACTTTCATAAAAACACTAAGTTACCTCAATGGGGATATGCATATCCCCAACAATAAGTATTTTATAATTCTTTTTGGCAGTAGGTAAAGGTAGTTGAAATTCCAATAGTAATTGTCGGAGACTTTTCAATAACATTAATATCATCCACTTGAAATTGTTTCTTCGGAAAGTGCACCGTATGCTGATTACCATTGATATGAAAAGTGATTTTGCTTTTATTTCAATCAATAAGAGCCCCTGCAGTGTTCATAAAAGGTCTACCAAGGATCATCAACATGTTATCATCCTCGGGCATCTCAAGTACAACAAAGTCTGTTAACATAGTAACATTTGCAACAACAACGGGCACATCCTCACAAATACCGATAGGTATGGCAGTTGATTTGTCAGCCATTTGCAGTGATATCTCAGTAGGTGTGAGTTTATTCAAGCCAAGTCTTTTATATAAAGAGAAAGTCATAACACTAACACCAGCTCCTAAATCACATAAAGCAGTTTTGACATAACTTCTTTTAATAGAGCAAGGTATAGTTGGTATCCCTGCATATCTAAGTTTTTTAGGTACCCCATCCTTAAAAGAATAATTAGCAAGCATGATGGAGATTTCAGCTTCAGGTATTTTTCTTTTATTAGTGACAATTTCTTTCAGGTATTTAGCATAAGGGGCCATCTTTAAAATATCAGTCAAGCGAGTGCACAAAAAGACTGGGCTAAGCATTTTAGTGAAGCGTTCAAATTCTTCATGTTCTTTTTTCTTAGATGGTTTAGGTGGAAAGGGCATGGGTTTCTGGACCCATGGTTTTCTTTCTTTACCATGTTTTCTAGCAACAAAATCTCTCTTATCATATCTTTTATTTTTAGGTTGTGAGTTATCAAGATCAACAGTAGGTTCTATCTCAACACCATTATCTGGATGAGTATCTTCATGAACATCATCATTATCTTTTTCATTATCAGTAGGTGAATGTTCATTACCGGATTGAGTTTCAGCATCTTAGATAGAGACATCATTATTGTCTTCAAAGAGGTTTCTCTTTTTTAGGTTCACTAGAGGTGTGCAAAGTCCTATCATTTTTCTTTTTCTTCTTCCTTTTAGAAGGACTAGGTGCATCAGTATTAATTCTTTGAGATTCTTGTTCAATTCTTTTAGGGTGTCCCTCGGGATAAAGTGGTTCCTGAGTCATTTTACCTCCTCTAGTTGCTACTCTAACATCATAATCATTTATATTATTATTCATTTCACTAAGAAATTCTCTTTGAGATTTAGCGACTTGTTCTAACTGAGTTTGAACCATAGAGGCATGTTTTCCTACACCTCTTACATCATTAGTGATTACAAATAACAAGTCACTATATCCGAGTTTTGTTTCAACTGTTTCATAACATGTGCATTCAAGTGATCTTGCTTCATGATATAATTATCAAACTCATATAAGCATTGGCTAGGGTGTTTATTATAAGGGATGTCACTTTCATCAAATTTTAATAAAGAATTTACCTCTACCACCGGTGGCAGTGGTGTGTCAAGTCCATGTATTTCTTCAATGGGTGGTAAATTTTTAACATCCTCAGCTTTAATACTTTTTTCCTTCATACATTTCGTTGCCTCTTGCATATCTTCAGGACCGAGAAATAAGATACCCCTCTTCTTCGGAGTGGTTTTAGGCGGTGGTACAGGAAGAGTCCAATACCTGAAGCTGTCTCAGCTTGTTCAATAATGTCTCAGCTTGTTCAACAGTTCGTTCCCTGAAAACACAACCAGGACAACTATCTAGGAAGTCCCTAGAAGCCTCGGTTAGTCCATTATAGAAGATATCAAGTATTTCATTTTTTTAAGAGGATGATCAGGCAAAGCATTAAGCAATTGGAGAATCCTCCCCCAAGCTTGTGGGAGACTCTCTTCTTCAATTTGCACAAAGTGAAATATTTCCTGTAAGGCAACTTGTTTCTTATGAGTAGGAAAATATTTTTCAGAGAATTAATAAATCATATCCTGGGGACTACGCACACAACCAGGAGCAAGAGTATTGTACCATATCTTAGCATCACCCTTTAATGAGAACGGAAATAATTTGAGGATATAGTAACAGAGGATTTTCTCATCATGAGCAAATAAGGTGGCTATATCATTTAATTTACTAAGATGTGCCATAACAGTTTCAGTTTCATAGCCATGGAAAGGATCAGACTCAACCAAAGTAATTAACTCTGGTTCGACAGAGAATTCATAATCCTTATCAGTAACAAAGATAGGTGAAGTAGCAAACTTAGGATCACATTTCATTCTAGCATTCAAGGATTTTTTTTTTCAACTTGCATAATAATTTCTTAAGATCATCTCTAGCGTTGCAAGCAGGAAAGTCTCTAGTTATTTCTCCATCCATAACATAACCCTCAAGTATCTTAGGCAATTCAATTCTAGGAGAGCTCATCCTAATAGGTGTTTCATAATTTTAATTTTCAAAGACTTCATCAGTTTCAACATTCTCAATATCGTTAGCTCTAGCAAGTTGTTCATCAAGAAATTCACATAGCGGCAAATTATTATCAAGAAAGGTACTAGTATCATCATAAGCATCATTCATAGCAGAAGTGGCATCATCAATAACGTGCGATATATCAGGATCAATAGCGTGTTGTGGTGTTGCAAGTTTACTCAAAACAGAAGGCGAATCAAGTACAGAGCTAGATGGCAGTTCCTTACCTCCCCTCGTCTTAGAGGGAAAAATCTTGGTTCTATTATATTTCAGATTCTTCATAGTGATCAATAAATATAAATCCCAAGTGACTCAACAAATATAGCTATGCTCCTTGGCAATGCTGCCAGAAAAAGGTCTTGATAACCCACAAGTATAGGGGATTGGAATAGTTTTCGAGGGTAGAGTATTCAACCCAGATTTATAGATTCGACACAAGGGGAGCCAAAGAATATATGTAAGTATTAGCAGTTGAGTTGTCAATTCAACCACCCCTAGAGATTAAGTATCTGTAGCAAATGATCAGTAGCACAGTAATATGATAGTTTGATGGTAGTAGTAACGATAGCAGTGGTAACGGTAACAACAGTAACAATAGCAATAGCGATAGTAACTTAGCAAGAACAATGTGTGGAAAAGAACTTGCATGACATCTTTTGTCCTACCCTCCCATGACAGCGGGGTTCATAAGGAAACTAAAGGATATTAAGGCCTCCTTTTAATAGAGAACCGGAACAAAGCATTAACACATAGTGATTACATGAACTCCTCAAACTACGGTCATCATCGGAAAGTCTCCCAATTGTTGTCTTCTTGGGGTTTAAGGATCACAACACATGATAGGTGCATATGACTTGCAAGATTGGATCAAGAACATAGATATAATGGTGAAAACGGTAAACGGTTCAGATCTGAAATCATGGCACTCAGGCCCTTGTGACAAGTATTAAGCATGGCACAGTCATAGCAACATCAATCTCAGAACATAGTGGATACTAGGGATCAAGCCCTAACAAAACTAACTCGATTACATGATGAATCTCATCCAACTCCTCACCGACCAGCGAGCCTACAAAGGAATTACTCACTCCCGGTGGGGAGTATCATGGAATTGGTGATGAAGGAGGGTTGGTGATGACGAAGACCGAAGATTCCCCTCTACGGAGCCCCAAACAAGCTCCAGATCTGGCCTCTCGATGAAGAATAGGAGGTGGCGGCGGCTCCGTATCGTGAAACGCGATGAAACTTTCTCTTCTATTTTTTCCTCCGAAAATAGGAATTTATAGTGTCAGAATTAGGGTCAGAGGGGCCTCGAGGGCCCCACCACCCACCAGGGCGCGCCAAAGGGAGGTGGCGCGCCCTGGTGTCCTGTGGGTAGCGGGGTCCCCGCTCTAGTGGGTCTTGGTTCCAATATTTTTTATTTATGCTGATATAAATCTCTAAAAAGTTTCATCCAAATCCGGGAAATTTTATTTCTGCACAAAAACAACACCATGGTAGTTCTGCTGAAGACAACGTCAGCCCGGGTTAGTTTCATTCAAATCATGCAAATTAGAGTCCAAAACAAGAGCAAAAGCATTAGGGAAAGTAGATACGATGGAGAAGTATCAGTCCTCCCTTGTGACATCTTTCATGACACACCTCGAGTACACATGTATGAGGAAAAAGAAGCTGAGTTGGATCGGCATGATGACCTAGATGCCATGGAAGAAGAACGGGACGTAGCTCGGGCTCGTTCTACGTTTTACCAACAACAGGCTCGATGCTACCAGAGCAGGGAAGTTCAGGAGAAGGCATACAACATTGGAGAACTCACCATCACCTCCCAGAGAAGCAAAAGAACAAACTCTCGCCCAACTGGGAAGGCCCTTTCAAAATTGATGAAGTGTTAGCAGAAGGAGCGTATCACACTCGCAACCCGGCAAACCATCGCCTCAAACAAAACCCCTAGAACGCAGCCCAGCTCCAGCGCTTCTACGGCTAAGTGCGGCCACGCCAGTCAACCATCCCTTTCCTCATTGTAAATTCCTTTCTTTTCTTTTCTGGGGAATTAGGATCTCCCCGGCCCTGTTTAGATAAATCGAATTCGGTTTAGGCCCTTTTTTCATTGCACATTTTCAAATGTAATACCCGGATTTAACTTGGGGTTTCCTTTAAAGCAGCCAATTAATATATTTTCCGTGCACGTAATCGTCTCTGTTGAATTTGCACTCTCCCGAATACCTCTTCAACCATCATATGCACCAATTTGACTTATGTTTTTGCCAAGCTAGGTTGCCTGGCTCCTGTGCTTACCCCCTATGTTCTCGATTGTTCGGCTAGCTAGGGGGTAAAGGGAGCACCTCTGTGATTGTTACGACCGGGTCAGCCAAGTCCGTACCTCAGATGGGTGAAGCCGAAAGCTAGCGTTCTTAAGAACATAATGGGTCAGCAATAAGGGAAACTATAGTAAAATTGGTGTTTGTCACCAACACTTGGGGATTTGGCCCTCGCACCAATTATTCTCATACTTCGGGTATCCGGCTACAAATGTCTACACTTTGCATGACGAACCTGAAGAAAGGAACCCATGGAGGAACTATTTTCTTCAGCGGATGTTTCTTACTTTAAAAAAGTACTATAAAATAACTCTCCGCACACGTTTTTGTCTGTTCGTACCAAAAGGCTGGATTGTCTAGTTACCGGAAGTGATTTCCTGCTTACTTCAGGTCACATAGTTCGGAACACTCCCCAATCCCTGGTCAGTGAGGCAGAAGCCGATGGCTGGTTAAGACAACATTTTTTAGTACGGATAGAGACCGTTTGATGTAAAGTACATAGATACATAGAATCAAACACATTACTCTGTGTCCACATTGTCTATTATGCTATCTAAAGCACAATCCTGCTGGGAGAATCGCGCTGCAGGCATCACTTGGTCATAGACAAAGTGAAGAGGTATTTCCAGCCCATTCGGCCCTACTGGTCCAACACAAGCCATATGTTCTGGCTCGAGTTTCTTGAACCGGGTTTGCACCATGGCCCATGCTTCTCGCACCCCCTCCCGATAGGATGATATTTTCCATAATTCAAAGCATCGCCGAGCTCCCTTAAAGCGATTCGCCAGTTTGGCCATATCGTCTGGCGCCACTTTGGTCGGCCATAATGCCTCGACCATGTTCTTCATAGCTTTTCGAGCTCTCTCATGAGCCACTCACAGTTCTTTCAAGAGATCCCTCCTAAAGGAATTGACCTCTTCTCCGGGCCGACCAGTAAGGAGACCTAGCATCAAGCATGGAAAATTTGTTATATTCAAGCATTGCGAGCGGCTATGTACATCCAATGCTTAAACGACACTTACTAAACATGTCGCTTTTTAATCTTTGTTTATCTCCCAGAACCTGCACCAATTGAGTCTTCAAGCTCTCCAGTTCCTTGGCATGTTGCTGCCTCTCTGCCTCCAGTTTGTTGGTTTCCTCATGGCTTTGTTTTAAAACCCGTAGACCTGCTTGATACTTTGACTTAGCATACCGTTGGGACTCTTCGGCGGCATCCAGGTCCTTTTGTAGTTGACCTATGGATTCAACTGATATAAACAAGGCCGGTGTTAAACACGGCACATTGGCATAATTAATGTGTGTTAAAACCTTCCCCTCACCATGAGCCTCGCTGGTGAACTTCTTCACCGCCTCTAATTCGGCTTTCGCATCAGCCAATTGTGTTTGGCTCAAATCTAGGTCATCAGACAATTTCTTGTTCTAGTCCTTCAAAGCTTGTGTCGGAGTAATTGGCCACGGGTAGCCTCACCGACTACCCCTGGCTCTTTAGAAAATTTATCAGGCCTTTGGGCCTTCAAGCACTCCAAGCATTTGGGCCGCCTTCCCCGGCCGGCTACCACTAAAGCCGACTCCCGGAAGGCGACCCAGCCTCACCGACTCCAAGAAGCCGGCCAAGAAGGACGCTGACTCCTGGAAGCCGGCCAAGACCACAACCACTCCTACATAACGGCGACATGACGGGGTGTGGCCACAGTGCGGCCCACGACCCCCTAAGCCCGAGGCGGGCATGGCTACAGGAGGCCGTACGGGGGGAGATGTCCCCCGTGCGGCCGGGCACTGTAGCCACGCCAGCTACGACGTCATCCACGACCCACTCCTGTACGGCTCAAGGACTGCAGGCCCCTTCAGCCAGAGAGAGGCGTGAAGGCGGCCCGGCTTTTCCTAGTCGGCCAGGAGCATAGCCGGCCTCCAGAAGCCGGCGACTCCCTTCCTCGAAGCAGGAGCCCCATTAAGGAGACAAGACGAGGTGAGGCTGCAGTGATAGCCCCCGATGCGGATCACTGTAGCCACGCTTACCTCGACAAAGCCCTCATCATCAGAGGCGCGGCTATAGTAAGCAGCCGCCGACAAGACCCTAGGCGGTGGGGCCGGCCTGTCGACCGAGGACCCACCAGCCGGCGGGACCCACCAGCCGGCGGAGAAGCCGGCAGACGTAGACGCTGACGGCTGGGGCCAGTTCCCAGTCGGATTACTATTGTACCCCCGGGGGGTAGGCCTATATAAACCCCCCGGAGCACCCATGCAAAGGGTTCGCACCTCTGCATGTTTGGCTTCCAAGCATAGCACACACACACACCATAGATAGAGAGAGGCAAGAGCTAGCCTTGTTCTTCCTCTCCCTTGATCCCAACAGCTCTAGGAGCGATTGTAGCTACTCTTTATCGATCTAGTGATCATGCGGAGACCCCGCAGAGCAAGACTAGGGGTGTTATCTCCTCGGAGAGCCCCGAACCTGGGTAAGATTCGCCGGCGTGCATGTCTTCGCCTCATCCCGTTTCCAGGCATCGGCGACGTTTTATTGGCTCCCACAATGATAAGCCATCCCTTGGCATATGTCGCACCAACCACCCGACAGCTTGTCGAAGACAAAAAATATTTACATTTACAGACCCTTAACTTGGTCGTGCCGTCCGACTCAAGGCTCAGGGACTACTGAGTTAGCATTCATATTCGGTTGTCAGAACCTATCCCTTACTTGCATATTGACCGACAGAAGGTTAGCAATCCCCTCAAGGCCTGTTCGAGCTGCTCCAAGGTAAGAGTCAGCTGAATTAAAGGCGTTAAACTCTTGATCGGAGAAGGCAGCATGGCGTAGGGATTCTTTCCGCCGCCGATGATTCATCACACTTTCAACTTCAGAGTTGGTCACCAAGACATCATCAGGATCTTCTAAAGGCTGGCCTGTAGTGGAATTCCCCGCATCAACCCCTGTATGTACTGAGCGTCTTCGTCTGTATCCTGACACCCCCTTGACGTCTTTGGTCGGTCGGGGTGGTACCTTTTCTCCTACAAACACAGATTGAATGTCAACGGAGCCCCGCGGTGATGAAGCCACTAATGAACTGATGGCTATTTCAAATTACACTACTTTCTTTCCACAGACATGCTTGGTGGAGCTCCCGTGGCTGCCTTTCGTTTGAGGGTCCCTTTGTTAGAAGGAATTGACGTTGCCCCCATCAGGGTTCGGCGCGTGGTACGGCGACCCTTGGGAGTAGAAGTTAGCATAACCGGAGCAGCGCGAAGCGAACACCCTGTTTGAGAGGAGGTCGTCTTGCTACTTACGGTGGAGGAGGGGAGAAGCCTGGGGGTGATCGGCTATGATGGCCACCTTGGAACCATCAATGCTTTCTTGAAAGAAAACCCCGTCCATGAAATCGATGGACACGTCTGGGTCCTCGTGAAATCTCGGGTCGTTGTCTCGGGAGTGGTCCTCTAGCTAGGGGAAGGGCAGCTGATGTTCCCTACTTCGCGTCTCCAGCTCTGTTCAGAAAAACGATTGAGCCGATTAGTATTCGGATATAATGTTTGGGCTATGTATGTGAATTTAAACTTACCCATTCGACGGGGATATAGCCCGAGTAGCCTTTCCAGTTTCTCGGGCGGGCCAATTCTTCTTCCTTGCCTTTAAATAGATCCGCCAATATGGTGGACATTGCTTTTGAGCTATCCGGCCCCTGCCGCTTGTAGAGGGACACATCACTTATTCTGTTGTAGCACCACAGAGGGTGCACCCTTTGCTGAATTGGTTGCACGCATCGATCGATTGCTCGGCCATTACGTCAACCATGGTCAACCCACTGTGAGTCAGCACCCTTACCTTTGCGGCTAGGCACTGCACCTCAGTAGACTCTCCTTGAGAGGGGCTTTGGGGCCACCAGTTAAGACGCTTCTTTAGCGAAGCGTCTGAATACTCAGGCAGACCTCTCCGGGCATGTTCCAACTGGTTGACATCTTTGATATAAAACCACTCCGAGGACCATTCTTCAGAATCTTTCTTTGGAGTTCCAACAGGATATCCAGTGCCAGCTATGCAGCATACTTCAGCTCCGCCCACTTCAAAAGTTGACCCCCTGTGGGTACGAGGGGAGAGGAAGAAGTACTTCCTCCATAATTCAAAATGGGCCTCGCAGCCCAGAAACATCTCACAGAGAGCGATGAAGCCAGAGATATGCAGGATTGATCCAGGGGTGATGTGGTGGAGTTGGTCCCGTAAAACTCTAATAGGCCCCTTAAGAAGGGGTGAATAGGGAATCCCAAACCTCTCAGAAGGAAGGATACAAAACATACCCTCTCATCTTTGCTTAGAGTGGGAAAGTTCTCTACAAAGGCCTCGCCATTTGCCGAGGTCAATCCAGTGCAAAAGGATACGAAATCTGTGGTAGGAAGGTACCCTTGCCACTTGAGGTCACATAGCTAGAGCCGCGAAATAGAGCAGCTGGACCAGTCGCCTAGAATTTGCCCGTGAGGGCGCAAGGGTGAGCCTGGGCGCCAGCCATGAGCCTTGAGCCGTCTTTGAGCGAGATTGGATTTATATCTAGGGGATAAATGGGTCACTCAATGCGCCTTTGGCTTATTTAATAGGCATGATCTCTGATCCCGGGAGGTTGTTTTTGTAAAAAATGCGAGGCTATTCATCTTCTGCCGGACGCTCAGAAATAAAGGGTCGCCCTTGACCACTTTAATGGCAGGGGCCCATTGACAGTTTGACAGGATGAGAAGTCGTTAGTAGCCAAATTATCAGGGATAGTCGAACCTTGCGAAGATGGAGAACTCGCCTCGCAAGCCGAAGACTTTGGGAAGCACGGAATGAAAGACAGTTGAAGCTCCGGCATTGAAGTCTAGTTCGGGGCCTACTGAGGGAGTCCTGGACTAGGGGGTCCTCGGGGCACTGGCCCATCTCACGTGGGGCAGACTGTTGGGGCGCACTGTATCCGGACCGAAGACCTTTTGTGTCTTGGTGTGTACTCCAAGCCAAGATGGAAGATCCGGCGTCCCCTTGATGTAACTAACGATATGTAAACCTTAGTACCCCTGGTGTCTATATAAACCAGAGGGTTTAGTCCATAGAGGCTAGGAGAACAATCGCCATCCTACTAGTTTAGGGTTTAGTTCCTCTCATCTCGTGGGAGATCAACTCTGTCATCCCCATATACACAAGAATAATAATCAAGCAGGACATAGGGTATTACCTCTTATAGAGGGCCCAAACCTGGGTAAATATCGTGTGTTGCGTCTCTTGTACCCCATCCATCCAAGATCCACAGTTTGGGACCCCTACCTGAGATCCATCGGTTTTGACACCGACAGGTCTGTGCTGCTTCGGCACCGCGACGGGACCTCTCTGCTGCTACGGCGGTGCGGCGGGACATGTCGGCTGCTTTCGCAAACAGGCGGGACATATCCCGTGCTTCCGCTTCCATGCTCTCCTCTCCCTAGTAGTAATCTCTCGACCCAGAGCTCATGTGGGCCTTGGAAGACACAAGGGAACGAAGATAAAAGACTTGTTTGTTTTTGTGGATGAGGAGTTGAGGAGGAATGTGCAGTAATTTGTAGGCAGTATTTATAACCGAGTACTAATATGCTCCTAAGTGGGAAACCATTTAGGCTTTGATCGGTGTGAACATGTTTGCCATTAAATATCGCGTGGTAGTAATTTGGAATGTGATGGGGCGCAAGCTCAAAATTTATTGACGGTTCTTGTTTCGAAGTGCAGCACTAATCCTGGATGGCGTAAGGTGGGCACGTGTTCTCGGCCGCGTACATGGCGTTTGCACCATAGGGTGCACCGCAATAGGCGATGTCAGCACACGTCTTGTTCCATCAATCACGTGCGCTCGTTATTACCATCACGCATGCTTCTTTTAATTAAAATGTGTGCCCGTCTAGTGCACATACCTTGATCTGTGTAACTGTTTCTGTTTATTGTGGCTAACCGCAAATAGTTCATCCGTGTGAAGTGTATGCCGTCAATCGCAGACGCCTTGATATGGCTTACCGTTTCTGTTGTGTTGCCTAATCACAAACAGTTCATTCGAGTGAACTGTATGTCATAAATCGCACACACAGCTTGATCTACCCGACCGTTTCTGTTGTGTTGCCTAATCACAAATAGTTCATCTGGGTTAACGGTAATGCCGTATATCGCACACACCTTCATCTGGCTGCCCATTTATGCTATTAAGCTCATCGCAAACAGTTCATTTGAGTGAATTGTATGCCACGCATCACACACGCAACTATAATTTGAAACGTGTTTTTTGTCTCTGCCATCGCAAACGTTTTGTATCTTTTTTGACGGTTTTATTACATTACTGTTTGTGATTAATGCATCGCACACAGTTTCATCGAAGGGTCTCTGATTGTAGTGTCACATTTGGACCATCCTGCAGTAGTGTATTGTTACCGTTGCTATTGCTATTGTTACCCCTGCTATCAAATTACCATACTACCGTGCTACTGATCGCTCTGCTGCAGATATTTAGTTCTCGAGGTGTGGTTGAATTGACAACTCAACTGCTAATACCTGCGAATATTCTTTGGCTCCCCTTGTGTCAAATCAATAAATTTAGGTCAGATACTCTACCCTCAAAAACTGTTGTGATCCTTTATACTTGTTGGTTATCACCGGTGAACTGTAGCCGACGAAGCTTCCGATGTAAGCCATACATGAGGGTGCCCGAAGATATTATATACTGCATCACACACGATTCTTGCTAATAAACTGTTTGTGGTGTACTTGATTTTTTTCATTCTCATTTGAAATACAAAATGGGGTTACGACGTGAAAGGACCGTGTTTGAATTGCTGGAACATTTATCTACAGTGAACATGCAACTATAGGAGTGCCGTGTTAAAATTTGGAATTATTTAGGGATTGTTTGGCCTTTTTATACATTAATTGTATTTGTAGTCATTTAATGTGCATAATTCGAAATTGAACTACATGCACATGCTCCGGTGCACCAAAATGGTTGAAACTCATATATTTCTCCTTGGGTTAATTTTTAGGTCACATGCAAGAAAAATGAGAATGAATTTCAAACATCTAGGCATCGTGGTTTGGCTGAAAACATTGAGAAACTTGGTTTCAAAATTCCTGTAAATCAAAAACTTGCCTAAAAATCATGAAGCTTGGCATGGTGTCATGGCTTGACACCAAGATGTTGTGGTAAATATTTTGTCCGATCTGGGACAAATTTTGGTATAAACTTCTTACAAACCGGAGCTTCTCTCAAGAAGGCTCATAGTTCCGAGAGGGAATGTGTTACCTCTGTGTGTGAAATAACATACACTGCCTCTTCCCACCTTGTTTTTTTACAGAGGCAACATGCAACTATAGGAGTGTCGTGCTAAAATTTGAAAATTTTCGAGGTTAGTTTGGCCTTTTTTATACAATAATTGAGTTTTCTAGGCATTTAATGTGCATAATTTAAATTTGAACTACAGCCACATGATCCAGTGCACCAAGATGGATTTAAAAATCATATATGTGTCCTTGGGTGAATGTTTTGGACCCATGCTAGAAATGGGAATGTATTTTAAACATATGGGCGTCGTGGCTCGGCCGAAAACATTGAGAAACTTGGTTTCTAAATTCTTATAAATCAAAAACTCACCTGGAAATCATGAAATTGGGCATGGTGTCTTGATATGGCACGAACATGTTGTGGTAAATTGTTCTTCTAATTTGGGACAAATTTTGGTATAAACTTCTTACAAACCAGAGCATCTCACAAGAAGCCTCATGGTCCCGATAGGGGACGTGTCACCGATGTGGGCGAAAGGACATACGCTGCCTGTTCCCGCCTTGATTTCTTACAGAGGCATGATAGACCAATAGGGTTGTCGTGCTAAAGTTTGGAATTATTCAGGGTTTGTTTGTCCTTTTTATACAATAATTGAGTTTTCTAGGCATTTAATGTGCATAATTCAAATTTTAACTACATGCACATGCTCCATTGCACTAAAATGGGTTGAAAAAATCATACATGTGTCATTTGGTGAATGTTTAGGTCCCATGCCAGAAATGGAAATGAACTTCAAACTTCTGAGCGTGCTGGCTCGACCGCAAACATTGAGAAACTTGGTTTTTTAATTCCTGTAAATCCAAAACTCGTCTGAATTTCCTGAGATTTGGCATGGTGTCATGACATGGCATCAACATGTTGTGGTAATTTTTTTGTACAATTTTCTAAGGTGCACACATTAACAACCAACAAAGTCATTTTGGAACAAAGAGTTGCCACGTTACCATCGAAACATAAGTATTATTGAAATTGTGGGCGTTCTACTAACCATTTACGTGTCGCCTTGCATCCCCCTATTTATTGGATAGGAGGCGCGGTGCGGGGTGATACGTCTCCGTCGTATCTACTTTTCCAAACACTTTTGCCCTTCTTTTGGACTCTAACTTGCATGATTTGAATGGAACTAACCTGGACTGACTCTATTTTCAGCAGAATTGCCATGGTGTTATTTTTGTGCAGAAATAAAAGTTCTCGGAATGACCTGAAACTTCATGGAGATTAATTTTGGAAATAATAAAAAATACTGGCGAAAGAATCAAGGCCAGGGGGCCCACACCCTGTCCATGAGGGTGGGGGCGCGCCTACCCCCCGTGGGCGCGCCCCCTGCCTCGTGGCCCCCCTGGTGCTCCACCGACCTCAACTCCAACTCTATCTATTCACGTTCGGGGAGAGAAAAATCAGAGAGAAGGATTCATCGCGTTTTACGATACGGAGACGCCGCCAAGCCCTAATCTCTCTCGGGAGGGCTGATCTGGAGTCCGTTCGGGGCTCTGGAGAGGGGAATCCGTCGCCGGCGTCATCATCAACCATCCTCCATCACCAATTTCATGATGTTCACCACCGTACGTGAGTAATTCCATTGTAGGCTTGCTGGATGGTGATAGGTTGGATGAGATTTATCATGTAATCTAGTTAGTTTTGTTAGGGTTTGATCCTTAGTATCCACTATGTTCTGAGATTGATGTTGCTATGACTTTGGTATTCTTAATGCTTGTCACTAGGGCCCGAGTGCCATGATTTCAGATCTGAACCTATTATGTTTTCATGAATATATGTGAGTTCTTGATCCTATCTTGCAAGTCTATAGTCACCTGCTATGTGTTATGATCCAGCAACCTCGAAGTGACAATAATCGGGACCACTCCCGGTGATGACCGTAGTTTGAGGAGTTCATGTATTCACTATGTGTTAATGCTTTGGTCTGGTACTCTATTAAAAGGAGGCCTTAATATCCCTTAGTTTCCAATGGGACCCCACTGCCACGGGAGGGTAGGACAAAAGATGTCATGCAAGTTCTTTTCCATAAGCACGTATGACTATATTCGGAATACATGCCTACATTACATTGATGAACTGGAGTTAGTTCTGTGTCACCCTATGTTATAACTGTTGCATGAATAATCGCATCTGGCATAATTATCCATCACCGATCCAATGCCTACGAGCTTTTTACATATTGCTCTTTGCTTAGTTACTTTACCATTGCCACTGTTACAATTACTACAAAACTGCTATGGTTACTTTTGCCACTGTTACCGTTACTTCCATACTACTTTGCTACTAAACACTTTGCTGCAGATATTAAGTTATCCAGGTGTGGTTGAATTGACAACTCAGCTGCTAATTCTTGATAATTTTCTTTGGCTCCCCTTGTGTCAAATCAATAAATTTGGGTTGAATACTCTACCCTCGAAAACTATTGCGATCCCCTATACTTGTGGGTTATCATGACTATTTTCTGGCGCCGTTGCCGGGGAGCATAGCTCTATTCTTTGAGTCACTTGGGAATTATATTTGCTGGTCACTATGAGGAGCTTGAAAGACGAGAAAACCAAACTTTATCCCTCAACTACGAGGGGAGGTAAGGAACTACCATCTAGCTCTGCACTTGATTCACCTTCTGCTTTAAGTAAACTTGCGACACCTAAACCTGCTTCTGCTATTAATTCTGATATGTCGCATGTTATTGATGATGCCACTGCTGCTATGCATGATACTTATGATGAAACTACTTCTATGCTTGATAATACTGTGCCACTAGGTGAATTTCTTGATGAACAACTTGCTAGGGCTAGAGAGAATGAAATAATTGAAACTGATAATATTGATGAAAGTGATGATGAAGATTCTCCCCTAGATATGAATTGCCTGTTGTGCCTGAGGGTTAATTTATGGATGAAGAAACTGCTAGAGATTTTCTTGCCTGCAATGATAGAAGTGATCTCAAGAAATTATTAGTTAAGCTGAAAGAAAAATCTCTGAATGCTAGAATGAAATATGATCCTGCCTATGCTACTTCACCTATCTTTGTTACTGATAAGGATTATGATTTCTCTGTCGATCCTGAGATAATTACTTTGGTTGAATCTGATCCTTTTTATGGCTATGAATCTGAAACTGTTGTGGCACATCTTACAAAATTAAATGATATAGCTACCCTATTCACTAATGATGAGAAAACTCGCTACTACTATATCATTAAGTTATTTCCGTTCTCATTAAAGGGTGATGCTAAGACATGGTTTAATTCTCTTGATCCTGGTTGTGTGCGTAGTCCCTAGGATATGATTTATTACTTCTCTGCTAAATATTTCCCCGCTCATAAGAAACAAGCTGCTTTAAGGGATATATATATAATTTTTTGCAAATTGAAGAAGAGAGTCTCCCACAAGCTTGGGGAGGCTTCTCCAATTACTTAATGCTTTGCCTGATCATCCTCTCAAGAAAAATGAAATACTTGATATCTTTTATAATGGACTAACCGATGCTTCTAGAGGCCACCTGGATAGTTGTGCTGGTTGTGTTTTCAGGGAAAGAACTGTTGATCAAGATGAAATTCTATTGAATAATATGTTGACGAATGAAAACAATTGGACACTCCCTAAACCAACTCCTAAGACAACTCCGAAGAAAAGTGGCATTCTATTTCTCATTCCTGAAGATATGCACGAGGCAAAGAAATCTATGAAAGAAAAAGGTATTAAAGCTGAAGATGTTAAGAATTTACCTCCTGTTGAAGAAATACATGGCCTTAATTTACCACCTATCGAAGAAATACATGGTCTTGATAACCCGGCACAGGTAGTAAAGGTAAATTCTCTCTATAGATATGATAAAGCTCAAATCCCGCCTACTAAGTTTGCTAGCCAATTCTTAGATGAGTTTGATAATTTTATGGTTAAGGAAGAAGATTTCAATGCTTATTTTGGTAGAGTTAAAGGTGGTAAAATGCAATGCTTATATGATTGAACACTTGAGTGATTATATGTCTAGAGTTAAAGGTGAACTTAAACTCATTAGTAAACATGCTTCTATGGTTACCACTCAATTTGAACAAGTACTTAAAGCTCAGAATGACTTGCTCAATGAATTAAATAGTAAGAAAAATGATAATGTTGTTAGAGTTATGACTAGAGGGGGTAAAATGACTCAGGAACCTTTGTATCCTGAGGGCCACCCTAAGAGAATTGAGCAAGATTCTCAAAGAACTAATGTAGATGCACCTAGTTCTTCTAAGAGGAAGAAAAAGAAAAATGATAGGACTTTGCATGCTTCTAGTGAACCTATTGTTGACACACCTGAGAATCCCAATGATATTTCTATTTCTGATGCTGAAACACAATCTGGTAATGAACATGAACCTAGTGATAATATTAATAATGATGTTCATGTTGATGCTCAACCTAGTAATAACAATGATGTAGAAATTGAACCTGCTGTTGATCTTGATTACCCACAATCAAAGAATCAACGTTATGATAAGAGAGACTTCATTGCTAGGAAGCATGGTAAAGAAAGAGAACCATGAGTTCAGAAACCCATGCAATTTCCTCCCAAACCATCCAAGAAAAAGGATGATGAGGATTTTGAGCGCTTTGCTGAAATGATTAGATCTATCTTTTTGCGTATGCGTTTGACTGATATGCTTAAAATGAATCCTTATGCTAAGTACATGAAAGATATTGTCACAAATAAAAGAAAGATACCGAAAGCTGAAATTTCCACCATGCTTGCTAATTATACTTTTAAAGGTGGAATACCTAAGAAATTAGGAGATCTAGGAGTACCAACTATACCATCCTCCATTAAAAGAAACTATGTTAGTACTGCTTTATGTGATCTTGGAGCCGGTGTTAGTGTTATGCCTCTCTCTTTATATGGTAGACTTAAATTGAATAAGTTGACACCTACTGAAATATCTTTGCAAATGGCCGATAAATTAACTGCTATACGTGTCGGCATTTGTGAGGATGTGCCTGTTGTGGTTGCAAACGTTACTATTTTAACGGACTTTGTTATTCTTGATATTCCCAAGGACGATAGTATGTCTATTATTCTTGGTAGACCTTTTTTGAATACTGCAGGGGCTGTTATTGATTGCAACAAAGGCAATGTCACTTTTCATGTTAATGGTAATGAGCATACGGTACATTTTCCGAGGAAACAACCTCAAGTTCACAGTATAAACTCTATTGGGAAAATTCCATCAATTATTTTTGGAGGTTTTGAATTTCCTCTTCCTACCGTCAAGAAGAAATATGATATTCTTATTATTGGGGACGTGCATATCCCCGTTGAGGTAACCTAGTGCTATTCGAAAATTCTTCGATTTCATGCGATTCGGAATGAGTTTGTTAACAAGACTTGATCAACCTTGTTAGTGGATTTCTTTTGATGAACATGAGATGGATGAAGTTAGAAGGCACAAATCTCTGTACCCTCCTTTTACCTTCTGTTATTTAGATTAAATAAAGTAAAAATAGTATTTTCTCCCTGTTTTCTGAATTATCCGTGCAATAAAAAAATACCCCGAAAATAAAAGTTCTCCAAATGCCCCGAAATTGAAATATGATTTTTTCTGGAATATTTGAGACTATCTAGCACTGAGAACACATCAGGGGGAGCAACTACCTGGCCACGAGGGTCCAGGGCGCGCCCTCTGCCTCGTGGGCCCATGGTGGATCCCCTCCACTTATTCCAGCCACCACACACTCCTTCCTCCCAAAAAATCACCAACCAGCTCAAGCACGAGTTTTAGCTCATCTTGCTGCCATTTTCGATCTCCTTGCTCAAAGCTCCACTCACAAAACTGCTTTGGGGGATTGTTTTTCGGTATGTGACTCCTCCAATGGTCCAATTAGTTTTTGTTCTAGTGCTTTATTCATTGCAAATTTTTGCTGCCTAGGTGACCCTGTTCTTGAGATTGCATGTCAAATTTATATGGTCCCAAGTAGTTCTAATGCATGATATAGTCTCTAGGCACTTGTGGGAGTAGTTGCTATCAATTTTGTTGAGTTTGGTTCACTTTTATTTGAAGTTACTAGAAATTTTCAGAAAATGATGAAGAGATTTTTTAGGGGCTCTTCGAGCCGAAGCTCGAAGGATAAGCAAAGTGAAGAAGATAAGAGGCCTAAATATAATCTAACTCGCACCACGGAGGTTCAGCCGTGTGAATGGCCTTGTGATGAGTTCTTGAGAGCAGCCGGGATTCATGATGATTTTTACGATTTGGCTGAGAATGCAGGCCTCACCGACTTCCTCCGCGACCAGCGTGAACAGTATCTCCTACTCACTAACATCTTTGTGCAAAATTTTCATTTCCATGCTAGGAGGTCACCACCTTTGGTGGATTTTTATTTATATGATGAGTATAAGGAGATGCCCCTTCATGAATTTTGTAAGATTTGCAAGTTGCCCTTTGTGGGCAGCGTAGAGGAACCACATCGTAATGATGTGGAAGGGTTTGTTGATACAATTGCTGTAGGGGAAGCGAGGAAGGTTTCCGATGCAAGAATTACTAGCATACACTTCCCTGTTCTACGTTATTTTGCAATATTTGCTAGTAGATGCTTAATTGGTCGCGGAAACTGTGGCAACCTTAGTGCCCCTGATATTATCATTTTGTGCCATGCCTTGTCCCGTGATAACACTTTTAGTTTGGGCGCTATTGTTGCCAAGCGGTTAAATCTGAACCGTACGAAAGGTCCCATTTTGGGAGGTATCTTCGCCTCGCGCCTCGCTGCACACTTTAACATACCTATTAGGCATTATGAGGAAGAAGAAAAGTTGCTACCTTCTGTTTTTCTAGACTATAAGAGTATGGTAGCACATGATTTTATTGTTAAGAACAAGAAAAAGGAGCTTAAATATAGACTGTTATTTGATAAAAATCACCCTGAGACTATTACTTTGCCTGCTCCTTCTTAGTTTAACTTATCTTCAGGCAATTATCTTGTTCATCTGGAGGCATTACATGCCTACTAGAACCCCACATCAGTTAAAGAGCCAGAGCCGAAACCACAACTTGATTCTCCATGACAGTCTGTTTACCAATGGGATCCGGAGGAGGTTGCCAGCCAGTGGCACCCCGAGGCTCCATCAAACTTTGGATATCCGCCAGGCCAGCCGTGGCCATAGACCAACTTAGGCCAAAAGCCTAAGCTTGGGGGAGTACGTATCTCTCACCGACATTACATTTATGTTCACACACTCATGCTAGTTGTCGGTGCTCATACTTTTTCATTGTATTATCCATGTTATTTTATTTTCCTTTTTATGCTTTCTTCTTGTGTGTTTGAAAAACCTTAAGAAAAAACCAAGAAAATTAGTTGTAGCTTTTAGCTAGTTTACTTTTCATGCTGTAGTAGTAGTAGTAATTAAAAGAAAACCCAAAAAGATTTCTTGTTCTTCTTTTGCTTGTTGGGAGCTTTCCCGTGTAAATAGTTTTATTTCTTTTCTTTTCCTTGGGGGTCGAGAGGGGGAGACCCTTATGAAAATATTGAAGTGGCTCTTATATGCATTATTGTTGATTTAACCAAGAGCCCATATTGCCTTGTCTTCTCCTGTTTATTGAATGCTTGCAGATTCCATCTTAGTCCAAAGCACGTGCACTATTATTATTATCATCGTTTGGTCGTGCAAGTGAAAGGCAATTATGACAATATATGATGGACTGATTGAGATGAGAGAAGCTAGTATGAACTCGACCTCTCTTGTTTTTGTAAATATGATTAGTTCATCATTCCTGATTCAGCCTATTATGAATAAACATTTTTGAAATGACAATTAGAGATTATAGTTGCTTATCCCATGCTTAATTAGCTAGGAGTTTATAATGGTTTATCTTGCGTGCCAACATGCTATTAAAATGATTGTGATGTGGTATAGTAGGGTGGTATCCTCCTTTGAATGGTTCGAGTGGCTTGACTTGGCACATGTTCACGCATGTAGTTGAAACAAAATCAACATAGCCTCTACGATATTTATGTTCATGGTGGATTATATCCTACTCATCCTTGCACTCAATGTTTATTAATTTTAATACATGTTCATGACTGTTGTCGCTCTTTAGCTGGTCGCTTCCCAGTCTTTTGCTAGCCTTCACTTGTATTAAGCAGGAATACTGCTTGTGCATCCAATCCCGTAAACCCCAAATTTATTCCATATGAGTCCACTATACCTTCCTATATGCGGTATCTACCTGCCGTTCCAAGTTAATTTGTATGTGCCAAACTCTAAACCTTCAAATGAAATTCTGTTTTGTACGCTCGAATAGCTCATGTATCAACTAGGGTTGTTTGTATCTTCCATGTTAGGCGGGTTATTCTCAAGAGGAGTGGACTCGGCTCCTCACTCACGAGAAAATGGCTGGTCACCGGGATGCCCAGTCCCATGCTTTAAGCAAATCAAAATAATTGCAAACAAAACTCCCCCAGGGCTGTTGCTAGTTGGAGGCACTCGTTGTTTCGAGCAAGCCATGGGTTGATGCTTGTTGTGGAGGGGGAGTATAAACTTTACCATTCTGCTTGGGAACCGCCTATAATGTGTGTAGCATGGAAGATATCGAGATCTCTCGGTTGTTATGTTGATAATGAAAGTGTACCACTCAAAATATTATTTATCTCTATTTTAAAATCGAGCGATGGCACCTCTAAAAATCCCTGCTTCCCTCTGCGAAGGGCCTATCTATTTACTTTTATGTTGAGTCATCATCCTCTTATTAAAAAGCACCAGTTGGAGAGCACTGCTGTCATTTGCATCCATTACTATTAATTTATATTGAGTATGACTGACTGGATCTCTTGTACCATGAATTACAATGTTTAGTCAGTCCTTGATCTTCTAAAGGTGTTCTGCATTTATGTTTTGCGGTCTCAGAAAGGGCTAGCGAGATACCATCTTGTTATATCATATTATGATTGTTTTGAGAAAGTGTTGTCAGCCGAGATTTATTATTATTGCTCGCTAGTTGATTATGCCATTGATATGAGTAAACATGAGGCCTAAATGTTATTGTGAATATGGTTAGTTCATAATCTTTGCTAAAAACTTGAATGCTGGCTTTACATATTTACAACAACAAGAGCAAACAGAGTTTGTAAAAGTTTTTCTTTATCACTTTCAGTTTATCAACTGAATTGCTTGAGGACAAGCAAAGGTTTAAGCTTGGGGGAGTTGAAACGTCTCCATCGTATCTACTTTTCCAAACACTTTTGCCCTTGTTTTGGACTCTAACTTGCATGATTTGAATGGAACTAACCCGGACTGACGCTATTTTCAGCAGAATTGCCATGGTGTTATTTTTGTGCAGAAATAAAAGTTCTTGGAATGACCTGAAACTTCACGAAGATTATTTTTGGAAATAATAAAAAATACTAGCGAAAGAATCAAGGCCAGGGGGCCCACACCCTGTCCACGAGGGTGGGGGCGCGCCTACCCCCCTGGGCGCGCCCCTTGCCTCGTGGGCCCCCTAGTGCTCCACCGACCTCAATTCCAACTCTATATATTCACGTTCAGGGAGAAAAAAAATCAGAGAGAATGATTCATCGCGTTTTCGATACGGAGCCGCCGCCAAGCCCTAATCTCTCTCGGGAGGGCTGATCTGGAGTCCGTTCGGGGCTCCGGAGAGGGGAATCCGTCGCCGTCGTCATCATCAACCATCCTCCATCACCAATTTCATGATGTTCACCGCCGTGCGTGAGTAATTCCATTGTAGGCTTGCTGGACGATGATGGGTTGGATGAGATTTATCATGTAATCGAGTTAGTTTTGTTAGGGTTTGATCCCTATTATCCACTATGTTCTGAGATTGATGTTGCTATGACTTTGCTATGCTTAATGCTTGTCACTAGGGCCCGAGTGCCATGATTTCAGATCTGAACCTATTATGTTTTCATGAATATATGTGAGTTCTTGATCCTATCTTGCAAGTCCATAGTCACCTACTATGTGTTATGATCCGGCAACACCGAAGTGACAATAATCGGGGCCACTCCCGGTGATGACCGTAGTTTGAGGAGTTCATGTATTCACTATGTGTTAATGCTTTGGTCCGGTACTCTATTAAAAGGAGGCCTTAATATCCCTTAGTTTCCAATAGGACCCCGCTGCTACGGGTGGGTAGGACAAAAGATGTCATGCAAGTTCTTTTCCATAAGCACGTATGACTATATTCGGAATACATGCATACATTACATTGATGAACTGGAGCTAGTTCTGTGTCACCCTATGTTATAACGGTTGCATGAATAATCGCATCTGGCATAATTATCCATCACCGATCCAATGCCTACGAGATTTTTACATATTGCTCTTTGCTTAGTTACTTTACCGTTGCCACTGTTACAATTACTACAAAATTGCTATCTTTACTTTTGCCACTGTTACCGTTACTTCCATACTACTTTGCTACTAAACACTTTGCGGCAGATATTAAATTATCCAGGTGTGGTTGAATTGACAACTCAACTGCTAATGCTTGAGAATATTCTTTGGCTCCAATTGTGTCGAATCAATAAATTTGTGTTGAATACTCTACCCTCGAAAACTATTGTGATCCCCTATACTTGTGGGTTATCACGGGGTAGCTATTCGAGTAGACGAGAGGTTGTTAATGGTGTGGCTAGGTCTCAGTTGACCGAGATTTAACCAAGTCTCAGTCAAATGACATAACATGTAAGAGAGAAAAAAGAAAATCTGAAAAGAATTTTTTCACGTATCTTGTTGTAAGATCTCACGGTTATAACATTGACTAAGACTTAGCAAGACTGATATATATGATGACGATGGCAATGGATAATAACTGTCTTACACATTCAGGGGGGTAATTTAAAATGGCACATGCGGCAACTTTCCAAAAGACACAGGGGCAAAAGAAGAAGGAAGACACATACAATGATCTGGGTCGCTGCTCTCTACTTCGTGATGGGTTGCAACAGGCGGGCTTGGAGTTTCTCCAAATCCTTCTTCATCTCCTCCATGAACTTGATCTCCTCTCGCCTCTCCTCCGCCATCTTCGCCATTGCGTCCCTAGCATAGGAGTTCTCACGGAGAGCGACAATGGTCTCTATCACGTCCTCAATACTTGGCTTGACAGCAGCCACAGACCCCTCCACCAGCCTTTCGCGCTCGATGCGGAGCTTGGCATTGGTGTCCATAAGTTCCTTGGCCATGGCGCCGACTTGTTCAACAAGGTAGTGGTCTCCTCGTGTTGCTTCGCCTTGCAGGTGATCTTCTTCCTCAGTAGGTCATGCTGGGTGCGGAGCTTAAACTTGTCATCAATTTGTCCCCGGATGACATCGGTCGCCTTATCAAACGAGGTATTAATCTCCTCATGCATCTTTTCCCAGCCAGAGATCTCATCCATCAGCTTATTGATCTCAACGCACATGTCATTGCGAATGCGCCTGTGAGAGCCCTCACTTTCCCATGAGAGATCTTTCCAGGCCGCCGCAACATGAAAAGACCTCTTGGCTGCTATCGCGGCGAGGCGGGACATCTTTGCTGCTTCTGCTTCCATGCTCGCCGCTCCCTGGTCATTTCTCGACCCAAAACTCCTCCTACGAGCCATGGCAGATGTAAGGAACATCAAAGAAAGACTTGTTTGTTTGTTGATGAGGAACTGAGGAGGAAGTGCATTCATTTTTGAGTAGGTAGTATTTATAATCTAGTAATAAGCTTCTAAGTGGGAAAACATTTAGGTTTTGATCCGTGTGAAACAAATTTGCAATTAAATATAGCGTGGTAAATTGGAATGTGATGGGAAACAAGCTCAAAATTTATTGATGGTTCCGTTTTTGAATTGTGGCACAATTCTCGGATGGTGTTGGGGATATTACCACTGGGCGTAAACCGGCCAGGAGAGGCCGGGTTAACTTCATAAGTAGTTCATCTGTATCTGAAGCCCATGAAGACAGATGGTGACGCTTCAGGAAGGCCCAGGGCCCAAAGCCGGTTTAAGGCATGTAGACACAAACCGGCATTGAGATGTAAACTTGTATTGTAAGATATGCGTAGCAGAGACCGAGCCGGACACGATTATGAGCCGGCCTCGGAGTCTGTAAACCGACGGGCGTCAACCCATGTATATAAGGGGACGACCCGGCGGCGGTTTAGGGACAACAAACAACAACTCGAGACTTAGGCAAAGCGTATTCGCTCCCTGGTCATCGAAACCCCATCAATTCCATCACAACTAGACGTAGGCTTTTACCTTCATCGTAAGGGGCCGAACTAGTATAAAACTCTCTTGCGTCCCTTGTCCGCTTTAACCCCTTTAAGCTAACCCGTAGCGATGGCTCCATGGCTAAGTCCTTTCTCTAGGACATCTGCCGTGACAAAACCACGACAGTTGGCGCCCACCGTGGGGCTATCGCATGATAGTTTCAAGTTCTTGGAGGGCAACTTCGAAGGACTCAAGGGTTACGCTGTGGGCCGGATGACCAAGAGTCGTCGCGGCAAGCTCTACATCGAAGATGCAGGCTGGGGCCCCGAGGCCGGCTCAATCGAGTACGGGTACCGGGTCCCCTTTGGTGGCATACACGTTTTCATTGGCAAGATCGGTGAACTGGGCCCTGGGCCGGACATCTGCGCCGACCTCGTCGAAACGGCTCAGCGTGCGAGATCTGCACGGGTCAAGCCTGTCATGAAGCGTGCCTTCGTGGGAGTTATCCATGGAGGTGAATCTGAGGATAGATCGGAATCTGGTGGTGAGACCGTCGTTTATTCCGGCGACGAGTCATCGACTGGAGAGACCGAGTCGTTATATCAGTTACAAGATGGCCGGATTGGGGGCTGTTCCGAGGGCGACAGTATTCCGGACCCCTTCGATCTGCCAAACCGGGTGGCGATCTTCATGGCCGGCACGCAACCAGCGCTCCACTCTTCAACCGCAGCGGTGATGATTTCCGGGTCAGCAGCGACGGCTGGTTTAGGAGGCCCTGTGCGACCGCCAGCTCAGGTTCTATCTGATTTGTTTGATGTGTTGGCAACGCTGATGGCGGAGGTTAACCCGGCGGATCAGGATGCACACAATGCGGAAGTTGCGAAAGTAAAAGATCAGATCACCCAGGGAAAAGCCGACTTAGCAGCTGAGGATACCAGGATAGCCGCAGAGCGGGCCGCTTTGGATGCACAAGCTTACCGGATTATGCTGGATCAGAGTGCGTCGAACGAAGTGCTGAAGAGGAGGCACCGATCTCGCCTGCCACCGGTTTACGATGCTAGAAATCTCTTTAACACCCCAGGGGAAGGAACCAGTAATCCGCCGGTGGTAAATCGGGCAGAGGCACCCGGACCAGGGGCGCCGGTTCAGCCACGTTTGGTGGATCCGCCTTGTCAGAACAACGTTGTGGTACCTCATGTCCCCACACCACCGGGTCATTATTCTAACCCAATGGACAACATTGTCGCTGCCGCTTCACGGCTGGCGGCCATCCCGATCGAAGGCGATTCTCCAGCAGCGGTCAAGACGCGTCGGGTTAAGGAGCTTCTTCAGACAGCCCTGATTCAATAGGAGGCTTATTCGTATAGTCACAATCGGATTCATTCCACTCCCCGTCCAAGCCGGAGTTACAGCAGGCGTATGGATGAACTGGCAGTGTCAAGCAATGCGCGGAACCGTGATCCGCCCCGTGGCCATAACCCGGCAGGTGGTGCCGGTGATGCTCAGGATGTGGTGAACCGGGCTCGAGCACGCAGAGAGGCCGAGTTAGCAGTACAACACGAGGCCCGTCAGCTCACTCCGGTTTGTCCAACCACATCGGTGGAACCAGGAGTTACCTCTAGTTCCTTGGGAGTGCCATGTCTTGTCCTGGCGTTGCACAATGTGCTCCTGCCCAAAGATTTCAAGGGCCCGCGCAAGGTGCCAAATTACACTGCTGATTTATCCCCTGAAACATGGGTTGAAAGCTATGAGATGGCCATGGAGATGCTGGATGTGGATGATGCGGCATGTGCGAAGTACTTCACCATGATGTTAGAAGGAACGGCCCGCACTTGGCTAAAGAGTTTACCGGCTAATTCTATCAGGTCATGGGCTGAGTTGAGAGCCCGGTTTGTTCAGAATTTCAAGGATACATGCAAGCAGCCCATGTCAATTGTGGACTTAGCTGCCTGTGTCCAGGAGGAAGGAGAGTCAACAACCCATTGGGTGCGCCGGGTTTCGGAGATTTTGCATTCGTCAGACCGCATCAACGGTGACACCGCAGTTTTAACATTGGAAGGCAATTGCCGATTTCAGCCCTTGAAGTTGAAGTTGGGACGAGTCAAACGTCATTGTAATGACATGGGAACCCTTATGGCTGCCTGGTGAAGTATGCTGACTCTGATAGTATCAAGGATCCCGAGTCTGACGATGACAAGACAGGGAAGGGAAAGAAGAGCGGCAAGACCAAGGGGCAACACCACAGGTCATGGAAACGGCGGCAAGCATAAAGCGGACCATGGTTTAGATTTTGTGGCTAACAATAATACGCACAACAAGGGCCAACAGCGTAAGGGTAAACCGCCCTGGCGGAATGGAATGCCGAATCCTAATCCGGACGGATTGTCGTATCTGTTGAACCAGCCCTGTCCAAAGCATGGGACGAAGGAGGAACCATCTACACACCTCTGGAAAGATTCTCATATCATGCAAGAGTTCAAAAATTATGACTCTTTCCGGTATGATCATGGATCAGGGGGCGGTTCAGGCGGAGGAAATTCCGGTTCAGGATTCCACGGCAACCAGGGTGGACATAACAATCAAAGTAATCAGGGTAATCAAAGTGGCTATAATCATTAGGGCAGTCAGCAGCAGCAGCAGTCGGGTTACCAGAGCAACCCGAAGCAGTTGAATAGCGGACAGTATCATGTCTTCACCACTAGCTTGGACAAGCGCAATCAGAAGCTTCATAAAAGGATGGTGAATGCCATTGAACCGGCGGTGCCCCGTTATTTGCGCTGGTCCGAGCAGCCCATTGTGTGGAGTAGAGACGATCATCCACCCCGGGTTGACAATCTGGGTCATCTGGCTCTGGTGGTGGCACCTCAGGTGGGAGGTTATAAGTTCACTAAGGTACTCATGGATGGAGGGAGTAGTATCAATATCCTTTATTATGAAACTTTCCGTCGCATGGGGCTAACAGATAATAATCTTAAACCATCCAATACGGTGTTCCATGGTGTGGTGCCTGGTAAGTCGGCATATCCTGTTGGTAAGATAGCCCTGGAGGTGGCTTTTGGAGATGAGCATGACTCGAGATCAGAAACCTTGACCTTTGAAGTGGTGAAAATCAGAAGCCCGTATCATGCCCTATTTGGACGGCCAGCTTATGCCAAGTTTATGGCACGGCCTTGTTATGTCTATCTACAGCTCAAGATGCCGGGTCACAGGGGAACTATAACCGTGCATGGAAGCCGCAAGATTGCTCTGGAGTGTGAGGAAGGTGATGCGGCTTATGCTGAGTCAGTTTGTGCAACAGAAGAGTTGAAGTTTTACAAGGACAATGTTGATCCGGCAGATATGACTTCGTTGAAGAAACCAACTACGGAGCATGATCCGGCCCTGAATTTTAAATCGGCTGATGAGACTAAGCTTGTTGACTTCGTGCCTGGCGATTCGTCCAAGCAGTTTAGCATCAGCGCTAACTTGGATCTGAAATAGGAAAGCGCGCTCATCGAGTTCATCCGTGAGAATCGGGACATCTTTGCATGGAAGCCTTCTGACATGCCAGGTGTACCGAGAGAACTCGCTGAGCACACTCTCAATGTTGATCCCAAGTATAAACCGGTCAAGCAGTTTCTCCGCCAGTTCAATGAAGAAAGACGCAAAGCTATCGGAGAAGAAGTAGCCAGGCTCTTGGCGGCTGGATTTATTGTTGAAGTATTCCATCCTGAATGGTTGGCTAATCCGGTGCTGGTCCTTAAAAAGAACGGCACTTGGCGTATGTGTGTGGACTACACAGACCTTAACAAAGCTTGTCCAGCAGATCCTTTTGCCCTCCCTCGTATTGATCAAATTATTGATGCTACGGCGGGTTGCGAGCGTTTGAGCTTTTTGGATGCATATTCTGGTTATCATCAGATCAAAATGGCAGGTTAGGACCAAGAGAAGACAGCCTTCATAACTCCCTTTGGAGCCTTCTGCTATGTGTCCATGCCCTTTGGGCTCAAGAGTGCCCAGGCGACTTATCAACGGTGTGTGCAGAATTGTCTTCATAAACAGATCGGCCGTAATGTTCATGCCTATGTGGATGATATTGTGGTAAAATCAAGGAAGAAGGAGACATTGATTGATGACTTGAAGGAAACCTTTGATAACCTGCGGGTTTATAAAATGATGCTTAACCCGGCCAAGTGTGTCTTTGGTGTACCTGCAGGAAAGCTCTTGGGTTTTTTGGTGTCTAACAGGGGCATTGAAGCTAATCCGAAAAAGATCAAGGCCATCACCTCCTTGGCTAAACCGAAGTTTGTCAATGATGTTCAATGCCTGGCAGGCCGGATTGCCGCGTTGAGCCGGTTTGTCAGTCGCCTTGGCGAGAAGGCCATCCCTTTGTATCAGATGCTGAAGAAAACGGATAACTTCATCTGGAGTGACGCCGCTAATGAAGGATTTGAGGACTTAAAGCGGCAGCTGGCTAATCCTCCGATTCTCGCTGCTCCAGTGGACAAAGAACCATTGTTGCTATATGTGGCAGCTAATGCTCGGGTTGTTAGTGTGGCTATTGTGGTGGAGCGCAAGGAGGCAGGAAAGGAATATCCGGTTCAGCGGCCGGTTTACTATATCAGTGAGGTACTTATTGAGTCCAAGCAGAGGTACCCGCATTGGCAAAAATTGGTGTATGGGGTTTTCATGGCAAGCCGGAAGCTTAAGCAGTATTTTCAAGGTCATCCCATCACGGTGGTCAGTTCTGCTCCTTTGGGGGATATAATCCAGAACAGGGAAGCAACTGGTCGGATTGCTAAGTGGGCTATCGAGCTCGGCCTCATGGGTTGAAATACATACCCCGAACGGTGATCAAATCTCAGGCACTTGTGGATTTCATCAATGATTGGACAGAATTACAAGCGCCAGAGGAGAAGCCGGATCACACTTATTGGACTATTCATTTTGATGGGTCCGGGCAATTGGAGGCCTCGGGGGCTGGAGTCGTCTTAACTTCCCCACGAGGTGATAAGTTTTGTTATGTTCTCCATTTAATGTTCCCTTGCACTAACAATGCAGGTGAATATGAGGCCTTACTCCATGGTCTTCGGATGGCTAAGGAGATGAACCTAAGCCGAGTTAAGTGCTTCGGTGACTCGGGTCTGGTGGCTCAACAAGTGTCTGGCACTTGGGATTCCATGGACCCACTAATGGCAGCTTATCATCGTGAGGTGGATATTGTTGCAGGTCACTTTAAAGGTTATCAGGTGGATCATGTGGACCAGCGGAAGAATGAAGCGGCGGACGCTTTAAGCCGCCTAGGTTCCCAACGTAAACCGGTTCCGCCTAATGTCTTCCTGGATGTTCTACATAATCCGTCCGTCAAGCTCCCTGGTGAAGATGATTTGGCTATTCCTGATCCGGAAGCTCAGTTGGTGGCGGCTCTTCATGTTATCCCGGATTGGACGGTTCCATATCTGGCGTATATGAACCGGGGCGAGTTACCAGAGGATGAAACTTTGGCCAGGTAGATAATCCGGCGGTCCAAGTCCACGACTATTATCAATGGAGAGTTACATCATTGCAGTGTGACAGGGGCGTTTCAACGTTGTGTGTCTCCTGAGGAAGGCCGTGAAATTTTGCGTGAGATCCACGAAGGAGATTGTGGTCACCACGCTGGTTCAAAATCTTTGGTGGCCAAGGCGTTTCGTCACGGTTTCTATTGGTTGACAGCTCATGCCGATGCTGAGCACTTGGTCAAAAAATGTGATGGCTCTCAGAAATTCTCAAGGTGCGCTCATGTACCGGCTCAGGAATTGAGGATGATTCCAATCACCTGGCCGTTTGCAACTTGGGGGCTGGATATGGTTGGGCCTTTCAAGAGGTCCAAGGACAAGAAGACCCACCTTTTGGTGGCGGTTGATATGTTCACGAAGTGGGTGGAGGCAGAGCCAGTTAGTAAGTGTGACGCAGCCACGACGGTTCAATTCATCAAAAAGGTGATCTTCCGGTTCGGTTTGCCACACAACATTATAACAGATAATGGTACCAATCTGTCAAAGGGTGCCATGAAGGAGTTCTGTCAACGTGAGCACATCCGGCTTGACGTGTCATCAGTGGCTCACCCCCGGTCCAATGGTCAAGCGGAGAGGGCCAATCAAGAGATCTTGAGAGGCATCAAACCCCGGCTTATGGTTCCTTTGCAACGGACGCCGGGTTGTTGGGTTGAGGAGTTACCTTCAGTATTATGGAGCATCAATACCACACCCAATAGAGCAACAGGCTACACACCGTTCTTCATGGTTTATGGAGCGGAAGCGGTTCTTCCTAGTGACATCCATCATGACTCGCCTCGTGTAGTGGCAAATGTTGAAGCGGATAATGAGAAGGCATGGCAAGAAGCTCTTGACCTGTTAGATGAGGAGCGTGACATGGCGGCAGCCCGTTTGGCAATTTATCAGCAAGATCTGCGTCGTTATCATAGCCGCCGGGTTAGAACCAGAACCTTTCAAGAAGGAGATTTGGTGCTTCAACTCATCCAGGATCAGACGGATATGCACAAGCTATCCCCCCCTTGGGAAGGGCCTTTTGTGGTCAGCAAGGATTTGCACAATGGGTCGTACTACCTAATCGATGTTCGAGAGCGTAAAGACTCACGTAAATCGGAGGAGGAGACCAACCGGCCGTGGAATATTGCTCATCTTCGGCCCTACTATACTTGAGCTACAGGCTCTGCTTATGTACATATTATGACATTGTATATATTATGATCAATATAAAAAACCGGAACCTCGGCTAAAGCGGGGTATCTGTTGTTTTCTTACATCACGTGTGGTTACATGGAGCTTACAAAGCGGCGTCCGGTTTACCCCTTGATTTAGCTTCTTAAAGCTTGATATCAGATCACTTGGGGGCTTGGTCGTATCCGAACCATAGCTACACCTCTCGATCGGCGTAATGCCACAACATCACTTCGGAGCATGGTCGAACCCGAACCATGACTACGCCTCTTGATCGGCGTAAAGCCACAGAATCACTTGGGGGCTTGGTCGTATCCGAACCATAGCCACGCCTCTTGATCGGCGTAATGCCACAGCATCATTTGGGAGCATGGTCGAACCCGAACCATGACTACGCCTCTTGATCGGCATAAAGCCACAGAATCACTTGGGGGCTTGGTTGAACCCGAACCATAGCAATGCCTTTTGATCGGCGTAATGCCACAGCATCATTTGGGGGCTTGGTCGAACCTGAACCATAGCAACACCTCTTGATCAAATTTGGGGCCTGGCAGCCCGTGAAAAGCTTCTACTACAACGGTTTTATTTGCCTTTTGCTAAGTTTCTTTTTCTTTTGCTAAGATTTGTGATGTTTTCAAACCAGTGTTTATCAACCCGGTTGGGCTGTCAACTACAAGTTGTCAGTACATGACCAAGTTATAATCCGGAGACTATCAGCCCGGTCTGGTTTTGACTCATAGTCACCAGTATGGAATAAGCCGGTGTTTTTCACAACCCGGAATGGTTTTTTTGTAAACCGGCATTATATAGCAGGAGATGTTTTTACTCCGGATTAAGGTTATTACCTTCATTACAAGGTTGGTCAGCCAACACTATGCCTAAAGGTCGCAGGTATCATATATTTCCATACTTGGTTATCTTTTACAACCTTGGTTATAAAATTTGGTCCTTTATATAGTTGGGTATCATGACCCGCCCGGTGGTAAACCGCCAGGGCATTTTAAGCTTTTTATCTGCAGGAACAATTGGAATAAAAAGCTATGGATTATGAACATCATATCTCAAAGCATGGCGGATTAACACGCATCAGTTGCAGATAAATATGCACGAAGGCATAACAGACCGACTGTTTTAACTAGCCTATTACAAGGCGTTTCAGTACTCAAAGGAATAATTGTTTCTCAATAAACATTGCAGTATGGAAGGATAAACCGGCCACCGGGTTATGATCACTGAGCAGCTTGACCTGACGGTTGTGGGTCATCTTGCACCGGTTCTTCTTCTTCGTCCCTACCCAGCAGCTGGAAGTCAACAGTTGTCCAGTCGATCCCAGTTAAAGCTTGGAACATAGCTTCGTCGCTTATAAGGGTGGACGGTTCAATATCAGGGGCATAAGTGTGATTACGGATTGGAGGGATCAGGCTTTGAGTTTCAAGAGCTGGTGCAGCAACCCGCTTGTTGTTGATATCATAACTCGCCTGATAATGTGAATGGTCAGCTTCTTCAGCAAGTTGCAAGCCAGTGGACGTACTTCCCGGTTTACGGCGCGGAGATCTTCAGTGCAAAATTCTGATCCGTCCTCTTTCAAGCTTGGGTAGCCCTTAGTCACGTCCGTCGGATCAAGATCAGGCACCCATGCTTTTGCCCGGGTTAGCGCGGTCAGAGCGCCAGCCCTTGCAGCAGACCTCTTCAGCTCTTCTATCCGGGCAGGCATCATAGATAGCCTGTCTAAGGTATCCTTGATCAACATCGGGGGTGGCTTATTGTGCGAAGCGGTGCAGATAAACAATTGGGCGCCGGTATAAAGTTGCTCTATCAGTGTGTAGGCAGCCTTCAACTTCTTCTGCACATCTGAGCCCAAATTGGTAATGCGGGTTCCTGTATCATTAGAAACATCAGTAAACCGGCAACGCATGAGAGGATATGTTGAAAGCATAAAGGAAGGATGCTTACCAAACATAGCAGAGGTCATAGCATGCACTTGCCGCTTTACACCAGTCAGCTCGTCAACCACCGGTTTAAGAGCGGCTTCTGCGTTTTCAGCCCTTTTATCAAAGCGGCTTTTTCAGTCTCCCAATCCGCCCGCTGTTTGTTGAAGCCCTCTTTCAGTTTCTCCATAGCGCCTAGAGTGCGGGTCAACTCTTCCTTCGCTTTGGAGGCTTCAGATTGCTGGGTTTTGATGTTCTCCTGCAGATCAGCGGTTTGGCGTTCCTTCTTGCTCAGCTCCACCTGTAAAGGGACAGATACATAATGAGTTGATAGTACATATTTGAAGCACCAAGCACATAACAAGTTATGCCCTTAGTACTTGGGGGCTAATGCATATTTGCGTTTACTCAGAAATTTTTACAAGTTCCAAACACAATACAAGTATTAAGCTTGGTACTTGGGGGCTAATGTGTGTTTGCTCAAAAAGCTGTTGATATGGGAATTCTTCTACAGTCCCGGTTCATCTTTATAAAGTTAAACCGGCCCTTGGGGACTATACCGGCGAAAGAGAAGTATGGCAAATTATAAGGAACCGGTTCATCTTAATAAAGTAATCCGGTCCCTGGAGGCTAAATAGGCAAGGTTAAGTTATGACAAAAGTCCCGGTTTAGATTGGTATCATAAACCGTCACTTGGGAGCTACTACGAGCCAATGAACTGAAATTGGACAAAGGAGAAAAACAGTAGTTACCTCATATCGCTCCTTCATCAAGTTTACCAAACTAGCTTCATAGTCGCGACTGGTATACAGACGGTTCAAGAAGCCAGAGTGAATATCTTGAACATTGAGGTTGGCGAAGCTTGATAAATCGGCATTCCATTTGCCTTTGCCGATAGCAGAGAGATCATCCTTGGCAGTATGCTTTGACAAAGCTACAGGGTTACCTGGAGTGGAGTGGCCAGTGCCAGTAATCATAACATCGTCATCTTGTTCATCCGCAGCTCTTGCCGGAGTTGGCGGTTTATCAGTGTCCTTCGTTGGACTGACTGGTTTGTCACCAGTTCGGACATGGCTGGTTGGTCGGTCTGCATGACTTGTAATATCAACTTGCATTTGTTCAGCAAGGAAATCATGGTCTTGAAGCGGCGGATCATGAAGCATGGCGTCAGCATCGTTTCCTTCCAGATCTGGAGTTGTTTCCGGTTCAGCAGCTACATTTTCATCAGCCGGTTTGTTCAACCGAGCTTTCTTGCTGGGTCTTGGCTTGGCACTGCGAAAAGATAAGACATAAGGATCAGTACAGTATGAAAAGATAACATATCAAGAATAAAGACATGTGCATAACTCATCCAGGAACTGTCTTGAGAGGTGGAAGCTGTGTGGCCGAAGACTCGCCAGAGGATGAGTGAGAAGTACCCTGATAATTTGAATCAGACGCGTTAAGAGGCTGGCGAAAACAACCTGCTTTTGGGAATGAAGTATCAAAGGGATAAGAGACCTCTGATCGGCGTTTCCGAACCGGACTGTTCGGTAAACCAGCGGAGGTAACTACCTGGCCGCTGTGCCGGGTTGTACGGCGAGCTTCGTGCTGCTGCGTCTTCAAAAGAAAGTTTGGATCCAAATAAGCAAGAGGGTGGGAAAATTTTATTTTCTGGTTTGCTTGACGGATTTTTGATGTTGGCAGAGGATCTGAATCGAAGGAAAGAATAGTTACCTCTACGTCCTTGGCGTGACTGCCTTTAGCGTCATCCTGATAATAATCATTGTCAATGAGATGTACAAAAAATAAGCCAAGAGAGTCAAGTTCTACCTCTGATTCCGGATTACGCACATTGTCATCAGCTGGTAGATCGGAGGATGAAGTGGCCCTTCTCTTGGCAGGTTTCTTGACAACCTTGGTCTTTGGACGAACTGGCTTGACCGGTTTGTCTTGCGGTTTCGCCGGTTTATCTTGTGATGGTTTCTTATTCCAGAACGGATCATCACCCTGTCAGAAAAATAATCACACTTTCAGAGAATATTTGGACAGAAGCAAATTCAGATACAAAGGATTATATGATTCTTACAGCTGGTGGTTTATTGAAGGTGCAGAAAGGGAGTAGCCCGGTTTGGGCACAGACGGCCTCCGGTTCGTTCAGTATTTTCTTTACAGCCTCAGTGACTTCGTCATCTGTAAGCTGAATGTCATTGTGCCGCTGAGCATCCTTCAAACTCCCCGTATACTCACACATCAAACCGGGGCGCCGGCTTAAGGGCAGAATGCTCCAGCTTATCCAGCAACGAGCAAGATCGACTCCTGTCAAACCGTTCGCCATGAAGGCTCTAAGCTTCGAAAGTTGGGGAGCATAGTTGGCCCGTTCTCTTGCTGTCAGCCTCTGAGGAAACGAGTGTGTGTTGCTCAGGCGTTCAGGGCGGTAACCCGTCAGGGGTTTTTCGTTAGATGGAGAGGTATCCATGCAATAAAACCAAGTTTGGTTCCACTCTTTGGGGTGACTGTGGAGTTTGGGATGGGGGAAGGTGACTTCTTTTCTCTTCTGAACCGCCATTCCGCCCAGTTCCATATTGGGTCCATCTGAGAACTCGGTGCGACGGTTTAAATGAAAGAACTCCCTAAACAGTTCGACTGTAGGTTCCTCTTGCAGATAAGCTTCACAGAATACTTGGAAGTGTCAGATATTGGTAACAGAGTTGGGACCAATGTCTTGAGGGTGCAGCTGAAAATTGGCTAGCACATCTCGAAAAATATTTGAACCGGGAGGGCTAAAACCTCGTCCGAGATGATCAGCAAACACGATTACTTCTCCATCCTTGGGAGTAGGAGGATTTTCCGGGCCAGGGACCCTCCAGTGGATGACATCTTTCTTGGCTAGGGCGCCCGTCTTAACAAGGTTGTTTAATTGCTCCTCGGTTACTCGAGAGGGAGCCCAGTTGCACTCATAAACTTGTTTAGCCATGACAAGGAAAATCTGAAACATAAGTATTACCGGTTTAAGATTTACAGTGGACAACTATACAGCGGTATGAGGATACTAGCATATTGGTAAACCGGAGTCTGGCAATGGAACAGTGTAATGCATTGGCGGTTCAACAGGGGACTAATGGTATCTACCGGGTCGTCATTTTTTCTGTGAGGTTAAACCGGCCAATCTGGTATTCAAAGGGTGTAAGAGAAGGAAGAAACAAGTTTCACATCTTGCTATGGTAATTTCAGATCTACCGCGCATGGGAAAAACAAAAGATATTCTGACCTAAATTCCAGTATACTGAAGGTTCACTAAGATGAGATGAGTTGGATATCAAACAGGTGCTGAAACTGCTAAAACACGAGATCTATGTGGTTTAAACTACTACCGCACGAGACCTATGTGGTTTTTGGATCTAACCCACGGATATAAACAAGGGAAAAGAAGGGCGGCGACGAACACCGATGAACAACGGAAACCCTAAGCGCATATCTATGGTAAGAGAAAGGGGAGAATTACGGGTGCTGTTGAGCAGCGGCGGCGCGCGGAGGAGCTCTGGTACG
Source organism: Triticum aestivum (assembly GCF_018294505.1). NCBI lineage: Eukaryota > Viridiplantae > Streptophyta > Magnoliopsida > Poales > Poaceae > Triticum > Triticum aestivum. The sequence continues at coordinate 429,767,265 of NC_057814.1, read as the reverse complement.
TTCAGGTCGATGCAGCAGCCAAGGGTGGTGCAGCAGTCGAAGGTTGACGGCGGCGGCCGACGTCGAAGGTTCGGGCGTTGCGAGGATGAAGATGAAGCGAAGAGGCACGAGGGGGAAAATGGAAAGACCCCCTGGCCCTATTTATAAGAAGATAAACGACAGATGCGAAAATCGAGGAGCCGGATTTTTTGATATAAGGTGATGTTGTTGCCTCGATTGTCGGAGGATCGTTAATGACAGGTGACGTCACGGCGGTTTACCAAGATCCTAGAAGATGATGTCATGGCAGTTTACAAGATTGTGTGAAGATTTTGAAGAAGAAATTTTCTCAAGTATTGAGGATTGACATGAACCAGTTCAAATCAATCTGGGGCCTAATGTTGGGGATATTACCACTGGGCGTAAACCGGCCAGGAGAGGCCGGGTTAACTTCATACGTAGTTCATCTGTATCTGAAGCCCATGAAGACAGACGGTGACGCTTCATGAAGGCCCAGGGCCCAAAGCCGGTTTAAGGCATGTAGACACAAACCGGCATTGAGATGTAAACTTGTATTGTAAGATATGCGTAGCAGAGACCGAGCCGGACACAGTTATGAGCCGGCCTCAGAGTCTGTAAACGGACGGGCATCAACCCATGTATATAAGGGGACGACCCGACGGCGGTTCAGGGACAACAAACAACAACTCGAGACTCAGGAAAAGCGTATTCCCTCCCTGGTCATCGAAACCCCATCAATTCCATCACAACTAGACGTAGGCTTTTACCTTCATCGTAAGGGGCCGAACTAGTATAAAACTCTCTTGCGTCCCTTGTCTGCTTTAACCCCTTTAAGCTAACCCATAGCGATGGATCCACGACTAAGTCATTTCTCTAGGACATCTGCCGTGACAAAACCACGACATATGGCGTTACGTGGGCACGCATTCTTGGATGTGTACGTGGCGTGTGCACCATTGGATCCACCACAATCGGCGATGTATGCGCATGACTTGTTCCATCGATTGTGTGTGCTCGTTATTACCATCGTGCACAATTCTTTTAATTAGAATGTGTGCCCGTCTATCGCAGACTCCTTGATCTGGGTGTCCGTTTTTGTTGTTTCGGATAATCGCAAACAGTTCATCTGAGTGACCTGTATGTCGTTTATCGCACACACCTTAATCTGGCTGACCGTTTCTGTTGTTTTCGCTAATCGCAAATAGTCCATCCGAGTGACCTATATGCCATCTATCGCACACACCTTGATCTGGCTGATCGTTTCTGTTGTTTTCGCTAATCGCAAACAGTTCATCCGAGTGACCTGTATGCCGTCTATCGCACACACCTTGGTCTGGCTGACCATTTCTGTTGTGCAGGCTCATCGCAAATAGTTCGTATGGATTAACTGTATGCCAAATTTTGCACACGCAAGTCTTCTCTGAATCGTATTTGATGGATGTGCTATCGCACATAGTTTATTTATTGGTGACATTTTTAGTTTGATACCGTTTGCGGTTCATACATCGCACACGGTTTGGGTTTGGTCGAATGGTCTCCTATGCATGTATCGCGTTAGGAACTTCCTACAGTCGTGATAGCTCCTACAATTTTCAACTATTATATGTCATATGTGCGAAGTCCTAAGGATTTGAGGTCACTCTGGGATGTAGAGAGAAAAACTCCAAACTCAGAGGCTCGAGGGCATCCAAAGGATTTAAATTAAACCGGAAGCCCAAAACTGGAGGGTCCAAAAATTGTCTCCTGAGCACACACACAATAGGCAATGGCCAAAACTGGTAATATTTGGTCTCAGTGTGAGATATTGTTGATAAAGCTTTTATGGTAGATCATATAATATGCAAACATGACCATAATACACAACCTTGTACTCCAATTTACCCTCTTAATAGTGTAGTTTATATACGATCCATTATCCAAAAGTAATACAAAAAGACATTGAGTTTTTCCCTTTTTCCTTGGGGTGCGGAAGAGGGGGAGGGTCTCCCACCATGATTCTATCCTTGCCTTGGGACTAATCTCCGAGAGTACCCGAGTAAACCATTAGTCCCACTAGTCATTGGTCATCAATGCCAAAACCTAATACATGGGCTAAGATATCCTTTCACATGCAGGTCTAAAAATGCTAACCACTAAACTGTGCTCAAAACAAACATGTGATACATAAAACACTATTGGTCCATTGCTCTGTGATACGTCTTCAATGTGTCTATAATTTTTTATTGTTTGATGCTATTACATTATCAATTCCAGATACTTTATATGCCTTTATATGCTATTTTATATCATTTGGGGGAACTAACCTATTAACCCAGTGCCCAGTGCCAGTTCCTGTTTTCTGCATGTTTTTAGTTTTTCAAGAAATCAATATCAAACGAAGTCGAAATGCGATATAACTTTAGAATTATTTTTTCTGGACCAGAAGAGACCCTAGGAGCCTCGAAAGGAGACCAGTGGAGCTACGAGAGAGCCACACGCTCACCAGGCGCGCCCCAAGGGGGGCACCCCCTGATCTTGTGGGACCCATAGAGCTCCGATTGACCTAATTCCAAATCCATAAATTCCCGTAAATCTTTAAACCGATAGAGAGCCACCAGAAACACTTTTTCCGCTGCCACAAGCTTCTGTTCTTTCGTGATCCCATCTGGAAGCCTTTTCCGGTACTCTGTCAGAGGGGGAGTCGATCACGGAAGGCTTCTACATCAACCTTGCTGCCCTCCAATGATGTGTGAGTAGTTTACCACACACCTACGGGTCCATAGCTAGTAGCTAGATGGCTTCTTCCCTCTCTTGCTCTTCAATACAAAGTTCAACATGATCTCCATGGAGTTCTATCCGGCGTAATCTTGTTTTGCAGTGCGTTTTTGGGATCCAATCACTACTGCAGGATGCTGCTAACATGACACTACAATCAGAGACCTTTCGACGAAACTGTGTGTGATGCATTAATCGCTAACGGTGATGTAAAAAAATGTCAAAAAAGATGCAAAACATTTGCGATGGTGGACACATCAAACACGGTTCAGATTTTAGATGCATGTGCGATGCGGGGCATACGGTTGATCCATATGAACTGTTTGCGATGAGACAGAACAACAGAAACGGGTAGCCAGATCAAGGTGTGTGCGATATATGGCATACAGTTCACCCAGATAAACTGTTTGTGATGAGGCGGAACAACAGAAACAGGTAGCAAGATAAAGGTGTGTGCGATATACAACATACAGTTCACTCGGATGAACTGTTTGGATGAACTATTTGCGTTGAGCCAAGAGAACATAAATGATTCAACTTAACAGGATGTGTGTGATACGCGGCAAACATGTATGTAATTGGAAATGTGTGAGAAGACCGATAACAACACAGACGATTCATGTTACCAAGCCGTGTGTGTTGTGAGCAAACGATTGCTGGTATACAATTGTGAGTGATTGATGAAATCATCACCGACGGGTTCCATTGTTTAGTCCGTGTGCGATATGATTTGCTCTGTCTACAGAACATCAACATATATACTTATAAGAACAACATTGCATAACCAAATTAAGCATACAATTACATAAGTGACTACACACATACCATTTCCACACACCAAAGTAAGCAATTACATGCATACTAAACTAGGAGAAACAAGCATCTAATCATCTACATCTTGTTGCGACGATGCTTGCCATTGCTCTGCTTCCGGCTGGATCCCTGGCCGTTTTGGGGAATGTAACACCCCAGATGTAACTTTCCATATTTGTAACTCCAACTCTTGCCATTTTCGGCTATGTGTTATGATATTCCCTCCGTGGTCGGGTTTTGTCTTTCGTTTTGCATTTTGTTCATGTCATGCATTTCATATCATGTCATCATGTGCATTTACGTGGTCGCCATCATATCTTCTGGTCCTTTTGGGCTTATAGTCAGTAAGGGACTTTTGTCATATGCATCTAGTAGAACACTGGCATGCCTTGTTTTGCCATGTTAAGTTCCTGTAGCATGTTGATTTCGTGCTCTGAACATTGCTACCTGATGCTGTTTTCTGCCATGTCCAGTAATTTCACCAAGTCTGTGAACCTGTTATCTTTTGCACTTTTTCCATGCTTGTTTGAGCTTGTTATGTTGTGAACTAGACGTAGCTCAGTGTTCATCTTTTGTCAAGCATCTCCTGTAGTTTATTGCCATATGCTTTGTTGCTATGTTGGAGTGCTGTAGCATTGTTACTTGTTGCATTCTAAGTGCTATCATGCTGTTAATCGCAGATTCGTGTCATTCTTGTTTTGCTTGCCATTTGCAAACCGTGCATCCGTTTCCGGTGATCTTTATATCGATTTCGACCGAAATCATCTCATCTTTCCAGTGGCATGCTTGGTTTGCCAAGTTACTGCCTTGTTCATCATTTTCCTTCCGGAGCACGCATATGCATCGCATATCCCATCTCGCATATCATATACGTTTTGCATCATGTTGCTTGGGCATTTCTCGTGATTGATTGTGGTTCCGTTGCTTGTGTTCTTGACTTGGGTAGAGCCGGGAGACGAGTTCGTGAACGAGGAACCTGTTGAGTACGCTTACAAGGATCAAGCTTTCGACAACTCTGAGAACCTTGCAGGCAAGATGACCACCCCTCGAAATCACTTCTATCTTTGCTTTGCTAGTTGTTTCGCTCTATTGCTATGCTGCGCTACCTACCACTTGCTATATCATGTCTCCCATATTGCCATGTCAGCCCCTAACCATCCTTTCCTAGTAAACCGTTGTTTGGCTAAGTTACCGCTTTTGCTCAGCCCTTCTTATAGCGTTGCTAGTTGCAGGTGAAGTGGAAGTTTGTTCCGTGTCGGAACATGGATTTGTTGGGATATCACAATATCTCTTATTATATTAATGCATCTATAGATATTTGGTAAAGAGTGGAAGGCTCGGCCTTATGCCTGGTGTTTTGTTCCACTCTTGCCGCCCTAGTTTCCGTCATACCGGGATTATGTTCCTTGAGTTTGCGTTCCTTACGCGGTTGGGTGATTTATGGGACCCCCTTGACAGTTCGCCTTAAATAAAACTCCTCCAGCAAGGCCCAACCTTGGTTTTACCATTTGCCACCTAAGCCTTTTCCCCCGGGTTTTCGCAAGCCCGAGGGTCATCTTATTTTAAACACCCGGGCCAGTGTTCCTCTGAGTGCTGGTCCAAACTAGAGCACCGTGCGGGACCGTCCCTTGGCAACTTGGGTTATGTTGGTACCTGTACGCTTCGCTCATCCATTGTGCCCTGAGAACGAGATATGTGCAGCTCCTATCGGGATTTGTCGGCACATTCGGGGGCTTTGCTGGCCTTGTTTTACCATTGTCGAAATGTCTTGTAAACCGGGATTCCGAGACTGATCGGGTCTTTCCGGGAGAAGGTTTATCCTTCGTTGGCCGTGAGAGCTTATGATGGGCTAAGTTGGGACACCCCTGCAGGGTATTATCTTTCGAAAGCCATTCCCGCGGTTATGAGGCAGATGGGAATTTGTTAATGTCCGGTTGTAGAGAACTTGTCACTTGACCCAGTTAAAATACATCAACTGTGTGTGTAGCCATGATGGTCTCTTCTCGGCGGAGTCCGGGAAGTGAACACGGTCTGAGTTATGTATGACGTAAGTAGGAGTTCAGGGTCACTTCTTGGTCATTGCTAGATGACGACCGTTCCGTTGCCTCTCTTCTCGCTCTCTTTTGCGTATGTTAGCCACCATATATGCTTCTGCCGCTGCAGCTCCACCTCATTACACCATCCTTTCCTATAAGCTTAAATAGTCTTGATCTCGCGGGTGAGAGATTGCTGAGTCCTCGTGACTCACAGATTCTACCAAAATAGTTGCAGGTGTCGACGATGCCACTGCAGATGATGGGGTCGATCTCAAGTGGGAGTTCGACGAGGAACGTGGTCGTTACTATGTGTCTTTTCCTGATGATCAGTAGTGGAGCCCAGTTGGGACGATCGGGGATCTAGCATTTGGGTTATCATATTTTCATCTGGATTTTGACCGTAGTCGGTCTATATGTGTGTATTCTGGATGATGTATGAAGTGGCGATTGTAAGCCAACTCTTTATCCCATTCTTGTTCATTACATGGGATTGTGTGAAGATGACCCTTCTTGCGACAAAACCACTATGCGGTTATGCCTCTAAGTCATGCCTCGACACGTGGGAGATATAGCCGCATCGTGGGCGTTACAGGGAAGGAGGCACTTCCTCATGTTAACAATCCGCCTATATATCTCGTAGCTCGTGTACGCCTCCTTGGCCGCGTACACGACGTGAGCTTTGTCTTGTTTCTCCATCCAGGATGAGTGCCAGGCACGCTTTTCCTTGTTGCAGGAATCCTTCATGTCTCTGTAGTAGAGACTGATGATGGCCTCGGCGAGGTGAACCAGTGAGTCCTTCTCATGCTCCTTGCTACCCCAGATCTAGTATTGGCCCTGGATGTCGACAAGATTCTGGCAGGCGATGCCCGAATTCTTGAGCACCTTTACATCGTTAGTGATGTCCACCGTAGCGAACATGTAGTGGGGGTTGTCAACAAAACTGGCAAAACTCTCGCAAGGCCTTGTGGCCAGGCAGTAGTGGTAGACGAGGACGTGATTGCGCACGCACATCTGGGCGACGGCGACCGTGGGACGAGACTCGGCACGAGCGCAGGTGTACTCGAGGTCGAACCCGACCACCTTGTACTTCTCTTCAGCAAGCAACAACTCCATGATGTGGATGGAGTGCTCCACCCAGACCGGGTTGTTGGTGTACACCACCGAGAGATCCATGAACCTTCTGTGGGTGTCCACCATGCCATGCATGGTGAACTGCTGCTCGTCGTCGTCAGCCGCTCGGAGCGCCATGGGGGCCGCGTATCCCAACCCTCTAAGAATTTGTCGTGGTGGGTGTGCTTCTTGCAATACTGGGGCGTGGTCGAAAGGTTGAAGAGGCCCAAGGGTTAAATGGCCGCTGTAATAAATGGGGGCCGGCCGGCTTGTAATCGTCACATCTTGTCACCACGTTCATAGCGGAGGATTCTAGTGCACGCTTGAGCACCCCTCACGAGTTTTGTCGTGGGCTCGAAGAGGCGCCAAATGTATCGTTGGTGAGCCTGTTCCCGCGCAACCGCATAGTTTACTGCGCAAGCTTCCCGCCCGACTAGTTTGGCCATGCATTGGCTAGAAGAGGGGCAAATCATGGGTGTTTATTGGCAAAAGGCTTTGTAAAAACGAAGTGTGTGGAATGACTTCGATCATAAGTTTACCCATGGCTGATGAAGTCGAAGTTACACAGAAGGGTGATGATGGAAACTCGAGTACGATAATTAATTCTATGCTCTACAGGGCACACGGTTGAAGAAACCAACTGTCACTACTGCAGCATGCTGGTAACGCGACACTACGATCAGAGACCCTTCGACGAAACTATGTGCGATGCAATAATCGCAAACGGTGGTGTAAAAACCCGTCAAAAAAGGTGCAAAACGTTTGCGATGATGGATGCATCAAACACGGTTCAGATTTTAGTTGCGTGTGCGATGCAGGGCATACAATTCAGTTCAATTAAATGTTTGTGATGAGGAGGAACAAAAGAAAATGGCAGCCAGATGAAGGTGCGTGCGATGTACAGCACACGGTTCACTCGGATGAACTGTTTGTGATTAGGCAACACAAAAGAAACGGTCAGCCAGATCAAGGTGTGTGAGATATACGGCATGCGGTTCACTCAGATGAACTGTTTATGTTGAGACAAGAGAACAGAAACAGTTCAACTTAACAAGATGTGTGTGATACGCGGCAAACAGGTCTGTAATCAGAAATGTGTGCAAAGACCGATAATAACACAGACGGTTGTTGCTAATAAGACGTGTGTGTTGTGCGATGGGATTGCATACAGAACAAAAACATATATATACACACTTATAAGGACATGGTTGCATAACCAAATTAAACATCCACTTACATAGGTGGCTACTACAACCATGGCATTTGCACACACCAAAGTAAACTATTACATGCATAATTACATAGGTGGCTACTACAAACATGACATTTCCACACACCAATAAAGTAAACTATATATTACATGCATGATTAACTAGCATAAATGATCATCTGATCATCATCTACTTCTTGTGACGCTTGCTCTGCTTGTGGCTCAATCCGGGCTCGCCGATTTGGGTAACGAGGCACTTCCTCATGTCAACGATCGGCCTGTGCATCTCATAGCATGTGTGCACGCTCTTGGCCGCGAACCTGAGGTGAGGTTCATCCAGTTGCCGCATCCAGACCCTATGCCAGGATACGGGACTTGTTCTCTGGGCATCATGCTTCATCTTTTCGTAGTAGGGATCGATGATGGCAGAGGCGAGTTCAACCAGGGAGTCCTTCTTCGTGCTGCCCCAGAACCTGTAGTGGTCACGGATTTCGACAAGGTTCTTGCAGGCCAAGTCCGTAACACTGAGTGCTTTTACATTGTCGGTGGTTTCCACCGTGGCGAACTTGTAGTCGGTGCTGTTGGCAAACCTGTTGAAACGGTCGCAAGGCTCTATGGCCATGCAGTAGTGGTAGATGAGGACATGATGGCGCACGCACAACTGGGCGACGGCAACCTTCTGATCTATGTCGGGATGACCGGTGGTGTACTGGAGGTCGATGCTGACCACCTAGTACTTTTCTCGAGCAAGCAACTGCTCAACGCTGTTGACGTAGTCGTCCACCACGGCCGGGTCGATGGTGTACACCACCGAGAGATTCGTCTCCCTCGCGTGGGTCTCCACTCTATGCTCGCCGAACTCCATTGGAGCGCCGCTAGACATCCCCTCTCTATGTGTCATCGTGGGTGTGCTTGTTGTTGTGGGACATGATCGAAAGGTTGAAGAAACTAAGGTTATAATGGCCACAGGAATTAAAGGGGAAGCCGGACGGCCAGGAATATCGGCAGGCCCTGATGGCAGTTCTAATTTGCAGCGCGTAACTCCATCGTGTCGCACGTATCTGCATTGTGTGGCAACGCGCGCGGCGCAACCGCGTGCATATGGGGCCCCCGACGTGATCGTGCGCACGCCCAACCATTGGCAGAGCGCGCGCGGAGGGACGTGAGCAGAGCGCTCTGCGGTCGCCTCAACGGCGAGCAACCATATATATGCATATAGCAGTTGAACACGCAAGGAAAAGCTGTCCACAAGCCGAGCGCGCCGACGGACGCGAGCACAGCGCGCTGCGGCGCCTAACGGAGAGCAGAGCTTGCCGAGGGACGCGAGCAGAGGCCGACACAGTGATACATGGCAAAGAAGACGAACTATGTGAGCGATGTCGGAGACATCAAGCACAAATCAGATTAAAGTTGCGTGTGCGATACGTGGCATACATTTGATCCATCTGAGCTGTTTGTGATGGAATAAGCCGTGTGTGTTGCGGGCAAACGCTTGCTGGTATATAACCTTAAATTTAACCCAAAAAAGTGTTTGCATGTTACAAAAATTGTATAACTGGAAACTATGTTCAAATACGAATCCAATGATATAATCTGTGGCGACATACATTCGTATTTTATTTGTTAAATCCTACTTACAAACCAGGACGGGGGTATAGTAGGTAATTAAATCGCAAACATTTTGTTTGTATTAACTGTATGTGTACGTGTCCTTTCGTCCTCCTCTCGCATGTCTTGTCACCCCGCTGCCATAGACGGCTTACAGCGCAAGCTTGCGCAACGCGCGGGGGCGTTCTTTTGGCCAAACGGTGGCGCCAATGAATCGTTGGTGAGCTCGTTCCCGCGCAAGCTTCCTGCTCGACTCGGTGACATCCCCCAAAATCCCAATGCTTACCGGCCTGCTATATAAACCCTCACGGCCGGCGAGTCTTGCGCCGGATTTTCCCCTCCCTCCCTGTAGCTTATGTCGTCTGCTTCTCCCACAATCGCCAACGGTACCGGTCCGTCGTCGTCGCTCAGCTACTCCACCGTCATCAGAGGACAACTCCAGCTGGGAGGCTACACCGCGGCGGTGGCTCAGTCCCCAACGTAGTGTAGTGCACGTGGCATCCCTGTTGGGTGTGTGCGGAACACCCACCACACGCTCCGTCTCCGGTGCCCGTCGGCAGTTGTTGCCGGCCGCCGTTGCGGCCACACAACCATCGAAAGCCAGGGCCATCGCCCGCTCCGCCACCGCGGCCCGAAGGTGGGAGGTGGCCGTCGTGGCTGCCAGCCCACTGCCGGCCATCACCCGCTCCGCCACCGCGGCCCGAAGGCAGGAGGTTGCCGTCGTGGCCGCCGCTCCACTGCCGGCCATCACCCGCTCCGCCACCGCGGCCCGAAGGTAGGAGGTGGCCGTCATGGCTGCCACCCCATCGTCGGTCGCCGTGGCCGCCAGCCTACCGTCAACCGCCGGGATTATCACCCGCTCCGCCACCGCTGCCCGAAGGAGGGAGGCGGAGGTGGCGGACCGCATGTGCGTCAGCGACCTTGCGCGCTACATCGAGTTCATGCGGGAGAAGGAGGAGCGCCTCGTCGAGCACGCAAAGAACCTTACCACAGTCGTGGCCGCAGCACACGTCAACGCAGAGGCGAGGAATCAGGAGATCTACAAGCAGTCCGGCCGCTTCGAGAGGGATCGGAGCGGCAGTGGGAGTTCGAGCTGGCGAGCGCCGCTGAACGTGCAGTAGCGGCAGACACCGTATTGCATTTGTCCAGCTCGTCGGTAGGCTCCTCCCCCTCCTCTGCCTCTTACTGAGCGCGCTCGGCAGAGGAGAGGCTGCCGGAAGTAGCAGAAAGCCCCTCCGTAGTAGTAGTATTTAGGGGCTATTTTGTTCAGTTCATCTGACTATAGATGTGTGGTGGAACTGTACAACGTACTTAAAATTAGCTAGTATATATAGTTGAACTAGCTATTTCAGTATGTGGTTGGCAATAATTGGGGAAAAGTTTGGTCGGTTCAGCTGTCGAGTTGAACAGTTTGTATAAATTAAGAATGACTGCTTAATCTATGAATGAAATCTATGCTTAATTACTGAATTTTAGTTGCAAAATTAGATAGTGCTAGTGATTTTTAGCTGCATATTTTGAAAAATCACAATGTTACATGGATCGACAAATGGCAACATTACAAGATCAACAAATGTCAATCTTTCCAGTTTGACAAATGGCAACATACCCAATATGACAGATGAAAATCTTACCAAATTGTTTGTACGTGGTTGCACACGGGTCATCCAAAACAACCGTTTGCGTTGAAGGGATGCACAAATCCTGCGCTGCGAATTTTCCCTCGACTTAAGGGGGAAGACCATAGCTCTCACTTTGCATACGGGTGTCCTATCTCAAACGTTTGCGATCAAGAGCTGCAGAAACCCTACTCGGCACATTTTCTCTTGGCTTCCTGGGGAAGCTGTCGGTTTGCATACGGGTGTTCTAACTAAAACGTCTGCGATCAAGAGCTGCACAAATCCTGCTAGGCACATTTTCCCTTGCCTTCCTCGGGAAGTTGTCGGTTTTGCATACGGGCGTTCTAACTAAAACGTTTGCGATGAGTGTTTTACATTTGAAAACTGTATTAAACTGCGGCTTGGGCTCCATTAATGGAGAGGATGCGCGCAAGGCGGGCGGCCATGGACGTCAAAGGGCTCGCTTCCCGGTGAGCCTGCCACTACAAAAAAAGACACATCCATGACATTTTGGGCCGAACGAAAAAAAATTCGGTCATACTTATGACACTTCCATGACGATAGTTATGACAAAACCCGGTATCATCATAGATGTGGTGGGGTCCTCCTTCTATGACAAAAAATCATGACAGAAAATGGGCTTTTCGTCCTGGGCGGGCCGGAGACGCAGCTGCATGACATTCTTTGGGTCGTCCATGACGGAAAAAACCATGGTAGAAGCGAGGGCGAGGAAAATATCGGGGTGTTCCCGGTTACGGTGGGTGGTCCGGGCCGAGCGATGCGCGTTTCTCTCATACACGCACGCGCGTGGGTGCGAGGCGTTGGGCTCTAACTGAACCCGAGCGAGGCGTTGGGCTCTAACTGAACCCGAGCGATTGCACTGCAGGCTACGCGTTACTGAACCCGAGCGATCAATCGATGGCTGTTAACTGAACCCGATCGAGCGATTCCTTCGCTACTGCTGCTAACTGAAGCCAATCGATGCTGCCTCTAGATGAACAGTGAGCGTTGCTGGGGGGTTTGGATGATTAGTTCCCGGTGGGGGTGGATGAACAGGACCCCGTGGTGTTGCCTCTGGATGAACACGACCCCGATCGATCGAGCCGGTTGGGGCTGGATGAACAGGACCCCGTGGAGGGCAGGATGAACAGGACCACCCCGTGGAGGGCTGGATGAACAGTAGCCCGTGGAGGGGTGGTTGAACAGGAGCCCGTGGAGAGGGCTGGTTGAACAGTAGCCAGTGGAGTAGCGCGCGGTGGAGGCTGGATGAACAAGAGCCCGTGGATGAATAGTCGCAGGTGGAGGCTGGAGGAGGTCGACGGTGGATGAACAGTAGCCCGTGGAGGCTGGAGGGTGTCGACGGTGGAGATGAACAGTAGCTTGTGGAGTCCCTTTTTTGCGGTACGCCAAACCCGTCCCGATGAACAGGACCCCCGTTTCGACCGTAGCGCTCCAACACAAGTCCGTTTCCTCCATTTTGCGGTACGCCACACCCCTCCCGATCAACAGGACCCCAGTTTCGACCGTAGGAGGTCCGTTTCCTCCGTTTTGCAGTACGCCAGAACCCTCCCGATGAACAGGATCCCGTTTCGAACGTGGCCGGTCGAACACAAGGCCGTTTCCTCCGTTCTGCGGTACGCCAAGCCTCGTTTCCATCGGCTGTTCCGTCCAAGCCGGTTGGCTCCCACACGTTCCGTTGCCTCCCGATGGACACGACGCATTCCGTTGCCTCCCCAAGAACATGACGACGACGCAGTTTCTCTGTTCCGACCCAGCCAAGTACACGAGCCCTGGTCATACGTATGCGCGAGTAGGCGTTCGAGACCCTGCCCGTATGTACGTACGTGGCCGTATTTTCTTTCTTGCACACTGGCCGTTGTACGTACGTGTACATGCTACGTGCGCGCCTCTACTACGACACATGTGCGCCTCTACATCGACCATTATGTACGTACACGTTCGCGACCAGAATGACAACGCTTCGTATGCTTCGACCAGGTGGTTCCCGACTGTCAGGCACTTCCTTGTGTGCGAAGATGTAGCTGGTGGGTCCCAACAGTCAGGGAGGCGAATCATTTTTTTTTGCCTGGATGCACTTCCTTGCATGCGAAGATGTAGCTGGTGGGTCCCAGCAGTCAGGGGGAAACGTTTTTTCACGAAATACGGTGGCCCGTCCGATGGGTCCCCGCTCTCAGGTGGAGGAATAATTATTTTGCGCGTAATAAGGAGGCACTTCCTTGCTGCGGCCGTGGACCCAGCTGTCAGCCTCTCCATGTACAGTACTCTTCCGATGGAAGTCGTTCCTTGACCACGTTAACCACGCTGCGCCGAGAGAACCAGGGCGATGGACGACGGCGAGGCCTAGGACGGGAACGATGCGGAGCCGGGGAAGACGCGCCAGTGGAAGCCCGCGCGCAGAGGAGTACGAGGGTTCACTGGTTCGGCTGCGGTGTGAGGCTGCCATCGCAGGGCCTGGCCAGCGGTGGGAATACTAGGGGCGGTGAGGCCTCCGCGGCAGCACAGCTAGCCATGGGAGGCAGGAGCATGCAGCACGACCGGCGCTGCTTTGGGCGGCTGGAGCAAGAAGACCAGAGGTTGAAGAAGCACTACGGCCGTTGGATGGACATCGTACGGTCACTGGAGTTAGAATCGTTCATATTGACTAAGTTGACAAAGCACCCCGTCCCTGTCAACTTAGTAGGCCCACAAGTCAGCCACCCACCAAGGTGGGTCCCAACTAGCAGGGGGAGTATTCAGGTGGGTCCGAGCTGACAGCGGGGGGAACGTTTTTTCGTGAAATACGGTGGCCCGTCCGGTGGGTCCCAGCAGTCAAGGGGGAAACGCTTTTTCGCCAAATACGGTGGCCTGTCCGGTGGGTCCCTGCTGTCAGGTGGATGAATAATTATTTTCCACGTAATAAGGAAGCACTTCCTTGCGGCTGCCGTGGACCCAGCTGTCAACCTCTCCACGTACAGTACTCTTCCGATGGAAGTCGTTCCTTGACCACGTTGACCACGCCGCGCCGAGAGCACCAGGGCGGTGGACGACGGCGAGGCCTAGGAAGGGGACGACGTGGAGCCGGGGAAGACGTGGCAGTGGATGCCCACGCGTAGAGGAGTATGAGGGTTCACTGGTTCGCTGCGGTGTGAGGCTGTCGTCGCCGCAGAATAACAGGGTGTGTGGGTGAGTAGAGGGATGGCCTGGTCAGCGGTGGGAGTAGTAGGGGGCGGTGAGGCCTCCGCCGCATCGCAGCCGGCCACGGGAGGCAGGAGCACGAGGCACGACCGGCGCTGGTTTGGGCGGCTGGAGCAAGAAGACCAGAGGTTGAAGAAGCACTACGTACAGCCGTTGGATGGACATCGTACGGTCACTAGAGCTAGAATCGTGCATATTGACTAAGTTGACAAAGCCCTCCGTCCCCGTCAACTTAGTAGGCCCACAAGTCAGCCTGCCACTATACTGGGTGCCAGCTAGCAGGGGGGTATTCATTTTTTTGTGCGTAATAAGGACGCACTTCCTTGCGTGCGAAGTTATAGCTGGTGGGTCCGAGCTGTCAGCGGCGGTAACGTTTTTTCGCGAAATACAGAGGCCCTTTCGGTGGGTCCCAGTTGTCAGGTGGAGGAATCATTATTTTGCGCGTAATAAGGAGGCATTTCCTTGCGTGCGGCCGTGGACCCAGCTATCAGCCTCTCCACGTACAGTCCACTTCAGATGCATGTCGGTCGTTGACCATGTTGACCAGGCCGCGCCGAGAGCACCAGGGCGGTGGACGATGGCGAGGCCTAGGAAGGGAACGACACGGAGGCAGGGAAGACTCGGCAGTTGTTTCCCACACGGAGGGGAGTACGACTGTACGAGGGTTTACTGGTTCGTCTGCCGTCGCCAGAGAATAACAGCAGGTGTGGGTGAGTAGAGGGATGGCTAGGCCAGCGATGGGAGTACGGTGGGGCGGTGAGGCCTGCGCGGCAGCACAGTCGGCCGTGGGGAGGAGGGAGCAGGCAGTCCCGCCGGCGCTTGTTTGAGCGGCTGGAGCAGGAAGAGCAGAGATTGAAGAAGCACGACGGCCGTTGGATGGACATCCGACAGTCACTGCTTGTGCGTCAACCTTTTTTTCGGAAAGCCTCAAATATGTGGAAAACAGCATACAACCCATCTGCCATTATTTCTAATAATTTACAGCCCATTCTAATTCTTAAGGTTTTTTTTGGAGCCCATATTCTTTTTGTTAGCATTACAACCCATATTGTGGCCACGGTTAAAAAATTATACGAAATTTTGCATATTTCAGTGCGGTCCGAACTGTTTTTAATCCCGAAATTTCGAGTCACATTCAAACTGATTTTAAAAATAAATGTATATCAATATAAAATCCAGCAAATTGTCCACGCATAAAAATTCATGCAATTTAAAATCTCGAAATGAAAAAAAGAAATTTGAAACTAATTGCCGGTTTGATGTGTTTTAAAAATGTACAGCCCATTTCTCATTATGGATAGGCCATTTTCTCGTTCAGCCGAATGAAGCTCTCCTCGTCTTGAAAGATTTGCAGCCCAACAGGCCTGACAAAGTGACTTACTTGGCTAATCACAAAAAAACTTGGTTAGCCATTTTCAAAAAGAAAAAAAACTACTGGGTTGGTCTGTGGTAAACATAAAAGAGAAGGCTATCTAGACAGGCCAGAGTGCCTCGCATAGCCCAGTTGACACCCTGCTTCCCTCTCAAAAACAAATTAGATAAATGCCACTCCAATTATGGCGATTCATAAAAATGCCACTGCAATTTCCAAACTTTAAAAAATGCCACTACAATTTTTGCAAACTTTGGAAAATGCCACTGCAATTTGGAAACTTTGAAAAACGCCACTCCAGACTTCGAAAAATGCCACTGGAAATGGCATGAAATGGCATTTTTCAAAGTTTGGAGATTGCAGTGGCATTTCTCAGAAACACCAGATTTGGAGTGGCATTTATCAAATTAACCCAAAACAAAAATAACTGGGCGAGCTGCTGGGTCCCTGGTGTCAGCCGCTCGTTGTGCAATTCTCTCATTTATTGACTACGTTGACAATGGCATGGGACCCAGATGTCAGAAATCCATTAGGAGGAGCCATTTTTTATTGGCTTGAAATAAGGAGGCACTTGCTTGCGTACTGCCATGACCTTGGCGGGTCCCTGCTATCATCCTCTCCACGTACAATCATCTCCTGATTGTGTACGCGTCAACTTGGTAGGCCCACAAGTCAGCCTCTAAACCCGTGGAGGACAAATACAACCCATTTAAAAAAATAACAGCCCATTCCATACGTTCAAACGGAAAGTTCAACATTCAGAGCAAAGTAACAGGTCTGATCCACATATAGAGTACTGAACTTCCATGTTGACAACCATCATAGCCAAGTTAACTATCTACTCCCAATAATACTCTAGTAGCATACAAGTACTAACTTACTCTTACCTAACTAGACAATGCCGGCCACCATCTGCGGTCCATGCTAAACGCCAGCATCGGCGTCCTCCGCCTCGCCTCGGACTTGCCAGAGGTGCGATAGGGCGCTTTGCTCACGCGCGTTGGACCTTTCCATGCCGGTGTGGTCCACCGAAGCTTCGGCTTCTAAGGGGGAAACCCACTTGACGAGCTGGTAGTAAAAATCGGCGTCACGAACGCGTGCGTGCCCGACAGCCTCCAGGGCTATTTGCCGGGTGCCAGCCTCCACGTAGTCGGCCCAGTTGCGGGCGCTCTGCTCGCGACTCAGGGCGTCGGTGCGCTGCTGCTCCATGTCCTGCTGGCGGCGCAAATCGGCGATACGTTGCTCCTCCACCAAGCGGTCGCGCTCCAACAACTCCTGCTCCTCCGCCAGGCGGTCGCGCTCCAACAAGTCCTCAATCTCCGCATTGCCATCTAAAGACCGATAGAATGCCTCCTCCCTCCGTCTACCTTCCGGTGAAAAACCGAACACTAGTTCCGGCGATGACCGCCTCCGGCCTCGCCTATCGCGGACGTGCGGGGGCATGGCGGACGTGGCGAGAGCGAGGATAAGTGGCGAGCAACGTAGGGCCGGTGGGGGCTTATGAAGATAGGGCGAGTTGGGTCACGGTGCCACCATAGAAGGCCGGGAAACAGTACTTATAGGCGGAAGGTAGCGCGACTGTCATCGGAATTCAATGCATAATTAAGAAGGCATGGCTTAGCGCACCAGCTTGTCGTGGAAAACTAGAGAAACTGAAATTCTGACTGTGCCGTCCCGTCCCGTCCGTGCTGGGTCGCACGCCGGCATGACGGTCAAACGAGTGCACTCGAATCATCTCCCTCCTTGTCAATAATGATTCCACGGATTTAAAAGGCCCGCAACAATTAAAGCGCATCTTTTTTCGCATCAGTTAGCTGCCTTAATTACGGCCGGCTGCATGCAGGCACTCAAAATCGCTCGCAGCCAGTACGTGGAGCAGCATGCAACGAGTCGCAGCCGAGGGCATTAGTTGATGAACTTTAGCTGGGAGATAAGGCATTTGCGAACGTTTTCGCTGGCAGTTTCTTCATATTCGCATGGCATTTTCTGCAGAGCAGCTTGTCAGTTTCTTCAGAGGTAGGCATTTTTATTCAAAAAACTGCCACTTTAGATCTTGCGTCGCAACTAAAACTGCCAGGAGCGCATTAGTAGGCTAGCTAGTGATTGATCAGTAACTTGTAAACACTGAGCGAACAGATATAAGGGACTGTTAATGCATCTCAATGATTCACAGATCATATACAAATATGTAGCTCCAAAAGCAAAGATCAGCCACAACTAAAACCAACTAGTACGATTCCCATACATAAGATCAACATGTTAATGCATCTCAATGATTCACAGATCATATACAAATATGTAGCTCCAAAAGCAAAGATCTAGCAAAAACATATGTTCTTCCTACTAACATGGATGCTTCTCTTGGCCAACATTCAGTAAAGACTGAAAGACAAATTTGTTTGTGAAGTCTACGATTCCTCTTGCAAACGTAAGTGGTTTCACCAACAGCTGGAACCATGAGAATGAACCACACATGATGGAGGAACATCCACTGCAATATGATTTGGTCTTCTCTCCATCACACGGCGAAACTATTTTTGGAATACAAACTTTAACTTAGGCAAAATGATGCCCATTGTATAATCAAACCAAAGCAATGAAGCACCTAGTGTTGGCAAATAAATAGTACAATACTACTTTTCTGCAGTCCATGAAGTGACTATCCAATCTTTCTGTGTCTATTTTCAAATGGCACTGCATGCAGTGACTATACTATTCTCTTGTGCAGTTCAACCAAAATTGCGGTCACTTTGTGTGTTTGCCAAATAGCAATGGGCAGACATCTCTGTCTGCACAAATATCAAGCAGCTAGTAAACATATACCCCACCTTGTATTTTCGGTTTAAACATGTCTCTTCAGCTTAGCATCTGTCATGTTTTGCACTGGAAAATTTGATACAGTCATGTTTTGCCCTGGACAATTTCATACTGAATTGATTTGCTTGTTCAGAGCAGAAATATAGCGCCTATTCTTCATCAGACCAAGGATACCCATGTTCGCAATGATGGAAGAGGTGAAATCGATACAACCAAAATTGAGCATCCAATCATTGAATCCTGCCCTGCACCTCCAATGTAGGTCCACCCTGCCAATAAATTCACATGCAAACCACTAGTATTACTATCTAATGACAGTACAAAAAGAGTAGCAAGATAGTAGCAAACCATGTACCTTCTTAATGAACAGCTCATAGTGCCACCAATTGGATATAAAGGTTTGGAAGAAAACAAGCTCCTAATGTTGAACTAGTTGGACTTTTTGTGCAGTTCCACTAAAATCGAGCATCCCTGTTTGCATAGATATTGAAAGTGTGATTACTATAAAAGTGGCACTAGTTGAAGCATAGACTCACAAATATAAGCATTCCAATTTCTTAATGGGAAAAGGTAGCAAGACTATTTCTAACCACCTGTTTGAAGGAATAAATAAGGCAACAGCGGCTGATGTCAGAAAGGCATATACATTTCTTTCTGAAAGAATGATCGATTCCTGACCTTTCCTCTTCTTTTAAGCATATTTTTTGTAGTTCAACTAAAATAAAATGCCATCACCGCCTTGACAATTCAGTGACACTGTACAAAAGGAAATGACTTAACATTACATCATGATGTCAGGTATGTAGTCGACATGCATTAGAGACAAACTTACAGACCTCCTCCGATAACATAATGAACATTAATTTTAACAAAGGTGTGACTAGCTTTACCGGGATAATTTGACTGAACTCTACACCCTCTGTTCCTTAATATAAGACGTTTTCGCGGTTCTATTTAAAATACCCAAACGTCTAGTATTTAGAAAAAATAGGTAGTAGTTTTCTTGAGCACATATCTGGGAAAGCTTGCCACACTTTATTTATGTCCATACGCTAATGCAACACCATTTGAATACTACAAATATACACTAATCCAGTGGCTAGTGCAACAATAGAGTAGTTATTTTATTACACGGTACAGTACAATGGTTTTACTGAACAGATTTCAATAAACTCTAGCACTGGAGGATTTCTATAAGAATTAACAATACAAAATGTAAAGGTAACAAGTTTCAGCATTGGTATACTAGCTGTGCATGAGCATTAAACCAAATACAGAAGTCTGAAGATAACTAGCATTATTAACTAATGACAGTATAAAAAAATTGCAAACCATGTACCTCCAAGGTAAATATCATTTCGAACTCGGGGGGACGTTAAAAATTGCTATCCCAATCTTGATAATCAATCAAACATAAAAACTTGATCGAACGTATCAAGAGAACAGCCGGAGGAGGAGGTGCCCACTCTTCACATTTCCTCTTGTCTTCATAATTTTTTGTGCAGTTTAACCATAATAAAATGACATCAGCGCCTTGGCATTTTGGTGACACTGTACAAAAAATTAACTTATCTCATGAAAGTGAGGTATGTAATCTATAAGCATTAACAGTGCAAAAATCTGAAGGTAGTAACAAGTTTCATCGTTGGTATACTGGCTGTGCAACAGCATTAGCATGCCTTAGCCGAAAAATCTTTAATACATCCACAATCAACAGCTAACCCTGAAATAATCCAGTGACATTAAATGGCATTGCTTAAATTTATCGGTGGTTAATTCAAGAGGCCATCGCGCAATTCATGAACCTTTGGAATGAGTTGCAGCCGATCCAACTCACTCAGGCTCAAGATTATTCACTAACCTGGAGATGGACAAACGATGGTCAGTTTTCCTCCAGCTCGGCGAACGCTGCCACTCTTACTGCCAACATTAGGCCACCTTATGCGAAGCTGGCCTGGAGCTCGGATGCCCCTCCCAAATGTCAGTTCTTCGTCTGGCTGGCTGCTCAAGGTTGATGTCTAACGGCGGATAACCTTGCTAAGCGAGGGTGGCCCCATAATCCGCTGTGTCTGCTATGTCTACAGGAGCCTGAAACTGCTGCCGACCTGGTTACTTCTTGCTCTTTTGCGAAGGAAGTTTGGCACCTGACACTCTACAAGCTGAACATGAGCCCGGCTATGGCAACAGTTCATGACGATTACCTAGTTAGCTGGTGGCGGCGAACAAATGCTTCCATGGGAAAGGAAAGAGCGAAATCTTGGAGATCAATTTTGGCCCTGGTTTGGTGGAACCTCTGGAAAGAAAGAAATGATAGAACATTCAGAAATATTCTTGTCACCCCACACAACTGTTTCTGAAGATTCAGGTCGAAGCAAAGGACTGGGTTGACGCTGGGCGTAAGCGTGCAATGGCTCTTGTAGAGCGCCCCCTAGAACCAGACTGATGTACTTCTGATGTATGTCTAACCCCAATCCTCCTTCTCTAATCTTGTTTTTGTAACTGTTTATTTCTTCTATATGCAATGAAAAGCAGTGGCCCTGCCTTTTCGTCAAAAAAAATTATCGGTGGCATTAGACTGAGTGCGGCATTAGTTAAATGTGGCATCACTTTAGCAATAGCATTGCTTGACTTGACTGCTGGCATTATACTAACAGCAAAAAAGTGACAATAAGGATGTGTTTGGTTTAAGGGACATGCTAGGCCCATTCGGACAGTGGGCGCACCAGTACGATGTACCTCCACGGACGCATAGAGTGGTGAAGGAGGTATGGTTGCCCAGAGCAACAAATATCCAGGCAGCATATGTGGATTACGTCCCATTTTTGTTCTCTTTAGCCACCTTTTTCCTATGTGAGGACAACAAACCGATCAGCCTGGTCATTCTCTATTGCGTTGTCATGCCTTTCTACCCTTCTTCAACCAAGAGACACGAGACTCGTTCCTTAGCTACTGATTTTCCCCTTTTCAACCTAGATGCGGGTTCGATGCCTACTCTCTTGGACAGTACAGTCTCCCTTCCTTTCCTTATTCAACCCAGACATGGATTAGTCTGCATGAAGTAGGGTTTCCTTTAATAGTGCAAATTAAGGTTTTCGTCTGCGTGACCAGCAGAGCAGAGGACAGGAAATTGGGAAGATGGTGGAGTGGAAAAAGATCCACATGCAGCGACGTGGCAGATGGGGCAATAGAACAAGGGTATGGTTCGAAAAGAGGTAGCATACCTGAGGGTCGGCGGGAAGTGGCTTCGCTCATGGTCATCGTCCTCCGCATGCACTACGGCAGCCAGCTTGGGGACGGAGGCCATCCCGCGCGGGCGCTAGGTCTGTGAGGATGGCCTTGTCGTCAGTGCGTGACCTCGCTTGCCGGCGACGAGTGCATCAACGCTGCATGTCATTTTCTTCCCCGGCGGATCTGTGACCACCGGTGAGGAAGGAGAGAGAGGCCGTCTTTTTTAGATCTGGAGAGAGGGTGATAGTGTGAGAAGCAAGTGGGCGGCCCTTAGCAAGAAAGCTCTAAAGCTCCAGCCTATATATCTTTTTTATACTACTAGTACTAGGGGTGGAGTAGTGGTAGAGTAGTTTATATTCTCTCTGCAAACTGTACCAGTTAGTCGTGCTTCAAAACTGAACGGCACGCCATTAAAAAAATAAAGTCGAGAAATAATGCGGCACTTCGGGCCAACGCGGCCAGATCACATTTTGCACGAGAAATTACACACCATGTTTTGTTGACATGTGGTCCCGTTCCAACATGTCAGTGAGACGACGGTGAGTCCTTCTGTACAATTTCTGAAAGGACGTGTAGGCCGGGGCGCCTCTTCGTGTACCGTGGCAAACTGGCAACCGTCCACCGACTCTTCGCCTTTCCCTCTCGATTTGGAACTGTTGTTGCACGCTCTTCCTCCCTCCTCCATTTGCCTTCACCCTTCCTTCTGCCATTGTTCGATCGTCTTCTCCATGGAGGGAACAAGCCAGAAACGACCCCGTTATTCTTGCCCTGATCTGAAAGATGACGTGGTAGAGGAACTCAATAATCGGTGCGGCGTCATCACCTCGGCTAGCATGGCAGGTTCGTTCAAGCCCATTCTCGACTCAACTAATAACATCATTACAAGGAAACCAAGGGTCCGGGAGCGGTTTGATCTCCCTTATCTTCTTCGCTATAAGCCTGTTCGCATGGGCGCGGACGACGGGGGCCTCGCCTTGTGCAAGTTGATGCCGCTTGATAATGATATGTGTGATGTCAAGATGCCATCGCTTAAGGGTAAGGCCTGGGCTGGCGCAAATGGAGATTAGGTTGTTTATATTGGGTACAATTGCGAGTGGGAACTTGTGAATGTGTACACTCGCCAGCGGATTCCACTTCCAAAAATCTCAGAGTGCCCTGAGATTGAGCACACAGATGATCTACGTACGTTCAAATACGATCATGGTGACTGTCGTCTACTGAAGATAGCAATTTGTGGAGTTCCCAACCACTCTTGGAATTACAAGAACTATGAAGTTGTTGCTATCTTCGACAAGCTTGTTGCCATCCTTACTCATTCCACGGTTCGTCGTCCATGGATATTGCTCAAAAATTAGTTTCTGCACACGGATGAGTACTGTGATGCAATTGAAAACGAGGATCTTGTGTTTGCTGCCACCACTCGTGGCACTGTTTTTGCATGGGATCCTCGTAGTTTCGGTACGTTTGTCTTCCACCGTAATTATAATTGTTTCATCCACATGCATGCGGGTTAGCAAGTTTCCCTTTACTAATTAACCTTCTTCTTGTGTTTCCAAGGTCCTGTGAACATTCCACCACCTATACTTGAAAAAAATTATAAGCAAGGGGGAGATGATGATGGTGATGATCACGAGCATGAGGAGGAGCAGAACTTATATACTCAGTGGCGCCTAGCAACTAATTCCGATGGATCACCTCTTCTTGTCTGTATACAGTGCACTCATATTGTTACTACTGAGGAAGCAGGTGTTGTCTCCCATGGTCGCCCTCTCCGGACCTATTCCAACACCCGTTGCATGGTATTCAGGATGGATACTAGTGTGCTAGCGCCAACACCTTCTCCCTGGTTTAGTATTGATAGTCTTGGAGAAAACTCACTCTTCCTTGGACCAAACTATCCAATGATGGTGAAAGGCGATCCAACTGCTGTTGACACAATGTTACTACCATTTATGAGAAGCAATTGTATCTATACCTCGGACATTTCAGTGGTTCCCTACCCTGGTGCTGATATATGCCGCTTCAGCCTGGATGATCAGTCCTGCGTTGCTCTCGATATTGACAATAGCTGGCCCTTCCCAGAGCACCTATGGTTCAAAGCAAGCGTTTCCAACGCCGAGGATTGGTTGAGTTGAAGTTCATTTCATTGCTTGTTATTTGTTGTGTGATGAAAACTTTAGTATTTGCTAGAATGTTTTGTTGGAAATAATCTATAATCCAACATGTATCCTCGTTGTCGTTGTGTGTTGATGACTTGTTGTATGTAATGAATGGTACATTTGCAAATGCATTTCATAGACTCAATTTATGAATGGTTTTCGAGTCACTTCTTGGAGTGTGAGTACCGTAGTAGTATAGCCAGCATCCTGTTAGTATATGAACTTGCCACATCACATAGAGCCAACCTAATATTGGAGTATGCTAGCCCCCCACCGGCGCGCCGCTTCAAATGGCGGAGGAAGTGAGAGGTCACGTCACCTTGTGTCCAGATCTAAGATGCCACGTGTACCAGATGAATGACTCCAAGTTCGACCACCGTGATGCTAAGTGCAAGCCAAGGAACACTGTTGGAGAGACCCCCCTCATAATTTTCCTACATTGGTCGTTTGATTCATAGGATAGAATGCTATAGGATTTTTTTCCTATGTAATCATGTTTTAATTGGCAATCTAGCATCCACTCCAACTTTTGTTTCACTTCCTTTGTTCCTACAAAGAGAGTACTTGCTCTAAATGATGTGCCGCTGCAAGAGCCGCCTATATTAATTAACCATGCTCTAAAAAGGTGGACCAGCTTTGGCTATAGTAGTATTGTACTAGGTTAGTAGGTGACCTTGCGCTTGGATCTTCTCCTCTTCCGGAAGTCGAACAATAATGATGGTACCACAGTAGTACTTCTGGTAATCTGACACCAAATGAACTGCTGCACGTCCACCGCTTGTAAGCAAAAGTTTCTCCTCGTGCTGCGAGCCAACACGCACGCGTTGGCGAGGGAGAAGGCATAATAAGCAAGCTTCTCGTCGTTCTGCAAGTTGACGGGACACATCAAAGTTATTTATTAGTACTCTCTTCAAAAAGGGCCGACCATGTCCATGGCTACCATCCCGTGCTCTGTCATAGAGTACATGCACTATTCACATGCCATCGAGGAGAAAAAATATTGCGTAGTACTAGGTGACATCGAAGTGCACGACTCACTTATGCACTGCATATCTCCATTTTCTTGCATGGCACGCCGCCTTGATGCTAGATGTCCCGCGTGTCATGGAGGCATATAGTATGATTTTGTAAAATGGAGGCATATAGATGTCCCGCTTGTCGGTAAAAGGATGAACAAAGCTCATGTCTTAAACGAAAGAGTGGAAGAACATAGATTCCCGACGACCGAGAAGGAGCAACAAACCTCGGGGTGGAGCGTCTGCACTCATAATATTTTATATTATTCAGCGATATAAAATCAACCAAATCTCTCCACGTTCCTATACCATTCTATCGTATGAGAATAACTTTGAACGTAAGCCATTGATTCACTCTATCCAATGGTTATAGCTGGAAAATCCAAAAAAAACCAAGCATTGGATCAACTCTTTTTCCGAGATCAACTCTTTTAGCACTTACCGCCTGCCCACCTAGCCCACCTATATATCTGCTCACGTGTGATGACCACAGGAGCTATCCACTCAGATTGTATGTTAAAAAAATAAAGGTCGATAACTAATGCAGCACCTCGGGCCAATGCGGCCAGATCGCATTTTGCACGAGAAATTACACACCATGTTTCGTTGACATGTGGTCCCATCCCAACATGTCAGTGAGATGACGGCGAGTCCTTTTGTACAATTTCTGAAAGACGTGTAGGCCGGGGCGCCTCTTCGTGTACCGTGGCAAACTGGCAACCGTCCACCGACTATTCGCCGTTCCCTCTCGATTTGGAACTGCTGTCGCACGCTCTTCCTCCCTCCTTCATTTGCCTTCACCCTTCCTTCTGCCATTGTTCAATCGTCTTCTCCATGGAGGGAACAAGCTAGAAACGACCCCGTTATTCTTGCCCCGATCTGAAAGATGACGTGGTGGGGGAACTCGTTGATCGGTGCGACGTCATCACCTCGGCTAGCATGGCAGGTTCATTCAAGAACATTCTCGACTCAACTAATAACATCATTACAAGGAACCCAAGGGTCAAGGAGCGGTTTGATCTCCCCTATCTTCTTCGCCGTGACCCTGCTGACTGGCGCGGGGACGAGGGAAGCCTCGCCTTGTGCAAGTTGATGCCGCTTGATAATGATACGTATGATGTTAAGATGCCATCGCTTGAGGGAAAGGCTTGGGCAGGCACAAATGGAGATTGGATTGTTTATATTGGGTACAATTGCGAGTGGGAACTTGTGAATGTGTACACTCGTCAGCGGATTCCGCTTCCAAAAATCTCCGAGTGCCCTGAGGTTGAGCACATAGATTATCTACGTACGTTGAAATATGATCATGGTGACTGTCGTCTATGGAAGATAGCAATTTCTCGAGTTCCCAACCGCTCTTGGAATTACAAGAACTATCAAGTTGTTGCTATCTTCGACAAGTTTGTTGCCGTCCTTCGTGGTTCGACTGGATGGATATTCCTCAAAATCAGTTTCTATACATGGATGTGTACTGTGATGCAATTGAATGCGAGGATCTTGTGTTTGCTGCCACCACTCGTGGCACTGTTTTTGCATGGGATCCTCGTAGTTTCGGTACGTTTGTCTTCCACCGTAATTATAATTGTCTCATCCACATGCATGCGAGTTAGCAAGTTTCCCTTCTCTACTAATTAACCTTCTTCTTGTGTTTCCAAGGTCATGTGAACATTCCACCACCTATACTTGAAATTTTTTATAACCAAGGGGGAGATGACGATGGTGATGATCCCGAGCAGGGCCCATATGCTCACTGGCGGCTGGCAACTAATTCCAATGGATCACCACTTCTTGTCTGTATACAGCCCACTGCTGATGTTACTACTGAGGGAGCAGGTGTTGTCTCCCATGGTCGCACTCTCCGGACCTATTCCAACACCCGTTGCATGGTATTCGGGATGGATACTAGTGTGCTAGCGCCAACACCTTCTCCCTGGTACAGTATTGATAGTCTTGGAGCAAACTCGCTCTTCCTTGGACAAAACTATCCAATGATGGTGAAAGGCGATCCAACTGCTGTTGACACAACATTACTACCATTTATGAGAAGCAACTGTATGTATACGTCGGACATTGCGGTGGTTCCATACCCTGGTCGTGATATAGTAGGCCGCTTCAGCCTGGATGATCAGTCCTGCGGTGGTTTCGAGATTGACAGTAGCTGGCCCTTCCCAGAGAATCACTTGTGGTTCAAAGCAAGCATTTCCAACGCTGAGGATTGGTTGAGTTGAAGTTCATTTCATTGCTTGTTATTTGTTGTGTGATGAAAACTTCAGTATTTATAATGTATCCTCGTTGTCGTTGTGGGTTGATGACCTGTTGTAGGTTATAAAATGATATGCCTGTGATAAACTTACTAAATTTATGAATGGCTTTCGAGTCGCTTCTCTGAGTGGGTGTTGCGACGAGGCAAAAAAATATTTTCCGAATACATAATTGTACGTGCATGGCAACAGGTTATCGGATGAGGCCAATCAACAATAGTACACTATTTGTACTAGCTTCACATGCTGCACTATCTCTACGTCTACGAACGTAATACAACAAGTTTTAAACTTGAGACCAGCCACCCATCCTCACAAAGAACACTTTTTAACCTAGCACAGACTCCAGGAAATTTGGCCATAGTGTGAGGTGGGCCATATGTTAATGTGTTCGCTGTATGTAACCAGCACCTCGAATCCTCGATCCTACTACTATAAGTAGTAGGAGTAGTAGGGTGGCATGGGCCAGAACAAGCATTCACGTCCAGGAGTACGGCACATGCCACCAGCACGACTTCCATCTAACACCATATTTGTTGGAGTCCGTGCTACAACAATCTCTTCAACCTCGTCGTTTCTCTAACTCAGCCATCACGCGGCAGGCGAGGTGGGGGTTTGCCGATAGTCGGTTTCCTCAACTGTGGTCCCACTTGTAAGGCCAACTCCAACGCACGACCCCAAATGGACCTCCGTTTTGCCTGGATTCTGTCCGTTTGGGTAGGGCAATGGGGTCGTGTCGGGGCCATTTCTCGGATGCGGTGGCTGTGCGCCCAACGCGCGGATGCATCCCGGCTGCGTACATTTTTCTTTGCAAACACATATCTTTTTTTCATCATTGATTTTTTTGGTACATGGAAATACATCACCAAAATCTTGACTAGAAAAACAAGAACCACAAGAATACATTTTAGAAGATATCCAACTTCCATAACTGCTCCTATAAGTTGGATTAGTGTCTTCTCGATACATTCATTGTTGATCTGCGGAGGCTCGATCCTGCGTGCTTCTTTCTTCTTCGAGTGTAAAGAAGTAGACATGTCTAGCCTCTATTCTATCAACAAGTGCACTAGTCTCATCTCTAGCCTCTATGCTAGCTAAAAGTGCTAGAACATCAACTAAATTGCACTCTATCAATATATCGTTGTA
Organism: Triticum aestivum; assembly: GCF_018294505.1. NCBI lineage: Eukaryota > Viridiplantae > Streptophyta > Magnoliopsida > Poales > Poaceae > Triticum > Triticum aestivum. Next base: position 429,738,921 of record NC_057814.1, on the reverse strand, counting down.
CTCTTTTTCCCAATACCAAAACTTGCATGCATTCTACACAATAAAATTTTAAGTTAGCACAACTAGTCTAATCCGAGAGCACAACCGAAGATTTGGTCGAGTTCTTCCTCCTTTTGCCGACACGTGGGACATCCAACATCCAGGTCGTGTCATGCAAGAAAATAGAGTGGTAGTTGAAGCCACGTGATGTGCATCTTAGGTTAAACTATAAATAGAATCTTACTACTCTTGAGTAACTCCAAAAGCGGCCACCGAAGATCTTTATTGGATTTGTTTTTCATCACCAGCACGTCGAGGTCAAATATGTGCAGGTTCAGTGGGTCCTCTTGCGTTTTCACTGACATGTGGGACCACATATGAGCAAACAGACGATGGGCTCCGCGCGTCTGCTGGCTAGCTGAGAAGAGAGATAGAGGAGGGATGAGCACGGACTCCAGGAAATTTGTTCTACATAACCAGCACCTCGATATAGTGGGGTGGCATGGGCCATAACTAGCATTCATGTCTAGTAGTACGGCACACGCCACCCACATGAGTCCCATCTGACACCAATTTTCTTGGAGTCCGTGCTACAGCCATCTCTTCTCCCTCCTGTTTTCTCAGCCATCGCGCGGTGGGCGGGGTGGGGGTTTGCCGATAGTCGGTTTGCTCAACTGCGGTCCCACTTGTAAGTGAAAATGCAACACAATACGCATTCCCCCTTGAGCGGTGTGCCGGACCAACCGTGTGGGGGTGAGACGCGAACACGGCAGGCTTTTCCTTTTGAACTTGTAACTTGTAAAATTTGGTTCTGCTCCATGGCGCGACCGATAGATAGAAATAACGATTTTCCCTAGAGTAATGAGAAGTTTGGTTCTGGCGCGGTTCATGCATGGAGTACGTAGGAAAATTATGAAGTTGATGCGAAAGGTAAGATAATTACTAGTAGTACCATATACTACTACATGGATTTGACGGAAAGATAAAGATACATACGGATCCATCAACAACATCCTCACGCCCTAGTGCACCGGGTCACCAACCGACGTGTGAGGAGCAGCGGAGTTGGCGGCAAGCTCAACGTGCTTCTGAACAATGCCGTCCAAGGTCCCTGCGGTCCAAGAACGACAGCGTCCTATCGTCCTCCTCTTGCATGTAGTAGTCCTTGTGGACGATTTGCGCGTAGACGTGGGTGATTATGTCGATGGTGTCTTGCTGCGCCAGGCGCTGCGCGGCGAGCGCGACCTCGAGGTGGACATTCTCCGGTGCGACGGCGGGCAGTCGCAGGGCCACCAGTGCATCAAAGAGGTTGTCACCATAGAGGCCGTTGAGGGTGGCAGGCATCACAGAGCCTGGGCGCGTGGGATGGAGGCGTATGTCAAGGTCGTCCGCGAGCTTCTTGACGACGGTGAACTTGTCGAGGAAGCCGACGAGGACCTCGTCGAACAAGGAGACGAAGCTGTCGTCCAAGCGGCCCCTCGCCCTGGCGTCCTCAAGCACTACCTGGAGATGTTCCTCGCTGCTGGGCCGCAGGCCGGCGTCGTCGACCATCTGTCACAGCCGGCTGATGCTCGCGCTCATCACCTCCATGGGTCTAGCTTCTAGTCAACTGATCTTGCGATTGGAGTGATCACTCTTGCCCTTGGGTGTGTAGGTGCATAGGATTTCGTAGATTGGACTGGTAGGAGCCTTTATATGAGAAGTGTAGACTGCGTTGAATTCACGTGCGTGTTGGCCATCTACTCCTCGCCCCTCTACTGCACTTGCCTTTGGCTGTATGACAGGTTGGCCAGCCACCCATTGGGCCCACGTGTCATACACCCAAAGGCAGGTGCCGTAAGTCAATGAAGCTGCGTCCCCCTCCGTGCCCGTGCATGCTTTCAATGACTTGAGACTACCAAACATCACATGCAGTGGTTAGTTCATTGCATGTAATCCTATTAGGCTGGCCATAGTGGGGGTAACAACAGTAGTATCATGTACTTGGGACTCGCAAACATGCTTACGTGGCAGATAATTAAAGAAGAGAGAAAGAGTCATAGTAACATAGGTAGATACCGTAACATAATAAATGTTATGCTACTATGTGTCATGCATGGCAATAAATGAGACCGTCTATGATACTACTTTATGTTACTATGCACTATGGATGTAGTATCATACACTAGTATCTTATGCATGATACTAGTATATGTTACTCCCCACTATTACCAGCCTTAAGTAGCAAAAAGACATTAAGTTATCTCGCCGATAGGAATAAAACAATACACCATGTATTTATTTACAGAGGGAGTAGTACATTTTTTGTGATATGCATTACTAGATATTGCTAGTCAAATACTAAATCCAGATGGACGTGGTAGTACTACTAAATCCAGATGGTGGTGCTAGTACTAGTAGTAGTAGTACTACCAATGTAGTAGCACTGTACTACCCGTTGGTCAAATTATTACGTGCTGCTCCTCACAGTGAAGTGACAAGACCCTACGCCGAAGATGACACCTGAGTATAGGCGCCGTGTTCGGCATACCATAGTCAGCCTCACTGTCTGCAGTCACTATCATCATGGCTGTAGACCTAGCCTGCTTACAACTAGCCGTGTTTGACATAATTTCCCGTGTGTAGATGCCCGTGCATTGCGCGGAACACCAAGATTGGGGGTGGACAGCGCCGGCAGCAGCCATCGCGCCAGATTTTTCCATGGCCTTCTAGATGTGGTGGGGAGGAGATAAGGCTGATTGTGAGAGACAAGGAATTGTCTGTAAATAGGGAACAAGTGCGGGCATCTTTTTGCAAAATTGGAGAAGTTTGGTTTGTATGCGTCAGATCTAGATCCGATGGCTATTGGTGAAAGATGGCAGGCACAACATCATCACCAACTCAGGACCTGTTTGATTCGCAGGATTTTGAAAACGTAGGAATAGGACACGGCAATATTACAAGTTTCAAACTGATATTACAAATGTTAGGAGTAATGCTGCACCTACGAAGAGGGAATTACTAGGAAGTTTACGTAAGAATTTTCGTTACTTTAGGTGGATGCAGCATTATCATACAAACTAAAATCCACCGCCCTGACAAGTCACTAATGGGCAAATAAGTTTTCGAGTCTCTGGCCACTTGATGTTTCAAAAACAAATTCAGCTTCTGCGGAGACTTTGTCATTTAGGCTTAGACGCTTGTGGTGATCAACACGCCATTCATTGTTGCGCGAGAGAACGCCAAACCTCATTACCTTGAGCACACTTGCCTCCAGAACGAAGAACCTGGCCAATTTAATCTCAGATGTGCTGCCTCGATAGTCGATCAAATCAATTTCTGTAAGATGGAGATCAAGGCATTCGATGAGATTGTTATAGTGCAGCACATTTTTCACTTTCGGGTCTTTTTTTATCTGCAAAAGAAGAGAACATATTAGAGCAGCTGGATGTATAAGATTTCCGTGTCATCAAGAGGTACCAATATCATTCGCTCAGACGATAGGGTTGGCTGGCTAGTGATATTTTTTCACTCTCTCTCTCTCTCTTTCTCTTTCCTCTCATTTACCTAGGAGTACGTGAAGAGCTTGGGCATTTGTTGCCTTCCACTATGTGGTCGATGCCATATTTCGCAAAAGTGTGCCACATAATACGCATCGATGTCAAATCAAAAGATTTTGGCACCGCTCTCGCGATGTGAGAGAGTTGGCACCGTTGTGCACACAGACCCACATGTATAAACAAATCAATCAAACCAACTACACCAGCCTCTCACTCCCAAACAAGTGTTTTTTTATTGCCTCAGTCCTCTCTCTCCCCCATGCAAGTGTTTTTTCATTGCGTGAGTTACGGAGCAAAGTAGGTGATCTAGATTGGGGCACCAGGTGAGCAATGGAGGGGCATCGATGCCAAATGCATCACAAGTGAATTTGGCACGTGTTTTGGCCTACATAGTGGAGGGCCGTTATAGCCCACTTTTGTACTACCTCTTATTTAGTATAAAATTTTGACCATATATTTATGTAAGAAAATGCCAATGCATGTCACTAAAAATTACACCATTTGAAATTATGTTCAAATACGAATCCAACGATATAGTTCTTAGTGACATGCATTAACATTTTGTCTGTTAAATCTATGGTCAAATTTTGATACTACAAAATAGGAAGAGTAAACCAGGACGGAGGTAGTACTTGCTCTTAGGGTAACCATAGAGTAACTGGAGTAGTCTAAGTTACTTTCCACTATGACTAGCCTAGGCTACTATAGTAGTACAACAAAAAAACGATGCAGGTGATCACGTGAGAAAAAATACTAAAAACATTTCTTTTGGTGCAATGCGTAGATGCAGTTTTGAACACTACACTTGTCATCGTAATTCGGGAAAATTACGAAAAATTTGAGCTACGTTGTGATGACTGTTTACTAATAGGAAATAAGTTTCACCTCGATGAGTAGCTTCTCCATGCACAGAAAGCATGTAAGGAATCCAACAACTTGATCTAGATTGGGGCCGATAGATTTTATTGCCAAGATCTTCACTGTGCGCATAGACTGGGTCAAGCTTGTGGGAATCATTTTCTGGAAGACGGTCGTAAATACATCAAGAAGAAATTTAAAAATGTGAATTTCAAGAAGACGGGGAAGAAGATGAGTATTGTACCTGAACGATTACGGATCCAATAAAGAGTTCGGCGAATTTGGCAGACGACTGCACCAACGCTGTCAATTTCAGCGCGTCAATGACCCTGATTTTTGTTGGACCTTCTAGATCCGATACAAGCAATCTCTCAAGGAAAGGCGCATTCTCAATGACCATAACATGGAACAGCTGGAGTGATCTCTTCCCAATTGATGTCTTGTTGCGGGGCCAACAAGACACATAAATCCATCGGAGATTCGTCGAGGCGATGTGAAGGCTAATGAACCCGTGGATCTGCTCAAGACGAAGGTACTTGAGCGCAGTACAGCTGCGGAGCAGGTGCTCCATAGCCTTCTTTGAGATGACAACATCGAAGAGGTCGAGCTACTTGAGTTGAGGGAGAAGAAGGGCGGGCGCGGCATTAATCTGGGGAAGATAGCAGGAGCTGAAGCTGGCGCGGCGCAGCGTTGGCGCGAGGCGGAGCGCGGACAACGGCAGAGAGTGACATCGTCCAGCTTCAAAGCTGAGCTCCTCGAGCTGATCTAGGGCAGGGGATAAGAACCACTCGCCGAACTTGGTTGGACCTTGCAGTTGGTACTGAACATGCAGATGTCAAGGCGTCTGGCTGGCCCAGGGTGCGATGAAAGGATCTTCGAGACTGCGGCCATGCGTTTGCAATCCCCGTCACAGAGGGAGCTATCGAAGGTGAGGTTGAGGGGGACACGGCGCTAGAGGGGGCGCCACCGCCAGGAGAGCAGGGCGGTCCGCACGGCAGATTTGGTGGGGAGGAGGCCGATGATGATGACAGCATGTCGTCGGGGAGGCTGCTGATGAAGTCCAGGCTCGCCGGATGCGGTTTTGGCTCGAGCCGCCTCCGCTTGTTGGCTGCCTCGCCGTCCATCTCAACCGGCGGCGACGCCGGTGTACATGTGTGCTAGTGTGTCTTGTGTGCTGGATGTGCGCGAGTGCGTCCTTCTGTGCATGCCGCCGCGCAGTGGTGAATTGTGCGCGAGTGCGTCCTCCACACGGAAGAAGTGTGTCCTTAATGCGCCCTCAATTTACTAGCGTGCGGGGTGCTACCCCGAGTGGTTTCAACTTTGTTTACTTCACCGCGTGTCAGATGGGCCTCTAGTTTACTTATTTTCACCCACTACCACATTGGCCGGCACATGAAGATACGGAACACGAGCTGACAAGGCAGCATGTGGACTGGTTGACCGGTCAACTAAACAATATACGGAGCTATACGCTGACACAGTGAGCGTATAATCCATCGGTATAGAGTGTTCATGTGAGAGGGGAGGCACGTGAGAGATAGCAGAGAGAGAGAGAAAGAGCTACTCCCTCCGTTCGATAATGTAGTTCCAACATTTTTTTTTAAGTCAAACTTTCGAAACTTTGACCAAGTTTATAAAGAAATTACTTATATCTACAACACCAAAGATAAATGATAGTATGAAGTAAGTACATGTTGTGATGAATCTAATGATCTTTCCAGATGTAAATATTTTTCTCCACATATACCTGGTCAAACTTTTCTGAGGTTTGACTTTTCAAAACATCCATATGCTTATGGACGTGAGAGAGTCCCTAACTAGAGAGAGAGAGAGTGAAATAGAAAGAGTGAGTAAAAAAGTGTGTGTGCGTGTGTGAAAGAGACATGGACAACACTCGATAAAAGTCAAGAAAAAACGTGTGTGTCTTATGCAAACATATCACACATGCATCTTCGACAACGGAAGCAAGGTGAGGAGGTAGTGTGTGGTTGTTTGCAACCAAGAGAGCAAGACCCCTAGCACGTGGCCAAGAGGGGTCTGACAAACAAGGGAGAGAGGTCGAGAGAGACGGACGGAGAAAATGCAGACATGGGAGGAGAGAGTGTATGTTTGTCATAGAGAGATCCCCTGGAGATCGTGATGGGACTAGATGGGTGGGAGATCGAGTGACAAGGTGTGTGCGCGATAGAAGATACCCCGAGAGATATCGAGATAGACATATGGATGGAAGGAGACAATACGTGTGTTCCTGATGGCTAGTGAGAGATAATCATACTTGCGGGGGGAGTGCTTGCGCCTATGATGGAGTGAGGGATTATGGTACTTATTAGGGGGGTGCGTGTCACATGGAGAGAGAGAGAGAGAGAGAACAAGGGCGGAGAGTGTTGGATGGGTCTATATGTATAGCACGAGCGAGACATGTGTATGTGTGAACCGGGGAGATATAAAGTTTGAGAGAGATTGAGGAGCCCCGATAAGGCTGAGTGGTGCGTCAGATAGCTGAGAGGGGGAAAGAGATATTCCATCCGCTCGATAATGCAGTGCATGTAATTTTTTTAGAAGTCAAACTTTGGAAACTTTGATCAGGTTTACACAAATGTTATTTATATCTTCAATACCAAAGATACATCATACGAAACTACATCTCATGGTGAATCTAATGGTATATGTTTGCCGTTCCAGATGTAATTGTTTTTCTCCACGTACATGGTCAAACTTTGTGATGTTTGACTTTTCAATAAATCAATATGCTATGGACCGAGGAGAGTGCCTAAGTTGCGAGCGATCAAGTGCGTGTGAAGGAGAATGAGTAAGTGTGCAAAAAGAGTATGTGTGTGAAAGAGAAAGTGACAACAAACGATAAATTAGAGAGAGAGTGTGTTTTTTTGTTTCTTAGGCGAACATATCACGCATGCATCTCCGAGATAGAAAAGCGAGGCGAGGAGATACATGAAGATAGCTAGTGTGTGATTGTTTACAACGGAGAGAGACACCCGTATAGCACATGACCAATAGAGGTCTGGCCAACAAGGAACAAAGGTCGAGAGGGACACATGGAGAACATGGACGCATGGGGAGGGCGAGAGGGTGTGTTTGTGATAGAGAGACCCCCTCAAGATCGTGAGGGGACTATATGGGTGGGAGATCGAGGGAGGTGCGTGCGCGATAGAAAGATGCCCCGGGAGAAATCGAGATAGACCATGCACATATTTGTGATGGAGACTAAGATTAGCTAGTCATATACATATAGGGGGACTGCGTGTGCCTACAATTGAGTGAGAGACCATCATACTTGGCTAGCTAGGCATGAGATTGTGTGTGTGTGCGTGTGAGATGGAGAGAGAACGAGGGAGAGAGATAGAGTTTTAGATGGGCCTATCGAGTGCGACTGAGATATGCATGTGTATGTGTGTCCCAAGTAGATGGAGAGTTTGAGAGAGGGGGGGAAGAGCTCCGAGACGACAGAGTGGTGCGTGAGAGAGTTACGGGCAACGAGCCAAGGAATTTGTGTGCGTACGATGAGTGCACCCAAGATATCTAGCTTGGACTAGAGAATCATACATAGTGTGCGAGAGAGACCTATAGATGGAGTATATATGCATGCGAACTAGAAAGACCCCCCCCCCCCACGCACACACACAAAGAGAGAGAGAGATGGAGAGAAAGAGAGAGGACCAACAAGGTTTGTGTGTTGGATGCGTGCGACAGAATTAAAGATTGTTGCCGAGAGAGAGAGAGAGAGACAGAGAGAGCAGGAGTCCGGGAGAGGGGGAGGTCGCGTTTTATGCATCAAAGACTGATATAAACCATGTTTCGATATAAACTTGCATTCAAATATTTAAATTGGAGAACATGTTGTCTGCAATCCACACATGAACGGATATATGTGTATATCAAACAAGTTCATTAATTTGACTTTCAACATGTTCATGGAGTACTATAATACTGTACAACATGCTATTCGATTGAGGTGTTCAATTTTGGATTTAGTTCACTATTTTAACCTGGTGAACGAGCTATTTCATTGAATCGAGATAATTCATTTTGGGTTTGATTCCCGTTTTTGAGTGGGTCAACTATTTGTCATATAGTAAATCGCTAGCAACGAGCATCTAAAAACACATTACTCCCGAGCATCATCTCTCCATCTAAAAAAGAAGTGGCAAGCTAATATTTCTAAATTTGATTCGAATCGACTTGGTAAGGCAGACGTGGATGCTCGTTCTCCCAAATTTTGAACGAACCGTTAAACATCCTCTGCTCGGTGGAATTCGCCCGAGCAAATAAATGGGAGACGCAAAATTACCGTCCTATGTGGGAGACGCATTAATTGGCCCGTTGTGCATCGAGGGTAGGTTCGTAACTTCATCCAAGCGCACCTTCTCCTCGGCCGAAATGACATGTGCCGAATAATTCATAAACCATGGTCGGCAAAACATGCTCTCCTCGCCCGAAATAGCTCGCGCCCACTATTTCAAAACACGCTCTCCTCGCCGAAATCGCTCGCGCCCACTATATTTCAATACACACCCTCCTCGCCCAAAATCGCTCCCGCCCACTATTTGGGGAGAAGCAAAGTTACTCTACTATCCCCGACCCTCAGTACACAGACCCAAGCCGAGAAGCCTAAAGGCAGGGGTAGAGCTGTAACTCCCCCTCACATTTCAGACAAATGCGTCCGTAAAACATGGTTCCACTCCCCTCCCAATCCCCCCCATTCATACCTCATGGGCGCCAAATCACCTTCTCCCCGGAAGCTCCCTTCTCCCGAGCCGCGAAACCTCAGCCCCTCCTCCATGGCGCCCCCCACCGCACCAATTTCACAGCCGCCCTCCTCCCTAATGCCGGAGACACTGTCCATTTTTCGTCGTCCACTGGGTCGTGTGCCTCTTACTCCGTGCTGCTGGAGCTGCCTCGACGACGGCCGCGTGAACCGTACTGGAGCCGATTCACCCCCGCCGTTGTTCACGGCGCCGGAGCGGCTCCAACTTCGGATCCGTCCAGAGTCCCGGCGCTGGTTCCCCGTAGCCGTCGACCGTCGCGACATCGCTATTTCCCTGCCACTGGTGGCCATCGCCGCGCCGGCCTCACCGACTCGGCAGCCGGACCTGCCTACTTCACCATGCCGCCAGATAGGTCGCACCCTCATCTCAAATCACTTTATTTAGGCATCAGTTGTCTGAATTTTTATTCTGGGCCAATCAATTCCCAATGGGAAGCAGCACCCCTCGAGGCGGCGGAGCTCCTAGGCTGCCGGTTGGCTGGTGTCTAACGTAAGGGTGCGGGGCCGCAAGTTCGCCACGGAAGCAGCGCTTAGATGGCTATATTAGAGTTGTGTGGGTTCAAGGTACTGCCGCCGCCGGATCTGGATGACGGGGAGTCTTTGTGGATTTGCCCGGGTGCGGCGCAACCACGGCAGTGCGGTGGGGCGGGGAGCGGGGTTTTGGCCGGGGCCACGGACGGCGGAGGCAAGCTGCTCTACCGTTGGTCGTTGGCTCTTCAGGGAAGATTCCTAAAAGTGTCAGCCGGGAGGCACAAGACGGCCATCAAGCCATCCGGCGTAGATCGGACAGTACCAAAATAAAATAAAATCGTGTGACCCCAATTTAGTCTCAGTCAACAAACGTGTGACCACTCTCGTGCCTTGTTGTTGATCTCTTAGTGTATTTCTTCAGATCAAAGAGATGTGTCATTCTTAACATTATGCGTTATCTGCATCTTCAGCCACACCGTCTTCCGACTCACCGCAGCTACTCCAACAAGGGAAGCATACACCAGAAGGGAGCTATAGTCCCCACTCAACAGTTCCATGCATCAAATGCGCGTGCCCGACATGGACAGCGACAACAACTGCAGGGCCATCGACAAGTCAGCACATGATGCTCACTCCTATGGATGGCGGCCAGATAGTTTGTACCCTCATGTTACTTGTGTGCAACATTTATGGCTATGTTATTCATCTAAGCATGGAAAATAGATTATCACATTTCACTGTGTATTCATGCTGATCTCTTACGGGTCTTGTTCAGGAGTTAACGATGTTCCATAGTTCAGCTAAGATACTTGTTCTTTAGGTAACGTTGTTCCATAGTTATCATCCATCAGCCAATGCTATCCCACAGGCTGGTGATTATAGTATTATACCACTTCTAGTATTACCTATGTTGTTCTTTAATACTTTTGTGTGCCATCTAGTTAATCTCGAGTACAAACCATACATATTCTGTAGCTTTCATCTGTGTTCTCCCTTTAGTTTTTGAGACCTGTTGCTGCTAGTTAACCCCAGTCCTACTATTTATGTCGTCTCCTACAGGCACTCATTACATAAACCTAACTACTAGTTGTCTTCCATGCATGTTAGATATAATTGCACACACTGATATATCCACAAGAACCTCACGAAGCAATGTAATGGCCAATAAACTTGATGTCAATGATACCCAATATGATGGAACATGTAAAGGCAGTTCTTCAGAAGACTTGCAGAAAGATGTTGAATCCTCTTCACCCCACAAGGTCCTTGCTCTATCGCAATGCCATCTGCTTAATTTGGACATCATGCTTTTGAATATCTTATGCATTGTTATTCATCAGTATGTACTTCATCTGTCTACCATACCATGTTTTTTACATTGAAGTGTTGTTCTAGTGCTTTGTTGCAATGCCATCTTAGTTTCCCAATCATACACGTGTATGTTGCCTTAGTTTTTTCTGTACGTATTCCGCTAGCATACAGTTTTACATTCAACTAGTGTTTTTTTACTATGTTGTCCAGTCGTATCCCTAGCTCTTACACCATACTCCCTCCGTCCGGATTACATGTTGCCGAAATGGATAAAACAGGATGTATCTAGAACTGAAATACGCCTAGACCCATCCATTTTTTCCGGATGGAGGGAATACATGTCAATATGTCATGCCTTTCTATTCTTCGGTACCTATTCCATCTCTCTGCTGTAGCATGTTTTATAATTGAAGCACCATTCTTCTATACAAGGCATGCAAGGGGAAGACGACTATGTTAGAATCTGAAGGGTTACAAACCAGGTCTTTGCAAAAGATCCAAACGCCAGGAGATAATAAACCAACTCCAGTTTTTATAGATACTGCTCCAGCACAGAGAAACCCAACTCCTACTGATAATAAGAAGATTCCAGTGGCCAAAGAACTAGTCCGCTCCAGTCCTGCAAAAATATGTCAACTCCATTCTAAGAAGCGTGTGCGTATCCTTGCATCATGAAATTTTATAGCATGCTGATCATATTTTCTACATGTTTCTTACCCATCTCTATTTTAGAAAATAAGCTTAACAGATAGAAGAATTTCTGCACTGGTATCATCTGTGAGGAAAGATTCTTGCAGGAATTCTCTGTACTCCAATGCAGATGTAAGTACCTGTTGTATATCACTATATTTTTTACATCAGCATGTATTTTGTTAATCGGCGTGAATCCAACCTTTATCTGATCTAAATTTAGTTGTAGCAAAATGTATGATTAAAGGCCACAATGTTGATTTTTGTAAGGAAAACTGCCTGGTAGTTTTGCATCCTGAGCTGCATGAGTGTACTATCTCATATCAGTGGGTTTGATTACTTTGCTTCTGCAGTGGGTTTTTAGTGTTTTTTTACTGTGTTGTCCTGTCGTATCCCTAGCTCTTACATCATACTCCCTCCGTCCGGATTACATGTCGCAGAAATGGATAAAACTGGATGTATCTAGAACTGAAATACGCCTAGACCCATCCATTTATTTCCGGATGGAGGGAATACATGTCAATATGTCATGCCTTTCTGTTCTCCAGTACCTATTCCATCTCTGTTGTAGCATGTTTTATAATTGAAGCACCATTCTTCTATATAAGGCATGCAAGGGGAAGACGGCTATGTTAGAATCTGAAGGGTTACAAACCAGGTCTTTGCAAAAGATCCAAATGCCAGGGGATAATAAACCAACTCCATTTTTCATAGATACTGCTCCAGCACAGAGAAACCCAACTCCCACTGATAATAAGCATATTCCGGTGGCCAAAGAACTAGTCCGCTCCAGTCCAGCAAAAGAATGTCAACTCCATTCTAAGAAGCGTGTGCGTATCCTCGCATGAAATTTTATAGCATTCTGATCATATTTTCTACATGTTTCTTACCCATCTCTCTTTTATAAAATAAGGTTAAATGATAGAAGATTTCCTTCATTGGCATTGTATTCGAGGAAAATATCTTGCGGGAATTCTCTGTGCTCCAATGCTGATGTAAGTACCTGTTGTATATCACTATATTTTTACATCAGCATGTATTTTGTTAATCGGCGTGAATCCAACCTTTGTCTGGTCTAAAACTAGTTGTAGCAAAATGTTAAAGGCGCCAATGTTGATTTTTGTAAAGAAAACTGCCTGGTAGTTTTGTATATTGAGCTGCATGAGTGTACTATCTCATATCATGCACATTACTGAATTGTAGTGCTGCTCTGGCTGCCCATTCATTCATTGTGTCAATGTTGCTTTCGTATTACCTTACCTGGCTGATGATAGCTGTGCCATATTGTGTTAATTTGGTGTTGGCTAGTTTCCCCAACGTTCGTTGTGCCAATGTTGCTTTCCTATTATCTGACTTGGCCAATGATAGCAATGCTAGTGTCTTAATTTGGTGCAGGCTGCTGAAGATAAGAAGACAAACTCTGAAAACAGCAAGGCAACCCAATTGTTTCTTTCCAATAAATCTAGGCCAGGTAATATGCCAATAACTCATGATTAATATGTTTGGTTCCCCTCCTAATTTATGTTATGATGCAGTGGTCGAGACACTCTCCACTATCAATAATACAAGCCTGCCAAAATCGCCATATGAATCTGTTCAGTATCCTCTGTCTCGAATGCAACAGAAAAAATGTATGTTTGTGAACCAATTAATGGCTGAAGGAATGATGGAAATGGTGGCGGAATCAGAGGTGCATAGTCATGCAACACAACAACTGATCAATGTTTTCAGAGACAGTGTAGCAAAGCAGCAAGAACTTGCCCACATGCTTATGGGCGTCATCCGTGCTGAGGTTGCAGATTGTGACATTGTAGATCGTTAGGTTCTGTTCATTTATTTGCTACATCAATCTTTGATTGCCCAGTGGATGTAATTTCCTGTAATATATGCTGGATGTGCAACGTTTTCCCTGTATGCCGTACCTTTGCTTGATCGGTTTTGGTCCTATGCATAATTGCTCGTCGTAATGGGCTCAAATTATCTAATTTGGCCTAAAGACATGTACGAACTTTAGTGGGCCCATTAAGTTAATGGGTCGTTACCAGGCCGAAAGTTAATGGTCGGCCCTCTTAACTCCCGGGTCGTTAACATGCTGACATTGAAGCGGGCAACAGGTGCGCCCAATTGATTTCACGGGCCGTTACTAAGTTCGGGGTACATATGGCCCAACTATACTGTGGGCCTTTAGTAGGCCGAAAGAGACAGCGGGCTTGTACTGGACCATGAAGAGCATGGGCCGCTAAGAGGCCGAAAGTCAGGTCGTATTGTAAATGGCCCAACTGTGTTGTGGGCCTTTAGCAGGCCGAAAGAGAAACCGGGCTGGTATTGGACCATGAAGGGCATGGGCCATTAAAAGGCCAAAACACAGGTCCGACTACAAATGGCCCAACTGATTTATGGTCCGTTAACAGGCTGAGAAGCACACAGGGCTGGGAATTGGCCCAACACTTAAATGGGTCGCGAAAAGGCCAAAACTCAGGTCTGACTACAAATGGCCCAACAGGTATGTGGGCCGTCACCAGGCTGAAAGACACACCGGGCCGGAAATTGGCCCAACACTTAAATGGGTCGCTAAAAGGCCGAAACTCAGGTCCGACTACAAATGGCCCAACTGATTTATGGGCCGTCAATAGGCTGAAAGACACACCGGGCCGGAAATTAGGCCAATTTTTAAATGGGTTGCTAAAAGGCCAAAAGATGTACATCATGAAAATTGGCCCATCCACTGAATGGGCCGTTAACAGGCCGAAATCTCATCGGGCTGATATTGAGCCCAAATATATAGCGGGCTGTTAACGGGCTCGAACTAACGATGGGCTGCAATGGTGTCAAATCTTTAATGGGCGGTTGATGGGCTGAATTGGCACATCTCGTATGGGCTGTGGGCTTAAATGGACCTGACACAAGTAGGCCTTATATGGGCCGGCCTGCTATTTTTTACTGGGCCGGCCTTTTTCCCCCGAGTGGGCCACTGTTGGGCCATGCCACGTGTCGACCTATCATAGGCGCCTCCTGTCCAATGAGTGGATGACATCTGTCCCAACGGTGAGGCAACACGTGTTTCCTCCGGCCAATGATGATTTTACACGTGGAAAATCCCCATTGGTGCGGGATGTTAACGGGTTATCAGATCCAAAACCGGACCCGATAGCTTAACGGCGTTCTGTTACGGTGGATGCCATGTGTCGGTCACCCTTGACGAAAGCACTTCTGTGACGCGCGATTTATCGTCATGGAAGTGGACACTTCCGTGATGATAATTTTGGTAATGTCATGGAACACTTCTACGACAGCACAAGTATGACTATCTTGATTCTGTCATAAATTTGTCATGAATGTACATGCATGACAGGAAACGTGACCTACTGTGACAAACACTTATCATCACGGAAGTGCATTTTTTTGTAGTGTGCGCGGCGTACAGCTCGCATGCTTCCCGGTGAGCCTCCGCATTGGAGTACAGCTCGCACGCCTCCCGTTTAGTCAAGCACTCAAGCACCTGTCCACACGGAACCTCCTAGCAATTAAAAGAGTGAGGCATGGCGTCACGTGAATGGTTAACAGAACGCACAAAATTTAACTTATACAAAACGTTTCAGATGTTACAGTGGCAGCTATTTGTTTCAAAATGCCTTTATTGGTTGTTATTCGAGTGCACCTTCTCTCAAAATGGACACGAAAAATACCACCGCATGTCGGGTGCCATTCCATTATAGCATGACAAGTTTCATGAATTTCAGACGAGTTTTGGATTTACTAGAATTTAAAAACAAAGTATCTCAACGTTTTGCCGGCAGACAACGGTGCCCTGTTGTTTGAAATTCATTCTCATTTCTTGCATGGGACCTAAGCATGCACCCAAGGACACAGATTTGATTTTTCAAACAATTTATATGCACTGGAGCATGTACATGTAGTTCAAATTTGAATTATGCACATAAATGCATTGAAAACTCAGTTAATGCATAAAAATGTCCAAACGAACCCCGAAAAATCACAACAATTGATACAACACTCCTGTTGTTCTATGTTGACATGAGAAAAAATTTGAAAGCAATAAGGGGCAATGGATATCGTTTCGTCCCCAAAGTTGGGACGTTCCCTACCGAAACCATCATGCTTGTTGTGAGAAGCTCTGGTTTGTGAGAAGCATATACCCAAACCTGCCCCAAATGGGACAAAAAAATTACCACAGCATGTTGATGCCGCTCCATGATAGCATGTCAAGTTTGATGAATTTCAGACGAGTTTTGGATTTACTAGAATTTAAAAACCAGGTATCTCAATGTTTGCGGCCGAGTGACGGTGGCAGGGTGTTTGACGTTCATTCCTATTTCTTGCATGGGACCTAAGCATGCAACCAAGAACACATATTTGAATTTTCAACCAATTTATATGCATTAGAGCATGTGCATGTAGTTCAAATTTGAATTATGCACATGAATGCATTGAAAACTCAGTTAATGCATAAAAATGTCCAAACGAACCCCGAAAAATCACAAAATTTGACACAACACTCCTGTTGTTCTACGTTGACATGAGTAAATTTTTGAAAGCAATAAGAGGCAATGGATATCATTTCGTCCCCAAAGGGGGGATGTTCCCTACCGAAACCATCATGCTTGTTGTGAGAAGCTCTGGTTTGTGAGAAGCATATACCCAAACCTGCCCCAAATGGGACAAAAAATTTACCACGGCATGTTGATGCCGCTCCATGATAGCATGCCAAGTTTCATGAATTTCAGATGAGTTTTGGATTTACTAGAATTTAAAAACAAGGTATCTCAATATTTGCGGCTGAGTGACGGTGGCAGGGTGTTTGGCATTCATTCCCATTTCTTGCATGGGACCTAAGCATGCAACCAAGGACACATATTTGAATTTTCAACCAATTTATATGCATTAGAGCATGTGCATGTAGTTCAAATTTGAATTATGCACATAAATGCATTGAAAACTCAATTAATGCATAAAAATGTCCAAACGAACCCCGAAAAAACCCAAAAATTGACACAACACTCCTGTTGTTCTATGTTGACACTAGGAAAAAAATGAAATCGAGAAGAGGCAATGGATATCGTTTCGTCCAGAAAGGTGAAACGTTCCCTACCGAAACCATCAGGCTTGTTGTGAGAAGCTCTGGTTTGCGAGAAGCATATCCCCAAACCTGCCCCAAATGGGACAAAAAATTTACCACGACATCTTGATGCCGCTCCATGACAGCATGCCAAGTTTCATGAATTTCAGACGAGCTTTGGATTTAATAGAATTTAAAAACCAGGTATCTCAATGTTTGCGGCCGAGTGACGGTGGCAGGGTGTTTGACATTCATTCCCATTTCTTGCATGGGACCTAAGCATGCAACCAAGGACACATATTTGAATTTTCAACTAATTTATATGCATTAGAGCATGTGCATGTAGTTCAAATTTGAATTATGCACATGAATGCATAGAAAACTCAGTTAATGTATAAAAATGTCCAAGTGAACCCCGAAAATCACAAAAATTGACACAACACTCATGTTGTTCTATGTTGACACTAGGAAAAAATTTGAAATCAATAAGAGGCAACGGATATCGTTTCGTCCAGAAAGGTGCAACATTCCCTACCGAAACCATCACACTTATTATGAGAAGCTCTGGTTTATGAGAAGCTTATACCCAAAACTGCCCCAAATGGGACAGAAAATTTACCACGGCATGTTGATGCCGCTCCATGATAGCATGCCAAGTTTCATGAATTTCGGATGAATTTTTGATTTACTAGAATTACAAAAGGAAGTACGTCGACGTTTGCCGGAGAGCCACGGTGCCGTGGTGTTGGAATTTCATCCCCATTTCTTGCATGGGACATAAGCATAAACCCATGGACACATATATGAGTTTACAACCCATGTTGGTGCAGCGGAGCATGTGCATGTAGTTTAATTTTGAATTGTGCACCTGAAATGGCTAGAAAACCAATCTAATGTATAAAATGTTCAAACGAACCCTGAATAATTCCAATTCTTTTACAACACACATATAGTTGCATGTTTACTGCAGATAAAAGGTCTAGCAATTCAAACACCGTCCATTGCCGCTGTGACCCCATTATGTAACTCAAATCAAGATGAAAAATCAAGTAGATCCCACACAGTTTATTATCACCAACCGTGTGAGATGCAGCATAAAATATCCTGGAGCACCATCGGTGTATAGTACGCCTATGGCTTAAGCGAGGAGGTGCGTCGGCTATAGTCCATAGCTGGCGTCTCAAGCACACTAGCTCACTCCCAAATATCATTTCACTGTTCAATCATCGCCGGTGAAAGATGGGCACGTGGACCCGCGTCGTGTGGGCAACTTCGGTGATGTGCGTGCTAACAAGGTGCATGAGTGCGGCCGCAATCTACGACCGGGCGGCCAAGGCAGCCCAAACGGCCGCTATTGCTTCTCAGGTGGTGGCAGCAACATCTGCCTCGGGGATAGCAACTGGCGAGAGTGGCACAGCAGCTGTCCGTTCTGCAGTGGCGGCCTTAGCCCTGATGAAGGCCGCCCACGACCATGTCGAGGCCGCCCACGCCCAGCTCATGGCGGTCACCGCACAAATCGAACGAAGCTTCTCTCACAACGGTTGGCAACCCACGACCGAAGAGTTGGCAATCGCCGAGAGCGTTCGAGCAGCCGTCCATTCCTCCACCGCATACCTTGCTACGACGGAGCCCGTCCAAGCCTAGATCGCAGCCGGCCACGCCCAGCTCGTGGCGGCCTTTTCCAAAGAGATGGCGCACACGGATAGCGAGATGCTTGCCGAGTATGGTGCGATGGATGCCATGGAGCCCCTTCCCCAGGAGACCGTCGAGCGCGAGCTGGACATGGAGGCGGCGGCGGAGATCGACGAGCACCGGCCGTAGTAGTACTCTTTGTTTTGTTTAATTAAGAGGGCCGGTCTTTAATTCGTTAGAGTAATGTTTAGGTCAGCTAGATCTGTTTAATTGCTGAACTTGCTCGATTAAGAAGTGTGGGTGTGCTGTAGGAACCTTTGTGTACCCAAATTATGCAATGACGTGGATGACCACTGTAACCAGGGAAATTCAAACCAAAAATTTTGACGTTCAAACTAATCACACACGGGTTAAGCTATCTGAATCGTTTGTGATGTTCACATATCATACACAGTTCTGAATAAGGGACCGTGCCTGGTGACACTTTGCGTGCTAGTTTTTTCACTGAAGCGATTCCAAATTTTCGGATTTCGCGGAAATATCTACCTCCCAGCCCCCTCCCCCTTACCAAAAGCCACATTTCCCCTGTTTCCACCTTCCTTTCCAAGTTGAAACCTTCACTCCTTGCTTGCAGCGCCGCCTCCTCGCCGGCGACCCTCCTTCACGCTGCTCGGCCTCGTCTATCCAGGCAGGTAATCCACACCCGACCCCCATCCTCCTCCTCCTTCCACATCCCACATGCCCCGACCACCGGTGCGACACCTTCCAACCAAATCACCGACCCCTCCACCAAATAAGAGTCACCCTAAGCCATGGTGCACACAGTATAGCCAGGATCTCAAGGAGCATTTGGCAGCGGAGAAGAAAATCGCGGTCGCACGCGCGGATGAGGTCGCGATGGCTGCCATTCGTGCCGACCCCCAGATCTTGGAGGAGCACCTTGCCATTTGCTAGCTACGCCGGTTAAGCATGCTTGGTTTACCCGTTGCGTGTGTTGCTCCTGCCTTTCCTTCACAAATTCTAGTGAATTGTGTTATCTAATTTTACCATGCAATCTGTTGCTCTAGTGTATATGTTCTATATGTTGTGCAGTGTGGTGCTCACTTATTAACTATTTTGTTAATTAGTTGTCATCTTCAGTTAACTGTTTGGTTCAATTATGCAAATGTGATGTTCAATTCTTCAGGTTGCAATTTTGTATTGTCTTCCATGTGAGAAATAAATCGAATTTATCTTTACAAAATACATGAGAAACGAATACACTTGCTGTATTTCCAAGTTGTCAAGCATGCTTGGTTTGGTTATACATTGTGCAATGTGGTGCTTAGTTAACGTTTGGTTCATTTGTGTTGTGGTGTTTAGTTAACTGTTTGGTTCAATTCTGCAATGCGATGTTCAATAGTTGTGGGTGCATTTTGTTATTGTATACCATGTGAGGAATAAATTGAATTTGGCTGTAGTAAATACATGAGAAACAAATACAATTGCAATATTTCCAAGTTGTTAAGCATGCTTGGTTTGGTTAACTGTCTGATCTTCTATTAGGAGTATGTTATATTGTGCAATGTGATTCTCAGTTAATGTTTGGTTCATTTGTTGTGGTGTTTAGTTAACTGCTTGGTTCAATTCTGCAATTCGATGTCCAATTTTCATGGGTAGAATTTTGTATTGTTGTGCATGTGAGGAATAAATCGAATTTGACTGCACTTAATACATGAGAAACATATACAAGTGCTATATTTCCTAGTTCTTAATCATGCTTGGTTTGGATAAATGGGTTTTCCATGTGGCTTGAATTAATCTGATGAATTTGCAATGTGCTTATTTTTTATCAACATATTTTACTGATAGCATGCGAACCCTTACTTAACCTCATGACTAACTACCTTATATGTGTTGCAGGGAAACAATGGGAAGCACTGAGGTTTACAATCGAGGTTAGCACATGCATGGTCCGTTGTCTAATAGCACATTATTGTGCAATTGCTGGAACCATTCTAATATTTAGGTTTTTAACAATTTGGTCTTGCACATGTAGGTCCTGCTGTCAGAGGTTTTGACCCACTATTCGACCCTTTTTGCATATGGGGAAATGAGTTGTCCATGAATATCAATCAAGTCAAGAAACTCAAAAAGATTGTTAGGATAAAGAAATTAGCGAGAAAAAACAACAAGATCTTTGTCTGCACAATGAACAAGACATCAGTTCACTACAAGATGGTACTAACTATTATACCTTGCCTTTTTTTATTCCTTTGCCCCATTTCCAATATAGAGAATATATTTATGCACATCCTTGTTTTCAGGCCTTTCCAAAGCAGTTCACCGATGATTACCACTCAAACCACCTCTATGGTCAGGGGGCGAGGAAGGTTTTCGTACAACACCCACGGTTCAATATTGAAGTGTTCCTGAAGAGGACGAAGGACAGACGGTCAATCATCCACATGCACTGGCCTAAAGTTACAAAGACCTTCAACATGAATGAAGGCTCAATATTCGCCTGCTGCTTCAGCAGTTTTCCAGATGAGATGCATCTGTCTATATACCGTCTATGATGCTAATTTCGGAAGTTTCTACATGTTGCATGTGAAACTTGGTGCTGGTGCAGTTGTGTAATGGGGTAGCTGAGTGCTGAAGCTATATCATGTTGTATTCTGATGTATTTCAATTATGAAATCCTGCTTCCTTAATATGGAAATGAAATATATTATGTGCTTAATATGAATGTCAATTAGATTAATAAATGGATTATTAATAATAGGGCAATTAGCCTGCTAATGGTGAATTAGCCTGCTAATTGGGTTTTGCTATTGCAAACAGTTATTCAAAAAATACCGTGGGCGATGACCTCAGGCAACGCACACAGTTTCTACGAATAAATCGTGTTGGATCAATGAACAATCACACACGACCTTCTCTTGAAAACTGTTTGCGTTAGGCCACCTTGCGCAAACGTTTACCACATAAAAACTGTGTGTGATGGACAGCCTTTGCCACACAGTTCCTTCTACGCACCATGTGTGATGCATTCAATAACGCAAACGATAAAATTGTTAATATCGTGTGCAATGGCAACGCTATCACAAACGATTTAACGGGGAAAATTGTGTGTGATGTACCTGTGAACGGAAACATTTTCCTTGGAGCGACTGTGTGGGTAGTATATACGAACGGAAACGTTTAGCAGGGACTGACTGTGTGGGATGTGAGGGAGTCCTGGATTATGGGGTCCTCGGGTGTCCGGGCTGTGTGATATGGGCCGGACTGATGGGCCGTCAAGATACAAGGTAGAAGGCCTTCTCCCGTGTCCGGATGGGACTCTCCTTTGCGTGGATGGCAAGTTTGGCGTTCGGATGTATAGCTTCCTTCCTCTGTAAACCGACTCTGTACAACCCTAGGCCCTTCCGGTGTCTATATAAACCGGAGGGTTTAGTCCGTAGAAGCTATCAGAATTCATATAGGCTAGACATCTAGGGTTTATCCATTACGATCTCGAAGTAGATCAACTCTTGTAACCCCTATATTCATCAAAGTCAATCAAGGAGGAAGTAGGGTTTTACCTCCGTTAAGAGGGCCTGAACCTGGGAAAACATCACGTCCCCATTGTCTCCTGTTACCTTCGATCCTCAGACGCACAGTTTGTTACCCCCTACCCAAGATCGGACGGTTTTCACACTGACATTGGTGCTTTCATTGAGAGTTCCACGGTGTTGTCGGCAGAAGGTTCGATGGCTCGTTCGATCATCAACAATGATGTTGTTTCCGGGGAAACCTTCCACCCCAGTCAACTTTTTGTGTTCGGCGGCTTCGCCCTGCGTGCCTTGATTGGTCACCTTGAACAGATCGACGGCTAGGCCCCTGGTCATCAGATCAGATTCGGGAGCCTGAATTACGTCGCCGACATCCGAGGAGACTTCATCTTCGAAGGATTCACGGCCTCGACCACTGTTCCTCATCTCCAAGAGGGAAACCCATCGGATCCATCATCAGGCACCGCTCGAGGACCAACTATCATCCCTGCCCTGGCCTTAGATCCACAGCAGACCACTTTAACCGAAGATGGGTGTCTGAAACCCACCGGACTCTCTCCTACTACGGAGCTCTTTTCCGAAGACCCAGAGGCAACTATGTCTTCGACGGGCCTGGAATCAAACAGGACTCTCCCTGTCATCGGAAAGCCGAACTCGCCTCTTGATGCCAACTCTGAACTCTCAAGGCCTGCGTCTAGTGGGCACAGCCGGGCAGAATCTGCCATGCCCAGCCTCGCAGGTCCTCGGTTCCTCGTCCGACCTTCGCCCTTAAGCGAGGCCTTGGACTTAATGCGATCCCTCGCCATTACGGAAGTATCGCTTCCGAACCACGCCCAGCCCAAACTAGGGCTGAGCACTAGGAATTTCACGTCCCACCCACCACCCACTTGGTAGCCATTGTCGAAGACTTAACCGACATGCTCGACTACGCCTCCGAAGACATCGATGGCATGGACGAGATGCTGGAGACAGACCAGGCCAGGACCCGCCCTTTACCGGGCGTTGGACGGCCACCTCTACAAATGACATGTATATGGTGGATACACCCAAAGAAGATGATGACGACGGCAGGAAAGATTTGAGCGAGGACAAGCCCGTCGAGGCGCCACCGAAACGTCGACGTCAGCGGCGCCGCTCAAAATCGCGCCGCGGAAAGGAAAGCAACACCAGCACCGGAGATAGCAACACTCCGGACGATGCCGAAGATCCCGAAGACCCCGCCGAGCCTGCATCCGAGCAGGACGAATGGGAGGAGGGACAAGTTAACCCCGACAAGCCAGTCAGGAATGAGGATTCGGAGGATAGTACCTATCTACCGATCTCCGAGGAGGACGTCAGCATCGGCAACAAAGACTTCATCATGCCAGAGGAACCCCTCGAGTAAGAGCGCTTTAAGAGACAGCTCATCGCAACTGCGAGGAGCCTCAAAAAGAAACAGCAACAGCTTCAAGCCGAACAGGATACGCTCAACGATAGATGGACTAAAGTGCTGGCGGCCAAAGAATATGGCCTCGAACACCCAACAAAGAGCTACCCGAAGCGCAGGCTACTACCACAATTTGACGATGAGGCCCTTGAGCCAATACCACCAAGGTATAATCCTGCTGGCGAACCCGATCGACCACCACGTGGATGGGATAGAGCGGCTACTTATGCCGAACACCAGCCAGCACCACCCCGCTATCGAGGCAAGGAGGTAGCGGCTTTGGGCTACACCTACAATTTACGCCAGGACCTGGACAATAGAGCCGGTCAGACCAGATCAATCTATGGATCAAGGGGGCGTGCTCCAACGCAAGAGGACGGCCATCAAGCCCGGCGCGATAAGCATAATCTCACCCGGGCTGAAAACCGAACACAGATGTCGTCTGAACCGTGACGTCACCCGATACAGAGGCGCCGCCCACCCCTTATGCTTCACCGATGAGGTAATTCAGCACCAGTTCCCAGAAGGGTTTAAACCCGTGAACATTGAATCATATGATGGAACGACAGATCCCGCAGTTTGGATTGAAGATTTTCTTCTCCATATTCACATGGCTCGTGGTGACAATCTCCACGCCATCAAGTTCTTGGAAATATGCCCTAGAGGCAATAATAAAATGGTTATTATTATATTTCCTTGTTCATGATAATTGTCTATTGTTCATGCTATGATTGTGTTATCCGGAAATCGTAATACATGTGTGAATACATAGACCACAACATGTCCCTAGTGAGCCTCTAGTTGACTAGCTCGTTGATCAACAGATAGTCATGGTTTCCTGACTATGGACATTGGATGTCATTGATAACGGGATCACATCATTAGGAGAATGATGTGATGGACAAGACCCAATCCTAAGCATAGCACAAGATCGTGTAGTTCGTTTACTAGAGCTTTTCCAAATGTCAAGTATCATTTCCTTAGACCATGAGATTGTGCAACTCCCGGATACCATAGGAGTGCTTTGGGTGTGCCAAACGTCACAACGTAACTGGGTGGCTATAAAGGTGCACTACGGGTATCTCCGAAAGTGTCTGTTGGGTTGGCACGAATCGAGACTGGGATTTGTCACTCCGTATGACGGAGAGGTATCTCTGGGCCCACTCGGTAATGCATCATCATAATGAGCTCAATGTGACCAAGTGTTTGGTCACGGGATCATGCATTACTGTACGAGTAAAGTGACTTGCCGGTAACGAGATTGACCAAGGTATTGGGATACCGACGATCGAATCTCGGGCAAGTAACGTACCGATTGACAAAGGCAATTGTATACGGGATTGATTGAATCCTCGACATCGTGGTTCATCCGATGAGATCATCGTGGAACATGTGGGAGCCAACATGGGTATCCAGATCCCGCTGTTGCTTATTGACCGGAGAGTCGTCTCGGTCATGTCTGCATGTCTCCCAAACCCGTAGGGTCTACACACTTAAGGTTCGGTGACGCTAGCATTGTAGAGATATTAGTATGCAGAAATCCGAAAGTTGTTCGGAGTCCCGGATGAGATCCCGGACGTCACGAGGAGTTCCGGAATGGTCCGGAGGTGAAGAATTATATATAGGAAGTCCAGTTTCGGCCACCGAGAAAGTTTTTGGGGTCACTAGGACCACCGGAAGGGTCCCAGGGGGTCCACCGGGTGGGGCCACCTATCCCGGAGGGCCCCATGGGCTGAAGTGGGAAGGAACCAGCCCCTGGTGGGCTGGTGCGCCCCCCTTGGGCCTCCCCCTGCGCCTAGGGTTGGAAACCCTAGGGGTGGGGGCGCCCCACTTGGCTTGGGGGGCAAGCCACCCCCTTGGCCGCCGCCCCCCTTGGAGATTGGATCTCCTAGGGCCGGCGCCCCCCCCAGGGGCCCTATATAAAGAGGGGGTAGGGAGGGCAGCCGCACCCAAGCCCCTGGCGCCTCCCTCTCCCTCCCGTGACACCTCTCCCTCTCGCTGAGCTTGGCGAAGCCCTGCCGAGATCCCCGCTGCTTCCACCACCACGCCGTCGTGCTGCTGGATCTCCATCAACCTCTCCCTCCCCTTGCTGGATCAAGAAGGAGGAGACATCTTCCCCAACCGTACGTGTGTTGAACGCGGAGGTGCCGTCCGTTCGGCGCTCGGCCATCGGTGATTTGGATCACGACGAGTACGACTCCATCAACCCCGTTCACTTGAACGCTCCCGCTCGCGATCTACAAGGGTATGTAGATGCACTCATTTCCCTCTCGTTGCTAGAAGACTCCATAGATTGTTCTTGGTGATGCGTAGAAAAAAATTTAATTTCTGCAACGATCTCCAACAGTGGCATCATGAGCTAGGTCTATGCGTAGTTTCTATGCACGAGTAGAACACAAACTTGTTGTGGGCGTAGATGTTGTCAATTTTCTTGCCACTACTAGTCTTATCTTGTTTCGGCGGCATCGTGGGATGAAGCGGCCCGGACCGACCTTACACGTACGCTTACGTGAGACAGGTTCCACTGACTGACATGCACTAGTTGCATAAGGTGGCTAGCGGGTGTCTGTCTCTCCCACTTTAGTCGGATCGGATTCGATGAAAAGGGTCCTTATGAAGGGTAAATAGAAATTGGCATATCACGTTGTGGTTTTACGTAGGTAAGAAACGTTCTTGCTAGAAACCTATAGAAGCCACGTAAAAACATGCAACAACAATTAGAGGACGTCTAACTTGTTTTTGCAGCATATGCCTTGTGATGTGATATGGCCAAAAGGATGTGATGAATGAAATATATGTGATGTATGAGATTGATCATGTTCTTGTAATAGGAATCACGACTTGCATGTCGATGAGTATGACAACCGGCAGGAGCCATAGGAGTTGTCTTTATTTTTGTATGACCTGCGTGTCATTGAATAACGCCATGTAAATTACTTTACTTTATTGCTGAACACGTTAGCCATAGAAGTAGAAGTAATCGTTGGCGAGACAACTTCATGAAGACACGATGACGGAGATCATGATGATGGAGATCATGGTGTCATGCCGGTGACGAAGATGATCATGGCACCCCGAAGATGGAGATCAAAGGAGCAATATGATACTGGCCATATCATGTCACTATTTGATTGCATGTGATGTTTATCATATTTTGCTTCTTATTTTCTTAGTACGACGGTAGTAAGTAAGATGATCCCTTATAATAATTTCAAGAAAGTGTTCCCCCTAACTGTGCGCCGTTGCGAAAGTCCGTTGTTTCGAAGCACCACGTGATGATCGGGTGTGATAGATTCTAACGTTCACATACAACGGGTGTAAGATAGATTTGCACATGCAAAACACTTAGGTTGACTTGACGAGCCTAGCATGTACAGACATGGCCTCGGAACACAGGAGACCGAAAGGTCGAACATGAGTTGTATAGAAGATACGATCAACATGAAGATGTTCACCGATGTTGACTAGTCCGTCTCATGTGATGATCGGACACGGCCTAGTTGACTCGGATCATGTTTCACTTAGATGACTAGAGGGATGTCTATCTGAGTGGGAGTTCATTGAATAATTTGATTAGATGAACTTAATTATCATGAACTTAGTCTAAAATCTTTACAATATGTCTTGTAGATCAAATGGCCCACGCTAATGTTGCCCTCAACTTCAACGCGTTCCTAGAGAAAACCAAACTGAAAGATGATGGCAGCAACTATACGGACTGGGTCCGGAACCTGAGGATCATCCTCATAGCTGCCAAGAAAGATTATGTCCTAGAAGCACCGCTAGGTGACGCACCCATCCCAGAGAACCAAGACGTTATGAACGCTTGGCAGCAGCGTGCTGATGATTACTCCCTCGTTCAGTGTGGCATGCTTTACAGCTTAGAACCGGGGCTCCAAAAGCGTTTTGAGCAACACGAGATGTTTGAAGAGCTGAAAATGGTTTTCCAAGCTCATGCCCGGGTTGAGAGATATGAAGTCTCCGACAAGTTCTTCAGTTGTAAGATGGAGGAAAATAGTTCTGTCAGTGAGCACATACTCAAAATGTCTGGGTTACACAACCGCTTGACTCAGCTGGGAGTTAATCTCCCGGATGACGCGGTCATTGACAGAATCCTTCAGTCGCTTCCACCGAGCTACAAGAGCTTTGTGATGAACTTCAATATGCAGGGGATGGAAAAGACCATTCCTGAGGTATATTCAATGTTGAAATCAGCGGAGGTGGAGATCAAAAAGGAACATCAAGTGTTGATGGTGAATAAAACCACTAAGTTCAAGAAAGGCAAGGGTAAGAAGAACTTCAAGAAGGACGGCAAGGGAGTTGCCACGCCCGGTAAGCCAGTTGCCGGGAAGAAGCCAAAGAATGGACCCAAGCCTGAGACTGAGTGCTTTTATTGCAAGGGAAGTGGTCACTCGAAGCAGAACTGCCCCGAGTACTTGGCGGACAAGAAGGCCGGCAACACCAAAGGTATATGTGATATACATGTTATTGATGTGTACCTTACCAGCACTCGTAGT
This sequence comes from Triticum aestivum, assembly GCF_018294505.1. NCBI lineage: Eukaryota > Viridiplantae > Streptophyta > Magnoliopsida > Poales > Poaceae > Triticum > Triticum aestivum. The sequence continues at coordinate 429,711,105 of NC_057814.1, read as the reverse complement.
AGCTCCTGGGTATTTGATACCGGTGCGGTTGCTCATATTTGTAACTCAAAGCATGAGCTACGGAATAAACGGAAACTGGCAAAGGACGAGGTGACGATGCGCGTCGGGAAAGGTTCCAAGGTCGATGTGATCGCCGTCGGCACGCTACCTCTACATTTACCTACGGGATTAGTTTTAAACCTCAATAATTGTTATTTAGTGCCAGCTTTGAGCATGAACATTGTATCAGGATCTCGTTTAATTCGAGATGGCTACTCATTTAAATCCGAGAATAATTGTTGTTCTATTTATATGAGAGATATGTTTTATGGTCATGCCCCGCTGGTTAATGGTTTATTCTTAATGAATCTCGAACATAGTGTTACACATATTCATAGTGTGAATACCAAAAGATGTAAGGTTGATAATGATAGTCCCACATACTTGTGGCACTACCATCTTGGTCACATTGGTGTCAAACGCATGAAGAAGCTCCATGCAGATGTCTTTTGGAGTCTCTTGATTATGAATCATTTGACACGTGCGAACCATGCCTCATGGGTAAGATGACCAAGACTTCGTTCTTCGGAACAATGGAGCGAGCAACCAACTTATTGGAAATCATACATACTGATGTGTGCGGTCCAATGAGTGTTGAGGCTCGCGGTGGCTATCGTTATGTTCTCACTCTCACTGATGACTTGAGTAGATATGGGTATGTCTACCTAATGAAACACAAGTCTGAGACCTTTGAAAAGTTCAAGGAATTTCTGTCGGAGTAAATGGCCACGGGTAGCCTAACCGACTGCCCCTGGTTCTTCTGAAAAATTATCAGGCCTTTGGGCCTCCAAGCACTCCAAGCATTGGACCACCTCCCCTGGCCGGCTACCCCCGAAGCCGACTCACGGGAGGCGGCCTAGCCTCAGCAACCTCCCCCCCAGGATATCCGCGGGGTGGCCGACTCCAGGAAGCCGGCCTCGAAGAGCGCCGACTCCAAGAAGCCGGCCGAGACCACAACCACCAAAGCTACACCCACATAACGGTGACAAGACGGGGTGTGGCCACAGTGCGGCCCACTACCCCCGAAGCCCGAGGCAGGCATGGCCACAGGAGGCCGTACGGGACGGCCGTCTCCCGTTCGGCTCGGCACTGTAGCCATGCTAGCCTCAACGTCATCCACGACAGACTCCCATACGGCCCACGGGCGGCGGGTCCCCTCGGCCAGAGAGAAGCGCGGAGGCGGCCCAGCCTCCCCCAGTCGGCCAAGGGCATAGCCGGCCCCCAGAAGCCGGCTACCCCCTCCCTCGAAGCATGCGCCCCATTAAGGAGACAAGACGAGGTAAGGCTACAGTGAGGACCCTCGAGGCGGCCCACTGTAGCCACGATTACCTCAACAACGCCCTCGTCATCAGGGGCAAGGCTACAGTAAGCAGCCGCCGACAAGATCCTAGGCGGTGGGGCCGGCCTGTCGACCAAGAGGCCGGCAGCCGCAGGACCCACCAGTCGGCGGGCCCCAACAACCGGCGGAGAAGCCGGCGAGCGTAGACACTGATGGCTGGGACCAGAGCCCAGCCGGATTACAATTGTACCCCCGGGGGGTAGGCCTATATAAACCCCCCGGAGCACCCATGCAAAGGGTTGGCTTCTGAGCATAGCACACACACCATAGAGAGAGAGAAGTGAGAGCTAGCCTTGTTCTTCTTCTCCCTTGAACCCAACAGCTCTAGGAGCGATTGTAGCTACTTTTACTGATCTAGTGATCATGCGGAGACCCCGCAGAGCAGGACTAGGGGTGTTATCTCCTCGGAGAACCCCGAACCTGGGTAAGATCCGCCGGCGTGCATGTCTTCGCCTCATCCCGTTTCCAGGCACCGGCGACGTCTTATTGGCACCCACAATGATAAGCCACCCGTTGGCATATGTCGCACCAACCACCCAACATTTGGCGCCCACCTTGGGGCCAGGTGCACCATCGTCCGGAGACCTATTCTGGACGGGAACCCTCTTCCTCCCCCGCGGACGCAGCCAGCCTGCTGCGCCCGATGGCGTTTGCCTCGAAGCGCTGCAGGGCGTCGACGACGCCTGCGCAGCGAGCTGCCTCGCCGATCTTCTCGGCGAGACTCGCATCTCCGACGAGCCTGCGTCCGACGCAGGCACGGACTACCCCGAGAGCCGCCTCGTCAGCCTCCTCGACCAGCTTCATGTCTCCAGCGAGCCTGCTGTGGATGTGGAGTCGGTCGGCTCCACCGACCCGATGCTCGTCGACTCCGACACGGCATCGCTCGACGCCTACCTCACCGACGTGGTGGTCTTCGACGATCCTCTCCCTCGAGCTGACAGTGGCAGCAGCGCTGTCACCGAAGTGTTGGTCATCAGCCACATCGCCAACTCGGGCAAGAACGCCCACGACGCCCTACAAGCGGCAATGCACGACCTCTCCGTCCCCATCCCGGCCGACGCCGACGCCGAGACCCTGGAGGCACGCCGCCTCGCCCTCATCGCGGAAGGCCAGAAGATAGCCTCCATGAGACGCCTCACCGAGGGCCACCAGCGCAAAGTCGACCGCGCCGCCTTCGGCACGCCGCCGCCTAGCGGCCCGAGCCGAGCCGGCTTCGTCCAGAAGCGCGGCGCGGCCGTCGCCAGCATGCTGGGGGTAGATCGCCCCGTCTATGTCACCCCGCTCGAGAATTTGCGAGCCGCCCAGGCGGCCGCAGAAGAGCTCAATGGGCTGGGAGCCGATGAGCTCCCCTACATGACAAGACGGATCCAGCAGCTGATCGACGCGGCTGCAGAACGGCACGAAGCCGGCGCCCATGCTGATAGTCATCCCCCGCGCCGGGAGCACGCCGCGACGTCCCGCTCGCCGACTGCGAGCGGCGCACGCCAGAAGAAAGACAAGGAGCTGGCTGCCAGCCGTAGCCGGACTCGCATCACCATCGAGCGCGACGCGGAGGGCCGCCCTCGAGCAGTGGAGCACCAAGGAAATCTGCCTCCTCCTCCGCCTCGAAGAGAAAGACGTCTCACCCCGCCACCTATCACGCACCCGACTCTTGGCGACCGACTCGGCCGCCGAGAAGGAGTCGGCGAGAACGACGCCCGCCACCGGATCGACCGCCTTGCTCGATCCTTGGCGTTAGAAGAAGAAGACGATGTCGGCCCGCCATGCTTTGGCCCCCGCATCCGCGACGAGCCCTTCCCCAAAGGGTTCTCACTCCCCAAAGACACGCCCAAGTACAACAGCTCAGTGAAGCCGGAAGATTGGCTCATCGACTACTCCACGGCCGTCAGCATAGCCAATGGCAATCGGCGCGTCGCCGTGAAGTACGTCCCCCTCATGCTGCAAGGCACGGCGCGCACATGGCTCAACAGCCTCAAGCCCTACAGCATCAACAGTTGGCTGGACTTCACAGAAGTCTTCGTCCGCAACTTCACCAGCACCTACAAGCGGCCTCCCAAGCCTCGCCAGCTCTCCCTCTGCGTCCAAGGGCCCAACGAGTCGACCCGCGACTACCTCACGCGGTGGGCCGAGCTCTGCAACTCCTGCGAGGGGGTGCATGAGGTCCAGGCCATCGAGTACTTCACCGCCGGGTGCCGAGAGGGCACCCTCCTCAAGCACCGACTCCTCTGCGACGAGCCGGCTACCCTCGACGAGTTGCTGGTCATCGCGGACAAGTACGCCACGGCCGACTCCTCAATGAAGACCGAGCTCCGAGTAGACGCCTCGGGGAAGGTGATTGCTCCGGCTCCTAAGACGCCGGCTGGCGACCCTAATCGGCGCCCCTACCAGAACGACCACAAGCGCAAGGCCCCCATGCCGACTTCCACCAGTCGGCAGGTGGCCACAGTTGAAGATGAGCAGCCCGAAGAACGGCCCGCTCCCAAGAAGAAGGGTGGCAGACCGGCTTGGCAGCCGCTTTCTCCTACGAACAGGCTCTTGATGCCCCCTGCAAATTCCACAGCGGCACGAAGCCGTCCAACCACACAACCCGGAAATGCCATTGGCTCACCCGCATCACCAAGGGCGAGAGGATGTTGCCTCCTCCGCCTCCCGGTCCGCCGCCTCCAGCCCCCCAGTAGCCGGCGGCTCGGCCGGCAGTCGGCGCCATCCAAGACGAATTCCCCGAAGAGCACGCCGCCTACGTCGTCTTCACCACTCAAGCCGACGTCAAGCGCAGTCGATGCCGACAGCATCAGGAAGTTAATGCAGTCGCCTCTAGCACCCCCGAGTTCATGCACTGGTCAGAGAAGCCAATCAGCTGGAGCCAGGCCGACCACCCAGAGGTGATGCACTCTCCTGGCTCCTATGCAATGGTCTTGGATGTCACCCTCGCGACGGAGAGGCGAGCTGCCCGATTCTCCCGCGTCCTGATAGATGGCGGAAGCAGTATCAACATACTGCACCGCGATACCATGGAGAAGCTGAACATCAAAGCGAAGCAGCTCATGCCGAGCCGCACCGTCTTCCATGGTATTGTCCCCGGCTTGTCTTGCTCCCCAATCGGCAAGATTAAAATGGATGTGCTCTTCGGAGACAAAGATCATTTTCGCCGAGAAGCAATCTGGTTCGAGGTAGTGGATTTGGAGAGCCCCTATCATGCTCTGCTTGGCCGACCTGCTCTGGCCAAGTTCATGGCTGTGCCCCACTACGCCTACCTGAAGATGAAGATGCCGAGCTCGAAGGAGATCATCACGGTAGCCGGCGACTACAAGAAGTCCATCGAGTGCGCCATGGCCAGCAGCCGGTTGGCCGAGTCCCTCGTGGTGGCAGAAGAGAAGAAGATGCTGGAATGGGTTGTGGCCATGGCCGGCAAGCAATCGTCCCTGTCCCCCAACCCAAAAGATTGTGATGCGCAGGGCTCCTTCTAGCCTGCCAAAGAGACGAAGAAGATACCTCTGGACCCGGAGAACCCGGAGAGGTTCGCTGTCATTGGGGCGAACTTGGACAGTAAATAGGAAGGCGAGCTCGTCGACTTCCTCCGTGAGAATCAAGACATTTTTGCATGGTCCCCAAAGGACATGCCGGGTGTCCTGAAGGATTTCGCCGAGCACAAATTACATGTCCGCGCTGACGCGAAGCCCGTCAAGCAACCCCTCCGCCGACTATCAGAAGAGAAGCGAAGAATCATGGGAGAAGAGATAGCCCGGCTCCTTGCCGCTGGCTTTATCATGGAAGTGTTCTTTCCAGAATGGCTTGCCAACCCAGTTCTGGTCCTGAAGAAGAATAACAAGTGGCGCATGTGTATAGACTACACCAGCCTGAACAAGGCCTGCCCAAAGGATCCGTTTGCTCTGCCACGGATTGACCAAGTGATAGACTCCACAGCCGGATGCGAGCTATTAAGTTTTTTGGATGCGTACTCAGGGTACCATCAGATCAAGTTGGACCCAGCTGACCGCCTGAAGACTGCCTTCATCACACCCTTTGGAGCTTTCTGCTACCAGACTATGACATTCGGCTTGAGGAATGCCGGTGCCACTTTTCAGCGTTGCATGCAGAAATGCCTCTTGAAACAACTCGGCAAAAATGCCCACGTCTATGTAGACGACATTGTGGTGAAGACAGAGAAGCACGGTACCTTGCTGGAAGACCTGAAAGAAACATTCGCCAACTTGCGCCGATTCCAAATCAAGCTCAACCCCGAGAAGTGCGTGTTCGGAGTGCCAGCCGGCCAGCTGCTAGGCTTCCTGGTCTCCGAACGCGGCATCGAATGCAACCCTGTCAAGATGAAGGCCATCGAGAGGATGGAGATTCCCACCAAACTGCGAGATGTGCAGAAGTTCACTGGCTGCTTAGCCTCCCTGAATCGTTTTATCAGCCGATTAGGAGAGAAGGCTCTCCCCTTGTCCACTCACTTCGAGTGGAACGACCAAGCCGACCAAGCCTTCCATGAGTTGAAGAAAAAGCTGACCACTCCGCCTGTCCTGGCGGCGCCGACTGAGAAGGAGCCCATGCTCCTCTACATCGCCGCGACTAGCCGAGTCGTCAGTACTGTTGTTGTGGTCCAGCGCCCGGAAGAAGGCCGAGCCCAGCTAGTCCAGAGGCCGGTGTAATATCTCAGCGAAGTGCTATCCAGCTCAAAGCAAAACTACCCGCACTACCAGAAGATGTGCTATGGGGTGTACTTCGCTGCCAAGAAACTGAAGCCCTACTTCCAAGAGCACCCCATCACGGTCGTGTGCACCGCCCCGCTCGCCGAGATCATAGGCAGCCGGGATGCATCCGGCCGGGTGGCTAAATGGGCCATTGCACTGGCGCCCTACACGATCTTCTACCAACCCCGCACTGCCATCAAGTCCCAAGCATTGGCCGAGTTCCTCGTCGACTGGGCCGAGACCCAGTACCTACCGCCGGCTCCCGACTCTACCCATTGGCGGATGCACTTTGACGGGTCCAAGATGCGCACCAGCTTGGGAGCCGGCATCGTCCTCACCTCTCCCAAAGGCAACAAGCTCAAGTACACACTGCAGATCCACTTCGCCGCCTCCAACAACGTGGCCGAGTATGAGGCGCTCGTACATGGGCTCCGGCTAGCCAAAGAGCTCGGCATACGCCGGATCCTGTGTTACGGCGACTCAGACTTGGTGGTCCAGCAGTCGTCTGGCGACTGGGACGCCAAGGACGCGAACATGGCGAGCTATCGATTCCTCGTCCAGCAGATCAGCGGATACTTTTAAGGGTGCGAGTTCCTTCACGTGCCAAGGGCCGACAACGACCAAGCAGATGCCCTAGCACGAATCGGCTCCACCTGACAAGCCATACCGACTGGCGTCTCCCTCCAGCACCTCCTCAAGCCGTCCATCAAGCCGTCTCCAGAGTCGGACTCTATCTTCGTACCGCCTGTGCCAGATGCAGCCGGATCCGACTTGAGAAAACCCGCAGGCGGCACGGGGACTTCGACAACTGGCCCGGGGACTGCCGTAGTCGCACCCGGCCCGGAGACATCAGAACCCGGCCCGGGGACTGCAACGACACAAGAAGCGGTGGCCGACTCCAATTCCACGCCACCCAACCCACCCACCCGAGTCATGGTGGCTACATTAACAGAAGAAGAAGTCACAGCTCCGTCATGGGCCCGGCCCATCCTTAAGTTCCTAGTCAGCAGAGAGCTGCCGGCTGATGAGATCTCAGCAAGACTAGTGCAATGACGAGCCGCAGCATACGCAATAATCAAAAGAGAGCTTGTGAAGCGCAGCGTCACTGGAGTCTTCCAGCGTTGTGTCGAGCCAAAAAAGGAGTGGCAATCCTCAAGGACATCCACCAAGGCGAATGCGGCCACCACACAGCCTCAAGATCACTTGTGGCCAAGGCTTTCCGCCATGGTTTCTTCTGGCCGACTGCCTTGGAGGATGCTAAAGAAATAGTCAAGAGCTGCAAAGGATGCCAAGTTTTTAGTTCCAAGCAACACCTGCCGGCTTCTGCACTCAAGACCATTCCCCTCACCTGGCCTTTTGCCGTCTGGGGACTGGACATGGTGGGCCCTTTCAAGACAGCCCGCGGCGGCTTGACACATCTACTGGTCGCTGTGGACAAGTTCACAAAGTGGATCGAAGCAAAGCCGATTAAGAAGCTGAACGGGCCGACTGCCGTGACATTCATCACTGACATCACTACTCGGTACGGCGTGCCGCACAGCATCATCACCGACAACGGCACGAACTTCGCCAAAGGAGCACTGGCACGTTTCTGCGCGACGCAGGGCATCCGACTGGACTTAGCGTCCGTTGCCCACCCGCAGTCAAACGGCCAGGTCGAGCGAGCAAATGGACTCATCCTCTCCGGCATCAAGCCCCGACTGGTTGTACCACTGGAGCGATCGGCCGGCTGCTGGCTCGATGAGCTGCCGGCTGTCCTCTGGAGCCTGCGCACTACACCCAACAAGTCAACCGGCTTCACTCCATTTTTCCTCGTGTACGGTGCCGAGGCTGTCATCCCAACAGACATCGAGTTCGACTTACCTCGGATCACCATGTACACGGAGGAGGAGGCCAAGGAAGCAAGAGAAGACGGCGTCGACCTACTGGAAGAAGGCCGGCTGTTAGCACTCGGCCGGTTCGCCATCTACCAGCAAGGGCTGCGCCGCTACTACAACCGCAAGGTCAAGCCAAGATCCTTCCAAGAGGGCGACCTTGTGCTTCGGCTGATCCAGCGAACAGCCGGCCAGCACAAGCTCTCGGCCCCTTGGGAAGGCCCCTTCGTCATCAGCAAGGCACTAGGCAATGACTCCTACTACCTGATCGACGCGCAAAAACCAAGAGCACGCAAGAGAGACGACTCCGGCAAGGAGTCAGAGCGACCATGGAACGCAAACCTCCTGAGACGATTTTACAGTTGAAAGCAGTATGTATCATGCTACCCTTTTGTATTAAGTACAAACCAACAGGCCCCCCGAACAGTACTCGGGGTCTGCCTTTGTTTGTCTATGAATGACAAGTGTCATATCCATGAATGTATTATTACATTTGATTTCATGTCTGGCACCGGATTCGACTAGTCGGCCCGGGGACTGGCCGCCTTGTTTCTACCTGAAGTCAGAAAAGTAGTGTGCCGGCTCCCGAGTCCTCTCTTGTTGAAAGTCGCAGCTCGAAGAACCGACTGTCCGACTAGCAAGAGGCAAGGCAGAAAGGATGCCCACACGAAAAATGGCTAAGGAACAACGAACCTATATAGCAAAAAGGCGGCCTCCAAACATGCCTACCGGCTGTCAGAACAGCCGGTTGGCCGGCTTCCTCAACACTTAGCTTTAGTCCAGCAAAGCTAGAGTACTCCCCCCCCCCCAATTGGCCAAGCACTCCTCCAGCTACAGATTGCAGAGCAACTGTCTGACTGGGGAGGCGGCAACCAAGGGAGGGCGGCAAAGGAAACAGCAGAAGGATAAAAAGCAAAGTACGAGGAAAAGCCAAATGCATGCATAAGTTATATATACATATAAAGCCCCCAACAGGCCGGCAATCAACATGGTTCGAATACACCCCCAGTGGGTGGAATTGTGCAGACTTAACAGAGTATTGTTCCAAAAGTAACAGGACAGAAAAACAAAAGACGGCAGACTAGACTAAGGCGCGGTGCGGAGGCCGAGCTGGTCGGTGAAGGCGGCCTCGCCGGCTGAAGGAGTGGCCGCCTAGCGGGTCTCGGCTTGGTCACCACCAGCGGCAGGCAACGCACTCGCGCGCGACGTGGTGCTGGAGGCGCGGTCAGGCTGAGGCTGGTCGGCTGCTCCACCAGCCGGCTCGGCGTCTTCACCCTCCTCCTCCTCCTCTTCACCCTCGTCGCTGGAGTCGATCTCCTCCGCCGAGTCTTCACCGTCTGCCGGGTTCAGCCCGAACCACTCCTCCGGCTGGGCAACACCGTTGTCGTCTACCTCGGGGGCGAAGACGCTGGTGTCGGTGTAGTCGGCGATCGCCGAAGCCCGCTGGATGATAGCCGGCCGCGCCGGCTCCAGCTCCGTGTCGGCTTGCTGCCGCCAGGTAGCCAGCTGATCCAGGCTCAGGTCGGGATACCAGGCCTTGACGAACTCCAGCGCCCGCCCGGCGCCGGAGCGAGCCGTCGAGGCCTTCCAGGCTTCGAAGCGGCCGACTGCCACCTACAGCCAGTCGGCAGTCCGACTGGGGGTGCGAGGAACCACTTGGCCGGCACGCTGAAGCCGGCGGAGCAGTCGGTGAGTCGGCTGGATGCGGGCCTGGATCGCCAAGAGTTGCTCCTCCAGCGAACGGCCGGCGGTTGGCAAAATCTCGAAGCCAGCCTGCCTCCGCGCCTGGCCGCGGGCCTCGATGGTCTGGTTGGCGGCGGTAGAATAGCCAGGGAAATATTCTGCGCAAGAAAGAAGAAGAAAAGAAGAAAAGAGCAACAAGTCAGAAAATGAGCCAAAAGTGGCAGATGGCAAGAAAGGACGAAGAGGTAGGCGGCTTACCGTCAACCAGATCTTCGATCTGACCATAGCCAGAGATCAGAGTTTGCCTGGCCTCAGCCCAGCCAGCCGCCTCCGTCTCGTACTCGGCCTGGAGGGCGGCTTCGCGGTCCTGCACCGCCTTCAGAGCCGCCTTGTGGCCTTCCTCCTGGTCGGCCAACTTCTTGGCCAGGCGGTCGCGTTCCTGCACCAAGGCGGCGAGCTTGGCATCCTTGGCACGAAGGGCAGTCTGAGACTCCCCCAGCTATGCCCTCAGACTGGCGTTGGCCGCTGCAGAGACGGCAGAAAAAGAAAGAACAGTAAGAGGAAGTCGTCAAGGAAGATCCGACCCGACTGCTCAGCAGTCGGCCCAAATCTTTGGGACTACACCCAGTGGGTGCGCTGACGCGCCCCCACATGAGATAAAGAACAAAGCACGCAGTAAGGTCGGCGGTCTTCTGGGTCAGCTCCCGAGCCTGGGAGTTGAAGGCGGCCGCACGAAGATTGTGGTAGTCCTGCAAGATAGACCGAAGATCGAAGTAAGAACAAGAATAGCAAAGACAAATCCACTAAGAAGTTCCAAGCCGCCTGCTCAGCAGCTGACTCGGAACTCGGGGACTACACCCAGTGGGTGCGCTGACGCGCCCCCATGGAAGAAATCAAGATCAAGAAGAAATCAAGATCAAGAAGAAGCAAGATGGGAAGACTAACCTGGATGGCCGCCTGCGTCGCAAGGAACTCGTCGGTGAACTGCCTCAGCGCCGTAGCCTGGGCATGAAGCCGGGTCCGGACGTCCTGCGCGGCCACGTTCATCACGGTTGTCCCTCCGCCTGGCGTCCACCCCGAGGTAGCGCTGGCCACCTCCACATCCCGGGCCGATGAGCTGGAGCCCGCGGCCGGCTGCGGCTCCGACGCGGCCTTCTGTGGCTCCGACGCAGCCTTCCCCGCACGACGGCTCGGCGGCATCCGGACCGCCATCTCAGTCCTCGCGGCCGGCTCGCCCCCCGCCGACTGCGCATGCGGCAGATCAGGCCGGCCGCCTTGAGCCGCCCCAGTCGGCGGGGTCGGCACCGGCGCCCTCTCCAGGACGACGACGTCGTCGTCCCTCTCAAGTCCTGGCTGGTCGCCGCTGGCCCCTTCTAGCGAGGGCTCCATGTCCCCAGGCGCTACGACGCGCAGCGGGGTGACCATCAAGACCTCCTCCGCCGCCGCCGCAGCTGCAGCCTCCGCTTGGGCCTTCGCTGCGGCGTCGGCGAGCGCCTTCGCCGCGTCTTCCTCCTGCGCCGCCTGGGCGGCGGCCGCCTTCCGTGCCTCCGCCTCTCGCGCCTCCCGTTCCTCCCGCGCCTCCCGCGCGTTCCGTTCTGTCGCTTCCTGAAGGTCGGCACGGGGGTCCACGCGGCGAGTGGTGCTCCCAGACCCCCTCGGTGACTCGATGACAGAGGCGGCAGCTGCCCGCTCAAGCGACAATGGAGCTCTGATCGTTTGGAGAAAAAGACAAGGGTTCAGGAACCACCAGAGAAAAGAAAGAAAAAGAGTATACAAAAAAATTCGAACTTACGCCGACACGGTCTGCGGTTGCTTCACCGTCTTGCGGAAGCGAGCCGCCTTCGCGGCCGCCTCATCCCGCCTGATTGCTGCCGCCCCGCCCCTAGCTTTCTTCGTCCGACTGCCGAACAAACCCTGGGCGGCGCGATGCTTCTGCCCTCCGCCCCGAGCAGGCGGTGCAGTGGAGGAACCCGCGCCGCGTCCAGATGCCGGCTGGCGGCGCGGGGCGACTTCGGCCTCATCATCGTCCGGCCAGTCGTCGAAGGTGACTCCGTGCCCGGAGCCGCCTGCTTCGCCGCCGGCTTGGCCACCACCCGGCTCGATGTTGTCGTCCATAGTGGCCGCCCCCAAGTCGGGGTCCTCCAGATCGTGTTCCGTCCGGTCGGGGACGAATCGACGCTCCGTGTCTGACCCGCCGGCCGGCCGAAGAAGAGGGCTCTGTCAAAAAAAAAGCCGACTAAGTTAGAGTCGGCCAAGAGGAACTCGGCAACAAAGTTAAGAGAAAAAGAAGAAACAAGGAGAGCATACCGTGGGCGGTGGATTGGCTCGGCTGTATGGCTCCTTGCCGAACTGCCACTCTTCGGAGAGTTTGCGGTTCGCGAGGTAGTTCACCATATAGGCGACCTCCTCGTGCGGCATGTCCTTGGTGCACATCCGGCTCGGATCGAGCTGGCCGCTCATCTGACAGATCAGATGAGGACGGCTCTGGAGCGGAAGAACCCGGCGCGTGACGAAGGCGACCAGAAGGTCGGGCCCCGTCAGGCCCTCCGATTGGGTCATCGCTCGCACTCAGGCGACGGCTGCGGACCCAGCCGGCGTCAGAGTCACGGCCCGGAAGGACCACTGGGGCCGCCTGCCCGCCGGTGGGCCAGCTACGTAAGCCGGAAGGTTGATGTAGTCGCCCCGTGGGGCAATGTTCCGCACGTAGAAGTACGACTTTTGCCACTTCTTCACCGATTGGATCAGCGTGATGACGGGGAAGGGGTTGTCGGCGACCGACCTCCGCGACGCGATGAAGGCGCCAGTCTGAGCCGGCACGCCCTGCATGCGCGTGCCCAGCTTGGACTGGAAGAACTCCCCCCAGAGCTCGAGGGTAGGGAGGACGCCGAGGTAGCCTTCGCACAGGGTGACGAAGGCTGACAGCAGCACCACCGCGTTTGGGGTGAGGTGGTGCGGCTGGAGCTGGTAGAAATCGAGCCAGGAGCGGAAGAAGGCGCTCACTGGCAGGCCGATGCCGCGCAAGAAATGCGAGCGGAAAACCACCCGTTCGCCCTCCCGCGGCTCCGGCGTAATTTCCTTCGCCGTCGCAAGAAGGACCTCCACCTTGTCCGCGCCGGGCAGCCGCCGCGTATTGCGGAGGAACTCGACGTGATCCTCGTGGACGTTGGAGCCGTCCCAATCCCTGCCATACTGCTCCGTGGCGGGAGGCATGGCGAAAACGAGCGCGGCGGCGGAGGAACGTGTGGTGGAAGAGCGCGGCGGCGAGGCGCTGTTGCAAGAGACGGCAAGCGAAAGAAGATGGTGGAAGGAGGAGGAGCGTGCGAGAGCCTGCCGCCCTCCATCTCCCCCTACTTATAGCTTTGCGAGGCGAGGCCTGGGAGGCCGAACGTGGGGGGAGACGTGGGATTAACTGCACCCATTCCCCCCACGCCTCGCGATTATTACGCCCTAAAGGCGAGCAGAAACTGCCGCAAGGAGACGTGCGGCCGGTTTCGGGACGCAGAGAATCCGCGCCTGGGCCCGGGCGTGGACGTGGCGGGCCCCCGCCCTGCGGCGACGTCCCGTCGCGCGCGTGGGCTGGCAGGCTTTCCGGCCAAGAGGGGCCGCGTGGTTCGCAGACGGCAAGTGGCCGGCCCGCGGCCCGGTGCACGCACTGGCGAGCTCCCGCCCTCCGACTCCGGAGTTTTCGACCAAGGCGGCACGCCTAACCAAAGCCGGCTCCCAGCTGCCGGCTTGTCAAGATAGGAAGCTGATCGAGCTTCTCAACTCCTACCCAACCTCGAAGCCCAATCAGCTTCGGGGACTACTGTCGGAGTAAATGGCCACGGGTAGCCTAACCGACCACCCCTGGTTCTTCTGAAAAATTATCAGGCCTTTGGGCCTCCAAGCACTCCAAGCATTGGACCACCTCCCCTGGCCGGCTACCCCCGAAGCCGACTCACGGGAGGCAGCCCAGCCTCAGCAACCTCCCCCCCAGGATATCCGCGGGGTGGCCGACTCCAGGAAGCCGGCCTCGAAGAGCGCCGACTCCAAGAAGCCGGCCGAGACCACAACCACCAAAGCTACACCCACATAACGGTGACAAGATGGGGTGTGGCCACAGTGCGGCCCACTACCCCCGAAGCCCGAGGCAGGCATGGCCACAGGAGGCCGTACGGGACGGCCGTCTCCCGTTCGGCTCGGCACTGTAGCCATGCTAGCCTCAACGTCATCCACGACAGACTCCCGTACGGCCCACGGGCGGCGGGTCCCCTCGGCCAGAGAGAAGCGCGGAGGCGGCCCGGCCTCCCCCAGTCGGCCAAGGGCATAGCCGGCCCCCAGAAGCCGGCTACCCCCTCCCTTGAAGCATGCGCCCCATTAAGGAGACAAGACGAGGTAAGGCTACAGTGAGGACCCTCGAGGCGGCCCACTGTAGCCACGATTACCTCAACAACGCCCTCGTCATCAGGGGCGAGGCTACAGTAAGCAGCCGCCGACAAGATCCTAGGCGGTGGGGCCGGCCTGTCGACCAAGAGGCCGGCAGCCGGCAGGACCCACCAGTCGGCGGGCCCCAACAACCGGGGGAGAAGCCGGCGAGCGTAGACACTGATGGCTGGGACCAGAGCCCAGCCGGATTAGAATTGTACCCCCGGGGAGTAGGCCTATATAAACCCCCCGGAGCACCCATGCAAAGGGTTGGCTTCTGAGCATAGCACACACACCATAGAGAGAGAGAAGTGAGAGCTAGCCTTGTTCTTCTTCTCCCTTGAACCCAACAGCTCTAGGAGCGATTGTAGCTACTTTTACTGATCTAGTGATCATGCGGAGACCCCGCAGAGCAGGACTAGGGGTGTTATCTCCTCGGAGAGCCCCGAACCTGGGTAAGATCCGCCGGCGTGCATGTCTTCGCCTCATCCTGTTTCCAGGCACCGGCGACGTCTTATTGGCACCCACAATGATAAGCCACCCGTTGGCATATGTCGCACCAACCACCCGACAATTTCAGAGTGATGTTGAGAATCAACGTGACAGAAAAATAAAGTTCTTACGATCAGATCGTGGAGGGGAATATTTGAGTCACGAATTTGGCACACACTTAAGGAAATGTGGAATAGTTTCACAACTCACGCCGCCTGGAACACCTCAGCGAAATGGTGTGTCCGAACGTCGTAATCGCACTCTATTGGATATGGTGCGATCTATGATGTCTCTTACCGATCTACCGCTCTCATTTTGGGGCTATGCTTTAGAGACTACCGCATTCACTTTAAATAGGGCTCCATCGAAATCCGTTGAGACGACACCGTATGAATTATGGTTTGGGAAGAAACCTAAGATGTCGTTTCTAAAAGTTTGGGGATGTGATGCTTATGTCAAGAAACTTCAACCTGAAAAGCTTGAACCCAAGTCGGAGAAATGCGTCTTCATAGGATACCCTAAGGAAACCATTGGGTATACCTTCTACCTCAGATCCTAAGGCAAGATCTTTGTTGCTAAGAATGGATCCTTTCTGGAGAAAGAGTTTCTCTCGAAAGAAGTAAGTGGGAGGAAGGTAGAGCTTGATGAAGTACTGCCTCTTGAAGCGGAAAGTAGCGCAGCTCAGGAAAATGTTCCTGTGGTGCATGCACCGACTAGAGAGGAAGTTAATGATGATGATGATCAAGGTACTTCGGATCAAGCATCTACTGAACTTCGTAGGTCCACAAGGACACGTTCCGCGCCAGAGTGGTACGGCAACCCTATCTTGGAAATCATGTTGTTAGACAACGGTGAACCTTCGAACTATGAAGAAGCAATGGCGGGCCCAGATTCCGAAAAATGGCTAGAAGCCATGAAATCCGAGATAGGATCCATGTATGAAAACGAAGTATGGACTTTGACTAACTTGCCCGATGATCGGCGAGCCATAGAAAATAAATGGATCTTTAAGAAGAAGACATACGCGGATGGTAATGTGACCATCTATAAGGCTCGACTTGTCGCTAAGGGTTATCGACAAGTTCAAGGGGTTGACTACGATGAGACTTTCTCACCCGTAGCGAAGCTAAAGTCCGTCCGAATCATGTTAGCAATTGCCGCATTCTATGATTATGAGATATGGCAAATGGACGTCAAAACGGCATTCCTTAACGGCTTTCTTAAGGAAGAATTGTATATGATGCAGCCGGAAGGTTTTGTCGATCCTAAGAATGCTAACAAGGTATGCAAGCTCCAGCGCTCCATCTATGGGCTGGTGCAAGCATCTCGGAGTTGGAACATTCGATCTGATGAGATGATCAAAGCGTTTGGGTTTACACAGACTTATGGAGAAGCATGTGTTTACAAGAAAGTGAGTGGGAGCTCTGTAGCATTTCTCATATTATATGTGGATGACATACTGTTGATGGGAAATGATATAGAATTCTTGGGAAGCATAAAGGCCTACTTGAACAAGTGTTTTTCAATGAAGGACCTTGGAGAAGCTGCTTATATATTAGGCATCAAGATCTATAGAGATAGATCAAGACGCCTCATTGGTCTTTCACAAAGTACGTACCTTGACAAGATACTGAAGAAGTTCAATATGGATCAGTCCAAGAAGGGGTTCTTGCCTGTATTGCAAGGTGTGCAATTGAGCACGGCTCAATGCCCGACCACGGCAGAAGATAGAGAAAAGATGAGTGTCGTCCCCTATGCCTCGGCCATAGGGTCTATTATGTATGCCATGCTGTGTACCAGACCTGATGTAAACCTTGCCGTAAGTTTGGTAGGAAGGTACCAAAGTAATCCCGGCATGGAACACTGGACAGCGGTCAAGAATATCCTAAGTACCTGAAGAGGACTAAGGATATGTTTCTCGTTTATGGAGGTGACGAAGAGCTCGTCGTAAAGGGTTACGTCGATGCTAGTTTCGACACAGATCTGGATGACTCTAAGTCACAAACCGGATACGTGTATATTTTCAATGGTGGGGCAGTAAGCTGGTGCAGTTGCAAGCAAAGCATTGTGGCAGGATCTACATGTGAAGCAGAATACATGGCGGCCTCAGAGGCAGCACAAGAAGCAATCTGGGTGAAGGAGTTCATTACCGACCTAGGAGTTATTCCCAATGCGTCAGGCCCAATGACTCTCTTCTGTGACAACACTGGAGCTATTGCCCTTGCCAAGGAGCCCAGGTTTCATAGGAAGACCAGGCATATCAAGCGTCGCTTCAACTCCATTCATGAAAATGTTCAAAATGGAGACATAGATATTTGTAAAGTACATACGGACCTGAATGTAGCAGATCCGTTGAGTAAACCTCTCCCTAGAGCAAAACATGATCAACACCAGAACTCTATAGGTGTTTGATTCATCACAATGTAACTAGATTATTGACTCTAGTGCAAGTGGGAGACTGTTGGAAATATGCCCTAGAGGCAATAATAAAATGGTTATTATTATATTTCCTTGTTCATGATAATTGTCTATTGTTCATGCTATAATTGTGTTATCCGGAAATCGTAATACATGTGTGAATACATAGACCACAACATGTCCCTAGTGAGCCTCTAGTTGACTAGCTCGTTGATCAACAGATAGTCATGGTTTCCTGACTATGGACATTGGATGTCATTGATAACGGGATCACATCATTAGGAGAATGATGTGATGGACAAGATCCAATCCTAAGCATAGCACAAGATCGTGTAGTTCGTTTGCTAGAGCTTTTCCAAATGTCAAGTATCATTTCCTTAGACCATGAGATTGTGCAACTCCCGGATACCATAGGAGTGCTTTGGGTGTGCCAAACGTCACAACGTAACTGGGTGGCTATAAAGGTGCACTACGGGTATCTCCGAAAGTGTCTGTTGGGTTGGCACGAATCGAGACTGGGATTTGTCACTCCGTATGACGGAGAGGTATCTCTGGGCCCACTCGTTAATGCATCATCATAATGAGCTCAATGTGACCAAGTGTTTGGTCACGGGATCATGCATTACGGTACGAGTAAAGTGACTTGCCTGTAAGGAGATTGAACAAGGTATTGGGATACCAACGATCGAATCTCGGGCAAGTAACGTACCGATTGACAAAGGGAATTGTATACGGGATTGATTGAATCCTCGACATCGTGGTTCATCCGATGAGATCATCGTGGAACATGTGGGAGCCAACATGGGTATCCAGATCCCGATGTTGGTTATTGACCGGAGAGTCGTCTCGGTCATGTCTGCATGTCTCCCGAACCCGTAGGGTCTGAACACTTAAGGTTCGGTGACGCTAGGGTTGTAGAGATATTAGTATGCGGAAATACGAAAGTTGTTCGGAGTCCCGGATGAGATCCCGGACGTCACGAGGAGTTCCGGAATGGTCCGGAGGTGAAGAATTGTATATAGGAAGTCCAGTTTCGGCCACCGGGAAAGTTTCGGGGGTCACCGGTATTGTATCGGGACCACCGGAAGGGTCCCGGGGGGTCCACCAGGTGGGGCCACCTATCCCGGAGGGCCCCATGGGCTGAAGTGGGAAGGAACCAGCCCCTGGTGGGCTGTGCGCCCCCCTTGGGCCTCCCCTGCGCCTAGGGTTGGAAACCCTAGGGGTGGGGGCGCCCCACTTGGCTTGGGGGGCAAGCCACCCCCTTGGCCGCCGCCCCCCCTTGGATATTGGATCTCCTAGGGCCGGCGCCCCCCAGAGGCCCTATATAAAGAGGGGGGAGGGAGGGCAGCCGCACCCAAGCCCCTGGCGCCTCCCTCTCCCTCCCGTGACACCTCTCCCTCTCGCTGAGCTTGGCGAAGCCCTGCCGAGATCCCCGCTGCTTCCACCACCACGCCGTCGTGCTGCTGGATCTCCATCAACCTCTCCCTCCCCTTGCTGGATCAAGAAGGAGGAGACGTCTTCGCCAACCGTATGTGTGTTGAACGCGGAGGTGTCGTCCGTTCAGCGCTCGGTCATCGGTGATTTGGATCACGACGAGTACGACTCCATCAACCCCGTTCACTTGAACGCTTCCGCTCGCGATCTACAAGGGTATGTAGATGCACTCTTTTCCCTCTCGTTGCTAGAAGACTCCATAGATTGTTCTTGGTGATGCGTAGAATTTTTTTTAATTTCTGCAACGATCTCCAACACAAGTACCTCCTACTAAAACAAAAGGGACCAGCACGACACTGGCTAAACAGCCTCCCAGAGAACTCCATTGGTAGCTGGGTAGATTTGGAGGACGCCTTTCGAGACAACTTCCAAGGTACCTATCTCCGGCCTCCGGATGCCGATGACCTTAGTCATATAGTCCAGCAACCCGGAGAGTCAGCTCGCAAACTCTGGACTAGGTTCTTAATTAAAAAGAACCAAATCGTTGACTATCCGGACGCCGAAGCCCTCGCGGCCTTTAAACATAGCATCCGCGACGAATGGCTCACCCGACACCTCGGACAGGAAAAGCTGAAGTCTATGGCAGCTCTTACCGCACTCATGACCCAGTTCTGCGCGGGCGAAGACAACTAGTTGGTTCATAGAAGCAACAGTACCAGCAACCCTGGCACCTCGGGACCCAAGGATGGCAACGGCAGGCCACGACGCAACAAACATAAGCGTCGGAACAACAATGAAGAAACTGAAGACACGGCGGTTAACGCCGGATTCAGCGGCTCTAAATCCGGTCAGCGGAAGAAGCCATTCAAAGGAAATAAAGATGGTCCATCTAATTTGGACAAAATACTCGATCGGCCTTGCCAGATTCATGGCACCCCTGACAAGCCTGCCAATCATTCCAATAGAAACTGTTGGGTCTTCAAACAGGCCGGTAAGTTAAATACCGAACATAAGGTGAAAGGGCCGCCCAGGGAGGACGATGAGGAGCCCCGCCCGCCGAACACAGGGGGCAAAATAAATCTCCCCCTGAGGTGAAAATAGTGAATATGATCTATCACCCATATCCCCAAGAGGGAGCGCAAACGCGCGCTGAGGGACGTCTACGCCGTAGCGCCTGTCGCCCCTAAGTTCAACCCGTGGTCGGCTTGTCCGATCGCCTTCGATCGAAGGGACCACCCGACCAGTATCCGTCATGGAGGTTCGGCAGCTCTGGTCCTCGATCCAATTATCGATGGATTCCATCTCACTCGAGTCCTTATGGACGGCGGTAGCAGTCTTAACCTGATTTATCAAGAAACTATTCGTAAAATGGGTATTGACCCATCAAGGATTAAGCCTAGTAACACCACCTTTAAAGGAGTGATACCCGGCGTCGAAGCCCGTCGCACGGGTTCATTAACATTGGAAGTAGTCTTCGGTTCGCCAGACAACTTCCGAAGCAAAGACTTGATGTTTGACATCGTCCCCTTCCGCAGTGGTTATCACACACTGCTCGGACGTACCGCCTTCGCCCGCTTCAATGCGGTCCCGCATTATGCTTATTTAAAGCTCAAAATGCCTGGACCCCACGGCGTCATTACAGTCAATGAAAACATGGAGCGCTCCTTCTGTACTGAGGAGCACACCGTGACCCTTGTAGCCGAGGTACAGAGCGGCCTCATCCAGCCGAACACCTCATCGGCCATCAAGCCTCCTGACACTGTCAAACGAGTCCGGTCCACCCTGCAGAATGATAGCTTGGTCAATCCAGAGTTGGACTAGCAGTTCCGCCTCCGTCAATCGCCCCATCTAACCGCGGCATATGTACCACGTGTGCATAACTACGCACTTAAAATACCTTGGGGAACGACGGAGGCACTTTGCGGACGAGGTTCATAGTGCGGCTCGACCCTATTTGGACCTTAAAACCTAATGACTTCACGGTCGTACAAGGGACCTTTCCCAGGCCCCTTTTTATAAAAAATCATCATTTTCTCCTCTCAAAGGATCTTGCACCTAGGCGAAAAGCGGCGCACACGTGCGGCAGGGTGTCCAGGAGATTTTCAAGACTACCTTTCTCTTTTTTAGGCCCTGTATATAGCTTTCCCTTGTTTACAAATTCTCCGCATGTAAAATAGCCTTGATGTTTATGGAATTATCTGTAATAGCACGTTTTGACGTATCAATCAGATTATAAGGGAAACAGTTTTTCACCAACCCTTGTTCGGTATTGGTTTATTTCACAATCTGTATTCCCCCTTTGCGTCAGATTGCCATGTATACTCTGGTACGGCCTAAGTGCCAGGGGCTCTATTCGGCCACATATATTTTCAAAAAACAAGTCCAAACACTTCTATAGTACACTTCGGCGTCCCAAACATTGCATTATATGCATCAGCTCCGAATCATGTCTTTGGTCAATAGTTGGGTTGCCCGGCTCCTGTGGTTACTATCTTACGTTCCGCTTGTTCAGCTAGGGTAGTAAAGGGAGAACTACTGCGATTGTGTTTCTGGTTTGCCTGGTCAAACACCTCAATAGAGAAAGCCGAAAACTGACTGTCATGATAAGGCGAGAGCTGGTCGGCGGTTCGGCGACTTGTTATAAATCTTTTGCGATTTCTTCCGTATTATACGAAGGACTGGGCTTCATCCGGTCACGCATCTATGGCATCCCAATTCGGATAGCTGCATATGCACCATGGGCTAGTACTTAGCCCCACTGTCAAACTCCTATGGCTAAGTGAAAGTGATAAAGCCGCATAGTCTGATTGCCTGGCTCGCTATGCAGACACCTCCTTTACGGACCAAGACGTTGGGTCAAGCGTGATCGTGCATTCCACCGAACATCCCCGTAGCATCTACGTGGGTTCTGAAGCTGACGACTGGCAAACTTTTAGAATAATAAAATACGGTCGCACAGGAGGAAAGTAATTTCAGACAAAAGCATACACATATTACAGGCCCTGGTGGATAACAAAAAGTCTGGATAACTATATTACATTTACTCAAAGATGATACCCTTTGAGCATTGGCCCTCTATTATCCGGGCACCCTCCAGGACGTCGTCAAAATACCGCTCTGGCTTGCGGTGGTCCTTGCCTTCGGGTGGGCCCTCGGTCGCCACGACGGTGGCCTTCATCTTCGCCAGTGCATCTTGACACGGGCAAAGGCCATCCGCGCACCCTCTATGCACGCCGAGCGCTTCACAGCTTCCACTCGGGGCAGTGCGTCGGCGAGTCGCTGCACCAGGCCGAAGTAGCTGCTTGGAATGGGTTCGGTTGGCCATAGCCGGATTATGACGTCCTTCATGGCCAATCCGGACATCCTATGCAGCTCCGCCCATTGCATCATCTGGTTGTTTAATAACACCGGACGCTCCACCACCAGAAACTGTGACCAGAAGAGCTTCTCCGTCGTGTGCCCCTCCTGAGCTCGGAAGAATTGTGCGGCGTCGGAAGCACTCTTCAGAAGATCTCCAAATGCGTCTGGAGAACTCCAGAGCCGAGTGAGCAAGGCATATCGATCTTTGACCGCCAAATATACTCTGCAAAAGAAAGGGCTTACCAGCCGCTATCTGTTCGGCCGGCCGAATCTCCTCACGAGCCGCCCGGGACTCGGTCTGCGCCTCCTTAGCCTCCTAGAGAGCCTTGGCGAGACCGATTGCTTGGGCCGCATTCTTCTCCTCCAGGGCCTCGCACTTGCCCGCGGCGTCCTTCAGCTCTTGCTCCACCTCGGTCACCCTCTCCTCGAACTGGCGGCGGGCGACCTGTTCGGTCTTTAAATCTGCAGCCGCTTTATCAGCGGCTGCTTGGCTCACCCTAGCCTGCTCCTTGGCTTGGGCAAGGGCGCTCTTCAGGGTCTCGACCTTGGCCGCACTGCCTGGAATCATGATCATGGCAGCACATGAGCGTAAACTCCGCATTTGCATATCACTTCAGGTGTGTAAACAATCTTTTAAACATACCTTGCGCCTCATCGAACCGCTTGTTAATGCAGTCGATATCATCATCGGCCAGCTTCAGCTTCCGCTTGAGTTCGGAAACTTCAGCAGCCTGGGCGGTCACCGCTAACAGGGAAGCCTGTTTATCCAATAGACAAGTACGTTACCTCCTGCGATTATTACTTGATCCTCTGTTCGGCCGTTTTGCAAAACCGAACAGTGTCTCAGGGGCTACTATCTATACACAGGCATATTTTTTCATATGAAAAGCGGCTAAGAATATTACATCGCATACCTCGAAGCCTGTTAGCAGGCTGGTGAAGGCTTCGTTCAGCCCGCTCTTGGCGGACTGAACCTTCTCAACCACCACACCCATCAGGGTGCGGTGCTCCTCCATGATGGAAGCACGTTGTAGTGCCTCCACCAGAGTGTTCAGCACCTCTGGATTAGTAGAGGTCACCGCCGGAGTTGGCACTCCCCCCTCCTTTGAAGGGGGTTGCTCGCTCGATTCCGGAGCCACATGGGTCTCCGAAATAGTGTTCGGCTGGGGGCCGGACTAGTCAGGGCCCCCGTCGTCAGTCTCCATGGGGGTTGCACCCCCATGTTCTTGGCAGCCGAGGCATTACCCTCTGGCGCTATCTTGGTGGCCTCCCGCACCTCTCCGTGGCCTGGAGAGGCCCTTCGGGACAACACCTGGGTGTCATCCACGGTGGTTGGCGGAGAGGTTCGCGGAGGCGTCTCGCTCTCCACCATCTCCGGTGCCAGCGAGTTCCCCTCAGATAACGATGGTTGGGGGAGGTCGCGGGCTGGACTGAAACACACAATATAATATGTTATATTACAATCATGAAAAGACCGGATATGTGTAAAGTATCCTTTGGCACTTACGATGTGGCCAAGGGCTTTTCCCTGGGGCGCCTCTTGAGGGTGTGTTAGGCATCCGTGTCCGAACCATCCGAGAGGGTTATCTTCCCCCGCTTGGACGCCTCTGCCTCCGGGTCTGCGGAGGCGGCCCTTTTCTTCTTCCTCCCCTTAAGGGGAGAATCGCTTTCTGTCTCCTCCTCCTCCTCTTCTTCTTCATCTCCCTCGTGGGAGGAGAGAGCTTCAGTATCTCTGGACACTGCGTCCGAAGTACCTTTATGGCGGAGGCCACCCTTGGCCTCCTTGCTCTTCTTCTTGGCCTTCTTTTCCGGCGCCTGATACGGCACCGGGACCAGCATCCTCGTTAGCAGAGGAATGGTTGGGTCTTCAGGTAGCGGAGCCGGACACTTGATCCGCTCCGCCTTCGTTGTCCAGCCCTGAATGAGGAATGAAAAACTCAGTATACCCTTTGATTTGTAAACCGAAGTTATGTTCGGAAACAAAAACTTACCAGTGTGGCCGGATTTGCGCTGTCGAGGCCGATGTCGTTGGTCTCCTTCGACCACGTCTTCTGGGCCTTGAAGAGCAGCTTCCAGATCTCTTGGTGCGTTGTGCTGAAGAATCGCTGCAGGATCCGCGGTCCTTCCGGATTGAACTCCCACATATGGAGAGGCCGGTGCTGGCAGGGGAGGATCCGGCGGAAAAGCATCAGCTGAATCACGTTGGTGAGACTGGTGTTCTTGCCTATCATATTTTTGATGCGCTTTTGCAGCATCATCACTTCATCGGTCGACCCCCAGTCCAGACCCTTGTTGCTCCACGATGCGAGCCGCATAGGGGGCCCGGATCTGAACTCAGGAGTGGCAGCCCATCTAGCGCCGCGGGGTTCGGTGATGTAGAACCACTCCTGTTGCCAGACATTGACGGTCTCCACAAAGGCCACTTTGGGCCAAGTGGTGTTGGGGAGTTTGCTCACCATGGCACCACCGCAGTCCTCGTGCTGCCCGTCGACCACCTTCGGCTTCATGTTGAAGACCTTGAGCCATAGGCTGAAGTGTGGGGGGATGCGGAGTAGTGCCTCGCACACGACAATGAATGATGAGATGTGTAAGAAGGAGTTTGGGGCTAGATCGTGGAAATCTAGCCCGTAATAGAACATGAGGCTACGGACGAAGGGGTCGAGAGGAAACCCTAGACCACGGAGGAATTTGGGGATGAACACCACCCTTTCGCCGGGCTCCGGAGTGGGGATGACCTGCTTCTTGGCAGGAAGCCTGTGCATGATGTCCGCAGTCAGGTACCCCGCTTCCTGGAGCTCTTTGACATCCTTCTCCATGACAGAGGAGGCCACCACTTTCCCTGTGAGCCGGATCTGGACATGACCGGAGAGGTTGGTGGCGGTGGGAAAGATCGAAGCTTGGGCGCTGGAGCTCGAGGATGGGAAAGCAGAGGAAAGAAGAAGGCGTGGGGTAAAAAGATGGATCTTTATCCACTTATATAGGCAGTGAATATCAAGCGCCCCCCTCAAGCCTTAAAACTCGCCTATTCCCAAGGGGTCATGCGAATGGCATAGTTCGGGACCCCCTACCCGAGATCGGCCGGTTTTGACACCGACAGATTGTACTTGCGACCGGAAACAATTTCGCATGTATAATTGTATTTTTTTAGCTCAACTGTACGCATTTCTGTATTTGAGCGCTCGTCGGTCATACACGACCTCATTTTGCCGAGCGTGTGTGCCAGGAGGGCATATCCCCGATGGTTTCTGGGTCGTGTGGGAAGGACCCCTGTAGCAACCAGACCACAAACAGTCTGATCTCTGTGCATAAGTGTCATCCCTGGATCGGTAATGCTGACACACACAGTATTTGAAGGATTTATAACAGAGTAGCAATCACACACTTATTACCTCGAATGTCTCAAAAGAGAACTTATTACATAAATATGGCTTAAGGCCATCTAAAACGATAACAGCGGAAGGCTTGCAAGATAAAGTGAGTCCATCAACTCCAACGGCATCACTGAGTGAAAGACCACGACCTAAGGCTCCTTACTCGTCGTCTGAAAAGTCTGCAACATGATACGTTGCAGCCCGAAAACGGGTCAGCACATGGAATATGCTGGCAATGTAACACAAAAGGATAATGAACAGAAATATGCTATCACTACATGCATATATGGCTGGTGGAGACTGTAGGGTTAATATGTTTTTGCGAAAAGCCAATTTTTTCCAACTACAAAGAAATAAGTTTTATTTAACTACAAAGTTTGTTGAAAATATTGAGAAGGTAACCCCCTCTCAATCCCAATTAAAAGTAATCATTAATAACCCATCAAATTAATTAAGTAGTGATGAGATCAACATGATAATCCAAGAACCAGATACTCGAGATGTCCATAACCGGGGACACGGCTAACCATGATTAGTTTGTACACTCTGCAGAGGTTTGCGCACTTTTCCCCACAAGACTCAATCTCCTCCGTTTGATTTCTCGCACTACATGATGTTTGAGAAACGGATGACCGAGACATGGTCTTTCAGAAGCGTTAGCACCTTACGATGGGTAGACCGTACCACCTACATCCCCTACATCTGCTAGTCTACCACTGTAAGAGTTCACACGACTTAATCAACTATGCTAGAGCCCATAATAGCTTGTGGCTGCACACGGAAGTTTCTAGTATGAATAATCTCATGATCCCTTTGAGCCTGGGTGGCAGTCCATAGGAGAATCACACGGTACCCCGGGATTTCCAAAAAATACAGGCAATCACTGGGTACCCCAGGTGCCTCAATCCACCCAGATGTGTATTTAAGTTGCCACCTTAAGTTTAACCATTAATTAACAATCTCACATCTGTCATGGATACACTCAAACCCAATCCACGTCTACAAGCATAGCATAGCAATATAATCATAACGTAGAAGTAACTCCCGGGGTTTGATAATAAACAGGTGAATAGGTACTACCTCAGCTACTTCCCAACCCACAATTTAATTCAGATCCTAACCATGCAATTGTTTGGGGATTGATCTAATGCAGTAAAACTGGGTAGTAAAGAGGTATGATCAAAGTGTTACTTGCCTTGTTGATGATCCGCAAAACCTAGAGACTCGTAGCAGCACGCTTCGCACTCCGGGAATTCTATCGCAAACAAACAATAGCATACATAAGCAATCAAGCAAATACGCACGGGCAAAACTCAAATAAGAAGAATTGACCAGAAAGCTCAACTTAAGAACTCCGGTTTGCAAAAAGAATCAAATCAAACGGAGCAACGAAAGTCAAATTGTGAAAGAAACAAGATTTGTTTACTAATCTGAACTAAAGTCAAATTTTACAGTATCAAAATCTTGTTCAAGTTGGTTAAACAGAAAGAGGGTTTCGAGACGAAGATCTAGGCGCTTGAATCGCCTGATTCCGATAAACGAGCGAAAAGATAAACTAAAGCGAAAATCAGATCAAAAATCGCGATCAAAAATAATCACGGAAAATCCGAGAAAAAGAAAAACTGACGAACAGGCTAACGAACGAACGTTCGCTGTCTGCGGTTAAACGGTGAAAACCATTCGTTAAAACGAACGTAAAACGGGCGTTCGCTAAATAACTAAACCGAAAATAAACCGAACTGGATCTATAAAAAATGGATCTAGGGTTTCAAGAAAAACCAAAACAATTTTCTCACAAAAACCGAGGTGGCTACCTCGGGTCCGGCGAGGTCCGGCGACGGCGGGCGGCGGCGGCAGCGCAGCCGGCGGCGGCGGCGGCGCGGGCGGGATTAGGGTTAGGGCGCGGGTGGCGGCTGGGCTGGCTTGGGGCTCGGGGTCTCAGGCTTTAAAGGCTGGCCCGAGGAGTCCTGGCCGGTTACGGCCCGGAGTCCGTTCACTTTTTTTTAAATTCCGACATGCAGAAAAAGTAAGAAAAGAAATACTAAACGGACTCCAAAAAATCCGAAATAAATTTTGCTCGTCCTCTAAAAATAGGCCGGACAAGGTGAACATTTATTTGGGCCTAAAATGCCATTTTGAATAAATGCATATTTTCCTAATTCAAATAAAATAGCGACAAAACTCCGAATAAAATCCAATATTTGATTTTAATATTTTTCCTCCAATATTTCATTTATTTTGGAGAAGTCATATTATCTCCTCTCATATATTTGAATACAAAATATTTTCAGAGAGAAAAATAATTAAAACAAATAATCCTCGTTTCAATATTTGATAAAATTCAAATATGAAAACAGGGAAATCCCCAACTCTCTCCGAGGGTCCTTGAGTTGCTTAGGATTTCGAGGATCGTGAAACGTAATGCAGCAAAAATATGATATGCATGAATGATCTATGTATAACATTCCAAATTGGAAATTTGGGATGTTACAAACCTACCCCCCTTAAGATGAATCTCGCCCTCGAGATTCGGGTTGGCTAGAAAATAGGTGTGGGTGGTCTTTCCGTAGGTCTTCCTCTCGTTCCGAAGTGGCTTCATCCTCGGTATGGTGACTCCATTGAACTTTGCAGAACTTGATTACTTTGTTGCGTGTAACTCGGCTGGCAAACTCGATTATCTTGACTGGTTTCTCCTCATATGTCAAATCACTATCCAACTGTATCGCTTCTAGCGGCACTGTATCTCTTAGAGGAATATCAGCCATCTCCACGTGGCACTTCTTCAACTGAGAAACGTGGAATACGTCATGAACTCCTGACAGTCCTTCAGGTAATTCCAACTTGTAGGCAACTTCTCCCATACGTTCCAAAACTCTGTATGGTCCCACAAAACGTGGTGCTAACTTTCCCTTAACTCCAAAGCGCTTTACTCCTCGAAGTGGGGATACTCGAAGATACACTCTGTCTCTGACTTCATGGACTGTCTCCTTGCGTTTAGAATCCGCGTAACTCTTCTGCCTGGATTGGGCTACCTTGAGTCTATCGCGAATCAGCTTAACCTTCTCTTCAGACTCTTTAATCAAATCTGGTCCAAACAACTGTCGGTCTCCAACTTCGTCCCACATCAACGGTGTTCTGCACCTTCGTCCATACAGTGCTTCGAAAGGGGCCATCTTCAAACTGGCTTGATAACTGTTGTTATAAGAGAACTCTGCATAAGGCAAATTATCGTCCCAACTAGATCCATAGTCTAGCACACAAGCTCTCAACATGTCCTCCAGAATCTGATTTACTCTTTCAGTCTGTCCATCTGTTTGCGGGTGAAAAGCTGTACTGAACTCTAGTCTGGTTCCCAAAGTTTCATGCAACTGATTCCAAAACTTTGAAGTAAACTGGGTTCCTCTATCTGATACAATGTTCCTCGGAACTCCATGCAGACATACGATCCTGGTCATGTATAACTTTGCCAACTTAGCACTGGTGTAAGTGGTCTTCACTGGGATGAAATGAGCTACTTTCGTCAAACGATCAACTACAACCCATATCGAGTCATAGCCTGAACGAGTCCTAGGTAATCCCGTGATAAAATCCATGCCTAGTTTATCCCACTTCCATTCGGGTATAGGCAATGGCTGTAGCAATCCTGCTGGCTTCTGATGTTCTGCCTTCACTCTCTGACATACATCACAAACTGCTACATACTCCGCAATATCCTTCTTCATTCCGGTCCACCAGAAACTATCCTTCAAATCCAGATACATCTTGGTATTTCCTGGGTGAATCGAATATGGTGAATCATGGGCCTCTTGCAGAATCAACTTCCTGATCCCCTGATCATTGGGCCCATATACACGGTCCTCAAACCATAAGGTATCGTGCTCATCCTCACGAAATCCTTTAGCCTTTCCTTTACTCATCCTTTCCTTTATCTCGGC
This sequence comes from Triticum aestivum, assembly GCF_018294505.1. Lineage (NCBI taxonomy): Eukaryota > Viridiplantae > Streptophyta > Magnoliopsida > Poales > Poaceae > Triticum > Triticum aestivum. The sequence goes on along the minus strand of NC_057814.1, from coordinate 429,682,062 downwards.
AATCTCCTTGTCCGTCTTCTGAGCTTCTCTGATCTTATCCATCAAGGTAGACTAAATTTCCAAGGCTGCTACATAACCTCTTGGAACTATCTCCAAACACAGCTCGCAAAGGTCTTCTGCTAACTCCTTGGGTAACTCTCCGGTCATGAGGGTATTTACATGACTCTTGCGGTTCAACGCATCAGCTACTACGTTAGCCTTTCCTGGATGATAATGCAATCTCATATCATAATCCTTAATGAGCTCTAGCCATCTCCTCTGTCTGAGATTCAGCTCCTTCTACGTGAAGATATACATCAAACTCTTGTGATCCATGTATACCTCACAATGGTTTCCGATGAGAAAATGTCTCCATGTTTTCAACGCATGCACTACGGCTGCTAACTCCAAATCATGCGTAGCATAATTTAACTCGTGGGGTTTAAGCTGTCGTGAGGCATATGAAAGAACTCTTCCCTCCTGCATAAGTACGGCTCCAAGTCCTCGACGTGAAGCGTCGCAATACACTTCATAATCTTTGCGTTGATCTGGTAGAATCAACACTGGTGATGTAACCAAGCGTCTCTTCAATTCCTGAAAACTGGCCTCACATTCCTCAGTCCAATTGAATTTGGTGTCCTTCTTCAACAATTCTGTCATAGGCTTTGCAATCTTTGAGAAATTCTCAATGAACCTCCGGTAGTATCCCGCAAGTCCAAGAAAACTCCGGATCTCTCCAACTGTCGTGGGTGACTCCCAATTTGTCACAGTGACAACTTTGGTGGGGTCTACTTCTATTCCTTCCCCGGATATAACATGTCCAAGGAATCCGACTTCCTTCAGCCAAAACTCACACTTGCTGAACTTGGCGTATAGCTGATGTTCCCTGAGCTTCCCAAGTACCAAACGCAAATGCTCTTTATGTTCCTCTTCGTTCTTAGAGTAGACCAGAATATCATCAATGAACACCACGACAAACTTATCCAAAAACTCCATAAACACCTTGTTCATCATGTTCATAAAATAGGCAGGTGCGTTAGTCAGACCAAATGACATAACGGTGTACTCATACAGCCCGTACCTCGTTGTAAAAGTTGTCTTAGGTATATCCTGCTCTCGAATCTTCAGCTGGTGGTACCCTGATCACAGATCGATCTTAGAAAACACTTTAGCTCCTTGCAACTGGTCAAACAAATCATTGATCATCGGCAGTGGGTACTTGTTCTTGATCATAGGCCTACATGTAGTTTTGAACACTACTATAGGCCTATTTGGTTTGCAGGATTTGTAAAATGCACTAACGTGCCATCTTCGATCCGACATGATTAACATGGGCATTTGATTACAATCTAGAAAAATGTAGCCTTCTTCACAAGAGGTTGGAGTGGATGAAAAATTCCCTAAGAAAACTAGTAAAGATGAATCCAAAGAGAAATGCTTATGGATTGTAACAATATGGATCAAGAAACCAATATGGGGGGGAAACATGTATGTACTGAAATCCTCCAAAATTCCTTCAGAAATCATAGTACATTGTCATTGTAAACTTGGGAAAAGGTTTCAAAAATTGAACTCCCTTATGGTTAACATTTAATAGGAAAAGAACATCACGTTGATATATAGCTTCTCCAGGCACGAAAAGCATCTCAGGAAACTGACAACTTGGTCCAGGTTGGAGCCGATAGATTCTACTGCCAAGACCTTCATTGTGCGCTGATTCGGGGTCAAGCTTGTCAGAATCATTTTCTGGATGATAGACGAACATACATCTTCAAAATTAGAAATAATGTTAATTTCAAGAAGGAGAGGTAGAAGGCAACTGTCGTACCTGAACGAGTGTGGATCCAATAACAAGTTCGGAGTATTTGTCAGATGAGTAGCCCACCACTGTCAATTTCGACGTAGAAATGACATTGATTCTTGTTGGACCTTCTTGATCAACTACAAGTAATCTATCAAGTGAAGGTGTGTCCTCAATGACCATACCGTGGTACCCATTTTTTGATGTCTTGTTGCGGCACCAGCAACACACATAAATAGTCCGGAGAGTCATGGAGGTGATGTGGAAGCTACTCAATCCATTGATCGCCTGAAGACGAAGGTACTCGAGTGCAATACAACCGCGGAGCAGGCGCTCCATGTCACCGTTTGGGAGGCAGACAACGACGTGCTCGAGGTGCTTCATTCATGGTAGAATAAGAGCGGGCACGTCATTAAGGGGGATTGTAGTTCATGAACTTGGCGACGCGCAGTGGCGCGAGGCGGAGCGCAGATGTTGGCAGCAAGCGCATATGCCCATCATTAAAAGTGAGCTCCTCGAGCTGATCTAGGGCGGGGGATCGGAACCACTCCTCAAGCTTGGCTTGGTCCTTGCCGTTGGAATAGAACTTGCCCATGCTAAGGCCTTTGGTTGGGCCATGGTGACTGCTGAGGATCTGCGAGAACGCATCCAAGCTTTTGCAATAGCCATGGCAGAGCTCGTGGGTGTCGATGAGGTCGAGAGGGGTGGAGTGCCATAGGGGGCGCCACCGCCGAGAAAGGATGGTTGTCCGCGTCCCATATTTGATTGGGAGGAGGGAGATGATGACTATCAACATATCACCAGGGAGGCTGCTGATGAAGTCTAGGCGTGCTGGAGTCTCTTGCGGTTCTTGCTCGGCCCGCCTTCACTTGTTGGCAACCCTGTTCTCCACCTCCGGAGTCTCCTCGTCAGCGGCTCTTTCTGATAGAAGTGGGAGTACATGGAATATTTAGTTAAAACGGGGCAATAGAAAAGTGTATTGGTAACTAGAAGTTAGTAGGCAGGAATAGAGTAAGAAAACGGAATAACAATTGGTTGGTTAAATAGTACACAATTCCTTTGATATTGCTGGGTAAGTCAACATGCAAATACTTGAAAAGAACACTTACTTCGAACGAAGTCTGGACGGATGATATTGTCGGGGAAGTTGGCATATATCTCATGACCAGGCTATTTTATGTGCAGTGCAATTTTAGTGCCAGCTTTCGGTACATAAAACTTAGAAATTTTTGTCCGAAGGCCCATGGCAAAATAGGAGTGACCACATTCATAAAGTCTTACAGAAGCAACGATTGTAAATCCATGGTTTGTGTTCAGTATGACATTCCTGAAGTCTTGATTTATGTAAAGGGCAAGATTATGTACTGTAGATGCTGTTGCATAGCAATGGACGTGCTGCAGAAAATGGTAGGATTGTTAAATAATATGGTAACATGCAAATATGGGCGAAATTGAAAGAACTGTACAACAGTTGAAACCAAAGGACAAAAATCTATAATTAAACATATAGGGTAACCATGATGTCATGGAAATATGAGAGTAATCAAAAGAACAATACATCATTAATTTGCCTAATATAGAAAGAAGAGGAAAAAAATCCACTTTGACGTATGTGTTGCATGTGGCACCTTTTATCCAAATGTAGCAATATATAGCATATGTTTAGGAAAGTACGCCATGACAACTGATTTAGGGTGATATTGAACATAGCGCGCTTATCCTCAAGTCATCTGGTACGGTGAGATGGAACTCCATGGATGTCTGGCCGAGACCGCAAAGTCCTGATGTGTCCGTGCACTATACACTCTATGAATGAAAGACAACCCTCAAATCAGCTCGAATAGAAATGAATTCACGGTGATTTCGGCCGGGTGATTAAAGGAGGCAGATGAACTGGGATAAGAGATGAGATAATATCTCATTAAATTACTTTCCTTGTTGTCCATGAGAAAAAACCCTCAATACAGCGGATTCCCCAATCGGGCAGAGCTGGGTCGACCGCGGGCAACATCGAGAAAGTCGGTGGCGATAGGCGGCGGCAAGCGGAAGTGGCGAAATGCAGCGGGGTTTGTCGGCAGCCTGGCGACGGCGACAGGCGTCGAGCTAAGTGGTTGTCGCGGCGATAGGCGGTGCCATGCAGAGTCGCGGAGGAGCTTGTGCAGGTGTGAATGGGGACCGGAGGGGGTGGCGGGCGGGGTGAGGGTTTTTGTGACGTGGAGATGGTGAGGTTTTTTTTAATTTAGTAGTGAGGGTTTACTGTCCCACAAAGAGTGACAGAGGCAACGGTTTGCTAGAGCCAACACTGTGTGATTGATGTAACTAGGAAAATTAAAGTCATTGCATACGGTTCCAGTTTGGGAACTGTGTGTGATTGACGTACTACCTCCGTCCTGGTTTATTCGTCCCCTTTGTAATTTGTGCCACATTTTGACCCAAGATTTAACTAACAAATGTTTATGCATGTCACCAAAAAATTATATCATTGAACACTATGTTCAAATACGAATCCAACGATATAATTTTTGCTGACATGCACTAACATTTTGTCAGTTAAATCTTTGGTCAAAATTTAACACAAATTACAAAGGGGGCCAATAAACCGGGACGGAGGTAGATTCCATCAACTGAACCGATTGCATCCATATCCCACATTTAAACATAAGTAAACACAGATTAAACATACTCGGGCATATATAATAAACGTACACAGGCATAGTTCAACCATATATAGTTCAATTGTCATTAAGCATACTCAAGCACATTTATAATTAAGACACTACATAGCCATACATAGTTCAATCTCATCTGCCAACACGATCGTGAAGCTTCTCCAGGTACTCCACGTACGCGGCATGCACTACCCTGTGAGAATACTTCTGTCTGAAGGAGCCAACGGCTCGTCCTCTTGCATGCACCAAGACAATTTCATACGCATCATGAAGCTTTTGGTTTCAAAATGGGCATCGAAAGCCCCACTCCCAGGTCCTAATACACTTGTTATGGATTCCCGCATAAAGCTCCCTAAGGATTTGCCTCTTGTACCTCCTCTGGACATCTTCATCCTCGCTGTCGACATTGTCAGATAGCACCTATACATATAGTAAAAAAAGTGGCGTCAAATTTGGAATACAAACTGATCTCTAGCAAACATTTGGCAGTTGCCAAAATTTGGCATCAAATCAATTTTTACATGTCGTAAAGTAGGATTAGGAATTGATGGCTATTTTTTAGACATATCCAAAGATTATTGTTCGAATTTTAAGCACAATCGTCTATGTACAGACCAATCTTGAAGAAAAAATGGCACAAACATATATTTAGGTCATTCAAAAATCAATTGTCAAGCCCTGGCTAGGAATTATTAGCACGAAACACTAACCCTAGTCGGATTATTAGCAGAAATCATTTGTACAGATGAAACAACTAATCACTTCATTTCAACCATTCAAACAATCAATACACTACACGGATCTAACGAAACTTACTAAGATTTCATGGATTGAGAGAACATAACCATAGGATTTCTATTTCAAAAAGGGGGAGGCAGGAGTAACCAGCGAAACCCTAGGATATATTTGACACATAAATGGGTATAGATGACTAACCGGTTGTCCACCGTTGTCGGACTCATCGCCGGAGTTGTCGGTGGGGTCGTCACCGGGGTCTTCGCCGGAGTCGGCGTGGACCTCCGGCTCCGGCTGTGGAAGCAAGACGCCGTTGACGATGTCAAGGTGCAACGAGACCTCGACGGCGGCGACGACAACCTCTGTCTCCATCTTCAAGCCGTGCTCCTCTGCTTTCGCAGCGCCGGCGTCAGCACTCCCTCCGATGGGGCACTTCGGCGGCATCCTCATATACAGATAGCGGTGAGGACTGAGAGCGGCGTCGAGGATGTAGGTGGAGAGAGAGGATTGTGTGTGCGGCAAAGATGGGGGGTGCGGCCGCTCGGGCGTGCGATTAATATGGAGTTGTGGGAGAGAGGCGGGCGGCGGTCAAACTGTTGGCTCGCCTCCCGGCGAGCCTGCGCACCAGACTGCTGGCATGCCTACCATCATTTCACACAACTACTCACACGCCTCCCGATGACACTGCGCAGCGAGCACGCCTCCCGTCAATTCACACACCTGCACGCACGCCTCCCGGTCGGCCTACACGGCGGACTGGTCGCATGCGTCCCGTCAACTCATGCCTGCTCACACGGCACATGGTTCGCGTGGCGGCACGTATATTGTTTTTCTATTTTGATGACTAATGCTGCTGCTTTATTGCTTAACCGAAGCATGGCACGTATCCATTGTTGGTCTAACGCCCATGGTTCGAATAAATAATCCGTTTGCGATATTGGTTCCCAATTATTAATAATCTCTCGTTTGTAAGAAGATAAAAATTACATCAAAACTTGTCTCAAATTTGACAAAAAAAAGTACAATACCACAGTGTATTGGTGTCCATATGACAACACGATAAGTTTCACGAATGTCAAATAAGTTTTGGATGTACTAGATTTTAAAAATCAAGATTCTCAATGTTTGAAATTTCTTGCACGGGGAGTAAACATGCACACAGTGAGACGCATGTGTTTTTCCAATCTATTTAGGTGCACTGTCACGTGTGCATGTAGTCCAAATTTGATTTTTTTCACATATACCCCTAGAAAATCAATCAATGTATTAAAACGTCTTAATGATCTATGTTTATTTTTCAAAATTAAAATGTCCCTCCTTTGGTAACATATGTTCACCGCAGGAAAATTTAGCATGCATCGTAGTTGCGGTGGATGAGCGGTGTGTGTGTGTGCGTCTGGGGTGGGGGGCTGGCAGTACATTACGAGTCGTGAGCCACCGTGTGGGTTGGCCGTTTTGTGAGGCAGGTCCCACATCAAAATCGTGAATTCGTTATTTAAAACATTACACAACCCTTTCATACATACATGTTTGGGCCACATGCAGTCAGTGGTTGTCCTACACGACACTCACTCACGTGTGACACTTTCTGTGGGCACACGAGGTCGTCGTCCATCACTTCGACCAACAGCCAACAAAGAGGTTAATTTGACCAGCAAGGTTGATTCTTTTTAGTTTGTGTTATGGTGGCAGTATATAGTACGCGTCGAAGAGGTGGGAGGGGACCGGCATATATACTACGTACGCGTCTGTGAACACACCTCACTCAGTGTCGGGACATGGTTTCCGAGGCACATGCCACATCAAAGTTGTGCATTGGCTATTCAAACATCACACAACACCTCTTTGGGCCACATGCATATGCAGACGGTGGTTATCCTAGGACACTCATGTGTGACGCTTCTATCTGTGGGCCCGCGAGGTCATCGTCCATGCATGCATCACTTTGACCTACATCGGGAGAGGTTAATTAATTTCACCATCAAGGAGGATTCATTTTGGTTTGTATTACAGTAGGAGCATATATACAGTATGTGTCGAAGAGGGGGGAGGGGACCAGCATATGTAGTATGCTTCATGAAACTCGCTCTATGTGGGGACTTTACAGTTTTTTAGGCATGCGCCACATCTAAGTTGTGCATTTTGGGTATTCAAACATCACATCCACACACACCTCTCCATACATATGCTTGTCCACATGCAAAGCGAAGGCGGTTTTCCTCTGGCACCCACTCATGCGGTTATCAACGATATCGATGCTTTCCATCTGTGGGCCTGCTTGGTCCATCACTACTTTGCTCGACAACGAGAGAGGTTAATTTGACTTAGGAGGGGATTATTTTCTTTGGTTTGTATTACGATATATATATATATAGGTCATGCTCTGGGATGACATGATATAGATTGAGCACGCATGCATGTGTACGCATGAATCCCTCCCACCAAGTCGAAGTGGGCAGTACCACAACACATCATGAACCGATCTCGCTCTGTGTGGGGATTGTATGATTTTTGACGCACGCGCCACATCAATGTGCATGAATTCAAACATGCACGCATCACCTCCATACATACATATGCATGCAGTGGTTGTCTTCGAACGGTACACTCCCTCACGTGGTTATCGGCGACAAGCCTATATATTCGTGGGCCTGCATGGACATCCATGATCACTTTGACCAACAACGAGATAGGTTACCATGGTGGATTCTTCCTTTTGTTTGTGTTATTCGGACCTAAGTTTGAGCGCATACTATGCATGCATGCATGAATCCCCGTCATTGGCTCGAAGTGTGGTGTGACAAACATGCATACAATGCATCATCAACTAACCCTCGCTCCGTGTGGGGATTTCTGGTTTCAAAGCACGGTGCCGCAACAAAGTTGTTCCATTGTGTATTCAAACATCAACACTCAATACATATGTTTGGGCCACATGCAGGCAGTGGTTGTCTTCGGGGACTAGCTACTTGCGTGATTATTGGTGAGCTAGCCCATCTCTAGGGTCGCATGGATGTCCATCACTTTGACCAACAACAAGAGAGATGTTGTACGACCAAGGTGGATTCTTCTTGGTCCGTTTTACGATACATCTTGGTGAGATGCCCTCTCCCGCCAACTGAAAGTGTGTGTGTGTGTGTGTGTGTGTGTGTGTGTGTGTGTGTGTGTGTGTGATGGGGGGTCTGCTACTTCGCACTTTGCTAGGTGAACCTCCATGGGGGCGGGCATGCGTTCATAGCTTAGGATTCCCCTCCTGCCGACACGAGGGGGGACAAGCAATACCGTGTGCTTTGTGAGATAGGTTCCACATCCAAGTTGTGCATTTGGTATTTGAACATTAAGTCACCCTTCATACATATATTTGGTCCACATGCAAGTGTGTTCGTGTTCTGACCGTTCCCCGCGTATTTTTCGCCAAATTTATGAATATTAGACTAGTCGGATGATGCAACAAACACGGTTCACTCACACTAACTGTGTGCCACGCCAGTGCCCCTGTCACGCACATCAGCACAGTACATTGGCCTCCACGAGGCTTCCCCTCTCAAAAATATCTACCCGCCTGCAGAGTTTTCTGTTTGATAACACACGGTTGTTATGTTTCGACCGTGTGTGATATTTGTTGTTCCCGCTCCCGCATGCATCCCTCGAAAATATCTGCCCGGCTCGAGGGTTTTTCTGTTTCATAACACACGTTTGTTATTTCAGGACCATGTGCGATGCATCATCATCCAAAATTTCAATACCCACGGCACTTTACTCCCGCGTTTGACTCCCGCGTAGTAAAAAATTTAGTAGCCGCGTCATTTCCTCCAACACCCCCTCCACACACACACACCCCAAAAACTCCTCAGGTGCACGTCCGCGCGCACGCACACACACCCACCACAATCCCTCCCTCGCTCGAAACCCTAGCAAGGTTGTTGCCGCCACTGCAAGGCCTCCATTGTCAACATCAGCCGGTTTGCCCATGCAGCTTACCCACCAATCTCCATACCCTAGTCACCCTAAGTTTCTTAGATGACGCCTGCCAAACGCCCCCTTTCCCACACATCTGCATTCCCATCCCCACCACCACTCCAGAGCGTCGCAGCCTAAGCCCGGCTATGCTTCCCGTGGACCTTGAGGAGCAACTGGCCCAAAAGAGGTGCATCACGGCCTCTTCGCCCGACGTCGCCGAGGTGGCCGCCGAGGAAGCTGACGACCATTACTAGCCGCAAGCTCTCAATCAGTGGGCTAGAGTATGTGGGTATATCGTGGACGCCGGCTACGACGTTCAGGTCATCGACAGCGGCGGCCTGACGCAGGCTATGTCACAGGTTAAGTGGCCCACCCCCAACCCCTCGGGTTCAACCGCCGTCGATCTCATCCATGGCCCCGCCGCTGATCTCCTCTAGCTCGCTGTCAAGAATTTGCCATCCTACATCGCCATCGAGCCCCTTTTGTCATTTCTGAATGACACGTTCTACGATGCTCACTTGGGATCCACACCTTCCAAGTCATACCTCATCGACGGCAACCACGAGGAGGGAACCCTCTTTGGATCTTCCAAGGGGAAAGAGCCCATCTGCGACATCAGGGAGGGCACCCTACAGCCGTGCTCTTCTAAGGGGAAGGAGCCGATTTGCGACAACATGGATCGCACCCAGGGTCCGTGCTCTTCCCATGGGAACGAGCCCATCTGTGACAAGTGAGGAAACCCATGATTTGTTTTGTCGTGCCTCTTCACAGTGGGGGTACCCATGATTTGTTTTGTCGAGTCCCTTTTGTAGTGTCATGAGAATATGTCTAGTTTTAATTGCTATATTTAGTTGTTTGCAGTATGCCTTGTTTATTTTAGTTGTTCACAATCTGATGCTCTATATGTGCAACTATTTATTGTGCAGTACATTTTCATCAATACTTGTTTTAAACATACCGATAGGAATGCATATATTTGCTTGCTATTAAGCCTGTTATAGCTAGCATATGGCTCTTTTAAAGTTTTTTGGTTGTTCGGTTGTTTGTAGTTAGCATATGTCTAGTTAAAAATGCTATCTTCGGTTCTTCGTAGTATGCCTTGTTTACTCCAGTTATTCACAACGTGATGTTCTATATGTGCACGTATGAACTATGCAGTTCAATTTCATCCAGTTTCAACAATACCACTATGAATGACTACATTTGGTTGTCGTTAAGCATGTTGTGGTTGACATGCCTTTTCATTTTTATTTAACAATAAACAGTGTACTTAGACCGGCACAATACCAGTTTGAATGACTATATTTGCTTGTTGTTAAATGTTAGGCCTGTTGCAGTTAACACATCTTTCCATTTATTGTTTTGCTTAACTAGCGTACTTAAACCTGCACACTGAAGCTACCGTTTGGAGATTATTTGTCTGCCATGGATATATTTGGTTGATGTTTAGCCTGTTGTGCTTAACATGCCTCTCGATGTACTTACACAGGACAATTTTGGGAACGACTGTTGTTTTCCATCGAGGTTAGTTTCATCCAATGGCTTATATATACTCACTGTTCATGATATCGGTAGTTGGTACTATATAGGCCGGGGTCTGATAAGGGACTAATCGGTGAATCAGACTTTTAACTGAATATATCTGTAACCCATTTATCGATAGGTTAACTAGGGCCATATCTAATATATCCGAGGCTACATAGCAACATGCACTGTACTTAATGTCTAAATATGCAATCATAGGCTGCATAGCAACAAGGAAGAGTGTTACCTTACATAGCAACATGCACTGTACTTAATGTCTAAATATGCAATCCTAGGCTGCATAGCAACAACAAAAACAATTAATCAGCTGATAATTTGTAAAAATGCAATAAACTCCCTCCAGCCCATAATATAAGATGTTAATTCATCCAATATGTGAGTATATTGGATGTTATAAGATATTATATAATGGGACGGAGGGAGTGTTGTACTACATCATTGTGCAATTGCTATTTAGCTTCTAATATTAACTCGGTGCTTTTAGGTACATATGTCATTGGTAAAGATCCGCGCTTTGACCCTTCCTGCGTACGGGGCAATGAGATATTGATGAACCAGCATCAAGTGAGGAAGCTGATAAAGATTGTTAGTAAAATGGGTCAAAAGATGGCAATTAAACTATTTGTTTACACTTTATCCAAGACAACAGCGAACTGCAGGATGGTAAGTAAGAACTCTGCAGCCTTCTTTTTACTGCCATAATGAGTTGTGTTAGATGACAATGTCTGAATATTTTTCCTTTGCAGCGGTTGCCAAAGAAGTTTACTCAAGATTACCACTCAAACTACATGATTGGTGGGCATGCAAAGGTTAAAGTATTTCTACTAGAACACAATGACTATCTAGATGTGTTCATGAAGACAGTGAAGGATGGGCGGTCGGCCATCACATGGGGTTGGACTAGAGTCATGCGTGCCTTCTGCATGGAGGAGGGCACAATATGGGCATTCCGCTTCACCTTGTTCAGCAACCAGAATATATTTCGCCTCTTTCTTTACCATCTTTAATAGTACAAGTATACAACCGTGGTTCATCATTCTTTATTTGGTGCTTATGTAATTCTTGAACATATGTACCTATGAATCGAATATGCATTGGTTGTTTGAACCTGAACGATATGAATAAAGCTATAGCATACTTTCAAATTCAAATCCGGTACAATTTTAAATAGCAGCACTTAAATTATGGTGAAATTACACTCTGCAGGTTGTTACAGCGCACACGGTTGTTAAAACACAAACGTTTGTGATATACACAATAACCCGACACGGTTCACGGAGAGGAGACATGTGCGATCATGCACACAGTTGTCGTTTGCAAAGCATGTGTGATGTCAGACAATATCACAAACGGTGCGGGCAAACTAAACGTTTGTGATAGTTGCCTTATCGTACAGGATTTGCAATCATGAACTATTTATGATGTGGTACGCATCATAAATGTTGCACCACAGAATAGCGTGTGCGATAGTTATCATGTACGACGACGTTACGACGGTTTGACATTTCGTAATCCTATCCGGCACTCGTACGATTATTAGCTAATCTTCTTAATTAGTTATCGCATACGGTTCGGGAAAAGTGAATGTGTGTGATTGTCGACTTAACATACATGTTCTATAATCGTGAACTGTTTGTGATGAGCCACGGATCGTAAACGTAGCACCACAGAATACCGACTGCGATGGCAATGCGAGCACAAATGAGTAGCAAGGATGGAGCATTTGGGATATTCGAGATATCAGAAACAGTTTTATAGGGACAACTGTATTCATCAAGGCTCCCTATTCTCGACGGTTTATGGGTCGTGTGGGAAGGACCCCCCTATCGCAGTCACTCACTTGGCGACGGTTCAAAATGTCGTCACGGAAAGGGGTTAAAAACCGTCTGTATAGCACCTCGCTGAACCAGTGAATGAATTGTGGGTTTATGATTAGATTATTCATTGAAAGTAATTGAGTCTTTTTAGAACTTTATTATGTATGATTATTATAGCTTTGTATTTCTCTCCGATCTAACCATTTGGTTTGGCCAACTAGATTAATTTATATTAAGTGGGAGAGGTGCTTTGTAATGGATTTAATCTTGAGATGTCCTCACCTCATGAGAGAAGGGGTAGCGAGGCACGTATTTGTATTGTTGCCATTAAGGGTAAAACGACGTGATTTGATGAGTTTATTCTGTCTACATTATGTCATCTTGCTTCATGCATTACTCTGTTTGTTATGAACTTAATACTATAGATGCATGCTGGATAGCGGTCGATTGGTGTAGTAATAGTAGTAGATGCAGAATGGTTTCGGTGTACTTGTCACAGACGTAATTCCTATATACATGACCATTGACGTGAATAACATCATAACTATGTGATTTTCTATCAATTGTCAAATAGTAATTTGTCTACCCACTGTATGCTATGTTCTAAGAGAGAAAACTCTAGTGATAACTATGGCCCCCGGGTCTACTTTTATCATATTACAAAAACCAAAAATACCTTGCTGCAATTTATTATCTTTTATTTTTTTTTGCAATTTATATATCTACCACTACCGGATTTAATCCTTGCAAGTAACGAGTTCAAGGGGATTGGCAACCCTCTTGCCCGTGTTGGGTGCAAGTATTTGCTCTTGTGTGTGCAGTTGTTGTTCACTAGGCTTGGTGTGATTCTCCTATTGATTCAATAACCTTGGTTCTCACTAAGGAAAATACTTACGAACTACTATATTGCTTCACCCTTCCTCTTCGGGGAAAATTCCAACGCAACTCACAAGTAGCACTCTGCACTAAAATTTGAGCACATGTTAATGTACGCTACCATCGGGTTACCTCAGATCAATAATGCATCAATTCTAATCTACCCTATCCATGGAGGAACTCATAAATTTGTTCTAGCATGCATAGTCGATGCTAGCCAACCATCGACATGGCAACATATAATCACACTTTCCTAGGATTTGGGAAGTTTTAACGCATAGCCATTCTCGAAGTGATCAAGTTTGTCGTTGCTACCATAGGGGAAGGTGGCGAAGCAGTTGTTGTCCTCGTGATGGTGGTGCTTGAGGGATATGAGAGAGAGAGAGAGCAAGTGGGATGGGTGTTATACCCCCATTTCCATTTTTATTTATTGTTTTCCATGGATTTTATACAGATTGAGCCTCTTTTCTTGCCTATCCTTGGTGTTCCGGAAAATGCCCAAGCCTTGTCCAAAAACCTTGATAAACAATTCTTCATCCATCAAAAGTATTATTTACCATAAAATGCCCCACAATAATTTGAAGGATTTATTTTTGTTTTCTAAAGCAACTAAATTTGTTGCTACTCTAAAAAACCTCATAAATTCACATTAGCAAACCCTTGCAATGTGAACCACAAATACCCAAAGCCTTGGAGTTGGTCACCACAATTTTGTAGAAACAACCTCAACCCTAGTTTTTTCTTAAAACCCAACTCCTTTGCGCCAACTCCTTTTTAACTCAAAACTTTGTGGGCATGCTTACTCACCCATTGTGCCCATATCTACCAAGTTTGAGCCGCATTTCATCGAATGATAGGAGAGAAGTGACTCATTCTCGAACCACCCGGATGATGCCATCTTTTCCCCCCTTTTACAACACTTGCCATCAATGTCAGGGTATCGCCACCAGGCTATGGCTTCAATAGGTCATCCTAACCGCTACAAGAGCCTTGAGGTTCACTGCCGCCCAACATGAAGAACAACCAAGAACAATGGATAAAAAAGTAAGTAGATTGATTTATTTGATCATGTGTTGTTGTATCAGTCGGTCGTCACCTCTCATCCACATATGAGGCGGTTAGACTTTACGTACAAGAAAATGACTTAAAATTCTGCTCTACCTTCAAATCTACTTTAATTCAAACACGTCATCCTCAAACCTCCAGGTCACCTCCAAGCACGATGTTGCACGCTTTTGGATAGCTCGGAGGTAGCCCGGAACTTCACAGACTAGTTTTCATGTGTCGTTGTACGCCTTTGGATGACCCGAAGGTAGCCCGAAACCTCTTTATCGAATATTTGCGCAGGCACGCTTCTAGATAGCCTAGAACCTTTAGGCTCCATTTTTGTATAGGCCAAAAGTAGTCCTCAATACAACAAATTGTGTGTAGAAGTTGCATACGACCTTGGATTGGGATGATCCAAAAAAATATTTGTTCACCTTCATGAGACATGCAATTTTTATACTGAACATTCTTTTCATTTGATGTCATCTTGAGGACCGTTTTTATGCAGGCCAAAAGTTGTCATCAATATTCGAGAGCCTTCAAATTTTTAGAGTGCATAATTGGAGTCAATTCATGTATTTCGTTATTAATTCGGAAATGAATTTCTCTCCACACTTTGTATACTTATAACCAAATTATTCAGTATACTTTCCTCACGAAAGCAAACTATTAGTAGGTAGCAATTCTCCTTGAACAAATCAATATATATAGAGTAAAGAATAAAGTGGAGTAATTACATGAATAAAGCTCGCTTTCTCGTAATCAAGTTAACTCTAAAAATACAGAAGTTGTTATGTACATCCATTTTGTTAATGACCCATTTTTTGCTACTCTCTCTGTTCCATATTAGCTCTCGCTACTTGTACTAAATCAGCGATATCTAATACGGAACGGAGTGAGTAGTATATTTTATGATTCACCGCCTCTTTTTTTCTTTTGAATAACGGATTTGCCACCTGTTACCTCAATGATCTGAAAGTACAAGTAAAAACTTGCATTACATTTTGGAAATGCATAATTCCGGAATGATTCCTCCCTCTCATCACCACCACATGACACAAAGCAATTGTAGGAATACAATTACCCTCAAAAAAAATTATAGGAATACAAAGAGAAGAAAGAAAAAGAAAAAGAAAAAGAAAAAGGTATTTTGTGTCAACACAAGGGAGGAGAAGAAAAGCTCCACCCGTCGTGCGCAGGGGTGCCCGCGTGCCTGCCTGCCTTCTTCAGCCCCCACCCCCCCCCCCCCCCCCCCCCCCCCCCCCCCCCCCCACCCCTCTCCCTTCTCGCCAACGGCGACGAGCGAATCGCGTGAATGAGATGAGATGGGACTGGGAGACGCCGGCGACGGAAGCGGAGGCGGAGGCGTTGCAGGAGCGCATCTGGGACCTCCACGACAAGCTCAGCCACGCCATCCTCGCCCTCTCCGCCTGCGCCGGCCTTCCGGCCTGCCGCTGCCGGGGCGCCCCCAACGGTCACGTAGTCGTCAAGGGGCAGCGGCCGCCGAAGGGGGGAGGGCACGTCGACCTTGCCGCGGCGGCGGCGGCCATGGCGGACGCGCGGGGCCTGCACGCCATCCGCGCCGCGCTCGAGGACCTCGAGGGCCACCTCCACTTCCTTCGTGTGAGTTCCCTCACCTCCTCCCCCCTCCTCGTCTTCCTCCGAGTTGAAAAATCCGTGGCTCGTTGATGTCGCGTGCGAGAACCATCTCCAGAGAGTATGATACAGTGGATTGTTATCATGCCTTTGCTTCCTCCCTTGCGCAATTAATCATCTCCTTTTAAGTTTGTTTGTTCTCTTTTGATGAGATGACTCCACCGTGCTGATCTGTAAATCCAGATTCAGATGAACAATCGTTCCTGTCATTTACATTGTGAGCACGCATCTTATTCAGGCAATCTAGGTCGGCCTTCTCATTCATTATTGCTGTTCTGTGTTTTGGTCCACAGATGTTCCTTGTTTGGCAGTTCGTCCATGTGGAAACCAACGATATTAAGCCACATATTTGTGAGCTGGATGCTAGCTTTGTTTGTTTGTTTGTCACTGTTATGTTTCGTTATCACAAGCCTTTGTATTCTTCGTCAATTTTGTCCTCATGTGATTTGAGTGCCAGATTCACTTCTGTTGGCATGCGTCTTCCCTCCATAGTTGTAACATACACCGGGAGAATCTTATCTGTTGAATTGGGACCTCTCGTTCCCTTGTACCCAATCATGGTACGAAGACACACAATTGGCACAGGTTGTTAGTCATGTAGCTCATTGTCTTCTGGCTAATGGTAGTTACCCATGTAGCTTCTTCCTGGTCGTTCTCTTGTATAAGGTATCAATAGGAACTCTTCATTGTTAAAATTGTTGCCGTGTCCCTCATTTCATTCTATGGTATATGATGTACAATTTTTTACCATACATGATTGAGTCTTAGCTGAATGGGCTGAGAACATAATGCTGCTTTATAAAGGAGCAATTTCAAGGGTCAATATAAGTTACCTTCTCTCCACATCTGTGAAATTAAGCACTTCTACATGATTTTGTTTGACGGGGCACTTCACCATGATCGTTTGTGCTAGCTAGACATCTGGCACCAAATATTCCCTGATTGAAAAACAATATGTTGCTTATTTGTGTCAAAATGGCTTGCAGGATGTTCAGTTACAACAGCGTGCCGATCAAGATGCCGCGATTGCTAGGGTGCAGCAAAGTCGCATTCTCCTTGCTGCAAGGTTGGCTGAACATAGAGGAAAGGGGCATGGTGTCATTGAGGAAGCCTTGGGTTTCGTGGGTGATGTGCGTGACAAGAGCCAATTTGTCTCGCCGGAAGATGTGTATGGGACGCACAGCCAATCAGGGGAAGATGAGGAGGACCGCAGGGGGCATGGTTCAAACATGGTGGTGCGTGTGGTATCCTGCAGTTTTGCTTTAGCCAAGAACATTTTAAGATTTGAGAGGATGGGTAGCGTGCTGGGTAATGCTACCGTGTTTGCAGTAAGTATGCTCACATTCTTGCAGCTTCATCAATTGGCCTCTGGTAAACAAACGCCAGCAGCCCAATATAGGAGAGCCGACAATGGTTCTCTTTCTGGAGGGTCAAGAAAAGACAGTAAAGGAAAGCATTTGGAAGTGTTATTAGCTAGAGGTTGAGCAATCATCAGATACAGGAAGCTTTGTTCTCCATTGAGTTTTGGTCGGTTTTGTTAGGTCACTAGGCACTAGCCATTGCATTCTTTTGGATGGGCTGGTCTACAGTCTACCTTCATCGTTAGAAGCTGTACCACACAGGATGTAAATGGTTTGAGATTAGCAATAGATGCACCGGAAGTATCTGCAAGTCGGTTCCCTTTTCTTCAACTAACCACAACAATTGTATGGTACTAGGGCAACATATCTCGTTCTGGGGCTGCGACATTTGAATCTGTTTGTTTGGTTATTACTGTACAACATCTATGGTGATGAACTTGGAGAGGATCCACAAGCCAATGTTCCCTCACCAGTCACCAGTCACCAGCAGCTGGGGTTGCAAATCAGGCTAGACATTGTGATGCTATGCTTCATTCGTTTGCCTCTACGACTAGTGTCATGGCCCAAAGGCTCTTTGCTTGATTGATAACTTCACCCTGTGATTTGTATATAACTGAGCCAAAGTACAAGCACGCAAAAGTACAATGAGGTGCATGTGGCATAGCCTTCAAAGGGTTGAGTTGTGAATTGCTCTTTCTTGTGCCTTGTTCTTCACACCAGTTAGGCACCGCTTTTTCTTTGCATATGTTCCCCTTCTTTCGGAGATGCGAGTTAGGTTTGTTCTCTATTGCTGCTTGCAATGGCTTTACTTGTCACCAGCTTGGGCCTTCTCATGTAAAGTTTGAAGGACTGCCCTACAAATCTGACATCGGATTTTTTTTGCCATGGCAAATCGAGCGTCTTTTATGGCAACTTGTGTTTGCCGAGGATGGCAAGTTTAGCTGGCAAGCATCTCAAATCCGGCTCAGTTTGATTTTCCATGCTTAAAAATATGACGTCAGACTTTTAGCATTACCCAAGTTTGAATCAGTTTACAGTGAAATCTTTGGCGAAACACAAGATCTGGATGCTCCTTTCATCCTCTTACTGTCTATGGTTTTGGCATCTTTGTTTCATTTCAATTTTCAATTGACATGACAGGTCCTGTAGCAGAATCCACAGCTGGTGGCTTTGGTTCCTCATCTTTTGTGAGATCAATCATGAGGAAGATCTAGATCAGTGGTGCTATTATCTGGATGAGGGGCACTAAACCTGCCTTTTGGAAAAGGGGAAGAAGCTAATCCAGTTGTGCTAATCCTGCGGCCGTTGATGCTGGAGTCGGCAGGCATTATCTTGCAACGGTGGATCCAGCCAGCACTCGCTGTCCTGCTCCCCTGCCGATGCCATGGCCCAACACCTCATGATCATCTCTCAACGGTGCCCGTCCCTTAAAAGTTGTTGATCCTTGTGGCTGTCAGACAACTCATGGAGGCTGTAAAAGAGTAGGCAGGGCAGGCAGACCGGTGTTCTAATCAAGCCGACTTGATGCAAATCCCCTTGGTGTGCTTGGGGGCTGTGCACAAAAAGCAACTGCGCTCCTCAATTCTCTCTCTAATCTTTACCTTTCCTTTCGTCGCCTTCTTTCGCTTTATCTCTCTGGAGTTTGTTTATAATCAAAAGTTCAAAACAACATAACATCCAACCCTTCGGTTCATCCTTTTCACAGTACCTACTTGCTGAACGAAGTAATGTACCCTTGAAGCTTTTTAGAGAAGCTACGAAAATTGGCCCAAAATGAAAATGATATCGAGTGACCCCATTTTGACGTATATATACATATAATTTTGTTTCTGCAATTGTGTGTATTTACATACTCTTCAAGTTGATCCAATTTTATATTACTGTTGTACTAAATCGATGGGAGTAGTTGATCCACCAACCGCCATGACATTTATCATGTTTAAGGGTTCCTCGCAGATCATTTAAGCACTGCCAAGGACATCTTCCTCATAAATAAAGCAATAAACTACAGAAAAATCTAGTGCGTTGATGCGGGCATGCGAGCCATCGCGTGCCGAAGCGAGCATGTGAGCTGCCGGCTGCCGCGTTAGACTTTCGGCAAACAAAACTAGGTCCGTACAAGCATATTAGGGCAACCTGAAGGCGGACCATCAAATGTATACGGACATGTTTGAACGTGTTCATGGATCATCAAATTGGATGGAGCGCCAGCCATCCAACCGAAATCATCAAATAAAAGCGGACACCGGATTTTCATTGATTTATGGAATAATAATTTTTAGATAAAAGAAAGCCCATCAAAGAGATGGTTGCGCTCCGCCTCGTTGACGCAGAGCTGCCAAAGCTCGCAACTGATGGTGCAGGCACTAAGCATGTATGCAAGCACCATGCAATTCACGTTGATGATGCACAGGACTACCGCAACCATGGCCGTGATGGCAGCGTCAGGCGGGTGTTCCGTGTTGAGTATCGTGATTATTAAGAAAGTTAGGATAGCGTAGGATATTATTCTATCTTGCCTTATACTTTAAGATGATCATGTAATCTTATATATATGCCCACGAGGCTTAAGCAATACAACGAACGATTTCACCAAATCCATCATATTTCGCATCAAACCTTTCTCTCTCTTTCAACATGGTATCAGCCTAGTCACGATCCAAACACTAGCCGCCGCCGCTTTCGCACCCGCGCGTCGCCCCGGGGCGGTCGGCCTCCATAACCGCCGCCGGGGGCCGCACCGCCCGTACCTAGGGTTCGTCCGCCGACCGTGTTGGCCGGCTGCCCTAGAGAGTCTTTTCCCGAGCCCTTGTTCCGGGTTTTGTTCGCTCTCTCGCCGGTCGTTTTGATCGGCGTTTTTCTTTTTGGTTTACCGATCTATAATCGGATTGCGTCGCCCGCCGCCGCCCGTTGACCCCCATGAGCCTCTACTCCGACCCTGGCACGACCAGCCGGCCTCTCCTCCGACCCGGCGACCACGCGCGCCGAGGCGGCCCGTTAGGGCCAGCCGCCGTCCGCGCGTCGCCCTGCGCCGTCCGTCACCGCCCTGCTCCTACCGGGACACCTGCATCGCCCCGACCCGGCGGCCTCGCCCCGCCCATCAATCCACATCACCCGCCTCCGCCGCGTCTGCACGGCGGCCCGGCGGTCTACCTCGCCGGCCTCGTTCTCGACTGCTCGGGACGGCTACGTCAGGCTCGTCGGCTGCCTCAACTCGGGCGCCGCTGCTCCATTGGTCGCTCGGGCCTCGCTGCCCGGCCGCCGGCGCTGCTTTGGCAGCCCGGGTGCTGGTGCTGACAAGCTCGTCCGCACGACGTCCCACGCCGTCCGTCGTCGCCGCCCTCATCGCGGACTCCGCCGCCACCCCGCCTCCACCGAGCGGCGTCCCCGACCTCACGCGCGCTCGGCTTGATCACCCGCTCGCTGTCGTGATCCGCCTCATCTACGCCGCGCGGCCGACCTGGCCTGTCGGTTACGTGCGCCTCCGCAGGTCCCGTGAAGATCGTCCCGAGTACCGCGCGCCTCTCCGCCGATCGAGCATCGGTTTGCCGCTGCGTCGCCCCATCGGGCCGCAGCGCCACCGCCCCGTGGTTCTCCTCGCGACTGCATTGACTCGTGCGTCACCGTTGCGTCGACCCTTCGAGCCGTAGTGCCGCGATACGCGGTCCCCGCCGCTGCCCCGAGGTCGTCCCCGCGGTTGCACCGACTCGCGAACCGCCGTTGCCCTTCGGGTCGCAGTGTCGCGGCCCGCGGTCCCCGAGGTCTTCCCGCCGTCGCCCCGACCTGCCTGCCGCCGTTGCGTCGCCCCTTCGGGCCGTAGCGCCACGGCCCGCGGTCCACTCCGCCGTCACCGCGCGTCGACCTCCCGTGGTATGCGCCACGCCGTCTCCCTTGGCGAGGGAACGCCACCGTCCGCGCCGGTCTTCGTCACGTTGTCAGGGTTCTTCGCCTACTTCGAGCACCGCCGCCGCACTCCTAACCTAGCCGCCACCGCTCTTCTTTGGCGGCCGCCGCCGCTACCTCCGTAGCCGCCGCCGCCACCCGTCCACCCCCTTCGTCTTCGTCCAGCACCAGCTCGTCGCCAGCGTCGCCGTCATCTACCCCGCCCGCTTCATCTACTCCGACAACCGCGGGCGACATTGGCCCAGCGCCGATTGGCGCCGCAACCATCGTCGAGTCCTTCTCTGCTGGCCTCTCCGGCCTCTTCGACATGGCGTACAGCTCGTGCAGGTCCCAGTCTACGAATGCCCGGTGCTGGCAACACCGCCTGCCTTCGTCCACGACGTGTCCCCGGGCCTGGCATGCCTGGTGCGGTGCTTCATCAAATTCGTCTTCGACCGTCTACGCATGCCCGGTGCTGGCAACACCGACGCGTGCCTTCGTCTACGACGTGTCCCCGGGTTTGGCAACCCCGGCGCGACGCCTCGTCAACACCGTCTTCTCCACGGCGACTTCCTCGACACCGGCCACCCCGACTCGACATCGACCACGGCATTCTTCGCACGGCTACCTCGTCCACGGCTCCACCACCCACACTCTTCGCTACGTTGACAAACGGCACAAAGGGCTACCGCCTGCTTGAGCAACCTTGTCGGTTTCCACTCTAGCCACGACTCCGCGATGCATCGACCGTACGACTATGGGGCGGTGCCCGTCAGCTTCCCTTCGGTTTCTTCTCCAGTCTCACCGTCTGCGTTGCTACCGTTGTGACTGCGGGGGGATGTTGAGTATCGTGATTATTAGGAAAGCTAGGATAGCGTAGGATATTATTCTATGTTGCCTTGTACTCCAAGATGATCATGTACTCCTATATATATGCCCACGAGGCTCAAGCAATACAAACAACGATTCCACCAAATCCATCATATTCCGCATCAAACCTCTCTCTCCCTTCCAACACTGCCTCCAACTGCTCCTCCAAGAGCGACAGATGCTGCTACTCCGCATGTTGCAGTCTGAACACGGACACCGGCTGCTAATCCACGAGGGCCTGCTCCTCCTCAGTCAGCAACATGTTGTAGTGTTGCTCAGCCTGCAGTAGGCTGAACCTGATCACTAGTGGCTCCACCAACGCGAGCACCGGCTCCTCATCCGCCTCCTCCATCGCGATCTCGGCCATGACCATGGGATCGCCATCCTCCTTCTCCTCAGAGCTCATCTCTGGAGAGCTCGGAGACAATGCAGGCCTACCGCCAATCATCCGCGGCGCATACCTTCGCCATGATTTCCACATGGCACCCTGGCGAGAGCTTCCTCAACCACGAACGAGCGGTTCTAGCCATTGCTATCACTAACGAGCGAGGATGCGAAGGGCTCGGACGGGGTGAGAAGGGGTAGTTCGACAGCAGCTCGGACGATGGGCCAAGGGCTCGAAGGGGTAGGGTACTAAGGCATGGCCGGCTGGCTTAAACAGCCGGAGCAGGCAGAGCGGCGGGTTGAATGTAGAGCGCCGGAGTAGGCTTCCTCGGTTCCACGCCAATCACGTCCACCCTGAATGCACCGAGGGTTTCTTGAGACACGAAGAGGAGTTTTGGGTGGGTCAGTCTCGTCAGAGTACGAACGTCCGGGCTCCTCTAAATCTCCCCTAGGGTGCTGTTTGCAAGATTTCCGACATTCTGGGTCCGTGTTGTCAGAGTCCGACATGGTTGTCAGAGTCCGACATGGCAGATGTCCGACTCACAAAATTTCCCCCAGGGTTGATGCTGGTTTGCAAGATTTCGGACATCCGGACCAATAGAGACACTTTACTTGACAGTCGTTGAATGGGCAAAAGTGTTGGGGGCTGTTTGGATTGGATCAGCGGCACGCCCAGCCAATATTATTATTGGCGTTGACCAGGACACCGCAGCTTGTTTGGATTGGTTCCAACGTTTTGGCTCGCCAACTGAACCCATCTTTTCCTCTGTGCTTGTACGCCAATTCGTTGGCGAAATCAGGGGCGGCCGTACGCCAATTTGTCCGTAGCATCCAGAAACATCCAGTAAATAAGAGACAAATACGAGGACACCAATCAGGTCAAGCAACGGAACAACTTTAGTTTCGGTTCCCATCTCTATTAATTTGTTGGATGGGTGCACCCATAGACCCATAGAGGCCTTCTGCCATCACTTCACAATATGACACTTGAATTCAGTCAGGTAGGTGGACAGTACAATCCCATATAGCAGCAGCAGAACAGGAACAAAGATACATTAGGTGTAACAAGCGAAGATGGCCCCAACATCATCCTCCAAGCGCGGCTCCAGGGTCAGCCCATTGCATACTTCTGGGTCCAGCTCCTCGCTGTGGACTCATACTTCGCACGGTCGCTCTTGTACATGTGTGCAATCTCCGGAACCAACGGGTCGTCGGGGTTTGGGTCCGTTAGTAGAGAGCAGATTGAAAGGAGCACCTGGAAATAGGGGCTTGTCAGATAAACGTGCAACCGGAGAACGAATGCTGCTGCAAGGTTACTGCACAGATAGTTTAATTTTAACATGCTTTGGCTAAGCTGTAAGAATTAAAACTGCTGGAACTCCAGCTCAATGACAGGCATCACATTCACGACCGAGTTTGTTACAAAACCATGAAAAGAAAGAATTGTGTCACCTTTGAAACTGTCAATGCAGGGCTCCATTGCTCCTTCAAGATATCAAGACAGATGCTCCCATTGCTGTTGATATTTGGGTGGAAAACCTTTGTTTTAAATGCAACCTGGAAAATTGTTTCCATCATAATTTAGCTAGAGGGAATGCGGAGCTCAAGACAAGCATTTCAGATTTACTTGAAATGTTAAAAGACATTTGGCAAAGCAGTTGCAACTACTTAGATCATTGCTATAGCACAAATATTTTATCTACAAGTACTAGCATGGAACAGAAAAATAACATGAAACCCTCTCCTAGTCAACCTTTCCACCACATGGAAGTAATCATTGTTATGTAACATGCATCTCAATTATCATACTAGAGCATTTTTTCAATAAGCACAATTTGATCATCACAACTTTACTAGAGCATGCATCATGCAAGAATCATCCACTGTACACGCAAAGGACAGGAGTTGTGATAATACTAGCTTTTGATATACAGGTCCAGTGATCGACACACAAACATAGAAGGGATATGCTAATAGATGAACCATTCCCCTGACTCTGGGCTAGACAACTTTACAGTTTTGTCTGATAGGCTGGCAGTAGTATTTAAGCTTGAATCAAAAATTTGATGAGAATTAATGCAAGACGTTGGCAAGGAAGTTTCTTATAACAGGGCTTTGGGAAACCTCAAAAAGCTAGAGAGTTGAAAAGGCAGCACTCCTGTATCATCCTAGGAATAATTTCAGATCGTTGCATACACTCGACTGCATACCTTGGGTGGCTTGAATGGGTAGTCTGGGGGGAAGTGAATAGTAACCAAAAATACACCACCAGCATATGGGCTTTCCGATGGACCCATGATCGTCGCTTGCCAGTGGAACATATCTTCCGCCACAGGGCCTGTTCCGTGAAAACCAGATGTTTTAGTCACACAATGGAACCTCAATATAAATTCCCATAGTGCTATTGCACGCAATGGGCTAAGCAATGATACTTCAACAAGAGGACAGTGACAACACATTACTAGCAAAGCTTAGCAGACCACCACAGAAGAACTTTCAAGGTTAGGATGGTCAGCAATGCTTGACTACGACCATGCATATTCATGGGTACCCCACGCATCCAGACATGAACTACTCACTACACATAACCTCAAGTGTTTTTTATCCCATCAACATGTAATGATGTAGCGAGTGATTACTTGTTCAAAACGGCGAAACTACTACTTTAAACAGGGAGTCCAGATGCATAACAGCGTAAGAATTAATAACTGTAGATTATATCAAAACTGCCCTGATCATTTTTAGTGCCTATCAGCAGCTAGAAGCATTTTTGCCGTACCATTGGTAAAATGGTAGGCAAGTGTGACATTTTCGATAAAGGCACGGTTACAACACATTATTAGTAGCAAAGTTTAGCAGTTCAGGAATGCTTGACTACACGCATGCGTAGTCATGTACTCCAGAGGTTAGGATGTTCTGGAATGCTGCTTGAGCGTCCACCCAAGAACAACCATCAATATGTAATAATGACAATGCAATGACTGATTACGTGTTCAAAAGGGGGAAAGTACAATGTTAAACCGGGAGTCCAGAAATGGAAGAAATGAAGAAACTGTAGGTTACATCACAACAGTAGTAACCATTTTTAGTGCCTATCGGTAGCTAGAGGAATTTTTGCCAAACCGTTGTAATTGGTAGGCTAGCATGACTATTTGCAGTAGGTGTTTGGTCCACTGCCAATGTTTTTCCTTCAGGAACAGTACAACTACCATTTTATGTGTGCCAGTAGGCTAACTGTATTGGCTCATGAGCATGGGATATCCGGCGACCAATTTGCTCCACAACGGTTTGCCCTCCCTTTCAGATCCCCGCCGGTTACTGCAATTTCTAACGGTTCTACACAGGAATTTCCAAAAGCAGCATGTGTCTAGCAAATAAGTAGATCTTCTTAATTAATCGAGATACATATATCTAGCAACGAGGCCACGAAAACGACAAATCATCACACATGCATCTGTCACCGGGACGAGGGATCTTCCGGGGGTTGGTGGTAAATAAGTAGAGCTAGCTGGTAATAAATAAGTAGATCTGGCGGCAGAAATTACCGGCGCTGCAGGAGGTGGGGGGATCCCTCTGCAGGTCCTTGAGCTCCTTGAGGATCCGCTTGGACGCCATGGGGACGGGGCTGCCGGCTAATCAAGCGGCGGAGCTAGTTGCGATTCCGATCGGAATCGAGAGGGAGGAGGAAGTGGGACGGAGTGGGGAATAGATCGACGGGGAGCGCGTATAAGTAGTCGGGGAGGGATGGCGTGCGGAGGAGAGGAGAGGAGATTGGGTTGGGTTGGAGCGGAGGATGGTCACGGCACGCAGGGCGGTCTCCGGAAGCTTCCGGCCTGGGTGGAGCACGCGGTATTGCGTACTGGCGGCCAGGCCACACTGCTGGCTGGCTACGGTGGCCGGGTGCGCGGTCGGTCGCGTTAGACGGACGCGGCTTTCCCCGCGAGAGAGGGGAGGGTGTGGGGAAACGGGTCGGCGACGCGTCTGGTTCTCCTTCTTTTCCCTAGCTTTTCCTGGGTCCGGCCTCTTTTTTTCTTTTTCTTGCTCGACCACATGCCACTAGCACTGGGTTTTTTTCCTCTAGGGTTTCCCTTGGTCCCAAATATCCTCCGGCGGAGCCACCGCCAAAGTACCCTAGATACCGATCAGTTCCATATTTCTTCATGTCGGAAGGAGGCGGGCGTGGATCACAGTGGCAAATACTTGTTGCCTGTATTCCTCTGTAACGGACCGGGGATGATGGAGATCGTCGATCTGGAGTAGGTGAGAGGAGCAGAAGGGGGATGAGGCTTGGAGAGGAAGGAGGTTGGGATTGTAGAGGAAAGTTTAGGTTATAGAAAGAAAGTTCACCAGGCATGTCTCGCTCGGCCACAGGCGACCCCTTTTTAACTCGCACGCACACGCGAGTTCCACACGTCGGATGTGCCGTGTCACACTGACCATGGGTTGGTTAGGTGTGACACTCTCCCCTCCTTAAGCAGCTTCGTCTTCCACCCAAATTGGAGCCGCCGGATAGCGCTAGCACAGAACCTCGTAGTCTTCCTACGTCGTTGTGTCGGGAGATCCGGTGCTCTGAACCTTGAGCTGGACTACCGGCGCATCGCCATGCTTCATCATGCGCCGGTCTAGGATACACGAGGGCTCGGCCAATGTACCAGAGAGGTCTTGACGCGGGGCAGTTCTGCGAACACCGGGGTATAGTCCGGCGTGAAGGGCTTCAGTCGGGACATGTGGAAGACGGGATGGATGCGGCTTGTTGACGGCACGTCCAGCTTGCTTGCCATTGGTCCGATGCGCTCCAACACGATGTACGGCCCGAAGAATTTGAAGGCGAGCTTGGCTCGGGGGCGGCTACCACGGGCTGCTGGACTTACGGCTGCAACTTCAAAAGAACTTGCTCCCCGACCTGGAAGCTTCGATCCTAGAGATTTCGGTCGGCCTGCTTCTTGACACAGCGCTGCGCACGCTTGAGCATGCGCGGATGAGGGTGGCGTGCGTCGTCCAATCCAGATCTCTCCAGTCAGGGGCGTCTCGGACCAAATCCTGTGGCACCCAGGTTGGCCTCCTTGCCACACAGTGCCTTGAAGGGAGTACAATTGAGCGCGGAGTGGAATGTGGAGTTGTACCAAAACTCCGCCATGGGCAGCCAACGGCGCCATTTGCGCAGCGAGTTGTGCACCATGCATCGTAGGTACATCTCAATGCACTGGTTCACGTGCTCGCTCTGGCCGTCCGTCTGGGGGTAGTAGGCGGTGGAGTAGAGCAACCTCGTGCTGGCGCCGACAAGCATTTCCCGCCACAAGTTGCTGGTGAAGACTTTGTCGCGGTCGAAGATGGTGGAGGACGGCACGCCGTGGAGCTTGACCACATTATCCTAGAACGCGCGCGCCACTTGCGTCGCATTGAAGGGGTAGAGGAGGGGAACGAAGTGAGCGAACTTGGTGAACCGATCCACCATCATGATGGAGTCGAAGCCCTCGGATGTAAGCAGACCCTCCACAAAATCCATGGTGAGGTCCTCCCATGGCATCGCTGGAATGGGGAGGGGCGCCAGGAGGCCGGCAGGTTTGGTGTGTTCGTGCTTGGCCTGTTGGCACACTGTGCTCTAGTGCACGAACTCGTCGACGTCCTTCTTTAGGCCCCGCCAGTCGAAGTGCTTCTTGACGCCGTGATAGGTCGTCGTGGTGTCGAAGTGGCCGCCCACCGCGCTGCTGTGCAGGGCGGCGATGAGATTGGTGCACAGGGCTATGTTTGCCCCGATCAAGGGACGACCTTGGCAGCAGATGAGGCCACGGTGGACCTTGTAGCCGTCGTCGTCCTGGTTGTGGATGGCGAGTTGCTGGAGCCGATCCTACGCGTCAGGGTCCGTCTCGTAGGAGTTGGCCACCTCCTGTAGCCAGGTCGGTTGGCATACCAAGAGCGCGACGAGATCAAGGTGTTTGCTGACGCGCGACAGCGCATCTGCCGCCCCTTGTCGAGTCTGCGCTTGTACTAGAAGCAGAATTGGAGACCCACCAGCTTGGACATCGCCTTGCGTTGCAAATCTCTAGATGTTGTTCTCCCAGATTGCAGAGGCTCTTGTTATCGGTGAGGATGTCGAACGGACCGCGTTGCAGGTACTTCCGCCACTTGTCGATAGCTATCATCATGGCGAGAAATTCCTTCCCGTACGTGGAGAGCTTTTGGTTGCGCACGCCGAGAGCCTTGCTGAAGTAGGCCACGGGTTGGTTGGCGACCGTCTCGTTCATGAACGGGCACTTGAAATTGGGCAGAGCCAACACGGGAGTGGTAACCATCACTTCCTTGAGCATGTAGAACACCGTCGCGGCTTGCTCGTTGATACGTCCATTTTGCATCATGTTTCCCTATTGTTATTTATGATGTTTTTGGCCAATATAACACTTTGTAGTGCCATTCTAATGCCTTTTCTCTCTTAATTTGCAAGATTTACATGAAGAGGGAGATTGCCGGCAGCTGGAATTTTGGGCTTGAAAAAGGTATGCCGAAGCTACCTATTCTGCACATCTCCAGATGAGCTGAAATTTCACGGGGAATTGTTTTGGAATAAATAAAAAATACTGGAAGAAAGAAATAGCAGAGAGGGCCACCCAGGTGCCCACGAGGCACCAAGGCGCGCCCTGGCGGCTCGTGGGGCCCCTGGCCAGCCTCCGGTGCGCATCTTCTGGTTGAAAGCACAAGTGCTCCCTGGGTGATTTTGGTAATTAATGTCAACATATCTCTTGTTGGACTAATACTTTCATCTAGTATATTTCAGATAAGTTCAATATTGGAGTGGCATGGACAAGAGGATGTGGAACCCCCTCTAGATGCTAAGGACAGAAGATTGGCAAAAGTTCAAGACTCTACATTTTCATTCTAGTGGTCCAAGATCACATTGAGTCCATAGGAAAGCCAATACTATTAAAAGGGGATGAGGTGTTGCTTAATGGCTTGCTTGATCAAAGTTCTTAGTGATATGCTCCAAAACCCTCAACCACTTTCTCATTTCCACATATGTCCTAAACCTAAAGTCAACTCGGCCCCACCGATTTGATCTATCCGGCGCCACCGAGTTCACTTGACATAGCCACTACCAGAAACACTAATCAGTTCGGTCTCACCGATGGGATCTCAGTCTCACCGAGATGGGCTTGCAAACTCTCTGTTGCATGTTGCAATTATTTCGGTCCCACCGAGATATGCACTCGGTCCCACCGAGTTAGCTTGACCAACTCTCGGTTTTGCTTATTACCAAAATTGGTCCAACCGAGTTTGCGTAATCGATCAAACCGAGTTGAGGTTTTACCCTAACCCTAGCACATCGGTCCCACCGAGTTGATCATGTCAGGCCCACCGAAAATCCTAACGTTCACATTTTGAACTAAATCGGTCTGACCGAGTTTGAGTATTCGGTCACACCGAGTTTGGTAAATTGTGTGTAACAGTAAGATTTTGTGTGGAGGCTATCACTACAAAAAAAGAAACATCTGTGACATTTTGGGCCGAACGAAAATCTTTTCTGTCATACTTATGACACTTCTATGACGATAATTGTGACAAAACCCGGTATCATCGTAGATGTGGTGGGGTCCTACTTCTATGACAAAAAATCATGACAGAAAATGGGCTTTTCGTCCTGGGCGGGCCGGAGACGCAGCTGCATGACATTCTTTGGGCCGTCCATGACGGAAAAAACCATGGTAGAAGCGAGGGCGAGGAAAATATCAGGGTGTTCCCGGTTACGGTGGGTGGTCGGGGCCGAACGATGCGCGTTTTCTCGTACTATCACGCGCGTGGGTGCGAGGCGTTGGGCTCTAACTGAACCCGAGTGAGGCGTTGGGCTCTAACTGAACCCGAGCGATTGCACTGCAGGCTACATGTTACTGAACCCGAGCGATCGATCGATGGCTATTAACTTAACCCGATCGGGCGATTCCTTCGCTACTGCTGCTAACTGAAGCCGATCGATGCTGCCTCTGGATGAACAGTGAGCGTTGTTGGGGGGTTTGGATGAACAGTTCCCGGTGGGGGTGGATGAACAGGACCCCGTGGCGTTGCCTCTAGATGAACAGTGAGCGTTGCTGTGGGGTTTGGATGAACAGTTCCCAGTGGGGGTGGATGAACAGGACCCCGATCGTTCGAGCCGGTTGGGGCTGGATGAACAGGACCCCGTGGAGGGCAGGATGAACAGGACCACCCCGTGGAGGGCAGGATGAATAGTAAACAGTGGAGGGGAGGATGAACAGTAGCCCTGGAGGGGTGGTTGAACAGGAGCCCGTGGAGAGGGCTGGTTGAACAGTAGCCGGTGGAGTAGCGCGCAGTGGAGGCTGGATGAACAGGAGCCCGTGGATGAACAGTCGCAGGTGGAGGCTGGAGGAGGTCGACGGTGGATGAACAGTAGCCCGTGGAGGCTGGAGGGGGTCGACGGTGGAGATGAACAGTATCCCGTGGAGTCCCGTTTTGCGGTACGCCACACCCCTCCCGATGAACAGGACCCCCGTTTCGATCGTAGCGCTCCAACACAAGTCCGTTTCCTCCGTTTTGCGATACGCCACACCCCTCCCAATCAACAGGACCCCCATTTCGACCGTAGGAGGTCTGTTTCCTCCGTTTTGCGGTACGCCAGACCCCTCCCGATGAACAGGGTCCCGTTTCAAACATGGCCGGTCGAACACAAGGCCATTTCCTCCGTTCTGCGGTACGCCAGGCCTCGTTTCCATCGGTTGTTCCGTCCAAGCCGGTTGGCTCCCACGCGTTCCGTTTCCTCCCAATGAACACGATGAATTCCGTTGCCTCCCCATGAACACGACGACGACGCTGTTTCTCCGTTCCGACCCAGCCATGTACATGAGCCCTGGCCGTACGTACGCGCGAGTAGGCGTTTGAGACCCCGCTCGTATGTACGTACGTGGCCGTATTTACTTTCTTGCACCCTGGCCGCTGTACGTACGTGTACATGCTACGTGCGCGCCTCTACTACGACACGTGCGCGTCTCTACATCGACCAGTATGTACATACACGTTCGCGACCAGATTGACAATGCTACCTACGCTTCGACCAGGTGGGTCCCGACTGTCAGGCACTTCCTTGCGTGCGAAGATGTAGCTGGTGGGTCCCAGCAGTCAGGGGGAAACGTTTTTTTCGCGAAATACGGTGGCCCGTCCGGTGGGTCCCCGCTGTCAGGTGGAGGAATAATTATTTTGCACGTAATAAGGAGGCCCTTCCTTGCTGCGGCCGTGGACCCAGCTGTCAGCCTCTCCACGTACAGTCCACGTCCGATGGAAGCCGTTCCTTGACCACGTTGACCACGCCGCGCCGAGAGCACCGGGGCGGTGGACGACGGCGAGGCCTAGGAAGGGGACGACGCGGAGCCGGGGAAGACGCGGCAGTGGATGCCCACGCGTAGAGGAGTACGAGGGTTCACTGGTTCGCTGCGGTGTGAGGCTGCCGTCGCCGCAGAATAACAGGGGGTGTGGGTGAGTAGAGGGATGGCCTGGCCAGCGGTGGGAGTAGTAGGGGGCGGTGAGGCCTCCGTCGCATCGTAGCGGGCCACGGGAGGCAGGAGCACGAGGCACGACCGGCGCTGGTTTGGGCAGCTGGAGCAAGAAGACCAGAGGTTGAAGAAGCACTACGGCCGTTGGATGGACATCGTACGTTCACTAGAGCTAGAATCGTGCATATTGACTAAGTTGACAAAGCCCTCCGTCCCCATCAACTTAGTAGGCCCACAAGTCAGCCTGCCACTATACTGGGTCCTAGCTAACAGGGGGAGTATTCATTTTTTTTGTGCGTAATAAGGAGGCACCTCCTTGCGTGCGAAGATATAGCTGGTGGGTCCAAGCTGTCAGCGGCGGTAACGTTTTTTTTCGCGAAATACAGAGGCCCTTTCGGTGGGTCCCTGATGTCAGGTGGAGGAATCATTATTTTGCGCGTAATAAGGAGGCATTTCCTTGCGTGCGGTCGTGGACCCTGCTGTCGGCCTCTCCACGTACAGTCCACTTCAGATGCATGTCGGTCGTTGACCACGTTGACCAGGCCGCTCCGAGAGCACCAGGGCGGTGGACGACGGCGAGGCCTAGGAAGGGAATGACACGGAGGCAGGGAAGACTCGGCAATTGTTTCCCACACGGAGGGGAGTACGACTGTACGAGGGTTTACTGGTTCGTCTGCCGTCGCCAGAGAATAACAACAGGTGTGGGTGAGTAGAGGGATGGCTAGGCCAGCGATGGGAGTACGGTGGGGCGGTGAGGCCTGCGCGGCAGCACAGCCGGCCGCGGGGAGGAGGGAGCAGGCAGTCCCGCCGGCGCTTGTTTGAGCGGCTGGAGCAGGAAGAGCAGAGATTAAAGAAGCACGACGGCCGTTGGATGGACACTTAACAGTCACTGCTTGTGCGTCAACCTTTTTTTTAGGAAAGCCTCAAATATGTGGAAAATGGCATACAGCCCATCTGCCATTATTTCTAATAATTTACAGCCCATTTGCTAATTCTTAAGATTTTTTTTGGAGCCCATATTCTTTTTGTTAGCATTACAGCCCATATTGTGGCCACGGTTAAAAAATTATACAAAATTTTGCATATTTCGGTGCGGTCCGAACTGTTTTTAATCCCGAAATTTCGAGTCACATTCAAACTGATTTTAAAAATAAATGTATATCAATATAAAATCCAACAAATTGTCCACGCATAAAAATTAATGTAATTTAAAATCTCAAAATGAAAAAAAAAGAAATTTGAAACTAATTGCCGGTTTGATGTGTTTTAAAAATGTACAGCCCATTTCTCATTACTGATAGACCATTTTCTCGGCCAGCCGAATGAAAGCTCTCCTCGTCTTGAAAGTTTGCAGCCCAACAGGCCTGACAAAGCGACTTACTTGGCAAATCACAAAAAAACTGGGCTGTGGCCGTGGACCCAGCTGTCAGCCTCTCCACGTACAGTACTCTTCCGATGGAAGTCGGTCGTTGACCACATTGACCACGCCGCGCCGAGAGCACCAAGGCGGTGGACGACGGCGAGGCCTGGGAAGGGGACGACACGGAGCCGGGGAAGACGCGACAGTGGATGCCCACGCGAAGAGGAGTACGAGGGTTCACTGGTTCGGCTGCGGTGTGAGGCTGCCGTCGCCGCAGGGCCTGGCTAGCGGTGGGAGTAGTAGGGGGCGATGAGGCCTCAACGGCAGCACATCCGGCCACTGGAGGCAGGAGCAGGCGGTCCCGCCGGCGCTGGTTTGGGCGGCTGGTGCAAGAAGAGCAGCGATTGAAGAAGCAGCAGGACCGTTCGATTCAAATCCAACGGTTACTGCTGCTAGAATCGTTTGTTGACTAAGTTGACAAGCCCTGCGTACGCGTCAACTTAGTAGGCCCACAGGTCAGCCTCCCAACCGGTGCGCCCCAGATTTTGAAAATATCTGGGAAATTTTGAAAATTTGCAATTTTTTGCTGGGGAACAAAATATTCTTAATCCAAAAATTAGTAGCCATACTAAAACAAATTTAAAAATAAATTAGTACTACGTCATGTTAAATCCAATGAAATACGTATAAGATATCAGTGAAGAACAAAAATAAAAAAATAAACTAATATCCCATTTGCTATAATTCTTTTGGAATTTTCAACCCCTTTTGATATTACTTTTAACAGACACTGACCATACTCTTTGGCCAGGCCGGAATGCATCCCTCCTCGTCTTGAAAGATTTGCAGCCCAATAAGTCGGAGAAAACAAATAGGCCTAGCTTGGGTATTCTTCAAAAAGAAATACTGGGCTACCTATTTTTCCAAAGAAAAACCTGCTGGGCTGGTCATGTTGTTAGACGGGCCACAGAGACCACACAACCCAGTTTATAGCCTGCTCCTCCAAATTACTACTAAAAAAAGTTGTGCAATTCTGTCGTTAATTGACTACATGTTGAAAATGATGTGGGTCCCAGATATCAGCAGGGTGGATTAGAGTAAAAAAAGAGGGGTTCATCTGAGTAGTAAAAGAGGCGCTTGCTTGTGTTCGGGAGTGGACCTGGTGGGTCCATACTGTCATACTCACAACTACAGTCCTCTCCCGATTCACTATGTTGACAGGGACCGTTTCAAAAAAAAACTATGTTGACAGGGCCTGACGGCGGCGGCGCGGCGAGCGCACCAAGTCAGAGGATAAAGTGCTGTCGCCAATGTGCTGGGCTGGGTTGGACATTCTTATTGAAAAATAAAAATGGACCGGATCTATTTACGACGTTGACTACGATTTGCATCGGTCCGCTGGTTGCAGGAAGAAAATGCTGGAAGAAAGAAGACTGGTCGCTATCTTTGCCGAAGAATAATATAGACTGAATGTAATGACACTATCATAGGAAATAATATCCTCTTGTTAAATCGTGAATTTAAAGAACTGGTGCATGAGCATTTAGCTTTATTTATTTATTTACTTATTTATGTTTAGGGGACCATGAGCATGTACCTGGGCCGGATTCATGTGAGAGCCTCCCTTCCAGTTAATTATGGGCTTCTCTATTGGGCCTTCATCAGTGGGCTGCATGTTATCAACAAGTGGAAAATGTGTTCCGTACAAAAAATAGTATGCGCTACGTACAGTACGAGGCACTAAAGGATCGAACCGTGCAACGACTTCCAAAACATTGTGTTTGTCGTTCTAACAACACATTTATTCAACCAACAGACAAAATATACTACTAATTGTACATTGAAAACAGTAGCAGCAGCAACCAGGGCTGGGGGTGCAACAGAAGCAGTAAGCAGGCCAGAAGAGTGAAGACGCAGCTCTCTCTTCCAAACCAAACATCAGCCATCATTACAAAAGGGCTACCCCAAAAAATAAGTGTATGCATCAAACTAAATAAAGATCCTACTGCACTAAGTGTACGCATCTAACTAACTGGCTCAGTTAGACGTTACTATTTATTAAGCTGTGGAGATTGGCTGACGGCTTGAACCAGATGGGTGCCTGACGGGGGAAACTCCAGCCAGCAGGTCGAAGTATGATACTTGTGATCCTCTCTCCTACTTTGGGCTGCAGAGCGTGGCGGCACATATTAGGGTATGGTGCATGCAGAGACGCATGGTATGCCGTGTACACACAGTTTTGCCTAATGAACGAAACCGCGCTGCCATCATGATCCTTGCCGTCGGTTATCTCCTGGTTAATCGGATAATTCAGTCCGACAAACAGAGAGCGTGTACCAAGGCTACTTACCACCCTCCAGTCAAAAATTCCTGAAGGCCCAGAGAAGCTGGGATCCTGCTCAAAGACCTTGCAGCGACCGTGATTGTATTCCGCGAAACAACATGTCCGGTACGTGTGAACGATCATCAATCGTTCGCCGTCGTCTGATCGAGCCAGGGACCACCTGCAACTTCCATGCCGCTTTTCTTTGAAAGGTTCTGGGATTAGGAAGGGTAGGGACACCAGGCGGCCTACAACATCATATCAAGTTGGAGTCAAATAACCCTCAAAAAAAAGTTGGAGTCAAATAAAAAAGGGCTCTTGATGTAGTCAATCTTAAGAACAGCATGTTATGAGCATGAATATTTTTTCAGTAAATGTTGACAGTAATATAAGCAAGCCATCATGATATCATAGGAAAGTAACATACTGCTGTAACATCCGTTTGTAGCGATGACTGGAGTAGGCCAGCAATACGTCCAGCCATAGAAGGAGTCGACAGCGTAAATGAAGCCCTTGTGTTCAATGGCATCAGAGAACCATGGAGGATGTATGATCCTGCGATGGACGTGCAGATTTATCCACTTACCGCAGTGACCTATCAGATAGGCGAGACCGCGGTTGAAGAACGCAATTAGCCTGAAGTCTTTATAATTTGCAGATCTTGTGGGCACTTGGCAGATTACAACCTTGAGCAAATCAAACTTGGTATCATGTTGGCTACTGTAAGATTCCGAGTATTTTGGGCCGCGGTGCCAAAGCAGTGCAGTGTTAATCGAAGGAAGGGGGATCAATCGCCGGGTGTAGACCTCCACGAGCATCCAGCTGCCGCGACCGTCGACGAGCACCATCCAAGACGTGTTCATGGCGACCCAGTACTTACCGTTAATGTAGTTGAGGGTGACGGGGATCGGATCGCAGTCAATGGGGTTGATGCTCGCCACCGTACGATCGTTATGCTGCGTGACACGCCGTTTCTGAAGATCAGGCGGCATCAACAAGCAAGGAGCTGGCTTAAAAAGCTCCGGCCTGAGGGCTTTGAGTAAACGGTACAGCCCCGACGAGCACGCGGCGAGCGGCATGGTACTGAGATTGTCCACACGCGAAACAATGAGCTTGATTACCTCTGTGGGGAGCGAATTCCGGCCACTCTTTCGGCGGACGCTGCTCGGTTCTGCCATTGTTAGTGCTTGGGTTTCGGACGAGGGGGGAGGCGCATTAGCGGGGATGGAAGATTGGATGAGGGGGAGGCGCCTTAGTGGGGATGGAAGAGCGGAAAAAGATGGAGAAGCGAATATGTGCTGCGGGAAGTGGACAGGTGATGATGACTACAACACGCCGCTTGACTTACGAGACACATACCAGCAGCGTAGGGTCATATCGAAGTCAGACAACTTGCTTGAGTGATCACAGTACTGGCACTCCCTACAGTACCTGCTACTATGCCCTAACTTGCTTGAGTAGAGTAGGAGTAGTGGAGTAGGACTCTGCTCCACTACTAGCACCGGAGGAGTAGTATGTTCTAATCTAAAATAGTTACAAACTTCAATGCCCGAGCGTGGAATGACTACGAACCGCCATCGGTGCTAACTCCAATCCTGCAAGTCATGGATTTGTTTCTTTTTAACTTTCTGTACGAATCTGTACCAGCCTGCAAGTCATGTACACTGTACTGACAGTGGAACCCACAGAGTACTTAGAATACAAGATTAAGGATGCAATTAACTTTTTATAGAGGGAGAATCATACACGCAATTAACTCAAATGGATTGGACGTGACTCTATTATTCTCCAACGGCAACCGGAAAATTTTCTCCCGCGGGCCGGAGTAGGTTTCTCGGTTTGCATGCGGGTTTAACGGAGGGGTTTGATGGAGGCGAGGAGGCGTGTTCAGCCGGGCATGCAGTGGACGGCACAGTACTATTCGATTTGACAACTACAACTAGTATATTATAAAAAACAAAGAAAAGTAGTAGAGATAGAGATAAGAATAGAGACTAGGGAGGAGCACCATCTACTGCTTCGTGGGCTACTCCTGCGCTCCATTCGGCGGCCGCAACGTCCCCTACATCCACTCCCACCTGCGCTCCATTCGGCGGGCGCTGTTGAAATTTGGGGAGCGCACTCTCGCGACTGCTAGCAGCAACGACTTCACCGACGACGACTTCTTCCCCGACCTCGGCAACCTCTTCCTCAACGACATGGGCGACAACCTCAACGCCAATGGTGCTGCTTCCGTTGCACCGTATGTGTTTCTGTCCTTCCTGTTCGAAATCGTGGTAGAA
The DNA here is from genome assembly GCF_018294505.1 of Triticum aestivum. Taxonomy (NCBI): domain Eukaryota; kingdom Viridiplantae; phylum Streptophyta; class Magnoliopsida; order Poales; family Poaceae; genus Triticum; species Triticum aestivum. Next base: position 429,644,024 of record NC_057814.1, on the reverse strand, counting down.
TTCATGTTTCTAGTCTGTGTCCTAGATTCGATTTGTTCATCTACTATGCTAGTCCGCATGATTAGTTTAATCTCTGTTATAGTCATCATGATTTATTTTGTAGTAAATCTCATAGTAACTTGCTCATATATTCAACTCGCGGAACGTCCCCTACAGCCACTCCCGTTTCATGGACGGCCTGGTCTATGCCTCCAAGGAGCCCTTCGTCTACTGCTATGAGTGCCCGGTGTCGTTTTGGGGCTCGCCGGCGGACATCGTGCATCACCTGACGCAGGCGTGCGGCGATCACTACTGGCCCTTGGCGAAGAACATCAAGTACGAGACATGCTACCCGTTCACCGTGCCGGAGTCGCTCGAGGATCGGCGCCGCCTGCTAGTCTCGGAGGAGGACGGCAGCGTCTTCCTCTTGATCGTGGCCACCGGCGAGCCCCGCGCAGGCCGCCGCCACATCTCTGTAGTGTGCGTCAGGGGCGACGCCGCTGACGCTGACACTGACACGAGGCCGATGTATGGGTGCGTGCTCACTATTACTACCCCTCGGAGGTACGTGGGCGGCGACACTGGCTACGTCAAGCTGACTTGGACTCTGCCGAGCTGGGACCTTCCCACCGATGTGGACATGGAAGACGCACGGTATTATTTGACCCCCAACGATGTGCACGGGGACTCCAAGGAGGTTCACCTGGACATCTGCATTATCAAGTTAAATGTTGATCATTAGTCTTCGCTCAATGTAATCCGCTGTCTAAGCATGTGGAGACTTCCATGCATGATCTTGCTCTATTGGAGTATCGCGCATGAATAAAAGCGTATTCGTTTATGGTTTAGTCTAGAATCTTCCATGTATGAATTTTTACTACAGTACTGGTGAAAGACTTATGATGAACCATTTCTTACATATCCTCTGCCCCCTTCCAAGTCATCCTGATTTAATCCCTCCGTCTAGGTGTATAAAGGCATGGTTAATACTTAAATAGTATAGCCAACTGTTGACTATAAGAAAGTGCCATGTCATCTGTAGCCAACATGTATAACAATGGATACTCAAAAACTAATTCTTGAAGATCATTTCATGCAAAGCACAATAAGAGTTATTTCTTCACAAGTTTTGGATGCAGGTTGAACAGTTGAACGCTTTTGTTTGCAAAAGATACTTTTTTTATCTATTTCACCCGGATGTTTGTGAGCTCTAGTGATGAAATAATATCCGAACAAACCTATCGATACCCGTTACACATGAGATGACCCCCACATCATTTGTCAAAATAAACAACTCCCCGATCAATGCATTCCACTCTTCCGTGCAACGCACGGGCACCTTACTATAGATTAGAACGACCAAAAATTGAACTAACATTATATATAGTATGATAAATGATGATGCATGTCACCTAAAATTATAAGAGTATAATTGAAAACTATGTTCAAATACGAATCAAACGATATTGTTTTTGTTGACATGCACTAACATTTTGTCAGTTCAATCTTCAGTCAAATTCAATGGGGGATAAACCACGACCGATGTAGTCATACTAGTGTAGAGGGCGGCACTGCACGGGAGTCTCACCCCGCTCGTGGCGCGACAGTAAAGCCGTCATATCACAAAACCCAACCACTCCCAGTAATAAGTGGCCTGGTAAAATAAACGGACAAGCAACCATCACATCCCTCTGCCTTTTTTGCATTTCATCTCTCTGCATTTACTTTCTCCGGTTCATCTCGCACACTCAATCCCTAGCTACTACTACTAATATCCCTAGCTACTACTCCTAGGGCCAGTTCTTTTGGCGGCTTCCCAGCTTTTCCCATAAGACTAGTCACAGTGGAGAGTAACATTAAGGCGCCTCACTCATTTATTTGGGCTTCTAAACTACTACTAGTAGTACCTCCGTCCTAGTTTATTCCTCACCATTGTAATTTGGGCTAAATTTTGACCAAAGATTAAACTGATAAAATGTTAGTGCATGTGACATGCACTAACATTTCATTAGTTAAATTTATGATCAAAATTTGACATAGATTACAATGGGGACCAATAAACCAGGACGGAGGTAGTAGTTATGGGATTACTAATCTAGAAGCCTAAAAGAACTAGCCGCTGGTACTCCTACTAGTAGTAGTACTCAAGTTGGAATTCCAATTGCAATGCACAACTTGTTAGGCAAAAAATTCGATACAGGGTGTAGGAAGCGGTTTGGGAATTTGCATGCCTTTCCGACCAGTGAGATACTCCGTACAAAGTACCACAGAGAAGGAAGCTAAAAGTAAACAATCAAACGAGCATTTTTGCATTTGTTTTGCATTGAATTGTTTCACAAGCTTGACTAGTGTATTTTTTTCTACTTTTACAAAAACCGCATCGTAATGTTAAAACGTGCATTTGCACGTACATAAGTAATAGTAGTACTCCCTCCGTCTAGGTGTATAAGTCTTCCCTCCTTCTTGATCATGGTGCACAACCAAAGATGACTTATTGACCTGGATGGAGGGAGTAGCACAGTCTGCAAGCATATAGAGAGAGAGACGTGTAGTGTGATAGTATATAGTAAAGTTTGTGCTATATGCACGTACTTGCAAAATGCGTACGAATACATAAGGTTTCCAAACTTTCCCTTTTACATACTTAATTAAGGACGCTAATAATTCCTGAACGTTCGGGATTTATCATTTGCGTCCCAAAACTAATGAGATCGCCTTACGAAACAAAAAATATACTCCTACTAAAAGCCACGATGCTCGCAGGAGCGCTTGCGGCACGCCACGAGTGCCCTGGTGCACGGCCATTTCCCAGCGCGCCGACACAACGCCTCTTCCTCAGCCTCGCAACTCGCGAGGTGCTGATTGGCGGCGGGCGAGCGCGATCTCAGTGGTGTGGTGATCCCGCGCCAACAGGTACTCCTCCTCGCTGGAAGCGTGCACCCGGTCCACGTACCGCCAAGCGTAGATGAGGTGGTTGGGCCCGACTGCACTCAGGGCGTCGGCACGGGCGTCCTCCGCCACCCTCACGGCCCTCGCATGAGCCTTCTGCCAAAGAGACAATTGCCCGACTCTCTCGGACGCGACATAGGCCTCCCAGTCAGCTTGTTCCGCGGTGCGCTTCTCTTCCTCGGCCTTTTTCTCCGCCTCTATTTTGGCGCGCTCTGCTGGAGGCAAAGCCTCCCACAAGGCGACATCCATTTCTTTCCAAAGCTCCTCAAGGCTGGGGGGCTCGGCGGGCGGCGCAGCGTTCTCCTCGTAGCGGGGAGCCGACGCATCCTCCGACGCGCGTGCTGGCGAGATTGGGAGCGCCGACGCGCCACCTTGACGCGTCGCGGCGAGGAGCGGAACGCCGACGCGTCCCCTCGACTAGTGGCGGCGAGGAACGGAACGGCGACGCGTCGTGTCGCAGCGAGGAGCGAAACGCCGACGTGTCCTCCTCGACTAGTGGCAGCGAGGAACGGAACGGCGACGCGTCGCGTCGTGGCGAGGAGCAGAACACTGACGCGTCCTTCTTGACTAGTGGCGGCGAGGAACGGAACAGCGACGCGTGACCATCCGCGCGGTGCATCGAGGGGCGCCTAGGGCTTGGGAGGGGCGATGCCATGGTGGTCGACGTGAGAGGGAGGGGGAGGAGATAGCGATGAACGTGAACGTGAGGGGGAGGAGATAGCGATGTCGTGGGAGGCGCGGTGTTTATAGCGAGCAATGGCACACCTACATAAGATATGGACTGAGTTGCACTGACTTAAGTGCAGGTCCAGTTGTGTCACTGACATGTGGGCCAGACCCCTGTTGGGCCCATATGTCAGTGACCCAATGCACCTGCAATTAAGTAACAGCTACGTGGGCATATTTGTTGGAGTAAATTACGGGGGAGGGAAGGGGTGGAAATATTGCTGGTCACAACGGATTGGACGAGCGCGGGGGGAGGAGAGTCATGCATGCAGATTTTTTCCACACGGGGTGGAGTGGTGGGACCGCCGGAGGGAGAAGGAGAGTCTGGCAGGCATATTGTTTCCACACATGGAGAGGAAAAGATTTGGAGACGAACGGGCTTCCTGCAGGTATGGGGAACGGTCCATAATAAGTCTCATCTTGCATGCCGGGCTAGGTATAGTCTCAAGTCATTAAAAACATACACGCCCCACAGATGTTCATATAAAAGGTGCACTAAATTATTGCATGCGGTGATTAAGGCTGGCCATAATGGTGGTATCTTAGCTGGTATCATGCACACGGGAATAGCAAACATGCTAATGTGGCAAAGAATTAAAGAAGAGAGGGGGGTTAGAGTAACTAGTGTTCATGCATGCATTGGTAAACACATTTTTTTGTGAAGAACTACAAAAACTATTCCACCGCCTCTATCTTGCTAAGAGTAGGTGAAATTTTTGAATCGAGCCCTTTAAACTAGAAGGGAGGTAGTAATACTCTAATAGCTAACCTTGGCCCTGTTTGGATCCATGTGTTAGAGTTAGTTTGGGTTAGTTTGAACTCAACTAACCCAAAAAAAATCTAACCCACCCAAGAGGTGCTTAGTTGGGTTAGTTCTTCTCGGGACACTAAAAAACACATTTTTCTCTCGCTCTCCCCGCAGCAGATCCCTCCCCACTTCCTCGAAGCTTCTCGTCCTCTCCCTCCCTCCCTCCCTCTCGCACCGCCCACGAAGGCACCTCGCCGTATCCGCGCTCCATCTAACCCTGTCATCCAAACACCACTTTCGCTAGAGTTACTTCAGGGTTAGTTCAGGATTAGAATCTTTAACTCATCTAATAGTAGTTCTTATACTCATTATAATTAGTATTGTAGATATTGATATTTTTAGTATAAACGGTTGACGGAAGTAAAAAGGACCAGAGGGAGTATCATGCATGCAGAGTAGGCAAAAAAATTGCTCATTTATAGCCGGTCGAAGTCTCAAAGGGCGCGACCGCGCGAGGGAGGCGAAGGTCGTGGGAGGCGCAACGGTTGACGGAATTAATTGAAGTTACACATAAGCCGGCATGGCTTGCGAATAGGCAGAAGCTATACCGCCAGGCCTACGATATGGGTCTAGTAGACATGACATCTAGTGGGTCCCGCATAGTTCTCGAGAACTCTTTGGGGGCTTGTAGCCGTTTATCCACCGGGCAAGCCAGCAACCCCACGCCGTTCGCACGCCCTACTCATACCCGTCTTCTACTAGTACAGTACCTTACAACAGTTCGCTCCCAGTCGTCCCGTCCTTTCACATTACGGCAGTTCCACTAATCCTAACCCTCCTCCCAAATCCATGGCGTCCCAAATCTCCATGATCGGCGGTGAGTACAATGTTAGAACCATCACCGGCGATGAGTTTGACGTCATCTGCACCCGTTCTTACGCAATGGTGAAAGAATGCCTTGCTCGCTTCAAAGGCATGTTCGAAAACCGCTTGATGGGGGGAGGTTGATTTCGTGAATGTATTTGTGGGAATATGTGTCGATGACATCTCAATTTTTTTTGCATGCAATGTGTGTGAAATGGAGGCGTATCCATATCATATATAGAGGGTCGGGCGATCCACGAGAAGAGAGGGAGGGGTCATAGATATCCATAGAGTCGAAGAGAGGATCAAGTGGGTGGGTGCGAGATCGATGAAGAGAGCCATCGAATTTGTGTGTGTGTGTGCAAGTCAAAGATATAGGGCGACTGGCCTAGCTACCGGAACGTCAGAGGGCATAGGTCAAGTTTGTGTGTGGCAGGGAGACATGACTAGAGCGCTCGATGTATCGGTGTGTGTGTGTGGGAGGGGGTGGGGGAGGGGTAGGCAGAGGCCTAACTATAGAGGTAGAACGACTCGTATATGTGTTGAAAAGGAGAGACCCAGCTATGTCTTGAGGGAGATCGGTCGACATCCATACATAACTGAAGGACGGGAAATAGGATGGGACAGAGAGAGAGAGAGGAGAGAGAGAGGGAGGGAGAGGGGTAGAGTGCTGGATGGGTGATGGAGTTGCTTCTCGAAGATGGTGGGAGAGGCCTACTAGAGTGGGGATGTGTTTCTATGTGTGCCTGTGCATGATAGATCTGTCGGGACACATCCATGGATGATGAAGGGGAACCATGTGTTTGGTAAGCAAACCTAACTAGATCGGTAGATCAATTGTTGTTTGTCGGAGGAAGGGAGAGACATAACTAATGAGGTAGATCGATCGACGTGTGGGGAAAAACGAGTTATAAGGACCTAGCTAGCTATATGTATAGCGGGAGATCGGTCGGTGTACGTCCATTTGTTAGAGGAAAATAAGGCCCGGCAAGACGGATAGACAGAGAGAATGGAGCTAGGAGGTGGTGCGAGAGGCCCAGCTACTAGCTAGATAGGGGGAGGAGTGTGCGGTTGTGAGATCGATGAAAAGAGGGGCGAGAGTTTACACGTGTGTGGGACCGTATGAGAGACACAAGGCAAGGACACATAAAGGAGGACATTGAAGGTGCGTGTGTATGTTGTAGGCAGACATCGCTAGAGAGGTTTATCGATCGGTGTGTGTCGGAAAGGAGTTGTGGAGACTGTGGGAGAACGACCTAAGGAAAAAAAATGAATGTGCGCGATGGATAGAATGCTGAGGGAGGGGGAGGGCGAGGAGGGCGTGAGGATGCACGAGAGAAAGTTAGTGGTAGCTACAAAGGTTAGAGGATTGTGTGGGTGTAAGAGACTAACAAAGATCATAATTTGATATGAAAGTGGATTCATATATTTGAATAGGAGATCATAGTGTTTTAAACATATGCATGCATGAATATAGCGGTGATACGCGTGTTGTGGTTTTGCACATGTTATACCATAATGTGATAATGCATGGCGTTTGCAACTCACAGCTAAATGTCGAACAATCTAAACCATACTATACATCGAACAATCTCACATTTTATTTGAATTTGTGATAATGTGTGGCGTTTGCAGCTTACAACTAAATATCGAACAATCTAAACAATACTATATATCGAACATTCTCACATTTTATTTGAATTTGTGATAATGTGTGGTGTTTGCAACTCACATCTAAATACTTGTAGGCGTAGGGGGCGGGGCACCATACATAATGTGATAAACACATTATACATATGAGACATGGTTTAGTTTGTGAAGATCTAGCTAGAGCTTGAAATGTACTATGATTTGAAATCAACATAAAGTGGATTCAAAAAATCGAGTTCGAGTTCACATAGTACACATAGTTCATATGTAACTCGAGACTAATCATGTGGTGTGCTGTGAAGATAATACACAAACGATGATTTAACTTGACAATAATGACGATTGTAGATCTTATTAAAATAGAGAAAGGAATTCAAATGCTTTGACTTCACAACAATCATTATTGTAGATCTTATTCAAATAGAGAAACGAATTCAAATTTAGTTCATATTGAGCGGTAGTATATACGTTTGGAATGCACTAAAACGTTCATTTGAGTACTAGGTTGCATGCATTATACACGTAGCGAAATATTTTAATTGAACATAACATGAATTCAAAGTTTTGAATGACATTTGTAGTGCGAATTGATTTGGTACAGTACACATTAGGCTTGTCCAGAAATTTCAACCCGCGCCTTGTCAGCCCGAAATATTTAATATATTTGTCTCGTTGTGCTCCGACAACTCCCTCCATTTCAACCTGCGCCTTGCTATTCCAAAATTACAACGCGCGCGAAAACTCCCACCTCCTGTGAAATCCCGACACGCGAAATGCCCGTGATACCCCTGAACCGAAAGAACCGCCTCAAATTGGTGGGGGTACTTTCATAACTTACCCCACATTTCGGACAAGCGCGTCCCTAAGCCATGGTTCCCCACTCCCATCCCATCCGCCCACCCATTCGTACACCGAGGCCGGCAAAACCCGCGAAGCCCCACACCCTCCTTCGTCCGCCACCCAGCCAGACCCTCTTCCCCGACGGCGTCGTCCACAGCAACACCTCGACGTCCCTCATCCACCGTACCGGTTGAGGATCTGTCGTCGATCTGGTCGTCCCGCCGGTTCAGCCACCCCGTCCTCCACCTCCAAGGAGCTGCCCCGACGTTCCCCTCGTCTTTCGCGCCACCTCCATTCCCACACCGCCATCTTCACCTGCACCACCGGAAGAGCATCATCATCACCGTTTCCTCGGATGAAGCTGCAGCCTAATCGGCGCCACCAAAGAGGTTGTACACTAATTGCCGCATTTTCTTCTTGATTCGATCTCACGGTGCTGCCGGCGTTCGGTCCCGAGCCGACACGGCGTGGCTCCATCCACGGCGGCATCGCCGGCCACTTCCTCCACGGCGTCGCTACCTCGGCGGCGACGTCCACATCAGTAGGAGTTGCTGCTGCTTTAGCTCTCGCCCGCGCTGCTACTGTGCTCTTGCTCTCGGTCCCCTGCCTGGTCTGCTCTTGCTCTTGCTCTTGCTCGCGCTGCTGCTCTCGCTCTTGCTCTTGCTCGCGCTGCTGCTCTCGCTCTTGCTCTTGCTTGCGATGCTGCTCCGATTTAGCTACACTTCAGTCGACTGAATCAACTTTTGGGTTAGTCGATTTTCAGGGGGTGGGGGGCTCGCCGGAGTTAAGGAAGAACCAGCCGCAGCGGGGAGGGGGGCTCGCCGGAGAGGTACCCCACTATCTATCTTAGGGTTCAGGGTGGGGGCGGTGGTCGCCGCCGGTGGTGGGGCGGTGGCGTGGGGATCGCCGGAGAAAAAGCTCGGCACGAGGGGGGGCTACAGGGATGGCCGGGGCAGTGGCGGACCGGCGGTGGGGAGTGTTTTCGGGGCGGGCAGGGCGGCGGGGGGCGGCTGTTTGGCCGGTGGTGGCTAGCGGCTCAGGGGGGTGGAGCTTGAAGATGAACTACATGCCCTTGATTTTGTATCCAACGGCTGCAAAATCGACTGACCAGAGATGAAAAAGTCAGTCGACTGATGTGTAGCCTCACCTCTAGTGCGTTCAATTTCGATAGTAAAATTCAGTTTCGATGGCAAAATTCAGTTTCGACAGTTAAGTTCAGTTTCGACAGTTAAATTTAGTTTTGACAGTTAAGTTCAGAGATGAGCGGCTAATGTATACATCTAGCACTTTGTGGTTATGTATTTTACGTCATCTATTGGAGATGCTATTAGAATTCCAATCAGGTTAACATTGTCTCTCTTGTCCTGCTTCAGCCTCGGCGTCGTACAACTCACCGGAGTTGCTCCAACAACGAAACCCTCCATCACAGCGGAGCAGTACCTCGGGCTCCATCTCCAGACGCCTAAGATATTCTTCCCCTCCTCCGACAGCCAAGTCAGCCGGAGCATCCTCATCGGCCAACCCAATCACGCTGAGATCAACATGGCTTCGCCAAAGAGGTTGTACACTTCTTGTGGTTTGACTTAATCTCACCGTGCTTCTTTGCATCCTGTGATCTTCCAATTCTTGTGAACCAAGCACCCAGATTGGCAGAAATCCTGTGTTTTTTAATTCTCTGTTTTGCACGTGCATTCCTATCCTATTCCTGTCTATTTACTATCCCTGCATTGTTAGAATCCTCAAATTCAAACAAGCCCTTACACAATTACTTCTGTTATAGATATGTGTCAAAGAAAACCTTGTGTGGTTTGTTCTGCTCTTGCGGTGCTGTGTTCCACCCCAGCTCAGCTGCTCCAACGACGAAAGGGTTCACCACAGCAGGGATCCGCTCTCCAGACTATCTTTCGCCGCTTCAGATCTTCTTCCCTGCCGCCGGCAACCACGACAACTGCATTACCATCATCAACTGAGCAGATGACCTTGAGGACTACACGGGTCCGCAAGAGAGGTCGCGCTCTTCCGTGTCTGCTTACGTTATGCATTGCTTAATATGATGACATGCTACTTTATCATCGTGTTCACCCATTAGACTCCAACCCAGGTCCAAACTTATGCTGAAACTTGAGTTTTTAAATTGTTGTGGGGTACATATTGGGGCAGCAATCAGTACTATCTGTCTACTATCTGGTTAATCTCGGGTGCCTACTATGAGTTTCATGTTGGGTGCAAACAAACACTAAAGGAGCCATTATCTGTATTTTTTAACTAAAGCTATGATCTGCCTGCTATCATTGGTTTTGGGTCTATCCACAGTTTGCTACCTTCACTCTGGATTTGTGCATGCACTCCTTACATAATCTCACTATGTTTTATTCCTATGCATGTCAGTTATTGTACACAATGGAACTGAACATGTAGAGCAAAAGAGACGAGCCTTGCGTGGCAATAAAATTTCATGCAGACGCCGCTCCATGGTGGGCGCAAAGGCAGCCGCCCTCCACCCATTTCGGATCGTAATCAAGAGGAAGATAACTGTTCTGAGGGGGATTCAGAAGCAGAAGACCACTCCTATTTACCCCATGAGGTCTTCGCTCTAACTTGGCATGATGATGTTGGTAATATCATGCATATGGTGCCTTGCATTGCTTACTGTGTACATCAAAGATGTCATCTGCTTAGTTTAGACATGCTTTGTGTCAATGCCATTTGTTTAGTTTCTTTATCGTATATGTGAATCATGCAATGCCATCTTGTTTAGCCAGGCATCATATATGTGAATTTTTTTTGCAATGCCACCCTGGTTAGCCAGTCATCTTATATGTGAATTATATCATGACATCATTTTTTATTACATGTTAAATTTGTCAAAAAATTTAGTACATTCAATTACTCTTCCTGTGCATCAGCCATTCGGCATAGTCATGGAAAAATATGGAGTGGAAACAAGGTCTTCAGAGCAGACAATGCTATCTGACGAAGCGCATGTCTGGCTGGTTACAGATAGCTCCTCAGAGGAGGATTCAGAGACAGATGACCAGTCCTATTCCCCCCCCCCCCCGAGGTGCATGCTCTAACTTGGCAGGGTTATGTTGCTCATATCGTGCGTATGGTATCTTGCATTGCTATGTCATTTGCTTAGTTTAGACATGATTTGTGTGAATGCCACCTGTTTAGTGTCTAATTACCATATATGTGAATTATGCAATGCCATCTTTTTGCAAGACATTATATATGTGAATTATGCAATGCTATCTTGTTGCAAGGCATTATATATGTGAATTATGCAATGCCATGCTGTTTAGCCAAGCATCATATATGTGAATTATATCATGTCGTCCTTTTTTTGTATTTCTCATTGCTTTTGTCGACAATGTTTGTATATTCAACTGCTCTTCCTGTGCATCAGCCATTTGAATTGGTGATGGAGAAATCTGGAGTGAAAACAAGGTCTTCAGAGCAGACAATGCTACCTCGTGAAGCAGATATGTTGCTGGTTATAGATAGCTCTTCAGAGGAGGATTCAGAGGCAGATGACCAGTCCTATTATCCTCCTGAGGTGTATGCTCGAACTTGGCAGGGTTATATTACTCATATCATGCATATGTTGTATTGCAATGCTTAGTTTTTACATCATATACACGATATTGAATGCCATCTCCTTAGTTGACACATCATATATGCGATTGCCCTCTGCTCACTTCCTTAGTATATAAATCATATATTTGAATTATATCATGCCATGATGTTTACATAGACAACATATATCTGAATTATGGCATGCCAACCCATTTTCTAAAGACATAATATAGTTATATCATCTCATCCTGTTCACATAGTCATCATATTTTGAATTATGTCATTCTATCCGTGAATTATATCATGCCATCATGTTTCCATCGACGGCATGGTTGTGATTTATGGCATGCCAACCACTTTAATAGACACATCGTATAGTTATATCATGTCATCATGTTTACATAGTCATCATATTTTGAAGTATGTCATTCTATCTTGTTTAGTTAGCCATCATACATGTGAAATTGTGTCATGCTATCCTGTTTAATTAGCCATCATATATTGAAATTATGTCCTGCTATTCTATTTGGTTAGACAACATAAATGTGAATTATTTCATGCCCTGTTTTCTTCCCTACTATCCATTGCACCTGTCTATCTTACAATGTCTGTACATTCAATTACTTTTCTTGTTTATTATCCATTTCAATTGGAGGGGGTGATGGCAGTATATGTGGGAGTAAAAACACGGTCTTCAGAAAAGTCGTGCTACCTGTCGATGGAGATAGAACCACAGTTGTACTTGCCCAAGAACCAGCCCACCACACATAACCCAGACTCACGCAGATTGTACCCCTACCCAGTTGGACAGAGAACCAGCTACACCCCTTCTAACCCCAACCCCAGCAGATAGTAACCCAGTTCCCGTTGACACAGCACCGTCTCCACCACAGAGCACCCAAACACGAGCAGTTAGTAAGGCAACTGCAGTGCCCAAAGCACGAGTACCACCACTCCGAACCCCAAGTCAACACTTAAAGCAGAAGAAGAATTGTTCTCAGGTTAGGTTCCTGTCACGACCGGTTTTTCAATAAAATATTTATTGAGAGACCAATCCCTTTTATGGACCAGTAAAGAAGAATTCCTTCTCACTGGTAGACAATATCTTGGTCACAGAAGAAAAATACCAGGAGTACTGAATATAATACAAAGTTGAGCGGAGACTGCTCAACGATTTATTACATGTACGCCGATAAAACATAACGGCGGATAGGGTGGCATAACTACTAACTCACGATAACAACGGTGGTGGATATATCACAGCGAAGCGGGTGATATGACTCCTGAAAACTACAGCTCTTCGAGCGTCGGGGTGAAGCTCGAGGAGATTTATTGCGGGTGGCGGAAGCATATATAAAACAAGTGACCAATATCCAGGATCGCACGGGACTGACTGGGATTCCTCTAGGCGTCGGACTCACTATCAAACTCTTCATCCATGAGATCGCCTTCGTCAACATCTGGCCAAATCAACAAGCCAGGTGAGTACTATGAAAGCACTTGCAAGACAGTTCGGACATAAGATATAACAAATGTAGACATGATGCATATGAACAGGTTAACAAGTGCACTCAGACATAGAGATAGTACTGCACGGAAAAATAAAAGAGAAGTCGGGCGGTAGTCCTCCTGAAATCCCAAAATAATATACTGGATGCCAAACGAGGGTCTGAATGACTCCTCAAGAGGAAAATGCAAGAATAACAATGCCGCAGTCGGGCGTCAAGGCAACACCACATAAAGGGCTTATAATAGAAATTAAAAGGCAGTGCGTGCCACAGTCGGACGTCTGAGCGACATCACATAAAGGGCTTATATTGAAAGTAAAAGACAAACATGCCACAGTCGGACGTCTGAGCGACATCACATAAAGGGCTTATATTGAAAGTAAAAGGTAAACATGCCACAGTCGGACGTCTGAGCGACATCACATAAAGGGCTTATATTGAAAATAAAAGACAAAACATGCCACAGTCGGACGTCTGAGCGACATCACATAAAGGGCTTATATTGAAAGTAAAAGACAAAACATGCCACAGTCGGACGTCTGAGCGACATCACATAAAGGGCTTATATTCATAACTTAGTGGCTCATGAATTTTAAATCATATCAAGAGAATAATCAGGCATGAGATAAACAACAGGGTTAGTCCATCCACAGGAATAACGTTCAGCCAAGTTTACTACTCACGCTCGCTTGCCGGAAAGAAAAAATATACCACGAGGTTATGACATAGACATGGATACGCTGATCATGTTACTTGACCATGGATACGATGACTCGGAAGGATTTGACTCTGCAGAGTTTGTACTTTAACCACAGCCAACGGATTTCAGTAGTCACGGGGACTAGTTCCGTTTACGGTGTTTTGGAAGAAACACATCTAACCAGTACACACCCATTCAACATTCCGAAGCCAGGAATCACCCTCGGCAACGTTCAAGAAAAACCTTGAGACGGGGAGGCTACAACCTCGCGTAGCATGGGATCAAAATTTCTATACGCGCGCTCTAAGGGGTGCCCCCCTCTCGGTCCCAACCGGAAACACCCATGCCCCCTGACCGGATGACTGGCTTTAATCCAGGGCCATGGAACCATCATCCCGGCCCCTCTGTTTGGTGTGTACACGGAAAGAGGTTACCAACTTACTAAACCGCATTCTGGCAGAAAACATGTGGTAGCACGGAAGGGGGAAGAACGATAACGTGACTCCGTCCACGTTAACGTCGGAATTAAACGGATGACGTAAGGCTGGCATGCTACAACAGTACCACCTTACTGCCCTTCATGTCACCACATGACTAGGCCATCTCTCATCAGAGATCACAGTAACTTTGGAACACACGGGTAGTTGCCTCACATGCAACGAGATACTCACCGATACTCATATGACATGCACAACCTTTCACGCAAACATGCAAAACACCTATCATATCAAAGGTTCAAACATGCTTGCCTGGTTCGGAGAAGTCGGAGTCTAGCTCGGCGAAGTTCGCGGCTCCGTCACCTCTCCCGGAACCTACGGTATAGCGAAAAATGCATACTAACGTGAAAACCAACGCGTGCATAAAAGTTGTTCCAATTTTTTTTCAAATAAATCCCATAAAAAACTAGACAAAATTATAAGACTGTCAGAGAAAGAATCACTCAAAAATCACTTTTTATTAAAAAGTTATAAGGGTTTCTGTCCAGGGACTCATCTGTAATGAAACAGAAAAGTTCCAGGGGCTAAACTGAGAAAACAGAAAACGGTTCGAATAGAAACGCGCCAGCCCACAGAGAAAACGTACTCTACCCGAAGGCGCCAATAGAAAACGCTTCGGGGGAGAAAGAAGAGAGGCTGACGTGGGGGGTCCACATGTCAGGTTTGAAAAACCTCGCCGGTGCCCGAAGGCTGCGGTGGTCGCCGGCGTCGAACCACGGCGAGTCAGGGAGATCGGAGTGTAGCAAGAGTATCAGCGTGTCCTTCCGCGTCGGTGGGTGGTGGACTTGGGCGTCGGAGAGCACCACGTCAACGGCGACACTTTCTCCGGCGGACGGCGGCTCGGGTGATGGTGGGGAACTCCGGTGGTGTGCTGCAAACTTCGAATTGAAGCGCGGGTCAGAAGGAGGGATGCACTAGAGAGCTACTGGCAAGAGATGGGAGGCAGAGGTGCACGCACGGGAGCGAATCGAGCTGGATCCCGTGGCGGGTCGCGGCGGCCGGAGTTGGGGAAGGAGACTCCCTCGGGGCTCTTCCAGTGGCTAGGCGGGGTCTTGGTGGAGTGCAGAGGTGGTGTGGGTGCTAGCTGGAGCTCGGGGCCTCTATTTATAGGCGGCTCGAGGGGGTGTCCGTGAACGGAGAATCTCCGGCGAGCAATTATGGCGAGGCAGTGGCTTGGCAGAGGGTTTAGGTGGCCAGGCAGCACCAGTGAGAGTTATTGGTCCCGTTCCACTGCTAAACTCGGTCGGGCATGGCGTAATGGCGTTGGTCCACGGTGGGGTGGTCGCACGGGCACGACGGCGGCAGAGAGCGCGCTCCGCGCCCAGCGGTTCACGACGAGGGTGGCAGCGCGCACGGGGGAGTGGAAGACCACGCGGCGGCCTCCGGTGGCTTGGGCGGCGCTGGGTGGCGCCGTCTGCGCTGCGCCTCCCTCTGGCGGCCGCAAAGCCGCCGCTGGCGTCGGTCACGGGGCGGCGCACCTCTTCCAGCTCGTCGCCAACGCCCGCAAGCATCTAGGCGCTCGTGCGGTGCAGAGGACAAGGGGGAGGGGACAGGAAACACGGCGACGCCGGGGCACTGGTGAGATCGACAACAGACACTGAAGAAACGACAGTGGTTCAGACACTGTTAACTGAATTTGACTGAACATGACACTAACAGTGCTCTGAAGGTGTTCGATGAAATGATTTGGTGTGAAGAAATTTTTTCCTGGAGCTGGGACTTGGTGAGGTGACCTCTCAATGCACCCAGAGGCTGCCTGATTTTTCTCAGAATTTTTGGAGAAGGATTTGAGTGAATTTCATCAAATTTGGCAAATTTGGTCCAAACTTGCAGCAAGTATAGTTTGAAAATTTTGATCTGGAGACCAGTGGATCTTCATGGATCTTGGTTGAGGGTTCAAAGGACTAGGAAGGGAAATTGGTTTGGGGGCAAAAATCAAAACAGAAAGGGTAGCTGCTTTGTAAATCTCCAAGAGCTAGAATAGAAGGCAGAAATTGTTTTTGATAAGATATAAATGGAAAATAAATATATGGAGAGGTTCAACTTGCTGTAGTTGAGGTACATCATGATCCAAAGGTGGGGAAAGGTTTGTGGAAGAGGAATTGCACATAGGTCATGGCAAGAGAGATTTGTTGAAAGTGGAAAAAGATCATTTCAAAAGCTATAGGGCTTTTCAAAGGAATTGTCAAAAGACATTTTTCCAAGAGAGAAGTATTTTGGTTTGAGTCCAAATAAAAAGAAAGAACCTCCAAGACCAAAATCATGTCTTGGGTGAATCCAAATAAAACACTTGTCAATAAGAAAAATATCTTGAGAGGAAGGGTTCTTTTGAATAAAAAATTAAATCACCTCCCTCAAGTCAAATAAATTTTTTGAAAAATCCAAATAAAATTTTGGGTGTCACAGTTCCGTAGCTATGGTTCATACTACTTTGCTCTTGCATCACTGTATTTACTCATACCAACTAATTTCAAATTTGAAGCATGCAATTGAAACTCCAATGGTGCAACAGGTATGTTTTAAACCTGTTTCTTTAACGTGTTTGCTGTTGTAACTTGCTCTATGCTGATTTCAGTTTCAATTGAATAAACAGTTATGTTCTCATGCCATGCACATTACAAGTGTTGTTATTGCTGTGTAGTTTCCCACACTTATATTCTGTCTATGCTGCTTTGTCTTAAATAGATATGATTCGAACTGTATCTATCTTGATTTGTCAACATAAACTAGAATGATATAGACCATACAGTGACCATACTACATAGATATATGTTCGTTTCATGCTGTTATCCTGTCCACCTTACTACTGAACTGGTTTACCAAAATGAGTTTCATATACTACATTGTAAACCTATGATGTGTTTGTTTGTTTCTCCTTTAGAACACGGATAAAATATCGGAGAAGAGTACCCCGTTATGCAATGGTAAAGGAAGTAATGCAGATCAGGTTCAAGATAGTGAGACATCCCTGTTGTTCTCCAAGAAAGCTGATAAAAACTATATTGAAGACACTGAGACAACCCCAAAGTCCTGTCTTGATGTAGTGTTCGAGTTACTGGCTACTACTGCTGGCACCAGCTCTTCGAACTCGCTGCCTGAATCAGTTCGGCTTCTTGAGTCTCAAATTCAAGTTGAAATACATCGATCAGATGTTATGCGACAGGAAACCGAAGGACTGAGGAAGTCCCTGCAGAATTCAGATGCATACTTTCTGGTGCAACAGCAAGTGCTGGAGGATTTAAGCGCCTAACAAAAGAAAGTTAATGCAAAAGGCTTTTGACTCCATTGAACATCAGACTATGTTGGATATTTTAAAAGCAAAGGGCTTTGGGGACAGATGGCTCACATGGATCAAATTACTGTTTACTTCTGCATCCTCTGCTATATTACTAAATGGTGTTCCTGGAAAAAAAAATATTGCCTTAGAGGTGTAAGGCAGGGGGACCCTTTGTCCCCTCTTCTCTTTGTACTTGCTGCCGATCTACTTCAGACAATTCTCAACAAGGCAATGCACCTGGGTTTGGTAACTTCTCCCTTGCAAGTGGAGTCCTGCCCTGATTTTCCAATTGTCCAGTATGCTGATGACACCTTGGTTATTCTGCAAGCAGATGCAAAGCAATTACATTGCCTCAAAGCCCTTCTCAGTACTTTTGCTGATGCCACAGGCCTTAAAGTTAACTACAATAAATCAAGTATGATTCCAATAAATGTGCCAGAAGAGAAGATGGAGATTTTGATAAATACTTTTCATTGCAAGAAGGAATCTTTTCCAATCAAGTATTTGGGAGCACCCCTAGGCATTCATAAGCCTACTGTTGAGCAATGTTTTCCTCTTGTCACAAGACTGCAGAAGAAGATTGTGGGATTGTCCACCTTTATGACTTTGGCTGGGAGATTGTTGCTAGTGAAATCTGTCCTCAACTCATTGTTGATCTATCTCATGGGATGCCTTGATGTGCCTGTCACCATCAAAACCCAAGCCATAAAATTCTTGAGACATTGCCTTTGGAGAGGCCCTGATTTGGAAGACCATAGACCTGCCATGGTGGCATGGAGTACTGTGTGTAGACCTAAAAATCAAGGTGGCTTAGGAGTGATTGATATTTTTGTTCAGAATAAAGCCTTGCTCCTCAAGAACCTACATAAGTTCTACAACAGACACAATATTCCCTGGGTCAATTTGATTTGGGAATCCTACTACAGCAATGATTCTCTACCTGGTAATAGCTGGATGGGATCTTTTTGGTGGAAGGCAAACCTTAAGCTGATTGATAACTATAAGTCCTTTGCCAGATGCAACATAGGTGATGGAAAGAGTGCTTATTTTTGGACTGATCTTTGGCACTCACATTGCTTGCAAGACATGTTCCCCCACTTATTCTCGTTTGTGAAAAACAAGGATGCTACTGTTCACACCATTCTCCAAACTGAATACTTAGAGGACCTTTTTCATCTACCACTGACTGTGCAAGCTTTCCAGGAATTTGAGGCTATGGAGGACATATGCATTGCTTTAAGGGCCTCTGATACTTTGGATTGCACTGACACCTGGAGTTACATATGGGGAACTGAGAAATTCTCTGTGGCTAAGGCATATAAAGTCCTGATGGGAGTTAAAGTTATACCACAGCAGTTCAATTGGATCTGGAGCAGTTCTTGTCAGCCAAAACATAAGGTGTTCTTTTGGAGGCTACTTCATGACAGGCTCAATACTAGAAATCTTCTGAGAAGGAAATCTTTTCAGCCGGGCAACTATAATTGTGCTGTCAACAATTGTCCACAGGAAGAGACTCTTTAGCACCTTTTCTGGACTTGCCCTTTTGCTGCACAGTGTTGGGACCTGATCTGCCCTTCAAGACAGGCAAATGTTTCAATCATGGAAGCTTTTCTTGATCTCAAGCAGAAACTTCATGTACCTTTCTTCATGTAGATAGTTATGCTTGCCTCTTGGGCTATTTGGATCTCCAGGAACAACATGATTTTCCAAGCAATTCAACCTAGTATTCAAAGGTGGAAAGCCATCTTCATGGAGGAGCTCTCTCTACTGAGATTCAGAATTAAAAAGAGCTATGCTGGAGCATACTGTTTTTGGCTGGATAATCTTGTTCTGTAATCCTAGTACTTAGTTCTTAGTCCTTAGTTGTTAGTTTCTTCTTTTCTACTTTTTTTGGCTTCCTCCTTGGCTTATCTCAAGCCTTTTTGTACTTTGGATCCTTTCTGGGACTTTACTTTTTTTAGATTAATAAAAATTGCAGTGGGGTTTTGCCCTACTGTGTATAGTCAAAAAACAAAAGAAAGTTAATAAGCTTGCTAAGCATCTTGCCAGCATTATGGGTACCTAGGATATTGTTTCTTGAGCTCTTCTGAAGTGGTTTCAGTTCTGGACTTGTTTTGCTGCGGCGTTTATATGCTGCTTTGTTCCCTATATTTGCACTTGTGGCGAACTTTGATGCCCAGTGGATGTAATATGTGTAATAGCCATGATAGCCTAGCGTAAGTTGCTTGCTTATTTATTTCCGTTGTCTTGTTTATTTGTTTTCTTGTAGTCAGTGCAGTTCTTTTTCCGCGGTTTGCTAGTGGCTGGAATAACCTATTTTTTAAAACTAGGCCACATTAACAATGGGCTACATATTTACTGTAGTTAACATGGGCCTCCTACGGGCCGTAGAAACAATGGGCCTTCTAAGGGCCGTAGAAACAATGGGCCTTCTACGGGGCGTAGACACAATGGGCCTTCTACGGGCTGTATCATCAATGGGCCTTCTACGGGCCGTATGATCGGTTGGCCAAACATGGGCCAATAACATACCACATTATGGCCGTAAAATTGGCTAGAGTTGAAATCGTCCGTTCATGGGCCGACCATAACGGGCCGTCGTTAATAGGCCGTATTTGATGATGCTATTAAAACGGCCCAACGTATTAACGGGCCACAAACGGGCCGACTGTAACCACGGGCTGTATTTGGCCCACAAGCAGAAAATGACAGTAACGGGCTGAAAGTAAACGAATGCTGGAAATGAGCCCAAGAATAAATGGGCCCTGAGAAGGCCGAAAGATAACATGGGATGGAAATGGGCCAACAGAATAGTGGGCCATTAATGGGTATAAAGTGATACACTGTTCATTACGAGCCAGTTTTACCACGGGCCGTTAATGGGCCGAGGGTTACTAAGGGCCTCATATGGGCCAAAAGACGTCATGGGCCATACATGGGCCGGAAGTTAAAACGGGCTGGAATTATATTGGACGGCCCAGATGACGCTACTGGACCTAATTCGGATAGGCCGTAAACGGGCCCTGGGTTAGCGGGCTGTAAATGGGCTATATGCAAACAAGCCGTTATAGGCTTGCCATGGGCCGGCCCGCCACCTTTTGACCAAGTCAAACGGGCCGGCCTTTTCACAGGAATGGGCCTCTGTTGGGCCGTGCCACGTGTCAACGTATCATAAGCTCTTTGTGTCCAATGAGTGGATGACATCTGTCCCAACGGTGAGCCGACACGTGTTTCCTCCAGCCAATGATGATTTTACACATGGAAAATCCCCATTGGTCGGGGCTGTTAACGGGTTATCGGATCCAAAACCGGACCCGATAGCTTAACGGCGTACCGTTACGGTGGATGCCACGTGTCGGTCATCCTTGACGAAAGCACTTCTGTGACGCGCGATTTATCGTCATGGAAGTGGACACTTCCGTGATGATAATTTTGGTAATGTCATGGAACACTTCTACGACAGCACATGTATGACTATCTTGATTCTGTCATAAAATTGTCATGGATGTACATGCATGACAGAAAACGTGACCTACTGTGGCAAACACGTATCATCACGGAAGTGTATTTTTTGTAGTGAAGATAAAATACTCATACAAATGCATCTTGATGTTATGTGCAATGCACGGGCATTATGGGGGTTCATCTGAGAATATAATACTCAGACAGGCTCACGGTTCTGTACTTTGGGCCGCAGGCCCACCCTGCATGTTTGGGGGCCCATGTGTTCTACCTCAGCTCTTTTCATATTGCAAGCGATCGATACGGCGCTGGTTTTAGATGCTGTCGCAAGGAAAATACACAAAATTGAATAAAGCACGGCAGCTGATGGAATGAAATCGAACGACAGTTCCTAACCAGCAATGGGAGTTGCAATTCTATCAATGATATACCATGTGATAAATAATACTGTCGTATTACTTATACACACAAGACACTTGTTTCACCAAGCCAGATTATTACATCAAAATCTCTCGTAGGATAGATCAGTTCGGCAGTTGCGTGCTGCTACTGAAGAATTTCAAAGTTGATTTGGACCAGCTCTCCTTGCCGAGAAAGTTCAATTTTGAGATCATCCCCTACCGCAAGATATGATTTAGATTTGAACCTTGACCATCATTTAGCATCAATCATCATGCGACCATCCTTTGTACTTACGGTATATTGAGCAGGTTCATTCACACCAAGGCTGCGCATGGTAAGAGAAACTTGGCCGCTGTCGCCCGGATTGTTGAACGACTCCCTCGTTGCTCTAGGAATTCTCTGGTTGCAAACAAGAAGACATACCCAAACGGTTAGATCAACACAGTGAATCATGCGAAACAACATGGAAAGAAAAAAGAACGAAACACTTGGGCTGCCAATGCTTACCAAGAAGGTGGATATGTCGGTTTTTGTAAGGACTTTGGTATATGAAGTGCGAACTGCAGCCCACTCTGTTGCCGGTGCAACTGCTCGTTCGGTTGCCGCTGCACGGGCTGGAGCAGATGCAAGTGCAAGTGTTGGTGCAGGTGCCGAAGCCGCTGCTGCTGCCGGAGATGGTGCTCCTTGTAGAGCAGGTGCCGGTGTCGGAGCAGGTGCCAGTGTCGATGCCCGATCCTCCGGTAGATCAGCCTGATCCGCTGACGCGGTCGGTGCCCAATCCTCAGCTGGATCAGACTGAGCTACTGCCGGTGCTCGATCCGTTGCTGAAGGTGGTACCGATGTGCGAGACAGTGGCGATCGTGTTTGGTCTGCTATGATCAGCTTTCTAACTTGACTAGGCTTCGTGACCGTGATCCAGTTTTTTTTCTTCATTTCTTTTAAATGCGAGAAGGACTAATTGTGGCATTTTTGTTAAACCAAACTGCAGTTCATCATAGGGATTCAGCTTGTACTCAGACAACAGACTGATCCAATTTTTTCCAGTAATATAAGTGATGGACAGTGCCTTCGTTACTGACACGACATAAGAAGTGAAACCTGCAAAAATAGCCATCGTAGAGCAAACCAAACGGTTTATTCTGTGATGAATGTCACATGGCAAAACCTGTATCATAAAATTGCAGGAAAAGAAAGAAAACATGACATTAAATCAATAAGATTTAGACAGTAAATCAATAAGATTTACTTGATGTGACACGAGTGAATCCTTACCAGGAAATCACTATGTTGAAGTACTAAACAGAAGATTGATTGTCCAACTACGGGTGGCATGCAGGGGCCCCGCCTACTCCCACAAGCAGGATAGTCCAAAGGTCGTGACAAATCGTATGGACCGAACATCCATGGGACTGGAAATCCTGGTGGGTGCGATAAACCCTGCAATGCATACAGATATTGGAGTGTAACCATAATTGATAAACCGTCCTCACAAAAAAGATGATCTGGATACTTCAAAATATACAGACTGAATTGTGTGGACTGACATTAACATAGACTGTTCTCAGGACTGACCACACACCAAAAATGGCAGTACTAATAAACAATACAGGGTTCACAAACACAAATCAAGTACTGAATAATAGTACTTACTACAGACAAGCAAAGTTGCACTAATTAAACTCTGCAGACTATTTCTTGCCACGACCTACGGGATGAACCCCGCATAACTGACTAGGCCATGGACTTCGTGAGAAATGTCTACATGCACCATCACCATCTCGCCAACCTTGGAGAACCTAACAGAGTGGTCTTTCCACTCATAAACATGATCATGAAGACAGGCCGCATCAGATTTGTTTGGAAGCTTTACAAGAACCACACCCTTCGTAATCGAAGGCACAGCCAGGAAATTGTTGTGGTCAAGTACAGCCTCGAGAACACGCATGACAACAATGCTACAGGAAAACACTAGTTCAGAACATGTGGCGACAAGGACACAATAGCTGGATAGTTTAGCAGTAGAACTCATCCTCAGGTCTTCCAGTTCACACGGCATGACTTTGAGAACTTCATCTCCACCGCGGACCTGGTTCTAATTCAAACAGAAACCATATTTTATTACTACCTTCGTTCAGAAATATAAGATGATTTTCGATATTATACTCCATATATGACTACATATATGCACAGAAATGAGTGAACAAAGACACTAGAACATGTCTTCAAAGGCATGAGAGCAGAGGGATTACTTGCAATATCCATAACACAATTTACTGAGGCAAATATACCCTCTTCAAAGGTAGCATTGATGTTCATAAAGTACTCCCTCCGTCCCAAAATTCTTGTCTTATATTTGTCTAGATACGGATGTATCAAGTCACATTTTAGTATTAGATACATTTGTATCTAGACAAATCTAAGACAAGAAATTTGGGACAGAGGGAGTAGTTGAAAGTAATCTATAAGAAATCAGTGTCAACCTCTCGCATGTTTTGGTCAAAAGAGGAATTTAGAACCGTCATTTGTCACACAAAAATCACATGCAAGATCACCCAGAAAGTTGTACTACTAGTACTAGTATTGCGTGTTAGATGAAAAAACACGATCAAGATCGAGAAAAAGATCGTCAAGAAGAGATATTACCTGGACTTGCTTAATGAGGGATCCCGGAGAGGGGGGCTTGGACAGGGCGATGGCTTTGAGCTTGTCTGCGGTAGTCTCGGCGGGGTGCTTGCGCTTCTTCGTACCATGAGCCTCGACGGTTTTGGCCAGAGCCATAGACATCACTTCGGCCGGTGCTCCAGCGTCCATCAAGAAACTGTCAAATAGAAATAAAAGAAAAGAAACCATAATCACAAACCGAAAAGAAGAAAAGAGAGGGAGTTATAGGATCAGTCTCGGGGTTGCAAGACCGGGCCTTGGCCAGAATCAACACCATTGATGCGCTCACCTTTCCTTCTTTGGGAGAGAAGAACAATCGTAGAAGCAGGTTGGGGTTTTCACGAAGAAATGAGGAACAATATGAGGGAGAAGCGAGTTAGGTAGAGAGGAAGCTGAGAGAGAAGAGTGAAATGATGGTTGCTTCGTCCGTCCAACTTACTGGTGGAAAGGAGGGCTTTTTGTGATTTGACGGCTCATTGGGCATTATTGCGGCGCTCCGATCGGGGTAGTCTACCGTCACTCTACTACGGAGTAATTTAGTGCATGGTTGGTGGATCCCGATGCTGTCTGTCCCACACGTCGGCGGAAGTGAGTAATTTAGTGCATGGCTAGAGGAGGATCCGCACGGTAGAGCGTGTCCACTGTTTTTCTGAAGAAAAAAAATGATTACAGCAAGCATTTCCACTCTTACGACGGAGGAGTGTGAAACAAGGCAGCCACTTGAACATACACAGTGCTCCTACTAGTACTAGGAATGTGCAGTGGTTCATACGTCGGTGCTACATAATCTTGTTGCTAGTGTAGTAAGATATGACGACAACAAATGATGTTGTGCACATGTCAACTATATGAATAGTAATGTAGTAACACAGTACCGCTTTCTCGACTGTCCGGTCAAGAATGAACGGTGAGATCAATGTTAACAGAACTAGGTCTACAGCGCACGGAGAGTACGGTGCTACAGTACTCCACAAAACATGAACCATATGAAGCACGAATAGTGTTAGGCAGGGTGTATGAAGGGTGCACGGGATGGGAGCAAAAGTTCCCTTCTCGACCCATTTTTGGGTGTTTGGCAGAGTGCATGAAGGGTGCATGAGTCCACACTAGTAGGTTAACACAAATACACGAAGAGGAAACAACTATATTGAGATGAGAATGCAACCAAACACACCCACAGGCTTTGTGCTACAGTGACTCATCTGCATCGTCTGAGTTTGATCCAACGGTCATGTTGCGCCCGAGACATGGACATGCCCATGCAGAGGGCGCCTGAACACCACCGAAGTCCCTCTGCTTCTCGAGGCGCACAACGTTGGTGATGCAGGGGGCGAAACGGCTGAAAGGCAATGCAATCTACGGGAAGGCGGAGGGAGCCAGCCGAGGAGCGGGGAATCCTTTGGTTTTCACCATGGTAATACACCAGTCGACGACTTCTCACATCAGGGAGCAGTGGTTTTTACAGGCGGAGTCATCATGACTAATTGTTGTCGCGCCTGCTCCCGTCAATCAAAAAATTAAAAATCCTGCCGCGCCTGCTCCCGTCAATCAAAAAATTAAAAATCCTGCCACACTCAAACACCAGAGCAACGCCGCGGTGGATATTTAAATTTACCTGCCGGCA
This sequence comes from Triticum aestivum, assembly GCF_018294505.1. Lineage (NCBI taxonomy): Eukaryota > Viridiplantae > Streptophyta > Magnoliopsida > Poales > Poaceae > Triticum > Triticum aestivum. The sequence goes on along the minus strand of NC_057814.1, from coordinate 429,618,561 downwards.
AGTAGATAAAAAAAGGGGTGAAAAAACAAATGTGGCGGCGGCCTAGCTAATCGGTCGAACTAGCCCAACTAGCTAGCCACTGTGCTTCAGTGATGTACTCGGCGGGAAAAGTGGTCTTTCGTGATTTGACGACTCATTTACTTGCTTCGGCGAAAACGCGCGGTAGGGCGTCCCACGTCAGGAAGAATATATGCGTGCACCACCCGGGAGGACCCCGAAACCGCGCGGTAGGGTGTGCCATGTCTTGGCACGGAGGAAAAATGTGTGTGTAAAAATTTACTGTATCAGACGTAGTACCTATGGTTCGACCTCGGGACCCAGCCAGTCGGTCGAAAAGACCCCACTAGCCACACAGCTTCATCATGCTAACATGGCACGGAGGATAGGTGTGGTTAGCTCCGTCTCGACCAGCCACAACGTCTCTTGTTCTAGGCGATTATTCTATTTTCCAAGCTTTTTTTAGTTGTAATAACACCACAGCAAGCTAGCGCCGCTCTTCGTGTGTGCCCGTGCAAAGGTTAGACGATGGAGAGAAGAGAGAGATCGCAGACCTGGGACCCACCAGTAAGTGAGTCAACGGTCATGCACGTGTTGACGAGGCACTCCCTCTACTCTACTCAACGTAATACTGTATAAACTCAAGTTATGGAAAAATCCAACAACCGTTGTTGTTTCAGGCTATCGACTTACGCTTTGTAGTCCAGGTTGCCAGTTCGAATCTCATCTTTCAGATTTGTTAGTTTTAGGTCCAAATTTTATTAATGACAAGTGGGACCCCCGTGTGTTGTTCCGATATTTCAGTGTAGGATGGTTTTTTTGAACAAACACTTTGCGCGGTTAGACAAGTAATGGCACAAGTTACACGTATTTTGCAAGTTTACGAACAAAAATGACAGCGGCATAGAATATCACATCCACCCCGCAGCTTAGATGCTATGGTGATACGAGTTTTTACACCGTTGTAAGTGAGATCCAATGGCTTGAGAGTAGTCTCTGTAATTATGTGCAATTTCCAAACTCTCCAAAGGTTTTTTTGCAAATAAAACATTTAGGCCTCGTGTGTGCCGCAGCATCTTGGATCCAACGGCTCCCCGTTGCTCATGTTAGGGGCTCCCCGTTGCTCATGTTAGGTGCTCCCCGTAGCTTAATTACCCGCTACGGTGATATGAGCATCTAGGTCGTATGATTAGTGATCAGATGGCACATGCGTAGTACTTGTACTTTCTGCACAATTCCCAAACTCTCTCAGCCGTATATTGCAAAAACATTCAAACCTCCTACTATGGGCCGTTAGATCTCCATGAACTCGTATCACCATAGAATCTACGGTGCGGGAGCACCTCATATTCTCCCATGCGAGAAAACATAAGGTGCTTTCGCAGCTTGGATGTTACGGTGATACGAGCTTCGAGGTCGTTTGATCTGAGATCCAATGGCATCTGAGCAGTCTTTGTGCTTGTAAGCAGTGGCCGAACTGTTTGGGGGCTTTTCTGCAAAAAACCATTAGAACCACCGAGGAGGTGTTGGGTCACAAATTCAATGGCTCCGAAGAGCTTGTATGACCAAAGCATCTAAGGTGTGGTAGCACATGATATTCTTACATACAAGAGAATATGGTGTCCTCCTTCATCTCAGATGCTACGGTGATACGAGCTTCGAGGTCGTTGGATATGGGATCCAAGGGCATCTGAGTAGTTTTTGTACAAATTGTGTGCAATTCTCAAACTCATCAAGGTTTCCTGTAAAAATATTAAGACATCATGTGAGCTGCTATATCTCAGATCTACAAGCTCTAAGCAACTCGTATCCGCATATAGCATCTAAGGTATGGGGGCACATGATATTCTCCTGGGGAGGAGGGGTGGGGGTGCACAACCAATCAGTGGTTGGGAGGGTGGGGACAAATATAATCTAAACAACCCTAAACAGAGCTTCACAATTTTATCTAAGGTCGAGGGGGTGACCCCCGACATCATAGCTCCGCCTAATTAAACACAACATTTGCATGTACTGTAGTACTAGACTTAATATTCATGTTTCGGTTTCATGTTCGTTTTAAATATTGAATTGAGGACCATGCATGTCTTACATTTTACTCCCTTCGTTCCTAAATATTAGTATTTTCAGAGATTTCAAGTGGATTGGCACATATGGATGTATATAGACATATTTTAGAGTGTAGATTCACTCATTTTGCTCCGCATGTAGTCGCTTGTTGAAATCTCTAAAAGACTAATATTTAGGAACAGAAGGAGTATTTTTGAATTCGTGTCATACATGCATGGTTTGGAAAAATAGATGCACTATACTTATTGGATTGTTGTTGTGCTCGTGTGTGGGTCTCTCTCTCTCTGTGTGTGTGTGTGTGTGTGTGTGTGTGTGTGGTCATATGCTTGATACATACAAAGTTTTCTCACGTCCATATTGTTCATCTTTTAAATTTGAATTTGCATTGAAAAACTTACCAAGGATACCATGAAATGTGAAATCCACGTTGAGATCACTATATCACAAACTCACTCTAATTCAATAACTCGTCATAAATCAATTGCCACGTTGAGATTAGTATTTGCAAGGAAAATACGGGCATTGTAATACACATAGATTCGTTCGGCAATTTAAAAGTTCCTTTTGTATTCTCGAATGGTAGGACCCAACGGCGTACCAGCCATACCTTGGCTCGTGTTGATCCTAAAAAAATAAAAAAATACCGGGCTCGTGTCCTTCTGGTGGCGTGTGTGGTATGCACATTAGGCAGCCCAACCAGTCGAGCCTCCGTGTTTCGAGTCGAAATATCTGGCGGCCAGAATTACAGCCCTAGGAAATTCCCCTCATGTCCCCGGTCCATAATGACTACCGATGAACAACGAAGGGATGCTTTAGTAACTAGACAACGTTACCTACCATGCCGAGCACGGATCAATTCCCTCGGTCGCCGCTCGCCAAGGTCACCCGTCAACTGCATTGCCTAGTACTACTACTAGTACACCAGGATGAGCACAGAATTGAGCCCGTTTGTTTGTGCCTAGTACTTGAGTTACATATCAGGCAATGCACTGGTTCGGAGGGATTATCCTTTTGCTCTGCATATATAACTTGTCTGAAGTCTAACTAAGCAAAATGTTTGACCAAATCCTTTCTTAAGAAATACAACAGGACAGATGTATGGCTTGAAAATTTATTGCATGATGCAGGTTATGATATTGTTTTGAATCCTGGATCTTAAATTTCAGAAAATCCAAAAGTGACCATAAATTCTTGAAACTGAGCATGGTCACGTGATATGGCACAAATATTACTTCGTAAATTTTTTCTTCAATTTGAGACAAGCTGCTTATGACAAGTTGCACAAATGAAGAGCCAAGGTATTTTGGAACAAAGACCTGTCACTTTAAGGCGAATGCTTTCACTATTGAAACCGTGGGCGTTTACGTGCCGCCACGAGTCCCGCTTCTCATCGGCAGGTGCCGTCCGAGCAAGCGTGTGAGTCGACGAGAGGCGTGTGAGCAGACCGCTGCGCCGGCTGACAGGGAGGCATGCAAGCAGGCCGCTGTGCAGGCTCACCGAGAGGTGAGCCCTTTGACCAGGCTCCACCGCCCACCTTCGTCCCAACTGCTCCCACTTTTAATGTCGCCGGCGCCGCAGTTTAAAATCAACCCCGCACTACCCGGGATCGCTACAATCTTCTCTCTTCCTCTCCGATTCTCCTGCCGTCTACCTCCAACTAGCCTGACCTAAACGTATGCCATGCCGCATCACGATGGTCTGCCCTTAGTCTTCCAGTTTCCTGAGGAAGACACCCAGCAGGAGTCCCAAGAACATAAGGCGCTTTGGGACGAGCTTGAACTGGCCTTGCGGGAAGATGCCGTGCCTGTCCCTGCTCCCGTTCCGGCTCCCGTCGCCCCGACTGCGCCAGCGCCCATCCCCGTGGCATTGATGGGCTGGGAGCCGCACATTGTCGCCGAGCTTGATGCCATGGGGTTCCACGAGGTCCCCGCCGACTTTCACGCGCTCGTGCACCTGCCAGCGCATGCGCCTACGCGTGCACTGACGTGCACGCCCGTGCTGGTGCCCGTGCACCTGCCAGCGCATGCGCCTGCGCGTGCACTGACGTGCGCGCCCATGCCGGTGCCCGTGCACACGAATGTCTCCACCGCGCCGTTGACAGCGCCTGTCCTCGCGCGGGTGCTAGTGCCCTCCTCAGCGGCATGGATGGCCGCCGTCGACCGCTTCCTTGCACCAACGCCAGTCACCTCCTCCCGCCAGTTGACTCGCTCCGAAGTCCAGAACATTTTGGCCTTCCTTGAAGCTAGGCCAACGTCCAGGAGTACACCAACAATGGCGCAAGGCACCGCCGTCGCCGTCGGTCAGTGGCCCGACGACACATAGAGCACGGCAGAGGAGCCACTTGCCACCGCAAGACGCCCCCGCCGCCGCCGCGTAATCTAAATTTGCCATGAAAAACGTTCGGATTGCCATGCTTAAAATCCGAACGTTTATTATTTCCGTTTATTTTAGATCGATCGTCGTATAATTTAAAGTCGGAGTCAGACTGAACGAAATCTATGGTTTGATCGATTGATTGTTCTGCTAGAGCCGTACCAAATTAAATATAAAACGTCATCAAGCCACATGTATTCCTTGTCATCTAATGACCTAGACTGCTTCAATGTTGAGCGCTCAACACGTTTAGCATGCAGTTAATTTCATGCCAAAAATAGTGCTAATCACATAATAACACGCAAATAATATCCTACTTGATATCCTTCCAAATTAACGTGCATTGCACGTACACACTGACTAGTGCTGCTAGCACGTGAAACTGGTGCCATAACTTGTGAACGCGTCCAGCTATGGTCAACGGCAACATCGCCCGCGAGTTCTTCGGGTTTGCCCGTGCGTCTAAACGCAGAAGGGGAGGAGAGAGAGAGAGCACACATGGAACCCACCAGTAAGTGAAGGCAAATAGTACTAAAAAATATTACATGTTATCAATTAAATAGGCTATGGTAATATAAAAACATTATGTGAAGAAAGGGAGGTACAACAAACATTGCTGTTCTACGTATGCTGCCTATTGACGTGCGGCTTGAAGGCCCTGGTCGCATGTTCGATCCTCGTCCTTTATTTTTTAATTTGTATATGGGTCCAAATTTGTTTCATGACATGTGGGCCCCTCGGTGTGTGGTTTGTAGCACTTTAATTTGTGGGTCAAAATTCGTTCCATTCCAAGTGGACTATCGGTGTGTAGTTTTGTAGCTTATTTATAATAATTGAAGAGAACAACAGAGTTTTTTGCAATAATACCATGGTGCGACGTTGAAGGCGAGAAAGGACGTGCGAGAGAGCGATGACCGAGCCAGAGGGAATTCAACTACGGGAGTTAGCGGGGGTTGCAACGGTGTTTCGAGTAGTTGCGGGCCGAATGCTACGAAAATATAATATAAACCGACCGGAATAAATGCCTACACAAATTAATCCAAGGTTGGAGTGCCCCTCGCAATGTAAATAGCTCCGGCTTTGCGAGGGATGGAGAGGTAGCTACAATGTGTGGAAGATACGGCGTGAGAAAGCGAGGTCAATCGAGAGACATATAGATAGAGAGACAAAGTGAGTGTGGTCCGACATTGATTGAACAAATATATATGCTCTGGAGAGATATTGTCCGATTGAGCTTTTGGCAAGGGTGAGGGCCGTAAGATAGAGCTTGAGAGATGATCCAGTCACAGACGTGCAGATATATTTTGTGCGTGGGAGGAAGCAAGGTCAATCGATCACATAGGGTCGTCGTGCGATCGAAAGAGTGAGACGGGTTGGAGAGAGTGACCTAGATAGACAATGTGCGTGAGAGAGTATACAATGTGAATAAGTCGAATTGGGCTCAAACATGGTGATATATCGTTTTTGTCCGAGAAAGAGCGAGGTTAATCGAGACATACAAAGAGAGAGAGAGAGAGAGAGAGAGAGAGGGAGAGCGAGAGAGAGCGAGCGTGGCCTGCCATGAGGTTGAAAGAGTGGGGGCGGCTTCGATGGACTGACCTAGATAGACAATATGCGTGAGAGAGTATAGAGTGTGTCGATCGAGGCCCGAACAGGGAGATATATCATTTGTGTGTGAAAGAAAACGAGGTTAAACGAGACTCAGATAAAGAGAGCGAGATTGAGCGAGTGTGGCCTGGCGTGCGGAAGGAAGAGTGAGACAGTCTCGAGGGAGTGACCTAGATAGACAACGTGCGTGCGTGCGCACGAGAGGTTGGGGGCTAGATAGGCAATGCATGTATTTAGCACGAGAGGGTGAGAGGGAGAGGGAGAGAGAGAGAGAGCTCGGCATGGGGTGCAATGGCGGGTGTGTGAGTTAAATACATTTCATAACAGAGTGGAAAAAGGGGGTTGTGTAGTTGAGAGAGTTAGAGATTGAAACATGGAGAGAAAGAATGGATGTGTGTTGGAAACTGATAGCTTCCTAAGGTGGTTAGGAGAGGAAGATTGACCAATACAGGAAGTATGTAGCGTGTGTGCGGGGGGGGGGGGGGGGCTAAAAACAACATTTGAATGTACATAGTACGAGACTTAATATCGATGTTTCAATTCGGTGTACATTGTAAGATTTGAACTGAGGACCATGCATATGGGTAATTATTTCGAATTCGTGCCATACTAGGTTTCAAAAAGTTGACATTGACTCGATTTGTTGTGCTATTTTGTAGGTCATATGTTTGAATCCATCCAAAAGTTTTCTCACTACCATGGTGTTCATCATATACATATGAATTTGTATTAAAAAAGTAGCATGGATACAGTGAAATGCGAAATCCACGTTAGAATTGGAGACCGCTATGTGACACACACTCTAATTCAAATAACTAATTATGTGACACACACTCTAATCCACGTTAGCGTGGAAACCGTGGATACCGTTTCGATTTTTTTTAAATAACTCCTCATTAATTAATTTATAGTATCTTGTTTCGAATGGCTAATTATTGCAAGGAAAACACGGGCATGGTAATACATACAGATTCGTTTGCAAATGAAAGAAGATTCGTTTGCACTCAAATGTAGGCGCACCAGGCAGACCAGGGTCGTGTCGTGGTGGTCGCGTGTGTCGGACGGACGCTTAGCACCCAGCCACCAACCCCCCTCCCTCCCTCCCCCCCCAAAAAAGGACGACGACAAAATAAGCTCGCGCTTCCACGTTTCGGATTGAAATATCTGGCGGCCCCAATTCCAGCCCTGCAAAATCTCCCTTCTCCACCGTCCCCTTCCGCGCCCAGATTGCTCAAATCCCTAATTCGCCGCCAACCCAAGCAAAGTTCGAATCGCCCCTCATCTCGTCTCTTTCCCCACCTCTGTGCCGGACGACGACGACGAAGACGATGGTCGCGCTTCACCACCGCACCGGAGCTACCTCATCTATGCCCTCGTCCACCGCACCGGGTGGTCCACCGGCAACGTCGGCCGCCGCAACCGACGTGCCTCACAGACACCGACTTCCACTGCATCAGGTGTGCTTCACCGACGCCGTCTCCCAGCTCACCGGGGCTACTTCACTGAGCACATCGTCGCGCCTCCGCCCCTCGAGGTCGCTGGGGCTTCACCAACGGTCTCGTCCACCGCATCGTAGTGCTCCGCTGCCACTCAAGATCTGCATCCGTGCGCGGCCAGCCAATGCCCAAACGCTGGCCCGAACTAGGTATCCACACATCACTCCCCTGTGCACTGTTCCGACGATGTTTGGATATCCTTTCACTGCTCTCTTAGCTTACACGCCTATCCAACTCTGACTTTAACTCTTATTTCTTCTGGAGATATCATCTGAAACAAGCAAATCCATTTTTAGCGAAGCATGATGGTGCTACGGGATCTGGTACACATCCTGCACACCCGTATAACCTTGTAAATATCTCTCCTCCGGTACAACAGCAAGGTCGATTCCTCTTATTTGATCAGCCATTCGCCGTGTCAAAAATGCAGAGGGGGATGCAAGGAGCACAAGGCCTGCACATCCAAGCAAGTGGTAACATGGACTTGTACATGGAACATCCAAAGCGCAAGCAGAGCTGCAGTGAGCCTGTACAACGAGCTAGCGTAAGTCCCTGCATTTCATTTAATTCGTACTGGCATTCGTGTATGATTTGTGTGTAGTGGCGGATACACGAATTCAAGTTACCAGGGGCGAACATTTAACTTAAAAAATACGAAGGCACTTGCACTCCGGAAATCAACATAACTTGAGAAATGTGAAGCTACATGCACTTTGAAAACCAGCTAATGATCCAAAGTAGTTCAGATCATAAACACTATATGATGCAAGCACCAAAAAACACAAAATGCAACATGGTGTACAACGACTACAAACATGGTCTGTACCTTCTTGAATTATTCGTTCTCTGGCTGAAAATATCAAAGTGTAATTGCACCTATAACTAGTGCGCAAACTGCATATCAATATATCTATCCTGCACAAGTATGCCAATAGTTTCAAACAACAGATTAGAAAAGTATTTATGCTACGTTGTCATGATACGGGGACTTTCTGGTAGATGGCCTCGACGTTTCCTCAAGCCATGAAAATGCACTATAATTTGCTTGTCATCAATGCCTGCAAATCTCTATGTCTCTCTCAAGATAGCAAATCATCATTAGACACTAAATCCTTCAATGGTAGCTTGCAAAATGCTTGCATTAGATGCCTCATTAGACACTATATGTTCATCACCAGGAGCATGTAAAATGTTTGCATCAAATCCTTCATTAGCAGTCTGTTCATTAGACACTTCAGGCTCAAGAACAACATGAGCTTGGATGTTTGCACCGGAAACTTGATTAGATACATCAGATGCAGTCAGTTCAGTATTGATTGGGGGAGTTATAAAATAAGTAGAAATTGGTTTCATTTTCTCATAGATTCCCTACATACAAGCAGTTTTACAACACCGTCAGGGTTAACTATTGGCCAGAAATTGAAGAGTTGAAAACTGGATAATCAGGGATGTGATGTACCTGCTCATTGCGCATGCTACTCTTGCAAGCTGTGACTGTCCGTTTGCGCAAGCTAGATGCCATGCCCGTGCTGCCACCGCTGCCTCCCACGCAGGCTAGGCCCAGGGTTGGATCTTCATCTTCTTGTCCTTCCGTTCGCTTGAAGCCCGACGACCGCCCTCCAACGAGGGCGCGAGTAAGTGCTGTGTCGGTCTGTCCAGCGGCGGCTAGGTTAGGAGTGAACCAGACTGGAGGCTGGAGCGGATGAATTGGGATTTTTCCTGCTATCGATCGATATGGGAGGCGCTCGTTTGGGCTGCGAGCCTGCTATAGGGCCTGCCTTGCACTTATGTTATTGGCCTATCCAAATTGAAACATTTTTCTTCATTTTTTACATTGCCTGCTCGTGCGTTGGGACGAACAAAACTAGCCTGGGCCAACCTGGACGACTCAAACTAGGTGCACACTTTCAAGCCACCCGAGGCGGCCGCCCGTACCAGCCCTATGGTGGCGTCGGCCCTTTTTGCGTGTATGATAGGGGTAGTGAAAAATATTCCAGTGGCGCTTTTGATTTACCCACAGAATGGTTGAATTGCTTGTTTCTATGAACTGAGTTCGCCAATAATGTGAAGGATGCCAGTCTTTTCATCCTATTGTAGATTGCTTAGATATCGATATGCCAAAAGTAATCGCATGAAATATACAGTAAAAGCCAGTGTGATGTGTGTGGCTACAACTAGTCTGACTACACGTCCTCATATAACATATCAAGGACGCACCATCTTACCAGATTAACCATTCGACTTACCAATGGAGTGTGGGAAGAAAGAAGTATTGGGATTGTGTATCCAAGCAATTGATGCCATGGACTCCTTCGTACAACCTTGTAAGCGAAAAAGAAGTTGAAGTGTGCCTGTACAAAGAACTAGCGTAAGTTCAGTTACCTGCTTCTCGGAATTTTAGTTAGCCACTTATTGCAAAATTGTTAAATTACGTTGCTTGGCTTAACTTAGTTTGCTACTGATTACATAATGCCACAGCCTGTTAATCCTATTATAGACTGCGCCTATCTATGTGTTTGATACTTACTGTTAAGAATTACCTGTTTGCCTGAACTTAAATAGCTACTTGTTTGTTTAACTGCTTTGCTGCTGCAACAACGGGTTACAATGATGTTAATAACTACTTTTCAGCATCGAATTGAAACTCTTTAATTCCTTGTTTGTTTAACTGGTTTGCTGTTATAACTCCCAGTTGAGATGTTTTGCTAACTTCAACTTTTCTGAATCCAATCGGAACTTTAATGGCAAAACAGGTTAGCCCAAGATCAAAGAGCGAGATCCCCATGGACGTTGTATCATCCCACAACAGTGGCACCGGCCCAATCGTGCATTATGAATTGCCAACTGCTGATGCTCTAGAGGCTAAACTAGTGGTAGAAAGAGATTCTGCTTCTGCACTTAGAGATGAAGTTGACATGTTGAGGAAGTAAATAGCACAATCAGTAGCAGTACTCAGGACAACCATTAAATATTTGGTGGATTTCAAAACAAAGCAAGCTGAGACTGACCACATTGTTAAGGTCCTGAAGGAAAAAAGGAAATTAAATTCCCACTTGGTAAATCATAGGTGAAATGTTCTATCCATCATTGAATAACCTTTGTGTTGTTTGTTCATGTAATCAATCAAACCATTTGTTTTAGAGATCATGTAATAATTGTTTTTTGTTTTTTGTTTTTTGGTTTGTAATTTTATTTGAGCACAAGTATGTATTAATTGATAAGACTAGGAGACATTTCATTTTGATTGTTGTGCCAGACCTACAAATATGACAATCGGGTTGAATGTGCATTCAGCAATAATAGTAGTATAGATGGACCATAAGTGGCATGCATCAGAAAGGGCCAAGATGCTGTAGTAGCTTGGCTAAAAAAAGGATGTTGTTGTAGCAAAGAAAAGTACAGCAGCCTGGCTTATGTATGTTAGTTGATATTATTGATCCATATACTCTAAGTATTTATATGTCTATTAGTTCTGTACATTCTTGGTTGATTGACTCGGTATTTGAATCTTGATACATCGCTTGTGTACATATCTAAATGGGAGTACACATTATGTTGCGTGTGACATTTGAGTTGGACATGAAGTGTTCCAAATATTCGAATTCACCTTAAACTGGATTCTAGCTTCTGAATTTGAGTATCGGCATTTGTAAACCATATTCATATATGACAGTGGAATACATCTTTGTCGTCCTTTTGAAGATATATAAAAACACATAGAATGATTTATAAAGATTCATATAGGAATACAAAATGGATTCGAATTTAGTTGCCTGGGTAAACGGGGATGCTTATTGTCCCAAAATTTGAAAGAAGCGGCAAAATGTCCACTCCCACGTCGGCTGCCCGAAGCCAAGTGTTTGGGAGATGGAAATTACTGTCTACCCATTACACGGACAATCCATCAGCCCGATTTCCACTGCTCTAAATAGGGGTAGGATAATATCTTCAATTAGACGTGACACGACCGCCTCTGAGCCCATTCCGACACGGTGGACGCCAAACATGGGCGGCAAAACACATTTGATTCAAGCTCGTCTGAAAGACCTCTATTTCTCCCTCCATTCCCCATTCATACACGGTGGGCGGCAAAACAAACTCGACTCGGCCGAAATCGATGTAGGCAAATATTTTCAATAGGGACAGGTTTGTAACTTCACTCAGACGTGACACAACCGCCCTACCTGTCAGCCTCGTTCATACACCGTGGGCACCAACCATGGGCACCAACCACCCTCTCCTCGCCCGAAATCGCTCTGGGCAAATATTGGCGAGATGCGAGATTACCATCGTATCCCCAACCGACGAGACGTCCAAATTTTAAACGATGGCTAAGTTCGTAACTTTCTCATATTTCAGACAGGCGCGTCCCAAAAACATGGTTCCCCGTACCTCTCCCTCCATTTTACCATTCATACACCGTCCACGTTAGAACACCATCCCCAAACCAGCCTCCGTCCGCCACCCCATCCATCGCCGCCGTCCTCCACCACATCCATCGCCGCCGTCCTCCACCACATCCATCGCCGCCGTCCTCCACCACATCCATCGCCGCCGTCCTCCACCACATCCATCACCACCGTCCTCCACCATGCCGGAGCACCTACCAAGACCATGTCGTCCACTGCTAGAGATGGACGTTTCTCATCCACGGCGACGGACCAAGATCCTTGCATCACGTCCTCTCGCTTCATCAGCGCCGTCGTCCTCTTTGCCGGGGCCGCTCACACGACCTTCTCTTCCACCGCAACGGGACTTATCCCCCGATGCACCCGTCTACCGTCGCAGATCTGCTTCAACGCCACTAACAGCCATCGCACCCCCGATGCCTACACGGCGCCGCAAGAGAGGTGGTACTTCATATCTCCTCAACTTTTTGATCTCAACCAGAAAATAGATCTTAACTTGGTTACTCTACTTTCTTTTCAGCTCTTAGAATTTAGTTCTTAGTTCGAAGCAAACAATGGCTGCTAAATATTATTTCTCCGGTTTCCCCCTTTTATGATCACTATACGATCAGAATACGTGCTTCGTGTCATAATAGCACTGCTCGACCCATCAAGCTAAACAAGCTTAGTTGTTCAAATACGAATCAGATATTATTAAAACAGATTCATGTAATTGGTCACCTAAATGTTCCTAAATTAGTTTTGAAAATGCATGTTCGCCGCTCGGGTGTGTATCTCTACAGGGTGCCCACGGTGGGCCGGCCCACCCTGGGATTTTGGGTCGTCCCAGGCCCCGATTCCCCTCTGTTCTGTTGCGCGCTTCCGATCTCTACTCGCCCCCAGCCGCCTGCCTCGCTGGCGACTTGCCGTCCCCGGATAGCATGACTCTAGGAGGAGACGCCGGACTAACAAGAGGTCAGGAGCCGCTCGCCCAACAGCGTCACCGCTGCCCGGGCGTGCTGTCGTGCCTACCTTCCCAGTCCATTCAGGGCTCAGGCGTGCAGCACCCACTAAGCCAACCCGATTTATCCTGAGATAAGTCCTCAACACTCAGCAGCCACTCCTCATCACCCATTTTCTAATTGATTCATTACTCATTAGGCAGGACTGTCATTAGGGTTTGTTGTGTGCTCAGTGCTACCTACACTTAATGGTTCAGATGTATTTCGGTAATCTTTAGTACCTGTAAAGTTCATAGGGTTTTCAAAATTCCGGCCCTAGGAACAGACACTAGTCATTTTGGATTGTTGGTCGTAGTGACATTGACCCAGATTACTACTGCAAGCCAGGTTTGTTGACAATTTTACTTGTCTTTCTTACTCATTCGATATAATATCCAATTATTCACGTCGATTAGTTGCAAACAATAAGTGCTAGACAAACTTCTTGATTCAGATTTTGGACGGTCTCTTACTGCAGTTACAATTCTGCATACTTGTCCTAGTAAGCTCACAAGTAAATGATTGATTCACTACATCTATGCTTGCCTTGTCATATTTGTTGTCAATATTCTTTTAGGGTGGACCACCCTGTTTCTAAATACTGCAACCGTAGACATGAGTGAATAGTATTTCTCTATGTGATCTCTTCCATCATGTGTGGGCAACGAACACTGCATTGTATAGAAAGAAAGTGTCATTTCCAGCTTTTACATAGGCTTCGATCTTTTACATGGAATACAATCTGCCTACTTGCTTTGTGTCGCACTACCAACACTCCACCCTTGAAGCTAAACATTATGCCACTCATAATTCCTTAGTTTATTTGTTCAAATACGAATTTCATATGATTCTAATGTTCCTACTTTAGTTTTGAGATGTGTGTCTGCCTGTTATAGAGACATAAGAGGTTTGTATTTCTGTGTGTGGTCTGGTCAGCACGGTTGGGGTGAACTTTGCATATGCAGGGGTTTATAGGGAGACACTCTTCGAGTTGAATCCGCAATGCATTCCATAGATAATCTGACTACTTTTTATGTTTTCATGAATCTCAGATTCTGAACAGCATCATAATGATTATGAGCTTGCGCGCATGAAAAGAATAAAGCAGAACAATGCCATGGCTTCAAACTTGGCATTAAGGGACTGAAATCAAGTCTGGATGCAATGCAATGCAAACGCTCTCCACCTACAGATTCATGCTCAGAATATGATCCTAACAGTGATTCTGAGCTAGAGGGAGACCAAAGTCAATGTAGCTCCCTAGTGGAGGAGTCAGAGGAAGATGCCCTATCTTATTCACCCATCAAGGTGCTTGCTCTCACTTTCCAAGGTTATATTTTCGCACATATCTTGCAACTGATGCTTTGCATTGCTTCTACTTTGTTGAACTGCCATTAGCTTAGTTTACACATCGTGTATGTGAATACGCCCTGCCTATCCATTTTCAGTACATATTCCATCTGTCATCATACCATATTTATCCATTCAAATGCTGTTCTTGTGTATCAGACGTTCAAAAGGAAGAGGGCGATTGCTGATCGTGGAGGAGCACAAGCAAAGTATTTGGAAAAGGTAGTGGCACCTGATAAATCAAATAGCCCATTAGGTGTAGTTGCAATATCACCTGACCCACAAAACACCCCAACTCTAGCAGACTCTAGCCCTACTACACTGGTCATTTCTGATGCCCCAACTCAGCAGACCCCAACTGCAGCAAACATTATGATTATGCCAGTTGACATAGCACCAGCTCTATGACGCAAAACCCCCATTCCAGCAAAGAGTACACCAAATCCAGTTGCCAAATCCCTTTTCGAACCAGAGAGAGCCCCAATTGCAGCAAATAGGACCCCTGTTCCATTTCTTCCCAGTTTAGAAGACAAAGCTTATATTGTTGTCAGGAACTTTGTGCGCATCTTTCCTTCATGGAAAGATTATACCGCAGACACAGAACAATTTCCAGTCTTCCTCCGCAACTTACGCGTAAGTAATGTACTAATGTTATTCATGGTCATTACTGCATATGTTTCTGCTGACAGAAGACACAAGATTTCATTCTTTTAAATAGGCGAGGACCAAACTGGATTGTGAAGACGAGCAAGGGTTGGTTGCGCTTTTCAAGCACTCGTTGATGAAGTATCGTTCCTACCTGAGGCAAGCGCACTTCGATGGCAAGCCTCTAAACGAAATTTCTGTAAAGTCTCCGGTGCTACATTTATCCGACGGTGACTGGAATAATCTTGTTACACATTGGTCTCGGCTGCAGCGTAAGGTACTATCTATGATATCACATCACAATTTGAACTACATTTCTGCATTTGCCTTAACGTCTCACTTGTACGAAAACTGTTAGCAGAAGAACATTCATTCTCAAGGGACCACAGAATCTCGCAACTATACTGCACACTGCATTGCTCTTGTGAGTACCTCTTGCCCTGTATGACCATACTTACTTTCATAGCTGTTTGATTATGTAGCATCACTGCACATGTTAGCCTCGTTATCGTCCATTTGGTGGACATTATAAGATCCGTATGGACTCTTACATAAATTTAGAATCAACCCAATGCTTTTGAAGAGGTTTAGCTCTGCAGTCCTCTTGTAAGGACTGAACGTCGTCTATCACTGTACTTACATTAACAGCTACTCCCTCCGTCCCATAATATAAGAACGTTTTGTACAGTACACCAGTGTTCAAAACACTCTTGTATTATGGGAAGAGGGATTGGTTCATTGTGTAGCATTCTGCATCTTATCTCCCTCGCCCACCATTTACTAAAAAAGATCAGATCTATATTTAATCTTACCAAAAAGTAGAATACACAGACAATGCCAGTGCAGAAGTGTAGCCCATTGCTCTTGTCAGTACATTTTGTCCTGTAATGCTTGTACTTCCAGGGATTGGTAGTTGATTATGTAGCATCAATCTGCATCTTATCTTCATTATCCTCTATCCCTTCCAGTATTATCATATCTATAATTACTCTCTACAAAATGTAGAGTACAGGCAATGCTTATGAAGAAGATTCTGTGCTGAAATTCTTGAGTTATCCTTCCCTTGACATGGAGAAGGGCATTATAAAGCCGGTGTTAACTGTTAATGTAAGTCAGTCCTTCTAAAGCCTTTATCCTCAACTGCTGTTTAATTTGCTCATACTCCCTATCGTTTACTGCTGTTTAGTTTGCTGTTTCTACCAAAATGCATGTTCGCAAGAACCGTAAGTTCTAAGTTTTACTTGTAAAACCAAATTCCTTATTCATACCATGCACATTACTCAATACTCCCTATATGTATGCTTGTTTTTGTGGATCTATAATCCAGTGTGTGGTGAAGCAGCCCACGTTTGCACCTTGTCATCTCCTGTTTTATCTTACTGATGTGGCTGATGATATGAACAACATGCCATGCACATTAACCAAAATAGATACAATGATTTTCTTTGCCCTTCATCTATGCTTGTTATGTTGACATTGTAATCCAGTAGTGTGGTGAAGCTCCCCGCATTATGAACAATGCCAAATTATGCTATGATATTTTGAACTTACTCTTTATTTTCTAATTTGAAATTGGATGGAATTGACAGCACAGTTATCATCTTTGTTTATACACGTGCAAAACCTGTCATCTCTCTGCTTTGTTTCAGGGTGATATGCCTGATGGCATGCACAAGTCTGCTAAAGGCTGTGAGACAAACCCAACATATATTGCAGCAAAGAAGGCAAAACATCTTGAAGATAGCGAGACAACTCCAAAGTCTTGTCTTAATGCAGTGTTCAAGTTACTTGAGACTAGCAGTCAGACAAGCTCACAGAATTCATTGTCTGAATCAGTTCGACTTCTTCAGTCCCAAGTTCTAGCAGAAAGGCATTCTGCAACTCAACTTCGACTTAAAGTCCTATCTCTAAGAAAGATTGCGGAGAACACCAATGAGAACCTCATCGCTAAACAGCTACACTTGGAAGCTATGAGTCACATGCTAGGCCGGTCTCACAGCCTAGCTCAGCAGCTTGCGCAGCAGTTCCCGCACAAGGCTAACCTTTCTTGAACTGTCTTGGAAGTGGTCTCGGTTCAGTATTATTTTGTTACGCTGCAATGGTGCCCAGTTTTTGTAATCTGCTTCTTCGTTGCGTGTTATGATCACTGGTGGCGAACTTCGATGCCCAGTGGATGTAATATACCATAAATCCTTTATTGTAAAGTGTAGGTTTATTCTTAGTTACTATGTCGTAATTTCTTTATTGTATAGAGTAGGTTTGTTCTTAATTCCTACTAGTTACTGCCATCATTCGCTATCTAAAAAAAAATCAGATGTAGTCGACCGGGCCGAAACATTCGCCTCTAACGGGCCTGGTGTTTAGCGGGCCACAATTGGGCCGGCCTGCATCTTTCTTGGGCCCGAATCATTGGGGCCTTCACACTTTGCTTGAGGCCCACAACTTACACTGGCCTATATTTTAGTTGGGCCTTTTGTGGACCCAACGCTTAGTTTGGCCCAGGTAGCGTTGGGCCATTAATAGGCTGAATATTGTACTGGCCTGTTATGGCCCAGATGAAACCATGGGCCTTTAGCAGGCCGAAATGCATATTGGGCCTCAATTTTCACTAGTCGTCAACGGGCCTTCAGCAGGCTGAAATGTAGACTGGGCCTTTTTGGGCCCAGTTATATCACGGGCAGTTACCAAGCCGAAACATATCTCGGGCCTTAGTTGGCCCACTGATATCATGGGCTTTTAAGAGGCCGAAAGCTTAGTACAGACATCAACGGGCCGAATTATGTGATAGGCCTTTAACAGGCCCAAAGTCACGTTGGGCTTAACTGTTTCCACCTTTATCAGGGGCCGTTAGTGGGCCCGATGTCCTGTCGGACCATATATGGCCCATGGGCAGCACGGGCCATTCCCAGGCCGAAAGTCACACCGGGCTGAAAATGGGCCCATGTCTACATCGGGCCTCTAACAGGCCGAAAGTCACTGGGCTGTAATTGGGCCCAAATATTCGACGAACAATTAACGGGCCAGATCTGGCTTCGGGCCGTAAATGGGTCGTTATTAAGCAGGCCGTTATTGGGCTGGCCCACTAGTACCTGAGTAAGTACTACGGGCCTTTAACTGGGCCGGCCTTTTTAACCTATATGGGCCTCTGTTGGGCCGTTCCACGTGTCGACGTATCATATGCGCTTTGGGTCCAATGAGTGGATGACATCTGTCCCAACGGTGAGCCGACACGTGTTTCCTCCAGCCAATGATGATTTTACACGTGGAACATCCCCATTGGTCGGGGCTGTTAACGGGTTATCGGATCCAAAACTGGACCCGATAGCTTAACGGCGTTCCGTTACGGTGGATGCCACATGCCGGTCACCCTTGACGAAAGCACTTCTGTGACGCGCGATTTATCGTCATGGAAGTGGACACTTCCGTGATGATAATTTTGGTAATGTCATGGAACACTTCTACGACAGCACATGTATGACTATCTTGATTCTGTCATAAATTTGTCATGGATGTACATGCATGATAGAAAACGTGACCTACTGTGACAAACACGTATCATCACGGAAGTGTTTTTTTGTAGTGCTCTACTTGTGCATCCAAAATCCTTTAAACCAGTTTTGCCACATGAGTCCACTATATCTACCTATATGCGGTATTCTTTTCCCGTTCTAAGCAAATTTGCATGTGCCATCTCTAATTTTCAAAATAAACTTCTCTTTTGTGTGTTTGTTTCGCTCGCGGAACGATAACGGGTGGCTAATATTTTCCATGCTAGATGTGTTATTCTCAAGATGAGTGCTTATTCACTTGTCATTGCACGAGAGTAAGGCAAAGGTCTTAGGGATGCCCAGTCCTGAAATGCAAAAAAATAATATTTACTTTATGTTGTCAAATAATAAATCCTTGGAAAGTGTTGGTATGGAGGGCACCCGTGGATACGGCTAGCCATGGAAAGTGAAAGAATGGTGGAAAAAGGAATAACCTTTATTTTCTGTTTGGGAACCGCCTATGGCATATCTAGCATGGAAAGTGTTCGTAGCTCTAAGTCGTTTTCGTTGGTGGGATGGATACACCTCCCAAAATGTTTTTATCTCCAATTTTTTCGCTTTGAGCTCTCGCACCTTTGCAAATCCCTACTTCCCTCTGCGAAGGGCCTTTCTTTTACTTTATGCAATTTTTATTTTTATTTTGAGTCTCCATCTTCTCTTACAAAAAGCACCAACTAGGAGGCAATATGATCGTGCTCAAGTATTGGGTGTAGCTAATATTCAAGTGTGTTTCATGAATGGATCAATGTTTGAGCATGATGGGCTAGGGATAACTTATTTTAGCATTGATATTTTGAAAGACATGGTTGCTTGTTGATATGCTTGAGTATCTAAATTATTATGTCAAAACTAGACTATTGCTTTGAATCACATAAAAGTCCAAATGTCCATGCTATAAAGAAAATAATATGATATGACTTGATGAACAGCACTCCACATCAAAAATTCTATTTTTATCACTTACCTACTCGAGGACGAGTAGGAGTTAAGCTTGGGGATGCTGATACGTCTCCAATGTATCTATACTTTTTTATTGTTCCATGCTGTTTTATTATCAATCTTGGATGTTTTATAATCATTTTATAGTCATTTTATATCATTTTTTGGTACTAACATATTGACATAGTGCCAAGTGCCAGTTGCTGTTTTTTCCATGTTTTTTTACATCGCAGGAAATCAATATCAAATGAAGTCCAAATGCCACGAAACTCCACGATGATTTTTTATGGGCTAGAAGGAAGGCAATGGGCCCTGCTTGCACCTGGGGGGTGCCCCGAGGGGGGTGTCGGTGTCAAAACCGGCGGATCTCGGGTAGGGGGTCCCGAACTGTGCGTCTAAGGTCGATGGTAACAGGAGACAGGGGACACAATGTTTACCCAGGTTCGGGCCCTCTCTATGGAGGTAATACCCTACTTCCTGCTTGATTGATCTTGATGAATATGAGTATTACAAGAGTTGATCTACCACGAGATCGCAATGGCTAAACCCTAGAAGTCTAGCCTGTATGACTATGGTAATGAATATATCATCCGGACTAAGCTCTCCGGTTTATATAGACACCTGGGTTACATGAGGTCTAGCCTTCCTCCGCATCCAACCCCACTTCGGGCTATGGCTTAAGGTCTTCAACATGAAGCCGAAGGTGGTGGATGGCCAGCACGTGGAGTGTGGGGGCCCATGGTGAGCAAGCTGGCCAACGTCTCCTGGCCAAAAGGCACTTTCGTGGAGACGGTAAAGGAATGGCAGAAGCAGTGGTTCTACATCACAAAACCCCGCGGCGCCACCTGGGCCGCAGCCGCCGAATTCAACTCCGGCGCTCCCATGCGACTTACCTCCTGGGTCGAGAAGAGCTCGAACTGGTGCTCGCCAGATGAGCTGATAGCGCTGCAGACGCGCGTTCAAAGCATGGTGGACAAGGATGTCAAACTTGTCGATGTAATCCAGGTGATGCTAGTTCGCCAGATTCACCCATGCCAAAGCCGAAGCCGCCCTCTATGGGAGTTCAATCCGAAGAAGCACCATACCCTGAAGAGGCTCTTCGAAACCACTCACGAAGACGCCTGGAAGTTTCTCTTTAAAGGCAACGAGAAACCGCCGGCCACAGATTCGGACCGCGGGCACGACATTAACCACCTTGCCAACGAGGTATTTTTTATTTTTAACGCATCCCCTACTTGCTTGTTTCAAGGATGATATCTAAGCTTGTGCTATCATTGCTTTTTCAGGACTGGATGGAGAGGGTGAAGCGGCTCCAGTGTTCGGCTCTGCTGCCTGAAGAACCAGTCATCCCGCGTTTAGCGAAGATGCTTGTGCCGGTGCCCTATAAGGCACCGGAGAAGAAGGCCAAGGGGAAGGCCAAGGGGGTCCGGAGTGGCCCCCGTCGTAAGGGCTCTTCGGACGCGACGTCCGAAGACAAGACCCGCTCCTTGATACGTCTCCAACGTATCTATAATTTATGAAGTATTCATGCTATTATGTTACCCTTCTAGGATGTTTTATATGCATTTATATGCTATTTTCTATGATTTTTGGGACTAACCTATTAACCCAGAGCCCAGTGCCAGTTTCTGTTTTTTTCCTTGTTTCAGTGTTTCGCAGAAAAGGGATATCAAACGGAGTCCAAACGGAATGAAACCTTCGGGAGCGTGATTTTTGGAACGAACGTGATCCAGGAGACTTGGAGTTGAAGTCATGGAAGTTCGAGGTGGCCACGAGGCAAGGAGGCGCGCCTGCCCCCTGGGCGCGCCCCCCACCCTCAAGGGCCCCTCGTGGCTCCCCTTACCGACTTCTTTCGCCTATATATATCCATATACCCTAAAACCATAGGGGAACAGAATAGATCGGGAGTTCCGCCACCGCAAGCCTCTGTAGCCACTAAAAACCAATCAGGACCCTGTTCCGGCACCCTACCGGAGGCGGGGATCCCTCATCGGTGGCCATCTTCATCATCCCGGCGATCTCCATGACGAGGAGAGAGTAGTTCACCCTTGGGGCTGAGGGTATGTACTAGTAGCTATGTGTTTGATCTCTCTCTCTCTCTCTCTCTCTCTCTCTCTCTCTCGTGTTCTTGAGGTGGTACGATCTTGATGTATCGCGAGCTTTGCTATTATAGTTGGATCTAATGATGTTTCTCCCCCTCTACTCTCTTGTAATGGATTGAGTTTTCCCTTTGAAGTTATCTTATCGGATTGAGTCTTTAAGGATTTAAGAACACTTGATGTATGTCTTGCATGTGCTTATCTGTGGTGATAATGGGATATTCACGTGATCTACTTGATGTATGTCTTGGTGATCAACTTGCGGGTTCTGTAACATTGTGAACTTATGCATAGGGGTTGGCACACGTTTTCGTCTTGACTCTCCGGTAGAAACTTTGGGGCACTCTTTGAAGTCCTTTGTGTTGGTTGAATAGATGAATCTGAGATTGTGTGATGCACATCATATAATCATACCCACGGATACTTGAGGTGACATTGGAGTATCTAGGTGACATTAGGGTTTTGGTTGATATGTGTCTTAAGGTGTTATTCTAGTACGGACTCTTGAATAGATCGATCCGAAAGAATAACTTTGAGGTGGTTTCGTACCCTACAATAATCTCTTCGTTTGTTCTCCGCTATTAGTGACTTTGGAGTGACTCTTTGTTGCATGTTGAGGGATAGTTATATGATCCAATTATGTTATTATTGTTGAGAGAACTTGCACTAGTGAAAGTATGAACCCTAGGCCTTGTTTCCTAGCATTGCAATACCGTTTGTGCTCACTTTTATCATTAGTTACCTTGCTGTTTTTATATTTTCAGATTATAAAAACCTATATCTACCATCCATATTGCACTTGTATCACCATCTCTTCGCCGAACTAGTGCACCTATACAATTTACCATTGTATTGGGTGTGTTGGGGACACAAGAGACTCTTTGTTATTTGGTTGCATGGTTGTTTGAGAGAGACCATCTTTAACCTACGCCTCCCACGGATTGATAAACCTTAGGTCATCCACTTGAGGGAAATTTGGTACTGTCCTACAAACCACTGCACTTGGAGGCCCAACAACGTCTACAAGAAGAAGGTTGTGTAGTAGACGTCAAGCTCTTTTCTGGCGCCGTTGCCGGGGAGGTGAGTGCTTGAAGGTATATCTTTAGATCTTGCAAACGAATCTTTTAGTTTCTTGTTTTTATCACTAGTTTAGTTTATAAAAGAAAACTACAAAAAATGGAATTGAGTTTGTCTCATACGCTTCATCTTTTTAATATCTTTTGTGAGAATGATGGAAAGGAAAATTGTGCTCAAGTGCTAGGAGAAGAAATCTATAAAATGTTTGGCACTAGATCTTTGAATGATGAGCATGATTGCATTGTTGTTAGTATGAACTCTTTGAATATCCATAGTACTAATGATGATTACACTAGTCATGATGAAAATGTCTCTTATAAGCATGTCGATTTTTGTGGAGTGCATAGAGTTTGCAAGTACACACCAAATAGGGAAGATAGATTTTGCAAAAGTCATAAGTATTTAGAAACTAAATGGTTACAAGCAAGGCTAGATGTTAGTGCTAAAAATTTAAAATATCTTCGCCATACTTGTGAACTTTGCAATGAACATGGTCATTTAAATATCAAATGCAAATTGTTTCATGATCGAATCGTGTCTAAAAATTGTGATGACCTTATTTGCCTTGCACATCATAATGAACTTAGTTTGCTTTTGGGTTATGAATAAATGAAACGTCAAACTAAGCATATTCCAGAATATAACCTTGAGAAATTCCTCGATATTGATCTAGTAGAAATTTATATGTATTGTGCGTTGAATTGCATTGAAAATCCTTATATTGCCAGTTACATAAAGAAAACAAAACAAATAGAAGATGAAGAGAATACTAACGAAAGGGAAGAGAATTCCCAATATTCTCCTATTATTTCTTATGATGAATCAGGTAACGAAGAGGAGCCTTCTATTCAACCAATCTCATTAATAAGGAGCTCCAAAAAGAGGATTGAACCCACACATGATGTGAAGAAGAAAAAGAAAAGACGGAGAAGCAAAGGTAGAAAGGTATCCCTCCCAAATTATGTTGATCCTATTACTCATTGTGATGATGATAATTGCTATACTATTGGTGCTATCCATACCATTAATGATGAGAGTGATTATGCTTATGATATGAAAAGGCCCAAGCTTGGGGATGCTATGTTTGATGAGAATGACATGTTTGAGAATATATTTTCTGCAATTAATGTTTGTCCCAAGCTTGGGGATGCTATGTTTAATGAAGATGATATTTTTAGCCTCCCAAGTTTTGATATGCAAATTTTTTATGATGATAGCATGCCTCCTACTTATGATGACTATATTGATGAAAGTGGGTTTGGAAGAGTGTCAACTTTAGGAAGTAATGATCCCACTATTTTGGAGGGTGTTGAATCTTATAATATTTATGAAAGTGGATTTGGAGAGGTCATGACTTTATTTAGTGATGAATCCACTATTTCGGAAGAGGTTTCAATTGATTATGATGAGAACAAAGTTGCTACTTATGATGATTATTGTGATGACACTTATGCTATAAAAAGTAGTGATGATTATATTTATAAAACTTGTCATGATTATGATTACCCTTTTTCTGAACATTACTCCTTTAATGTGGAAACAATTTATAGTATTCGAGTTTCTTATGATACTCCCACTATTCCGAATGAGAAGAATTTTGCTTATGTGGAGAGTAATAAATTTTCTATGCTTGTAGATCATGAAAAGAATGCTTTATGTGATGGTTATATTGTTGAATTCATTCATGATGCTACTGAAAATTATTATGAGGGAGGAATATATTCTTGTAGGAGTTGCAATAATATCAAGTTTCCTCTCTATGTGCTTAAAATCTTGAAGTTATGCTTGCTTTGCCTTCCTATGCTAGATGATTATTGTTCCCATAAGTTGTTTGCTCACAAAATCCCTATGCATAGGAAGTGGGTTAGGCTTAAATGTGCTAGTCATATTCTTCACGATGCTCTCTTTATGTTTCAATTCTTATCTTTTATATGAGCATCATTGAAATCATCATGCCTAGCTAGGGGCGTTAAAACGTTAGCGCTTGTTGGGAGGCAACCCAATTTTATTTTTGTTCCTCGCTTTTTGTTCCTGTTTAGTAATAAATAAATCATATAGCCTCTGGTTAGATGTGGTTTTGTGTTTCAATTAGAGTTTGTGCCAAGTAAAACCTATAGGATCTTCTTGGGTGATAATTATTTGATCTTGCTGAAAATTCCAGAAACTTTCTGTTCACGAAAACAATTGTTAAAAATCACCAGAACGTGATAAAATACTGATTCCAATTGAAGCAGATCAATCAACAAATTATTTAGGTCGTCTTATTTTGGTAGATTTTTCTGAGTTCCAGAAGTTTGCTTTAGTTACAGATTACTACAGACTGTTCTATTTTTGACACATTCTATTTTTCGTGTGTTGTTTGCTTATTTTGATGAGTCTATGGTTAGTAAAATAGTTTATAAACCATAGAGAAGTTGGAATACAGTAGGTTTAACACCAATTTAAATAAAGAATGAGTTCAATACAGTACTTTGAAGTGGTGTTTTGTTTTCTTTCGCTAACGGAGCTCACGAGTTTTCTGTTGAGTTTTGTGTTGTGAAGTTTTCAAGTTTTGGGTAAAGATTCGATGGACTATGGAATAAGGAGTGGCAAGAGCCTAAGCTTGGGGATGCCCAAGGCACCCCAAGGTAATATCCAAGGACAACCAAGAGCCTAAGCTTGGGGATGCCCCGGATGGCATCCCCTCTTTCGTCTTCGTTCATCGGTAACTTTACTTGGAGCTATATTTTTATTCACCACATGATATGTGTTTTGCTTGGAGCGTCATTTTATTTTGTTTTGCTTGCTGTTTGAATAATATCCCAAGATCTGAAATTCTGAAATGAGAGAGAGTCTTCACATAGCTACATAATTATTTAACTACTCGCTGATCTTCACTTATGTCTTTTTAGAGTAGTTTGTCATTTACTCGTGTGCTTCACTTATATCCTATGAGTAAATGGTTGAATGATTTGAATATCATAAATCTGAAATTATATATGTTTTATATGCTTATCCCATGGGGAGTAATGACTTCACATATAAAAAGTAGAGGTGGTAAATTTATTGAAGGTTAGCAAACATTGTATTGGTCACTTGAACAATTCATGAAAGAATATTGAAGGAAGAGAGATTTCACATATAAATATACTATCTTGGACATCTTTTATGATTGTGAGCCCCATTAATTATTTTCAAACCTAAGCAAATTAGTTGAAGTTGGACAAGGAAGACAACATAATGAGTTATGCTTGGGTATATTTGTATAGAAGTTATATTGTTATGGATCCTCTAACATGTGGTGCTTGCTATTTAGAATCCTTTGCTAGCCAAAATATCTGTACTAAGCGGGAATACTGCTTGTGCATCCAAATTCCTTGAACCAAGTTTCTTCCATGAGTGTCCACCATATCTACCTATATACGGTATTTACCTGCCGTTCCAAGTAAATTTGCATGTGCCAAACTCTAAACCTTCAAATAATAATCTGTTTTGTATGCCCGAATCGCTCATGTAGCGACTAGGGGCTGTCAGTATCTTCCATGCTAGGTGGGTTATTCTCACGATGAGTGGACTCCGCTCATCATTCATGAGAAAATGGATGGTAACTGGGATGCCCAGTCCTATGATCAAAAGATCAAAAACAAATTCGCAAATAATTTAAACAAAACTCCCCCAGGAATGTTGATAGTTGGACGGCACCCATTGTTTCAGACAAGTCGTGGAGCGTGATTGTTGGTGGAGGGGGAGTAAAATCTTTACCTTTCTGTTTGGGAACCACCTATAATGTATCTAGTATGGAATATATTGGGAACTCTTGGTCGTTATGTTGACAATGAAAGCATACCTCTCAAAATTATTTTCATCTCTATTTTAAAGCTTGAGCTCTGGCACCTCTACAAATCCCTGCTTCCCTCTGCGAAGGGCCTATCTTTTACTTTTATGCAAGAGTCAATAGTATTCCTTCTCATTCCAACCTACTCTTTAGTTGGCAAGCATCATGTGATGGAAAGATCTAAGCATATATGGCCATTCAAATATATTTGATCATGAATTATTACTGTTGACATTACCCTTGAGGTAAAAGGTTGGGAGGCGAAACATTAAGCCCCTATCTTTCTCTGTGTTCGATGAATGCTATTTGTTCTAAAAATATGCTTTGAGTGGTAGCAATCATGGAAGACTATATGATAGTTGAGTATGTGGGATTTGCTAAATCAAAGCTCTTACATAGACCCTTCCTAAAAATAAGATGAATTGCAATTGTTTGATGACTGAGAACATAGTTTGTTAGTTTTCAAGAAAGTTTATGGTCTATGCTTTAACATGTGAATAGCTTGTTACTTGATCATGAAAAGTTTTATGAGTTGAGCTACTGTTATGACATATAATGATGCTAGAAAAGGTGATTGAAATTATCATTGATCAAACTTGTGCACCTGCTAGCATTCACACTTCATAAATTATTTCTTTTATCATTTACCTACTCGAGGACGAGCAGGAATTAAACTTGGGGATGCTGATACGTCTCCAACGTATCTATCATTTATGAAGTATTCATGCTATTATATTATCCTTCTAGGATGTTTTATATGCATTTATATGCTATTTATATCATTTTTGGGACTAACCTATTAAACCAGAGCCCAGTGCCTGTTTCTGTTTTTCCCCTTGTTTTAGTGTGTCGCAGAAAAGGAATATCAAACAGAGTCCAAACGGAATGAAACCTTCGGGAGCGTGATTTTTGGAACGAACGTGGTCCAGGAGACTTGGAGTTGAAGTCAGGGAAGCTTCGAGGTGGCCACGAGGCAGGGAGGCGCGCCCCCACCCTCGTGGGCCCCTCGTGGATCCCCTTACTGACTTCTTTCGCCTATATATATATATATCCATATACCCTAAAACCATCGGGGAACAGAATAGATCGGGAGTTCCGCCGCCGCAAGCCTCTGTAGCCACCAAAAACCAATCGGGACCCTGTTCCGGCAACCTGCCGGAGGGGGGGATCCCTCACCGGTGGCCATCTTCATCATCCCGGCGATCTCCATGACGAGGAGAGAGTAGTTCACCCTTGGGGCTGAGGGTATGTACCAGTAGCTATGTGTTTGATCTCTCTCTCTCTCTCTCTCGTGTTCTTGAGGTGGTACGATCTTGATGTATCGCGAGCTTTGCTATTATAGTTGGATCTTATGATGTTTCTCCCCCTCTACTCTCTTGTAATGGATTGAGTTTTCCCTTTGAAGTTATCTTATCGAATTGAGTCTTTAAGGATTTGAGAACACTTGATGTATGTATTGCATGTGCTTATCTGTGGTGACAATGGGATATTCACGTGATCTACTTGATGTATGTCTTGGTGATCAACTTGCGGGTTCCGTAACATTGTGAACTTATGCATAGGGGTTGGCACACGTTTTCGTCTTGACTCTCCGGTAGAAACTTTGGGGCACTCTTTGAAGTCCTTTGTGTTGGTTGAATAGATGAATCTGAGATTGTGTGATGCACATCGTATAATCATACCCACGGATACTTGAGGTGACATTGGAGTATCTAGGTGACATTAGGGTTTTGGTTGATATGTGTCTTAAGGTGTTATTCTAGTACGAACTCTTGAATAGATCGATCCGAAAGAATAACTTTGAGGTGGTTTCGTACCCTACAATAATCTCTTCGTTTGTTCTCCGCTATTAGTGACTTTGGAGTGATTCTTTGTTGCATGTTGAGGGATAGTTATATGATCCAATTATGTTATTATTGTTGAGAGAACTTGCACTAGTGAAAGTATGGACCCTAGGCCTTGTTTCCTAGAATGGAAATACCGTTTGTGCTCACTTTTATCATTAGTTACCTTGCTGTTTTTATATTTTCAGATTATAAAAACCTATATCTACCATCCATATTGCACTTGTATCACCATCTCTTCGTCGAACTAGTGCACCTATACAATTTACCATTGTATTGGGTGTGTTGGGGACACAAGAGACTCTTTGTTATTTGGTTGCATGGTTGTTTGAGAGAGACCATCTTCAACCTATGCCTCCCACAGATTGATAAACCTTAGGTCATCCACTTGAGGGAAATTTGGTACTGTCCTACAAACCTCTGCACTTGGAGGCCCAACAACGTCTACAAGAAGAAGGTTGTGTAGTAGACATCACTCCTCCGCCGCCGAAGATGACGACGATGAGGAGGAGGAGGAGAACAACCCTCCCCCTGATGAGGGAAGGAAGAAGAGGGCGGCCTCCATGAACATGGTGGCGAGGACATCCAAGAAAGGGAAGGGCTCCCTCGCGGATAACTCCGCATGGGATGTCAACAGCAGTCCGAAGCGATGCCCCCGAACCAAGCCTCGAGCTGCATCGTAAGTGCTAGGACTCATACATGCCCATAAATCTAGCCTCTCCTCTTTGTTATACTAACATGATTAGTTATGCCATTGCAGTCTGGCCCATGACAGCTCCCAGCGATCCTCGTCACGAGGTTCGTTGGATTCAAAGGCGATGGCCAGTGAGTCAGCGCCGGCCGCTCACTCCCCCAAGGCTAGGGACGACGCGGAGGTGCTGTCCCGAAGGACCTCTCCAGGCCGGGGAGAGGCTCAGGAGGCGCCAGAAGGCGAAACCCCCATCGCCGGACACCAGGGGGAGCCCATCCCCATGGAGACTGATGGGGAGGGCCGTATTCAATTCGGCCCTTGGCCGAACACGATTTCGGAGACCGATGCGGCTCTGGAATCCGGTAAGCAACCTCCTTCGAAAGAAGGGGGTATGCCTATTCTGCCGGTGACCCCTGTCCAACCAGAGGCACCTGATAATCTGATGGAAGCGCTTTTGTGGACGAGCACCGTATCCTTATGGGTACGGTGATTGAGAGGGTCCAGTCCACCAAGAGCGGACTGACCGAAGCCTGTAGCAGCCTGCTGACAGGTTTTGAGGTGAGCGACGCAAAAAATCCCAATATAACCAGTAGCCCCTGAGACACTGTCCGGTGTTCAGAAAGAAAGGCCGGACATAGGATCAATCCTTTATTGCAGGGAACTAACAAAATTTGTATTAAATGACTACACAGGTGTCGCTACTGGCCGCGGCCTCACACTCTGCCGAAGTCTCCGGACTGAAGCAGAAACTGGAGCGGGCCGAGAGGAGCTCGGCCAGGTGAGGAGACAGCATCAGGAGAAGCAAGGTATGTGATAACCCGCTATATATTCGAAAAGAGTAAAATGATGTGTATTGACCGAAGTGTCATGATGTGTGAAGGAGCCGCGGCTGAGGTCGAGGCCCTGAAAAAGGCCCTGGCCGAACCCGAGGGGAAGGCTGTCAAAGAGCAGGCCACCCGTAAGAAGCTCAAGGCCCGGGTCAGCGAGGTCCAACAGGAGCTCCAGGACGCGGTGAGGAAGTGCGAGACCTTGGAGCGCGATGCGTTGGCTCAAGAGACCGAGCTCGCCAAGGCTCATCATAGTGCGGGGATGGCCCGGAATGAGGCCCAAGGTGCCCTCCAGGAGATCCAGGAGGCCAGGAAAATCGTGGCGGGTAAGGCCTTCAGTATGCAAAGCAAATGTGTAAAGAGGAAGTATCTTTTACTAACCCGGATTCGGAGTTCTCCAGGGGCTTTTGCTGATCTGCCACGTAGTGTGTCCGACGCCACGGAGTTCTTCCGAGCCAAAGAAGGGAGCTCAACAGAGAAGCTGTTCTGGTTGCAATATCTTGCGCCAGAACATCCGGTGCCCTTCACCGATCAGCTAAAACAGCTGGTCGAGCTGCACAGGGTGGCCGAACTGGCCATGAAGGATTTAATAATCCGGCTGTGGCCAGCCGAAGCTATACCCAGCAGTTACTTCGGCCTCGTGAAGCGACTGGTGGATGCCTGTCCTCGGCTGGACGCCGTCAAGCGGTCTTTCTGCATCGAGGGCGTGCGCCTGGCCTTCTCCTATGTCAAGGTGTGGTGGGCGAAGATGGACGCCGTCAAGCTAGCGACCGAGGGGCCACCCGAGGGCAAGGAGCACCGCACACCCGAGCGATATTTTGGAGACGTCTTGGAGGGGTCCCGCATTATTGCGGACCATTGTGCGAAAGACATGATCTTTGAATGAATGTATCCAAGTTGCCTCTACCTTGTATAATAAAACAAAGTGGGTTTGTAATATAATGCTTGTTATGTTTTTAATTTTACCTCCTGTGCGGCCGTGTTATATGAAATCTGAGGGTTGGCCAGTCGTCGGCTTCTGCCCCCACGTAGGTAGTACGGAGGTTTTCGGGATGGAATCTAAACAATCTTGATCCAATTATATGGTCCTTGAAGGAGTTGTTTAGCGCAACAAACCAGACAACCAGACTATTTGGCTTTAACGCCCTCACTTAGCCATAGGAGTTCGACAATAAAAACATGGACGCAGTCCCTAGCATCCGAACTAGAGTGCTATAAGCGTCTGATCGGGAAGTACCGATCCTTGTCATAACATGGTAGAAATCTCCAACGATTTGCAACCTCCGAACAACTGACCGGCTCTCGCCGTATCATGACAGTCAGTTTTCGGCTTTCTCTACTGAGGTGCTCATCCGGGTAAACCAGGGCACAATCGCAGTAGTTCTCCCTTTACTACCATAGCCGATATAGCGGAACGTAGGGTAGCAAGCACAGGAGCCGGGCAACCCAACTATTGACCAAAGACATGATTCGGAGCCAATGCATATAATGCTAAATTCGGGGTGCCGAACTATACTATAAAAAGTGTCCAGACTTTTATTGCCGTAGCGTGGGGTACTAGGGAGCCCCTGGCAAATATGAAACGTACCAAAGTGTATGGAGTGAGAAGATAAATTATCAAATGGAAAAAGGAAAACAGAAAGAGAGCAGAGGTAATATCTGGGGCCCTTAAACTTGGGCCGCGAACTGTTTCCATTATAATTGGATTAATGCGTCAAAGCACATTGATACAAGTAGTGCGATAAGCAACCGGCTATTTAACATGCCACAACCAAAGGCGAGCTGCGTGTGGGTCCTGACAACAGGTAGAGTGATCGTTGAATTGACCTCTAGAGCTTCCCCTGTATGACTGTGCTTCTTGCCATCCTGGTATATTTATCCTTTGACAGGACCGGTACTCAGGCCGTCAAAGAAGGCCTATGCAAAAAGAAACCTAAAAAGGAAAAAGGGAAAATAGAGAAAGTATATGTGTGTCCGGGATCGGTCGAGCCGAACTGTGAATCACAAGCTAGCTATGCCTCCGTCGATGCCCATGGAATTTTGAGTGCGTAGTTATGTACGCGCGGCACGAGTGCCACCACTTGATCGAGACTGAGACGGAGGCCGGATTGCTAGTGGAGCTCCTGAAGAGCCGAGCTGTCCTGCTGCGAGGTAGTTCGGACCCTCTTGACAGTGTCTGGGAGCTTGGCCGCCGAATTAAGGTTCTGCTCAAGAAGGCCACTCTGTACTTCTGCTACTAAGGCAGCGGTGTGCTCTTCTATACGGAGGGAGCGTTCTGTGTTTCCATTAACTGTTATGACGCCGCGTGGCCCGGGCATCTTAAGCTTGAGATAGGCATAATGAGGCACCGCATTGAATCGAGCAAATGCGGTTCGTCCGAGTAGTGCGTGATAGCCGCTGCGAAAAGGGACGATGTTGAAGATTAACTCCTCGCTTCTGAAGTTGTCCGGGGATCCGAAGACAACCTCTAGCGTAATTGAGCCCATACAGCGAGCCTCTACACCTGGTATGAATCCTTTAAAGGTGGTCTTTGTGGGCTTGATCCGTGATGGGTTAATGCCCATTTTGCGCACTGTATGCTGATAGAGCAGGTTCAGGCTGCTGCCGCCGTCCATAAGGACTCGCGTTAAGTGGAATCCGTCAATTATTGGGTCGACCAATGCGGCTGAACCGCCATGACGGATACTGGTCGGATGGTCCCGTCGATCAAAAGTGATCGGACACGACGACCATGGATTAAATTTTGGGGCGACTAGCTCTATCGCATAGACGTCCCTGAGCGCATGCTTGCGCTCCCTCTTGGGGATGTTGTGTAGCATATATCATGTTCACCGATTTGACCTGGGGGGGGGGGACTTCTTCTATCCCCCTGTGTTCGGTTGCCGGGGCTCCTCGTCATCGTCCTTGCTTTGTGATCCCTTTTCCTTGTGTTCGGCGTTTAACTTGTCGGCCTGTTTAAAACACCAATGTCGGTGTCAAAACCGGCGGATCTTAGGTAGGGGGTCCTGAACTGTGCGTCTAAGGTCGATGGTAACAGGAGACAGGGGACACAATGTTTACCCAGGTTCGAGCCCTCTCTATGGAGGTAATACCCTACTTCCTGCTGCACGGACGCGCCCTGGTGGGTTGTGCCCACCTCGGGTGCCCCCCGGACCGCCTCTTTGCTCTATAAATACCACAATATTCCAGAAACCCTAGAACAAGGGTCGAAATATTCATCCAGCCGCCGCAGAGTCCAAAACCACCAGATCCAATCTAGACACCATCACGGAGGGGTTCGCCACTTCCATTGGTGCCTCTCCGATGATGCGTGAGTAGTTCTTTGTAGACCTTCGGGTCCGTAGTTAGTAGCTAGATGGCTTTATCTCTCTCTCTCTCTCTCTCTCTCTCTCTCTCTCGCTAAATTCTCAATACAATGGTCTCTTGGATATCCATATGATGTAACTCTTTTCCGGTGTGTTTGTTGGGATCTGATGAACTTTGAGTTTATGATCAGTCATATCTTTTTATATCCATGAAAGTTATTTGAGTTTCTTTGATCTCTTATATGCATGATCTCTTATAGCCTCGTATTTCTTCTCCGATATTTGGGTTTTGTTTGGCCAACTTGATCGATTTGTCTTGCAATGGGAAGAGGTGCCCGGTAGTGGGTTCGATCTTACAGTGCTCGATCCCAGTGACAGACGGGGAACCGGCACGTATGTATCATTGCTACTAAGGATAAAAAGACGGGATCTATATCTACCGCCATATAGATAAACGGATCTTGTCTACATCATGTCATCGTTCTTATTGCATTACTCCGTTTCTCCATGAACTTAATACACTAGATGCATGCTGGATAGCGGTCGATGTGTGGAGTAATAGTAGTAGATGCAGGAAGGAGTCGGTCTACTAATCTTGGACGTGATGCCTATGTAATTATCATTGCCTGGATATCGTCATAATTATTTGAAGTTCTATCAATTGCCCAATAGTAATTTGTTTACCCACCGTTTGCTATTTTTCTCGAGAGAAGCCACTAGTGAAACCTACGGCCCCCGGATCTTTCTTCTCATATATTTGCCTTGCGATCTACTTTTCCTTTGCATTTTTATTCAGATCTATTAAACCAAAAAAGACAAAAATACCTTGCTGCGTTTTATCTTTATTTATTTTATTTGGCCTTCGAGCTATCAATCTACTACAATTTACCTCACGTCCGTTTGCCAATCTTGAGGCGCCGTACCTCGGAAGGGATTGACAACCCCTTTAACACGTCGGGTTGCGAGGTGTTGTTGTTTGTGTGCAGGTGCTGTTTACATTGTGTTGCTTGGTTCTCCTACTGGTTCGATACCTTGGCTTCATAACTGGGGGAAATACTCTACCATCGCTGTGCTACATCATCCCTCCCTCTCCGGGGAAATACCGACGTAGTTCCAGCTACCATCAATAGCAAGCAAGGGTGCAAGTATATATCCAAGACATATGATCATTATCATAAGAGAAAGAATCAAGGATTAGTCATGTAATGGCTCATGCCTTGCATGCATCCAAATGGAGTTTCTACTCCAAGTTTGAAGCATCAATGATGTTCAATTAACCTCTCAAATGGCAAAATACTTTCTCATCAAGCGGTTTGGTGAATATATCCGCCAATTACTTATCGGTACGAACATGCTTAAGATCAACGTCTCCTTTAGCAACATGATCTCGAATGAAATGATGACGAATTTCAATATGCTTATTTCGAGAATGTTGCACGGGATTATGAGCAATCTTAATAGCACTTTCATTGTCACAAAGCAATGAAACATGTTTCACATAGATCCCATAATCTTTAAGAGTTTGGGTCATCCAAAGTAATTGAGCACAACATGAGCCGGCGGCAATGTATTCCGCTTCGGCGGTGGATAAGGATACCGAGTTTTGTTTCTTGGAGGACCAAGACACAAGAGATCTACCAAGAAATTGACAAGTGCCTGAAGTGGACTTTCTATCAACCATGTCTCCGGCATAGTCCGAATTGGAGTAGCCAACAAGATCAAAAGAAGACCTCTTAGGATACCAAATGCCAAAATTAGGTGTATGAATTAAGTATCTCACTATCCTTTTCACAGCCTTAAGATGACATTCTTTGGGGGGCGCTTGATATCGTGCACACATGCACACACTTAGCATAATATCGGGACGGGATGCACATAGATATAACAATGAACCAATCATAGAGTGGTAAACCTTTTAGTCAACTGGTTCGCCATCCTTGGTTAAGTCAAGATGTCCACTAGTACGTATGGGTGTATTCATACCTTTGCATTCTTGCATGTTGAACTTCTTGAATAAGTCCTTGGTGTACTTTGTTTGAGAAACAAATGTACCCTCCTTAGTTTGCTTGATTTGCAAACCAAGAAAGAACTTGAGTTCACTCATCATAGACATCTCAAACTTCTCCGACATTAGCTTTCCAAATTTTTCACTAAAATGAGGGTTAGTCGAACCAAATATGATATCATCAACATAAATTTGGCACACAAATAATTCACCATTAACCCTTTTAGTAAAAAGAGTGCAATAAAATTTTCCAATCTCAATGCCTTTTTCAGTAAGGAACTTGGTCAAGCATTTATACCACGCTCTAGGAGCTTGTTTAAGACCATAAAGAGCTTTGTGAAGTTTGTAAAAATGGTCAGGTTTCTTAGGATTAACAAAGCCGGGAGGTTGTTTAACATAAACTTCCTCCTCAATTTCACCATTTAGAAAAGCACTTTTAATGTCCATTTGGTACAAAGTAATATCATGGTGATTAGCATAGGCAAGTAAGATGCGGATGGACTCAATTCTAGCAACAGGGGCACATGTCTCACCATAGTCCATACCTTTGACTTGAGTGTAGCCTTGGGCGACGAGATGTGCTTTGTTGCAAACGACTTGTCCATCTTCATCTTGCTTGTTGCGAAACACCCATTTGGTACCGATGATATTGTGGTTGTTGTCGGGCTTCTCGACCAATGTCCACACTTGGTTTCTCTCAAAGTTGTGTAGCTCTTCGTGCATGGCGTTTATCCAATCCGGATCTTCCAATGCTTCTTCAACCTTCATAGGTTCAATGCTAGAGATGAATGAATAATGTTCACAAAAATTAGCCAAACGAGTTTTAGAGCGAGTGATTCTCCCGGTTTGGATATCATCGAAGATTTGTTCATCGGTATGGTCTCGTGAAACTCTTGCTCTAACTCGTGAGAGCTTTTGTTTGGGTCAGGGTGGAACATCTTCTTCATCATGTTGTTCTTCCTCTTGGCCTTCTTCGTTGTTGGTGTTGTTGTTCTCTTTTGGAGGTGGAGAAGGAGGTTGATGGGGTTCATCTTGTTGTACATCTTCGTTCCCATCGTCTTGATGCGTTCCACTTGTGGATGCCTCCATGTCAACTCTTGGTTCACCTTGTCGTGAGGTGGAAGCTTCCACTTGGACGGACGAGGTACTCTCCTTCACCTCCGTTGGGCGTATCTTGCCAATGGACAAGTCTTGGATTGCTTCCGAAGGATCTTTGTCACCTGCATCAATTGGCAATTGCTCTACTTGTGAGCCGTTAGATTCATCAAAGTTCACATCTACCGTCTCTTCAACCTTTCGGGTGAAATTGTTGTAGACACGGTATGTGTGAGAGTTTGAGCCATAACCGAGTAGGAAACCTTCATGAGATTTAGGAGCAAATTTAGAACGATGATGCTTATCAAGAATGTAGCACTTTGAGCCGAATACCTGAAAGTATCCAACTTGGGGTTTGTTACCGGTGAGAAGCTCGTATGCCGTCTTGCCGAGTAGCTTGTGAAGATATAGGCGATTTGTTGCATGACAAGCTGTCTCAACCGCTTCCGCCCAAAAGTGTTTTGGTGTCTTGTACTCATCAAGTATGGTTCTTTCCATCTCAATAAGAGTCCGGTTCTTCCTCTCAACAACTCCATTTTGTTGAGTCGTGTACGTAGCCGAGAACTCATGTGAAATCCCTTCTTCGTCAAGAAAGGTGTCCACATTGGCGTTCTTGAACTCCGTTTCGTTGTCGCTGCGAACCTTCTTGATCTTCACTTAAAATTGATTTTGGGCCTTCCTAGCGAAGTTTTTGAAGATCTTTTGGACCTGCGATTTATCATCAAGAAGGAACACCCACGTAAATCTTGAAAAATCATCGACTATGACTAAACCAAATGAGTTTCCACCGAGACTCTTATAGGCGTTGGGACCAAAGAGATCCATATGAAGTAGCTCGAGCGGTCTTCTCGTGGTCATGATGTTCTTCACGGGGTGGCTTCCTCCAACCCGTTTTCCTGCTTGGCAAGCACTACAAAGTCTATCCTTGTCAAATATAACATCTTTTACTCCAAGGATATGGTCACCTTTAATAAGCTTATCAAGATTTCGCATGCCCACATGACCTAACCTTCTATGTCAGAACCAGCCTTTAGAGGATTTAGCAATTAAGCAAGTTCTAGGTTGAGCCTTTTTAGTGAAATCAACAATGTATAGATCACCTCTACGTATACTGGTAAATACCATTTTATTATTATCTCGACGAAACACTTGGCAATCTACTTCAGTAAATAGGGCATTGAACCCAAAGTCAGCAAGTCTAGATACGGAAAGTAAATTATAGCCAAGAGATTCAACGAGCATAACATTTTGTATGGAGTTATCATGTGAGATGGCCACCTTACCCTTTGAGTTATCACCAAAAGTGACATACTTTCGAGGGCCGTCATTTTCAGCAAGCTCACGAAACATATCCTTGTCTCCGGTCATGTGATCGGTACATCCACTATCAAGAACCCATTCCTTTCCTCCAGCAATGTAGCCGCGAAGATTAGCCATAAGACAAAGTGTCTCATAGACTCATCGAGATCAAAGTCACAATCATCATCCTCATCATAGTATCCATGTTCAACATCGTCTTGTGATTGATCAAT
Organism: Triticum aestivum; assembly: GCF_018294505.1. Lineage (NCBI taxonomy): Eukaryota > Viridiplantae > Streptophyta > Magnoliopsida > Poales > Poaceae > Triticum > Triticum aestivum. The sequence continues at coordinate 429,580,857 of NC_057814.1, read as the reverse complement.
TCCTAGGGAGAGTGATTCATTAGATAAATGATCATCACAATGTTCATCTTTATGAATTCTAATGGCTTCGGAGGTGATATTACTAATGATTCCAACATCTCCTTTGGCACGCATGAGGTTACTAAGCTCAAATAAACAATCATCAAACTTAGGATCATTGGAATTCATTTTACTCAAAGCAATAGACTTGTGAAAAATCTCATCTAAGTTTTGCAAGGAATAATTTGGGAATCGTTCCTCAAGAAATCTCCATATGGTGTAAGCATAATCAAGAGCAGGCAAGCTAGCAATCAGGTTTCTAGGTAATCCTCTAGTGATTAAATTGACAGTTCTAAGATTACGGATCATGTCAATAGACTCATCAAGGGTAGGATGCAAGGGGTCAACAAGACGCGCACAAGGGGTAGTAATGTACTTGTTCAAGTGATATTCATTGAAAATCTCAAGCATCTCATTTTTTCACTCATGAAAGAACTCTCCATCAAGTATAGGCACTCTATGTCTAAGACTCCCCAACGTAGACTCATCCATCTTCCTCCAATGGTGATTAAACCAAAGCAATAGAGACCAATGCTCTGATACCAATTGAAAGGATCGAGAAGAGGTGTCTAGAGGGGGGTGATTAGACCCTTAACAAAGAAAAGTAGCAGTTTTTAAGTTCTTCAAGTTAAGGTGGAGTTTTAGCACACGTTTAAACATTCACAATGCATTTCAAGCAAGCATGACAAGAGTATATGAGCAGCGGAAAGTAAAGCATGCAAATTGCAAGAAAGTAAATGGATGGGATTGGAGTGTGCAAACTCAATTGGAGACACGGAGATTTTTGGCGCCGTTCTGATAGGTGGTGCTATCGTACATCCACGTTGGTGGAGACTTCAACCCATGAAGGGTAACGGCTGCGCGAGTCCATGGAGGGCTCCACCCACGAAGGGTCCATGAAGAAGCAACCTTGTCTATCCCACCATGGCCATCGCCCACGAAGGACTTGCCTCACTAGGGTAGATCTTCACGAAGTAGGCGATCTCCTTGCCCGTACAAACTCCTTGGTTCAACTCCACAATCTTGACGAAGGCTCCCAAGTGGCACCTAACCAATCTAGGAGACACCACTCTCCAAAAGGTAATAGATGGTGTGTTGATGATGAACTCCTTGCTCTTGTGCTTCAAATGATAGTCTCCCCAACACTCAACTCTCTCACACATATTTGGATTTGGTGGAAAGATGATTTGAGTGGAAAGCAACTTGGGGGAGGCTAGAGATCAAGATTCTTGTGGTTGGATTGGAATATCTTGGTCTCAACACATGAGTAGGTGGTTCTCTCTTAGAAAATGAATGCTGGAAGTGTAGCCACATTCTGATGGCTTTCTCCATGAATGAAGAGTGGGTGGAGGGGTATATATACACTACAAAAAAATACACTTCCGTGATGATACGTGTTTGTCACAGTAGGTCACGTTTTCCGTCATGCATGTACATCCATGACAATTTTATGACAGAATCAAGATAGTCATACCTATGCTATCGTAGAAGTGTTCCATGACATTACCAAAATTATCATCACGGAAGTGTCCACTTCCATGATGATAAATCGCGCGTCACAGAAGTGCTTTCGTCAAGGGTGACCGACACGTGGCATCCACCGTAACGGAACGCCGTTAAGCTATGTGGTCCGGTTTTGGATCCGATAACTCATTAACAGCCCCGACCAATGGGGATTTTCCACGTGTAAAATCATCATTGACTGGAGGAAACACGTGTCGGCTCACCGTTGGGACAGATGTCACCCACTCATTGGACCAAATGCGCCTATGATACGTCGACATGTGCCACGGCCCAACAGTGGCCCATAAAGTTTAAATGGGCCGGCCCAACTAAAGAACCACAAGATTTTGCGGCCCATAATGGGACGGCCCAGCTAAAGGCCCACAAGATTTTGCGGGCCATAATGGGCCGGCACACGTAAAGGCCCACAAGATTTTTGCATGCCATAATGGGCCGGCCCAGGTGAAGGCCCACAAGATTTTTGTGGACCATAATGGGCCGTCCCAGCTAAAGGCCCACGAGATTTCGCCGACATTAATGGGCCGGCCCAGCTGTAGGCCCACAAGATTTTGAGGACCCTATTAGGCCGGCCCATTAACTGATTGCCATGTTTTGGGCCAAATGCCGGCCCATATTTGATCCGGTCCATTAATGGCCTACCATGTTCCGGGCCTAATAATGGCCCATATGAGATCCGTCCCGTTAAAAGCCTTCCACGTTCTGGGCCAAATTACGGCCCAGATCAGGTTCGGCCCTTTAAGAGGCTTTGGGCTAAATTATGGCCCATATCAGATTCGGCCCGTCAACTGGACGCTACGCTTTTAGGCCCATTTGCTAAAGGCCCATTTAGTAATTTGGCCTGATATTAGTTTCGGCCTGTTAAGGGCCCGTTTAACATTTCAGCCCTATATTAATTTCGGCATGTTAAAAGCCCGTCATATAGTTGGGCCTAACTACGGCCCGGTTTGCATCCGGCCTACTCGCAGCCGATAATCTGATTGGGCCAAACAAGGACCGAGACAATTTTGGCCTGTTATAAGCCCATGATTTGATTGGCACATTCATGGGCCGGGGTCTATTTTGGCCTGCTGCCGGCCCGTGAGCTGTTCGGCACGTTTCAGGCCCAACCTACTTTTCAGCCTCCTAAAGGCCCATTGAGTTTTCTTGGAAAATAGGGCCGGCGGTTTACTCGGCCTATTAAAGGCCCGAATCTACTAGTGGGCCAGTTTACATTTAGGCCTGTTAATGGACCAAGATGACGGGGCCCATGATGCGGATCATACATGGTGATTTGCATGACGGCCCGATTATGTACCGTAATTTTACGGTTTGGCCGGTTTACTGCGAAGACAGGATATATATACAGTAAAATAACTACAGCATCATGAATAAGAAAAAAACCTAGACCATACAATAAAGAAATTATGGCATATTACATCCACTGGGCATCAAAGTTCACCACTATGATAATAAAGCACAAGCAGACAACAGATTACATACACTGGGCATCAAAGATCGCCACCAGTGCAACTAAACATGCCGACAAAATAATATACAAAACCGACAACACTTCAATAGAGTTCAAGAAAGGTTAGCCCTGCTCGGGAGCTGCAACGCAAGCAGCTGAGCAAGGTGGTGAGACTGCACTTGTTTGACACTTATATCCTCCTCACTCTGAAAGATAAACAAGCAGACAGATGACAGGTTTTGCACATATAAGTATCAGTGCTGACAATTCATCACATTTCTTACTGCCGAATAAAGTGACATAGTTTAAAATAGCATTAACAGAATATGGTATTGTTCAGGTCAAGACATGGCAGGAAATGACATTGTGAAGGAGTTGGCAGCTTCACGACACCACTGGATTACAGATTAAGAACTCATAAGTATCAATGGTTAGTGTGTTGTCAATTTATCCCATTTCAGATTGGCAAAATAAGACCACTTGCTCTGTATAGTTTAATTTACATGGTATGAAGAAGGAACTTGGCTGTACAACTGAAAACTTAAATCGAGAAGGACAAGCTTTTGTTTATGAACTGGAGTACATAATAAACTTTAAACATGCAATTTGATGCAAACACCAAAAATAACAACTGTTGCAGTCATGCCTAACCAAATATACACAACAAAGTTTGAAGGCTTGAGAAGGACAAACTTACATTATTAGTGAAGGCGGGTTCTATAAAGCCCTTGTCCATGCTGATGGGGGGGGGGGCAATTCAAGAAGTTTACCACAGAATCTTCTTCATAAGCATTGCCTTTATTCTACATTTTGTTAAGAGTAAATATAGATGTGACAATATAAGAAAAAATGGAGAATATTTAAGATAAGATGAAGAGTGATGTTTGACCAAGTAGCTATAAATGTAAGTACAGCGATACAGGCAAAAGGTACAGCCAAGAGCAATGCAGAGCTAAACTTCTTCAGTACCATCGGTGTTATCCAACCTTATTGTCGTGGAATTGTCACAGCAGATGTCCTCGAGCTAGGACTTAGTCGTGGAGCCATCGCAACTAGGAAGCTTGAAGGGGTTATGCGGGACAAGGAACACGAGGATTTATACTGGTTCGGCCCCTTACGGTCAAGGTAAAAGCCTACGTCCAGTTTGAGGTGTTATTGATTAGGGTTACGATCGCCAGGGAGCTAAACAGCTATGCCCGACTCTCGATCAGATTGTTGTCGCCCTTGAACCGCTGCCGGGTCCTCCTCTTATATAGGGAGGCTGACGCCCAGCAGCCCTTAGAGTCCTGGCCGGCTCATAAGAGCGTCTGGCTCGGACTTTAAGCAATACTTGCCTTACACTACAAGTCTACCATAACAATGATTGTAACTACGGGCTTTAAGCTATATCCGGGTCTCAGCCCATCTCTGGCCCATCATCTTGAAACTTAGCTCCGGGCTTCTGGCAATGACCCTTAGAGTAACCCGGCCCTCCTGGCGGGTGACTCCAAGGTCTATATCCTCAACATTAGGCCCCAGATTGACTTGAGCCGGCTCGTGTCAATCTTCAATTCTGCAGACAGAAAAATCTCTGGCTTACCATTCATGTGAAGGCCATAACCCGGAGTGACGTCATCCTCTGGACTCCGGATAATCCGCCGTGACGTCATCCTCCATTAAGTCCGTTTTTTACTCCGCCAGATCCGCAATAGATCTTTGCTTTTACTGTCATTCTGAAAATCGAGGCGCCGTGAGGGGGAGATAACCACGCCGTGGTCTCCTTGAATCTCGCGCCCGCTTATAACTCTGCCTTATAAATAGGCCGGCCCGACGCTTTCCTCTCACACTCTCCTTCTTCCTCCTTACGTCGTCGCTCTTCTGCCCGAGCTCTGCCACTGCCGCCGCCGTCGCGCCCTCGTCCTTCATCAACCCGGCCGCTGCATCACCCTGACTCGGACCAGATAACGGCGGCGACTTCCGTTCTTCCCCAACTCCGGTGAGTCCCCTCTGCCTTGCTAGAACAGATCTGTGGTAGAGTTCGTCTGTGTTCTTCATGTTCGTCACCATAGCCACAAGTTTCGGTAGTTCCTGTAGTCACTGCCCTTGTTGATCTTAACTCTTCATAGAACCGTTGCGGTAGATGTTTGAGATCCATTTCACCTGCAAGAAACCCTCCTTTTACTGCATAAGAACCGTGTTCAACCTCAAGAACTTCTCCTGCCTCTGTTTTTAGGTCTAGAAAATTTTCATTTCGCCCGACCATTTTGATCCGAAAAAGTTATTGCAATATGTGAAATCTGTTTTACCACACTTAGTAAAAAACTGCAGCCCTTGAATCTTGGCGGCTTATATTTCCGACTTAAAGAAAATACGCGCCGTAGAACTTTCCGGTTTAAAGAGAACCATGCTCTGTAGAATCCTCCGACTTAACTGCAGTAAGCCGTAGATGACCAATTTATCCTGAATGCCCCGACGGCTTAGATAACCCACCGTATCCGAATATATATCATTAGTCCCCTTCATAAGCCGTCATTGTAGTTTGAATGATAATCGCCGGCTTATAATTAACCCGGACACTTTTCTCTTTATCATAGAACACCAACCTTAACCATGCCTCCCAAGGCTCCCATCACTTGCAACTGGATGAAATCCAACGTCACTGACGAGACCCTGGCCAACTTTGTTAAGTCCGGGTATCTGCCCAAGAAGGAAGTGATGTCCTACCGTGCCCCTGATCCGTCAGAAGAAAGACCACAGCCGAGGGACGGGGAGGTAGTGATCTTTGCGGACCACATGAGCCGGGGCTTCGCACCGCCCGGCTCAAAATTCTTCCGGGACGTGCTCAACTTTTTTGATCTTCGGCCTCAGGATATAGGTCCCAACTCCGTATCCAACATCTGCAACTTCCAAGTCTTTTGTGAAGTATACCTTGGAGAGGAACCCAGTTTGCTGCTTTTCAGAGAACTGTTCTACCTAAACCGCCAGAACGAGTGCGCGAACGGGCCAAGTCTGGAATTAGGCGGCATCTCCATCCAACGGCGCAGGGACTGTCTATTCCCTTACGCAGAGCCGCCAAGTCACCCCAAGGACTGGAATATGACTTGGTTCTACTGCCAAGACACGTCCCCGGCTGACGAGAGCCCGCTGCCCGGCTTTCGCCCAACCCGCCTAGAGCCGACTCATCCGTTATCCGACAAGCCGACTGCCGCGGAATGCCAGCCTCTGCTTCCAACGATCAACAAGATCAAAGCTCTGCTAGGCAACGGTCTGAACGGAATAGACCTGGTCCGGGTCTGGATCTCATGGCGGGTGATCCCATTGAGCCGTCGCCCCGGCTTAATGTGTGAGTACACCGGGCGAAAGGATGACCCGCAGAGGCACAGTCGCAATGATCTTCCAGAAGACGTTGCCGAAGAAGAAACCAAGGCTCTGTTAAACGAGAGCCTGGCAGACTGTGGAAGAACCGGGCTAGCCCCGTTTTGCAAGACCAATCCAGCCCCTGCAGTAAGCTGCTGACTTTAACCTTTCCACTTCTTTTACATGTCACCTTGCTCTGAACCATTTTAAGAGTTCATTACTGTATTTCTCAGGCTGATGATAAATTCTGGCGGGTCAAGTATGACCATGAAGCGGCCAAGAAGGCGAGGAAGGCGAAGAAAGCCGCCAAGAAAGCCGCCCCTCGCAAAAAGGGAATCAGACCCACTGCTTCGGAGCTGCTGCAATTAAGCGACAGCTCCGAGTCAGAGGTAACCCTTAAACCTTTAAACTCTTTCCATATTTTTCGTTTGCTGCTGTCCGCCTTATCAACATTTTGCTTACTGACAGGATGACACCGGCGCCAGTAACCCGGTGATTGAAGAGGTAACATCACTTTCCTCCGACTCGGAGCCTTTGCCACAGCTGAAAGTCCGAAGAGTAACCCGGAAAGTAAGCTTTTCTCATCCATTAGCTCATCAAGACCCTCAATTTCTTTTGAAGCAACAGGTTCATGAAAGCCGGCGTCACACCCGGGCCCGCAAGGACACCGACCTCTCCGCCGGGTTACCCGACGCAACAAGGAAGCGTCGTACTGAGGTTTTTTCTCACCTGTACCCTTTTCATCCGTTGGCGGGTGTCATCCGTCAGCCACTCAACTCTTCTGACTCCAATTACCAGAAGACCTCCCCCTCATCGGGTGACTCCATGCAGTCAAGTCTGCCGGCCTTCAAAACTGCACCCGGGTAATAACAATCTCCTTACATTATCTGTCTGTATTTACTCTTTGTATACCTAACACTTCTGTCTTTTCAGTGCCCAGGCAAAGCTCACCAAAAGAGCAAAGAAGACCAGGTCAGCCGGAGTGCCAGACTTTCCTGAGCCGGAGACGACGGCTCAAGAGCCACCAGCCGCCTCCGCCCCCGAAGCCACCATTCCCATGGACACGGCGCCTGAAGCCCCTGCCCCGACCACCAAGACAACGACCGAAGCGTCAGCTAACCCGGAGGCCTCCGGCTCAGCCCCACCAGCTAACGACCCGGACGTGGTAATTACCCGGACGGAGTATGTTGAGCCGGAGGGGGCCGACCGCGCTGGCCAAATGCTCCGCGAAGGGGGAGTTGCTGCAACCCCACCGGGTGAATCTAGATCTCTCCAGCTACACCAACTTAAGCATTGGAGAGCTCGTCTCAGGCTACATCAGCCAAGTTCACAAGAGCCGGGACGCCGAGATCGCCATGGTCAACCAGATCCAACAAAAATCTGAGGTAAGCTTCTGCTGTCTTCTTACTTTCTGCATAATGATCCTTGTCATGCTAGCCCCCAAGTCTATAACTTATACTTGAATATGTTGTAGACTTAGATTCCGGCTTACTTAACTGAACTAGCAGTACATAGATGGAGACGTTCAATATGCATTAGCCCCCAAGTGCCAAGTGTCTTTGCTTGGAAAGTGCTTGGGACTTATATAATGACTGCTAATAACCCGGAAATATATGCAGGCTGCTGGCAAGAAATTTGACTCGGACCTTGCGGATCTCAAGAGCCGGCTAAAGACACAAGAGATGGAGACCCGGAAGGCAAACGCCAAGTTTGTCTCCAGCATTGCCGCTCAGGAGAAACTGAAGACCGAATTCGATGCTGAGCGGAAGGCCTGGGCTGAGGAGAAAGCCGCACTGGTGACCCGGGCAGAACAGGCGGAGAAGGCCCTCACTGAGAAGACCGCTGAGCTCTCCGGCCTAAAGCGCCAGGTTTCCCAAATGGTGGCCGCTATCTTCGGTAAGTCGCCTCGCCAGCTTTCATCAAGACTGTATATGTTATGATTCATCCTTGTCACCGGCTTACCTGATCTTTATTTAAATAGGTCCCAGGAGTGCCAACCTTAACCAGAGCGTGGTCACCAAGTTAAAGGCCGTGTACACCCTGGTGGAACAACTGTACACCGGGTCACAGCGCGCCTTAGCTGTGGTGGCCCTATCCAACGAGGTGCCAACCCATCTGGCCGAAGTCCTGCGCCGGCTCGCTGTTCTGCCACAACGGATCCAGGAGCTACGCCGAGCCTCCGCAAGATCCGGAGCAATTGCCGCGCTGAGCCGGGCCAAAGCATTCCTGCCGGAGCTAGACCCGGCAGACATCGCCCTGGGTTACCCAAGCCTGAAGGAAGACGGCTCCGCCTTCGACCAGAAGGACTTCGCGGCATGTGTGAAGGCTGTACGCCCGGTGGCCACCATCATTGGGAACGACACCGACTTAACCAAGTATCAGCCGGGGTACAACGCGGAGAATCAGAGGATTCCAACCCCTCGCTATGAAGCTCTTAGTCTGATTCCTCCGGCTCGCCAGCACACCTTCGCCCCCGAGATTGACCCGGCCGGGTTAATTGACGAAGAAGCCCAGTTCAAAGCTCTCAGCGGCATCGACTGGAAGTCATCAACCTTCAAGGTTTTGGGATCAGCCGGAGCAGAAGACGAGCCGGGGACTTTGACTCAGCAAGCGCCATAAAGCGGCTGGCGGTTCACCGAACAACGCTCCACCCTTGAGACTTTGAAAGATTTTTGTAATAGAATAAGTGCAACCATTTATCTCTGCCGTGCCATCGTGCACGTAATGAATGCTGAAATCCCTTGAAGTTATTATTTTGATGTTCCTCCGGGTCATGATTACCCCTTTGTCCTTCTCAACCTTAAAAAGCACCTTCAAGCATCTGCATAGAAAGGCAAATCACAAGTGTCAAGGCGGCTTACCGCCCTGAGAATCAGGTGTTTGAGATGGATAACCCGGAATACGAACCAAAAAAGACTGGTCGTTAACTATACTCTGAACATAGCCGTGATAACACACTCAACGGCCTGTAAGCATACTTCCGGTTTAAATAACCCGGGTAGCTTGGTTGGTACCTTAACTCGAATTTACCTGTCTTGATGACATCCATGATGTTCAACTAACAAGATAAATCAAAATTAACCCGGCAAGTGAGACCCGACCATGCACACTTTGTCATAATTAGAGTAAACTTGCGATAAATCAGAACTTAGGGGCTTCCAGTTCGAATACGACCAGAGACCCAGCCCAAAAGGGGTTAAGCCAAGATTCGGATACGATCATATGGCCCCTCAGTGGGTGTGGCGATGCCAATCAAGAGGGTACCGACAGCTATGTTCTCTTTGGTTCGAATATGACCCATGTTTGAACAGGAAGCCCCCAAGTGATTCTTAAAATTGTTTAACGACGCTGATTCGAATACGATCCACGTCGGTTCTCAGAGGGGCTAAACTGTGATTCAAACATGACCAAAGTTAACTTCCCAAGGAGCTCGTCACTTTGCCAATCAAGTGGGTATCGACAGCTATGTTCTCTTTGGCTCGAATACGACCCATGTTTGAACAGGAAGCCCCCAAGTGACCTTACTGCTTACGGCTAGACTCAAATTTGATCATAAGCCGGATCATCCTTTAAATCAGCATGTAAAAAATAACACACGCATAATTGGAGGAGAAAAAGGGACAGAGGCCCTGCTTTATTGCTTATCATAATATATACATGTCTGAGATAAATATGTACACCACGAGAGCCGGTAGCTCAAGTGTAGTAAGGCCGAAGCTGAGCTATATTCCACGGCCGACGGGTCTCCTCCTCAGATTTATGCGAATCTTTATGTTCCCGAATATCAATGAGGTAATATGACCCGTTGTGCAAGTTCTTACTGACCACAAAGGGTCCTTCCCAAGGTGGGGATAACTTGTGTGCATCTGTTTGATCCTGGATGAGCCGGAGCACAAGGTCGCCTTCCTGGAAGACCCGGGATTTGACCCGGCGGCTATGATAACGGCGCAGGTCTTGTTGGTAAATCGCTGAACGGGCTGCTGCCACATCACGCTGTTCGTCCAACAAGTCCAGAGCATCTTGGTGTGCCTATTCATTATCCGTCTCAACATAAGCCGCCACACGAGGCGAATCGTGACGGATGTCACTGGGGAGGACTGCTTCTGCTCCATAAACCATGAAGAAAGGCGTGAAGCCAGTAGACCTGTTAGGAGTAGTGTTGATGCTCCATAAGACGGAGGGCAGCTCCTCCACCCAACAACCCGGCGTCCGTTGCAAAGGGACCAAAAGCCGGGGTTTGATGCCCTTCAGAATCTCCTGGTTAGCTCTCTCAGCTTGACCATTGGATTGGGGATGAGCCACTAAGGAAACATCAAGTCGGATATGCTCCCGTTGACAAAATTCTTCCATAGCAGCCTTGGATAAATTGGTGCCATTGTCAGTTATGATGCTGTGCGGAAAGCCGAAATGGAAAATCACCTTTTTCATAAATTGAACCGCCGTGGCTGCATCGCACTTGCTAACTGGCTCAGCCTCCACCCACTTTGTGAATTTGTCAACGGCCACCAAGAGGTGGGTCTTCTTATCCTTGGACCGTTTAAAAGGCCCAACCATATCAAGCCCCCAGACCGCAAAGGGCCAAGTGATTGGGATCATCCTCAACTCCTGAGCCGGCACATGAGCCCGTCGTGAGAACCTTTGGCAACCGTCACATTTACTGACCAAATCCTCTGCATCAGCGTGAGCCATCAGCCAATAAAAACCATGGCGGAAAGCCTTGGCCACAAGAGATTTTGAACCGGCATGATGGCCACAATCCCCTTCATGGATCTCACGCAAGATCTCTTAACCTTCCTCAGGGGAAATACAACGCTGAAACGCCCCTGAAATACTGCGATGATGCAACTCGCCATCGATGACGATCATTGACTTAGCTCGCCGGGTTACTTGCCTGGCCAGAGTTTCATCCTCAGGCAACTCTCCCCGGGTTATATAAGCCAGATATGGCATTGTCCAGTCTGGTATGACATGAAGAGCCGCCACCAGTCGTGCTTCCGGGTCAGGGATGGCCAAGTCCTCTTCTGTAGGCAACTTAACCGAGGGGTTATACAAGACATCTAGGAAAGTGTTAGGCGGCACCGGCTTACGCTGAGAGCCTAGCCGGCTTAAAGCATCAGCCGCCTCGTTCTTCCTGCGATCAATGTGCTCCACTTGGTATCCCTGAAAGTGCCCAGCAATGGCATCAACCTCGCGGCGGTAAGCCGCCATGAGAGGATCCTTAGAATCCCAGGTGCCTGATACTTGTTGAGCCACCAAATCTGAGTCCCCAAAGCATCTTACCCGGCTCAAGCTCATCTCCTTAGCCACCCGAAGACCGTGGAGCAAAGCTTCGTATTCAGCTGCATTGTTAGTGCAAGGAAACATCAACCGTAGCACATAATGGAACTTGTCACCCATAGGGGAAGCCAATACGACACCAGCCCCTGAGCCCTCTAACTGTCTGGACCCATCGAAGTGGATAGTCCAATAAGTGTTATCCGGCTTTTGCTCAGGCACTTGAGACTCCGTCCAATCATTGATGAAATCCACCAAATCCTGAGATTTAACAGCAGTGCGTGGCACATATTTGAGGCCATGAGGTCCAAGTTCTATAGCCCACTTAGCAATTCTCCCTGTAGCCTCTCTGTTCTGGATAATATCACCAAGGGGGGCAGAACTGACCACAGTGATGGGATGACCCTGAAAATAATGTTTGAGCTTCCGGCTCGCCATGAACACACCGTATACGAGCTTCTGCCAATGCGGGTACCGCTGCTTGGACTCAATGAGCACCTCGCTGACATAATAAACCGGCCGCTGAACCGGATGCTCCTTACCCGCCTCCTTGCGCTCCACTACAATAGCCACGCTGACGGCTCGTGCATTTGCCGCTACATATAGTAGCAAGGGCTCCTTATCAACCGGAGCAGCAAGGACGGGGGGCTCTGCCAGTTGCTTTTTCAAATCCTCAAAAGCGGTATTAGCTGCATCATTCCAGATAAACTTATCAGTCTTCTTCATCAACTGATATAGGGGCATAGCCTTCTCACCCAAACGGCTTATAAACCGGCTTAAAGCTGCGATGCGACCCGCCAAACGTTGAACGTCATTTATACATGCCGGCTTAGCTAGGGAGGTGATAGCCTTGATCTTCTCCGGGTTAGCCTCAATGCCTCTGTCAGAAACCAAGAAGCCCAATAGTTTGCCTGCAGGAACACCAAAAACACACTTGGCCGGGTTAAGCATCATTTTGTAGACCCGGAGATTATCAAAGGTTTCCCTTAAGTCGTCTATTAGGGTTTCCTCCTTGATGGACTTAACCACAATATCGTCCACGTAAGCGTGAACATTGCGCCCGATCTGCTTATGAAGACAATTCTGTACACAACGCTGGTAAGTCGCCTGTGCACACTTGAGTCCAAAAGGCATAGACACGTAGCAGAAGGCTCCAAAGGGAGTGATGAACGCCGTCTTCTCCTGGTCCTTAACTGCCATCTTAATCTGATGATACCCGGAATAGGCATCCAAGAAACTTAAGCGTGCACAACCTGCCGTAGCATCAATGATTTGATCAATACGGGGGAGAGCAAAAGGATCAGCCGGACATGCCTTGTTCAAGTCCGTGTAGTCCACACACATCCGCCAGGTGCCGTTCTTCTTGAGTACGAGCATCGGGTTAGCCAACCACTCCGGGTGAAAAACCTCAACAATGAACCCGGCCGCCAAGAGCCGGGCCACTTCTTCACCAATAGCTTTCCGCCTCTCTTCGTTAAACCGTCGAAGGAACTGTCTGACCGGCTTAAATTTTGGATCAACATTGAGAGTGTGCTCAGCGAGTTCTCTAGGTACACCTGGCATGTCAGAAGGTTTCCACGCGAAGATGTCCCTATTCTCACGGATGAACTCGATGAGCGCGCTTTCCTATTTTGGGTCCAGATTTGCACTGATGCTAAACTGCTGATACGAGTCACCCGGAACAAAATCAACAAGTTTAGTCTCATCAGCTGATTTAAATTTCATTGCTGGTTCATTCTCTGTGGTTGGCTTTTTCAGAGAGGTCATATCTGTTGGGTCAACATTGTCTTTATAAAATTTCAACTCTTCTGTAGCGCAAACAGACTCTGCATAAGCTGCGTCACCCTCCTCACACTCCAGAGCCACCTTCCGGCTGCCGTGAACCGTAATGGTCCCGTTGTGACCCGGCATCTTGAGCTGTAAGTACACATAACACGGCCGTGCCATGAACTTGGCGTAAGCCGGCCGTCCGAATATAGCGTGGTATGGACTTCTTATCTTGACCACCTCAAAGGTCAACTTCTCCACCCTGTAGTTGTTCTCATCACCAAAGGCCACTTCCAGTTCGATCTTGCCGACTGGATAAGCCGACTTACCAGGTACCACACCATGGAAGATAGTATTTGACTGGCTGAGGTCCTTATTGACTAGCCCCATACGACGGAATGTGTCATA